>NW_027361698.1:7500-607500 GCF_039654945.1 Dendrobates tinctorius
CACACAATCCTGATTGAAAAAATGACTAAGTATGAAATGGACAAGGCAACTGTTGGTGGATTCATAACTGGCTTAGTGATCAAACCCAAAAAGTGGTCGTAAATGGCTGCACATCCAGTTGGAAGAATGTCTCAAGAGGGGTACCACAGGGCTCTGTCCTGGGTCCTGTATTGTTCAACATCTGTATCAACGACTTAGATGAAGGAATTGAGGGTAAAACTGATTAAATTTGCTGATGACACAAAGCTAGGAGGGATAGCTAATACTAGAGGAGAGAGGATTCAGACAGATATAAATAAACTGGAGCAGTGGGCAGCAACTAACAAAATGGTTTTTAACAGGGAAAAATGCAAATTACTACATCTGGGCAATAAAAATGAAAAAAGCATATACAGAATGGGAGGAATTGGGCTAAGCAACAGCACATGTGAAAAAGACTTGGGTATACTAATAGATCACAGACTGAATATGAATCAACAGTGTGATGCAGCAGCAAAAACGGCAAATGCAATTCTAGGATGTATTAACAGAAGCATAAAGTCTAGAACAGGGGTCCCCAACCACCGGTCCGCAGCCCAGCACCGGGCCGTTGCAGTGCCCTTGCCAGTCCGCAGACACAAGGGGAGCCGGCGGCGGTGCAGCAGCTGATACTCCCCGGTCCCTGTCGGCGGCTTCATCCAGCGCTGAGCGGTCAAGTGTACTGCTAATTTAAGGTCATGAATATGGACGCCACTCATCTCCCATAGGCGTGGCGTCCATATTCATAGACCTTAATGAGCGGTAGCACGTGACCGCTCCGCACAGGAGCTGAAGCGCCGCGAGATGCAGGGAAGGAAGGTCAGCGATGTGTGGGTAAGTATGATGGGAGAGGATGGGGGAGCCGAGTGGAGCCATATATACAAAAGGAGGGAGGGAGGGTGGGAGCGGAGCCATCTATACAGGGGAGGGAGAGTGGGAGCGGAGCCATATATACAGGGGAGGGAGAGTGGGAGCGGAGCCATATATACAGGGGAGGGAGAGTGGGAGCGGAGCCATATATACAGGGGAGGGAGAGTGGGAGCGGAGCCATATATACAGGGGAGGGAGAGTGGGAGCGGAGTCATATATACAGGGGAGGGAGAGTGGGAGCGGAGCCATATATACAGGGGAGGGAGAGTGGGAGCGGAGCCATATATACAGGGGAGGGAGAGTGGGAGCGGAGCCATATATACAGGGGAGGGAGAGTGGGAGCGGAGCCATATATACAGGGGAGGGAGAGTGGGAGCGGAGCCATATATACAGGGGAGGGAGAGTGGGAGCGGAGCCATATATACAGGGGAGGGAGAGTGGGAGCGGAGCCATATATACAGGGGAGGGAGAGTGGGAGCGGAGCCATATATACAGGGGAGGGAGAGTGGGAGCGGAGCCATATATACAGGGGAGGGAGAGTGGGAGCGGAGCCATATATACAAGGGAGGGAGAGTGGGAGCAGAGCCATTTATACAAGGGAGGGAGAGTAGGAGGGGAGCCATGTATACAGGATGGGACAGGGGAGCCATGTATACAGGATGGGACAGGGGAGCCATGTATACAGGATGGGACAGGGGAGCCATGTATACAGGATGGGACAGGGGAGCCATGTATACAGGATGGGACAGGGGAGCCATGTATACAGGATGGGACAGGGGAGCCATGTATACAGGATGGGACAGGGGAGCCATGTATACAGGATGGGACAGGGGAGCCATGTATACAGGATGGGACAGGGGAGCCATGTATACAGGATGGGACAGGGGAGCCATGTATACAGGATGGGACAGGGGAGCCATGTATACAGGATGGGAGAGTGGGAGCAGAGCCATGAATGCAAGGATGGGAGCGGAGCCATGTATACAAGGATGGGACAGGGGAGCCATGCATACAACAGGGGGAGCCACACAAAGCTGGACAGGACGGGGGGAACCACACATACATTTTCTGATGATTAGAAAATAATCAGCATGTACAGTACTCCAGTACAATTTTTCTTAAGTGCTCAATGCTCCATTTCCTTGTAGGTTCCAAACATCATTAGCAGTGACGGTCAGCAGTAGAAGTAGCCCGGTGCTCCCACTGAAACAGAGAAACAAGCCAGGAGCTCCCACTCATTCAAAACCTATGGTGAGCTGAGTCACATTATAAATGTTATAATTAAATAAGTATGCACTGCTAAACTACAACCGCGTCCATAGCCCCGCCCCTTATGACCATAGACCCGCCCCTGTCACACCTCCATCCCCGCCCTGCCGGGCCATGGAAGAATGATCTTGCTTGAAGCCGGTCCCTGGTGCAAAAAAAGGTTGGGGGACCACTGGTCTAGATCACATGAAGTCATTATTGCACTCTACTCCTCTTTGGTCAGACCTCATCTGGAATATTGTGTTCAGTTTTGGGCGCCACATTTTAAAAAAGACATCAACAAACTAGAGCAAGTTCAGAAAAGAGCGACCAGAATGATGACCGGTCTGCAAAACCTGTCTTATGAGGAAAGGTTGCAGGATTTGGGAATGTTTAGCTTGCAGAAGAGAAGACTGAGAGGAGACTTAATAGTTGTCTACAAATATCTCAAGGGCTGTCAGATTGTAGAAGGATCATCTTTATTCTCATTTGCACAAGGAAAGATTGAAGCAATGGGATGAAACTGAATGGGAGGAGACACAGACTAGATATTAGAAAAAACTTTTTGACAGTTAGAGTGATCAATGAGGGGAACAAGCTGCCACGAGAAGTGGCGAGTTCTCCTTCAATGGAAGTCTTCAAACAGAGGCTGGACAGACATCTGACTGGGATGATTTAGCAAATCCTGCTTTGAGCAGGGGGTTGGACCAGATGGCCCAGGAGGTCCCTTCCAACTCTACGATTCTATAATGTGGGATATTAGGGGTAGTAGTCCGGCAGCTGTGACAGGATGATGTGGGATATTAGTGGTAGTAGTCCGGTGGCTATGACTGACGGGATGATGTGGGATATTAGGGGTAGTAGTCTGGTGGCTTTGACGGGACGATGTGGGATATTAGGGGTAGTAGTCCGGTGGCTCTGGCTGACGGGACGATGTGGGATATTAGGGGTAGTAGTCCGGTGGCTCTGGCTGACGGGATGATGTGGGATATTAGGGGTAGTAGTCCGGTGGCTCTGGCTGATGGGATGATAATGGAATATTAGGGGTAGTAGGCCGGTGGCTATGACGGGATGATGTGGGATATTAGTAGTCCGGTGGCTCTGGCTGACGGGAAGATATGGGATATTAGGGGTAGTAGTTCGGTAGCTCTGGCTGACGGGATGATGTGGGATATTATAGTGAATGTGGCTATGCAGAGTGGGCGGGGCTACACACTCAGCTTTATATATATATATTCATTATAATTTGTTATAACTAACCATAGTTAGTTACTATGCCCGGGCAGCGCCGGACTCTTCAGCTAGATAATATATAAAGTCTAGAGCAAAGATTCAGGTATTAACGGTGGCAAGTCCACTTATATGAAGAATGGAAAGGAAGAATAGGGTAAACTAATCTACAAGGTGCTAGTGCATGAGGGTTAAACAAGTATCATGGCATGTAATCAATCTAGCCAAATAGAGAATTCATCCAACATAGTCGCCACTAGTTACTTATAAATCCTAAGTCGGGGACAGTGGTGCCAGCGCTGATTGGGTGCAGTGCCCGAGTGACGTAGCCTGACATTTTATCTAATTTGCCTTACAGTTCCAGAGATATGGGCTGTATTTGGGGATAATTTTTATGAATAGTTAGCAGGGGGTGCTTTTCACAGGGTAATTAAGCAGAGCAGCCTAAAGACACGCCCAAGAGAGCCCTGTGATGAACAGCGCATTGTAAAGACCATGAAGAGGAACACAAAATAAAAAGACCCTTTCTTTGATGGATTAAAAAAAAAGTAATACTCATGGAAGAGCTAGAGATTAAACTGACCACTTTTCACCTTGTGATAAATCTATAAGGGAATGGTGAAATGCAGCCTGCTACTACAAAACCTATAGTATTCAATGGCTATGGATTAAGGGAGAAGAGCACCCTCATTCTCCAGGTATGCGAAAGTCCTAGAAGAGGAAACTGCATAGCTTAGACATTTATGGCATACTAGATGGAGGCCCGATGCTATCGGGAGGGTGGTAATGTCACGATGGGGGCAGGCTTTGCAGCATTGAGAATCTCTCCTTCCCATGTGCTCACCCAACTATCCACTCTCTCTTTCCCCATGTGCTGACTTCTCCTGTCTGTGCTCTCTTCTTTGACCTGTCTACCCCATGTGCTATCCCCCTTGTCTGCTGTCTCTCTCCTTCCTGTGCTGTCCCGTTTGAGCTGTCTCCCCCCTGTGCTCTGTCTCTCTCACCCCTGTGTCTGACCGTGTACAGAACATACCACAGCTCCTGGGCAGGGGAGGAAGCAAAAAACAATACTGACATTAAAGCAGGAGATCGCAGAGGATACATTTTGTGAGGTAAAATAATTTTTTAAAAACAGTCAGTGAAATATTTTACCTCACAAAATGAATCCTCTACGATCCCCTGCTGTAATGTCAGTATTGTCTTTTGCTTTCTCTCCTGCCCAGGGCGTCGAACGCAACGTGTTGCAATTTGTTGCGGTCGCCGCATCATCAAAACGACGCATGCGGAAGCATCCGCATACATCCGCACCTGGGCTTATAAATAGGCATGGCCCTGGGGAGTAGACAGAAGTGGTTTATTACCACTTCTGGCTTTCCTTTTCCTAGCTATATATATGTATTTATTTGCATTTATGAGCGAACAGAGTTTGAAAAAAAAAAAAAAATGGTTTGTGTGTGGGATAAAACATATAATATATTTATAAAGATGCGGTCCAACAGTCTATTGCAATGCCGTGCTCAGATTACTACAATGCTCTCCACTGAGCACTACATCATGGGTTTCTGTTGAAAAACTTGATTCTAACGGAAACACTGACGGAGACAGTCACTTGAATGAAGAGTATGGAGTCACTGTGGACATGGTCCGCCCTCCGTCCTGGTAGTAATCGTCTATATCAGCCATGCATAAAGGCCCTGACGGATAGCACTATATTATTGTGTACCTTACAGATCACATAATTCCATGGCACACAGTGTGACTGATATTTGTGTCAAACTGTGAAGATTAAAAATATTATATTAAAATTTCATTAAAATAAACAGCCTACCTTATTTCAGGAGGAAGGGTAAATGTCTTGCTGTATGTCCACTCATCGTGTACAATCCACTTGTAACTGATGTCGTTAAATCCAAAGTAAGGGTCCTTCATAAAGCAAAAGTGGAATGAAAAAAGTTTCTAACAGCAAAATGTAAATAATAGAAACAACAAAAAAAAAACAAAAGTGAATCATGGTTGAAAATCTTGTTTGTTTGATAGCCCACACAATGAAGTTGTCTATTGCTTTAGGCTAGTTTCACACTAGCGTATCTTCACGCAGCGCACGGCGCCGCTAAGCCCCACCCCCCTGCCGCGCCCCCTCCGGTCATCTCTTCCCTACTATCGCACAGCGCTGCATGCGATCTGCGCACCCTATCTTTAGCATAGGGTGCGCAGACCGTGCGCTAGTAGGATTTTTGAGGGCGCTGCGCACTTTTGAGGGTGCGCAGATTGCATGCAGCGTGTGCGATAGTAGGGAGGAGATGACTGGAGGGGGAGCGGCAAGGGGGGGCTTAGCGGCGCCGTGCGCTGCGTGAAGATATGCTAGTGTGAAACTAGCCTAATAAATGTGACTTTATTGGATGTATTAGGGTGCAGTCAGACGGCTGTATTACTTGAGCAAGGATCACATTGCAATCCTCAGACTGGCCATAGGCTCTACTGACCTAAGTATTACAGCTGCACAGAAATATATTCAGTCACACTCATGTCAGGAAAGCCGATAGCTAGTCTGAGGATTCCGATGAGCGAGTAATACGGCTCTCTTTCTGCGCTCTAGATTTTAGCACTGAAAAATATTTCATAAATATTAAATTACTTGTAATAAAAGAAAATGACTGAAACATATTGTATGAAGCTAGTCCTGATGAAATATGCTCTAAACCAGGGGTGGGGAACCTCTGGCCCGCATGCGGCCCGCAGTGGGTTTTCATGCGGCCCGCGGGTAGGTCCCTGGAGTCCTCAATGCTCGGGCAGCTGCTGTATCCTGTCAGCCCTTTAACCCCCCAAGTGCACGGGCACGCAGCGTTCATTACAAAACGCTGCCTGCCCTGCACATGATGATGATGACGTTGTCTGGGTGGGCGGGGTTAGCGTCTGGTTGGGCGGGACTAGCGCCCAATGCTCTCACGGAAGAGGAGATGCTGCCAGAGAGTCAGCGATCTCTGTGAGTGCGTGCCCGCAGCTCTGTGCCTCCCTGGGGATCTGCGCCCTCCAGCTATGTGCCCCCCGTGATCTCTGTGCCCCCAGCTATACTTTCACATGTGATCTGTGCCCCCCACCTATATATACCCCATGATCTGTGCCACCAGCTGTTTCCACATGTGATCTGTGCCCCCCACCTATATATACCCCGTGATCTGTGCCCTCCAGCTGTTTCCACATGTGATCTGTGCCCCCCACCTATATATACCCCGTGATCTGTGCCCTCCAGCTGTTTCCACATGTGATCTGTGCCCCCCACCTATATACCCCCTGTGATCTGTGCCATCTATGTCCCCCCCCAGCTGTTTCCCCATGTGATATCTATGCCCCCTGTGATCTGTGCCCTCCAGCTATGTTTCCACATGTGATCTGTGCCCCCCACCTATATATACCCCGTGATCTGTGCCCTCCAGCTGTTTCCACATGTGATCTGTGCCCCCCACCTATATACCCCCGGTGATCTGTGCCATCTATGTCCCCCCCAGCTGTTTCCCCATGTGATATCTATGCCCCCTGTGATCTGTGCCCTCCAGCTATGTGCCCCCCGCTATGTGCACCCCTGTGATATCTGTGACTCCCAGCTTTGTGCCCCATGTTATCTATGTGCCCACCTGCTATGTACCCCCTGTGATGTTTGTGCTCCCATGTGATCTGTCACCCAAAGCCATGTGCACCCCTGTGATCTTCGTGTCACCCCTCAGTGATCTGTCCCCCCCGGTGCTATATATCCCCCCCCCCCCCCCCCCCCGAGTACTGTATATCCTACCACCTGTGATATATATAGCCCCCAGTGATGGAGAAGCAGCTCCAGCCATCACATTAAGGGTGAGCTACCGTAATTAATTGTTTGACTAAATATACTGGGGTAATTTTCAGGCTATGTACCCACGTATGCAGAAGATTTCTGCATGAAAACCGGACTCCTTCCCAGAAAACGCTCGTTTTTTTTCCCGCGCGTTTTTTGCGCGTTTTCCGCGCATCCCCAGTCTCATAGAAAATAGATAGAAATGCGGATTTTTCCGCAAAATTAATGAGCATGCTGCGTTTGCTACCGCGATGCGTTTTTTTTTCGTGGAGAAAACGCATCAATATGCACAAAAAGTGCAGAATTCATTAAAATGAATGGCATGCTTCTTTTAAGCATTTTTGCTGGTAAAAAAAACGCTTACGTGGGTACACAGCCTCAAGGTGATCATTTTTGTGCGGCCCTCAAATGATGGTAGAAATTTCCAAATGGCCCCTGGATGGAAAAAGGTTCCCCACCCCTGCTATAAACTAAGCACTGTTAGATTGGGAGGCTGCTAAAAACGCTTCAGGGAAAAACTGTTCCAAAACTCTTCAAACCCACTTCAGTAAATGCTTCAGGAAAAAAACTACCCAAAATTTTGCATTTCCTTAAGGTTCACCTTTTGTTTTTGACCCCCTCAATAAAAAAAACTTTGTGTGAACACTGCCAAAGGCCTCCTTCACACTCCCTGGTGATTTCTGTACTGGAAAAACCAGTAGTGGTGAAATCTGTGGTCCGGATAAAAGTAATACAATGTAATTGTGTATAAGCCGAGTTTTTCAGCACATTTGTTGTGCTGATAAAGCCCTCCTCGGCTTATACTCGAGTGAGAGTCCCACAAGATGGAGGGGGAGCCGGAGCGGCTCAGAAACGGGTCACGGGATGTAGGAGTCGGCTGCTGCGGCTAACACCTGTGCCTGCTGCTAAAGAGAAATGAATATTCACTGCTCTCCACACCAATGGGAGTGGAGAGCAGTGGATATTCATTTCTCTTCAGTAGCGGGCACACATGATTGCCCAGCCGCTTCAGCAAGCCAGCAGCTAAGGTTACTGTGTCCAATATTAAAGATCAATGAATATTCACTGCTCCACATGCTCATAGTCCCAGGGTGTAGAGCAGGGAGTATTCCAGCAGCTGTCACTGCCATGCGCTGCGTACAAGCGTTAAACAGCAACTGGCATCAGAATAAGATGCTCCGAGGGAGCGCAGGGAAGGTAAGAATGGCTTATGTTTATATTTTTAATGTTTTTCTGATGTGGGGGCCATGCCTACCAGGAAAGGGATGAGGGGGGCCATGCCTACCAGTCTCAAGTCAATAAGGTTTCCCAGATTTTTGTTGTAAAATTAGGTGCCTAGGCTTATATTCGGGTCAGCTTATACACGAGTATACATAGTAAATAAATTTAAAAAATGGGGTCCCCTGTTATTTTCATAACCGAGTGAAAACGGCTGACGTAAATATTCTGGGAAGGGGCCAATAGCCATAAATCTTCTCAGGCTATTAATACCAGCACACAGCTGTTTGCTTAGCCTTTAATTCTTATTACAGGGGAGGCCCACCAAAAAAATGACGGTAAAAGAGAATCAGGGAGTTTTTATTTCAAATATAGAACTCTGTTTTTTTCAATTAAAGTACTGTACTCGTCTGTGTCTTTATTACATTTGACTCTGGGGTTAGTAATCAGGGTGTCTTATAGACGTCTCTCCATTACTATCCCCTGGGCTTGATGTCTGCGACCATAAAACAGCCGATATCAACCTCACAACCACTACCCCACTTGCCAATGCACCAGGGCCGGTGGGAAAAGCAGAGTGTAAGTGCCAGAATTGGTGCAGCTAATGGATGCGCCATTCCTGTGGCCACTGAGGGCTGATGTTCTTAGTCTGTGAGGGGGCCCAATATCCCTTCATAGGCTATAAATATCAGCCTGCATCTGTCTGTATAGTCTTTGCTGGTTAATAAATATAGGGGGGACCCTGCATCATTTTTTGGGGTTGGAGGGGGGGGGGGGGGGTCTCCCCTGTAATAGCCAGTAAAGGCTAAGCAAACAGCTATGCGCTGATATTAATATCCTGCAAATCTTTCTGGCTATTGGCCCCTTCCCAGAAAATTAACATCAGCCCCAAGCAGTTGACTTTCCCACAGATCGTTAGGAAAAGTACACTGCAAGATCCCACACCAGTTTTTTAAAGTTGTTTATTTAATACGCAATAGACAAAGACCGCGGAGACTACAACTGTCATCAGACTCGCCTAGGCTTGTTGATCGCAGGGAGACCAGGTGACTATCATTACAATAAGATACAGCACCCGATGCCTGGGAACAGAGCGAACTGTACTGTGCTTTCTCCCAGGCGCCGGTACATGTCACACTAACGACACACGGATGTCATCCATGTGCAATTAGTGCGCAGTACGCATTTTGTCCATGCTGTATTTCAAAAGAGACATGGTTTCTGTGAAAAACATGAGAAGCTCACCACCACTGAATACAATGGGTGAGCGTATGTCCGTATTTGCTGTCCTTAAACAGTACACATATGGTCTTAAAAAACAGACGAGCAAAGGGGAGCTTTTTTTAGGCTAAGGCTGGAGTCACACACAACCATTAAAAAAACGGTCCCATTTTAACGGTCCGAAGTCGCACAAAGGTATCTTAACCATTGATCCGTTTTTTATGCGATTTTTCTTAATTGATGAGATTTTAATCGCATGTAAGGGTATGTGCACACTTTGCGGTTTCTGCTGCATTTCCGCACCGTTTTTGGCTCTGCAGAAACGCTGCAGATTCTGCTGCGTTGTACAGTACCTTTATTTCCTATGGAAATAAAAAAAAGCGGTACACATGCTGCGTTTTTTTCCGCGCGGTTTTGCTGCGGTTTTCAAAACGCAGCATGTCAATTGTTTGGTGCAGAAACGCTGCAGTTTTACACCTCATCCATTATGAGGTGAAAACCGCAGGGCAAAACCGCAGAAAAAACGCAGATAAACCGCAGAAAAACCGCAGCACTTTGTCCTGCGGATTTCCTGCGGTTTTCTCTACAAAATCCGCAGAGACAAAAAACTATGTGTGCACATACCCTAAGGATCCGTTTGACATCCGTCTGGCGAGATTTTCTCGCAGGGCAGCTAAATGGACATGTAATGGAGCCCAATGACAGGTTTCCCCACACAAACGAATGAATAGATATAGACACACACACATATATATATATATATATACACACACACACACACATTTTATACATGTCATAGAGACACATTAATATATATATTACAAATTCATACAGTTCATCATAGCAGAATAGCCGCAGAAACATTTGCCGGCTTTTGTATAATTATTCTCCTGCCAGACATGAAATGACACATGGTTTACATATAGTTAACCATTTCATTTCATGGTTTTTTTGTTATGTCTATCACAATTAATTAGATGAGGGTTTGTGGGTAAAATTTTGGACTTGTAGGGGTTAATTTAAGGGGTTAATAAGTTGTATGAAATTACGGGGACTCCCTGCAGCCTCAGAGACGTCAGGAGTCCCTGCAATTTCATACAACAAATTAACCCCTTAAATTAACCCCTACAAGTCCAAAATTTTACAACGGAGTTAACCAGGTCAGCTGAGGTTCCAGGTGGTCTACATTGTTGGAGATTATAAATATATATATCTCTAGATCTATTCATTCTTTATTTACCCGGTCTCTGTGATTTTACTGTATTGGAAGAATTGCCAGCTTTTGCTAAAGGACACCGGGTGCGATTTTATCGCAAGTCACACATCTAGTCAGTTTTTAGTCCCATTTTTTCTCGCCCCCATAGACTTGTATTGTCGAATCCGATCCGAAAATCGGTGACAATCGCAGCATGCTGCGATTGTCTCGGTCCGAGGATCGGATCCGATCAAAAATCGCATGATGGGAGCTGCCCCATAGAATAACATTGGGACGAATGCAATGCGATTTTTTATCGCATTGCATTCGTCCAATTTAATCGCCAGTGTGACCCCGGCCTAACAAAAACAATCTTTTTTTTTCACGCTGAACATTTTTCAGGAAATTCTCCTTTTGTGAAAAGTCATCTGGAAAAGTTTTACTTTTTTTGTGTGTTCTAAACATTTCTTGTTGGCGATTCACAAATGTATTTTTTAAATCCATAAAGCTATGAATAAAACACTAGTGTTCTCAGAGAAATGCTTTCAAAATGCTCAAGAAAATACCCTGATGTCTCCTGGGTTTTTGTTTTTTTTTAGCTTTCCTATTGACTTTTATCACAAAGTATGGAGCGGCCTTATAGCCGAAAACAGCTGAAGAACTGACAGGAGCCTTTAAATACCTGAACGTGTGAACACCAAGTAGTTTTTCAAGAGAAATACAGATTAAAGTTGTCCGAGCCCACCAGGATTGGTTGACTATCTCATTTGTATAGGGGCCTTACAAAATGATGGCTATACAAGATGAGGGGATATAATATACAGGGCTGGGGAACACAGCAGCCCTGCATGCCGCCTGCAGTGGAAACTAAGCACTGTATAGAGCGGAGGTGTTTGCCTTAATACATCGGGCAGCTGGCGGTGCATACCTCAAGTGATCCCGAGGGTGCAGCTCCATTGATTTCATATTGATGACTTGCATAGATCAATAGAGAAGTCCCAGTGTCCTGCTGGTCCCCAGTGTCCATGTAGCAGACCAGTGGGCGCCAGTGTCCTGCTGGTCCCCAGTGTCCATGTAGCAGACCAGTGGGCGCCAGTGTCCTGCTGGTCCCCAGTGTCCATGTAGCAGACCAGTGGGCGCCAGTGTCCTGCTGGTCCCCAATGTCCATCTGGCAGACCAGTGGGCGCCAGTGTCCTGCTGGTCCCCAATATCCATCTGGCAGACCAGTGGGCGCCAGTGTCCTGCTGGTCCCAGTGTCCATGTAGCAGACCAGTGGGCGCCAGTGTCCTGCTGGTCCCAGTGTCCATGTAGCAGACCAGTGGGCGCCAGTGTCCTGCTGGTCCCCAGTGTCCATCTAGCAGACGAGTGGGCGCCAGTGTCCTGCTGGTCCCCAGTGTCCATCTAGCAGACGAGTGGGCGCCAGTGTCCTGCTGGTCCCCAGTGTCCATCTAGCAGACCAGTGGGCGCCAGTGTCCTGCTGGTCCCCAATGTCCGTCTGGCAGACCAGTGGGGGCCAGTGTCCTGCTGGTCCCCAGTGTCCATCTAGCAGACCAGTGGGGGCCAGTGTCCTGCTGGTCCCCAGTGTCCATCTAGCAGACCAGTGGGCGCCAGTGTCCTGCTGGTCCCCAGTGTCCATCTAGCAGACCAGTGGGCGCCAGTGTCCTGCTGGTCCCCAATGTCTGTCTGGCAGACCAGTGGGCGCCAGTGTCCTGCTGGTCCCCAGTGTCCATCTAGCAGACCAGTGGGCGCCAGTGTCCTGCTGGTCCCCAGTGTCCATCTAGCAGACCAGTGGGCGCCAGTGTCCTGCTGGTCCCCAATGTCTGTCTGGCAGACCAGTGGGGGCCAGTGTCCTGCTGGTCCCCAGTGTCCATCTGGCAGACCAGTGTCCTGCTGGTCCCCAGTGTCCATCTAGCAGACCAGTGGGCGCCAGTGTCCATCTAGCAGACCATGGGCGTCCCAGGCATGACGGGCGCAGGGCAGCGCTGCACAATACCACCACAGGCCATCACACTCTTAGGGAGAGTAGGACTAGGCACAGGCATTAGGACGCATGGTAGTAGCATACTGCACCTTTATGATGCCGCAGCTGAGCAGAGCCGTGTGCACACTGCCAGGTACCGGGCCCTGCAGCTGGATGGAGCTGTTAGAGTTGCAGACAGCCCACTGTCCGTTCAGGCTGAACTCACGAGCACTGGTATAATTAGAGGACGGCGTCCCACAGACAACGTGCAGCAGCGCTACAAGGAGCGGGAACCTGCCGGCCTCCATGGCTGCGGAGGGAAAGCAGAAGCACCTCACAGCGTCAGGACGGCGGTCTCGCGGCTCCATAGACCTGTCAGCCACTTCCCCAGTATACTCGTCACATGACATGGTCAGTCAGCTGCTGCCAGTCTCCTCCAATAGGGTCTGACGTCACGGCTGGGGCGGGGCTTACCAGATAACACCACAGGGAAGCTGCAGTGCGCTCCCTACAGGGAGAACGAGGAGAAGAAATTAGTCTAAAAATGCTGACACTGCAAAGGGGACTGCAGTACATTTGCGCATAGAATGTGACTTTAACAAGTCACTTTTAATGAATTTATCTAAAATGTATGGAAAAGCCAGCTTGGCTTAAAAAATAAGATTATCTAAACCAGGGTTCCCCAACTCCGGTCCTCAAGGCCGCCAACAGGTCATGTTTTCAGGATTTCCTTAGTATTGCCCAGGTGATAATTGCATCACTTGTACAATACAAGGAAAACACGACCTGTTGGCGGCCTTGAGGACCGGAGTTGGGGAACCCTGCTGTAGAGGATGTATTGTACTGTGCAGCATGTGGCCAAATCCGTGCGCGTATACAAATGTGACACTATGGATATTCGGGAAAACTGAAGGGAGTATTTCGTGTCATGGGACGCTCGTGTAATGGAACCAGACTCTAGTTACCAGAGGGAGGGGAGAGAAGTGTTGTTTTTTTTTTTACATGGGACTGTAATTTGTTTTGCTATGGAGAGACTGGGAGTGATGTTTGTTACATAGCCCTGTCCTTGGAGGATCTGAAAGAAGGGGAGTACCATCTTACAGGTTGCTGTATGGAGGGTCTGAGAAGTGGGGCTGAACATGAGGAAAGTGATGTTCTTTACTTGGGACCAGAGCCCAAGGTGCTCCAGACCTTTACTTTATTGAACAGGAGCACCTTGGGCCCACCAGAGAAAATCATTTTTGGGGCCCACTATGTAGCTACACAGAAATAAATGCAAGACCACCAATTGTGTGGTAAAACACGCTAATATCAGGGTATAATATAAGGTAGTAGAGGTCTTAATTATGTAGCAGGGGTTGGGGTAGCCTCCCTCATAGAATAATATAGCCCCCTCTCATAGAATATAACGCAGCCCCCCTCATAAGGTATAATGTAGTCCCCACCATATAATAAAAAGCAGCCCAACCATAGAGTATACTGTAGCCTCCTCAAAGGGCATAATTTTGCCCCCCCCCATATACTATGTTGTAGCACCCCAGAATATAATGTCCCCTGAGAGAATAATGCAACCCCCATAGAGTATATTGTAGCCACCCAGAATATAATGTAGTCCCCTGAGAAAAAAATGCAATCCCCCCACAGTATAATGCAGCCCACCTCCATCATCATTCTCCCCCTCCACCCCATCAATGTCCTCATCACCACCCCATCATTCCCCATTCCACCACCTCAACATTGCCTCCTCCCCTACCACCATCATTGTCCTTTACACCACAACCATCATTGCTTTCTCCCCCACCACCCCCATCATTGCCTCCCCCACCACTATCACTGTCCATCCACACCACCCCATCATTGCAACACACACAGCACTGCACCTCTCTCACACTCACATTAAAGCACTGCACGTACACAGACAGACACACAGCACCACTCACCTCTCGGCAAATTCCCTGCAGCACATCCCGGCAGCTTTCTGTCTGAAACAGGACGCTGGGCTGTCTCAGACGGGCAGGAAGCCGGCATGTGCTGCAGGGTATTTGCGGAGAGGTGAGTGTGCCGTGTGTGAGATGCGGTGGTGGGGCTTTACATGCAGGCAATGCTAGCTGCAGCCTGCGGCTAACGCTGCCCGCTATTAAAGAGAAATCATATTCTCTCCTCCACACCCATGGGGGGTGTGGGGAAACATGAGTATTCATTTCTCTTTACCAGCGGGGACAGGTGTGGCTTCCTGACACCCGCTGCTGCTCCTTGAATCAGGGGACCCATAGCCACTGGCTGGGGGCCCCTGGAGCAGTGGGGGCCCTTGGCAGCTGCTGGCCAGTATGCCAGCAGGTGTCAGTGCCTGGGCCCACCGAAGAATTCTCCAGTGGGCCAGTCTGACCCTGCTTGGGACTGTAAATGGAAATTGATGTGATTTACATAGGACTGTACCTTGGGTGACCTGAGGGAAAGGTCTATTCTCCATGTAGTACTATACCGTCCCATATGCCAGATAACCCTCAGCCACATGAGGTCTGGCATTGTCCTGCATTAGAAGGAACCCAGGGCCAACCACGCCAGCATATAGTCTCACAAGGAGTCTGAGGATCTCATCTCAGTACCTAATGGCAGTCAGGCTACCGCTGGCGAGCACATGGAGGGCTGAGTGGCCCTCCAAAGAAATGCCACCCCACACCATTACTGATCCACTGCCAAACCGGTCATGCTGAAGGATGTTGCAGGCAGATCGCTCTCCACGGCGGCTCCAGACTCTGCCACATGTCACCGTCACATGTGCTCAGTGTGAACCTGCTTTCATCTGTGAAGAGCACAGGGCACCAGTGGCGAATTTGCCAATCCTGGCATTCTGTGACAAATGCCAAGCGTCCTGCACGGTGTTGGGCTGTGAGCACAACCCCCATCTGTGGACGTCGGGCACTCAGACCATCTTCATGGAGTCGGTGTCTAACCATTTGTGCAGACAGAGGTCATTTTGCAGGGTTCTGGCAGTGCTGCTCCTGTTCCTCCTTGCACAAAGGCAGAGGTAGCGGCCCTGCTGCTGGGTTGTTGCCATCCTACGGCCCTCTCCACGTCTCCTGGTGTACTGGCCTGGCTCCTGGTAGCGCCTCCAGCCTCTGGACACTACGCTGACAGACACAGCAAACCTTCTTGCCACGGCTCACGTTGATGTGCCATCTTGGATGAGCTGCACTATCTGAGCTACTTGTGTGGGTTGTAGAGTCCGTCTCATGCTACCACTCGTGTGAAAGCACAAACAACATTCAAAAGTGACCAAAACATCAGCCAGAAAGCATTGGTACTGAGATGTGGTCTGTGGTCCCCACCTGCAGAACCACTCCTTTATTGTGAGTGATAATTACCAATAAAGTGGAGGGATAGTGTATCTTACAATGGCAGTGCAGATCTCAGACCCCTCCGGATGGCGTCCTCTCCAACGATCATTTCGGCACGCTGCCTTAGTCAGAGGGTGGTGTCGTCAGGATGGTGGGAAGTATAAGGCCGGGGTCACACTGGCGAGGAATACGGCCGAGTGAGAGGTGCTAAAAGCACGCATTAGACACGGACAAATGATTCTCTATGGGGTCACTCGCACCAGGCGTATATTTCTCATCCGTATTCTACGCTCCGTGCCAATCGCAGCATGCTGCGATTGTCAGCGTACTACGGCCGTAGTACGCCAATGCAAGTCTATGGGTGCGCAAAAAATACGGATTACACACGGACCACACATGTGACTTGCGAGAAATACGCACCAAGTGTCTTTTAGCAAAGCCGGCAATTCAGTGCGCTATACAGTAAACTCACACTGAGTTTTAATAAAGAAACGAATGAATAGATAGAATACATACATATATATATATGTATTCTATGTGTCTATATCTATTCTTTGGTTTCTGTTATAAACCCTGTCATAGGTCTCCATTATATGTCCATTTTACAAGCCTGCGAGAAAATCTCCCCATACGGATTACTTACGGATGCTTACATGCGCAAAATACGCGACCACACCTTGATTACGGATGACATACGGAGCACTGTTTAGGAGTCATTCATCCATATTATGCATGTAAAATACTGACCGTATTTTGCGTTGGTTAGTGTGACCCCGGCCTAAATATGAGTACAGGCCAAAAGAGAGGGGAAGGTGTGTAAATGTGCAACAATCACTGTATAGGGGGTGTGGTTCGAAACACAGCAACGCCGTGGCATCTGGGAACACCTAGGCAACCACTCCATGTCACGGACCACGTGAACAGTTAGGTGATCCAGCAGCTTCGGGAGCGGTCAAAAAGGAGTCCACAATGACAGAACTGGTAAGGCCAAGTTGGAGAGGGCGTGTTGTGATGCATCAGAAGCAGGACGCGGAGAAGCTACCATGGAGACTACTTAATGTATCCTAAGGCAATGGGCACGAGGGAACCGCGTGACCGCAAACCTCCAGGCACATATAGACGTAACCGACAAGGCAGACCCAAGGCGAAACTGCCGCACGCGCGTGCCGCTATATCCAAGGTGGACAATGATAAGGAAGGTATATAAAATGAAGAAGCCATGTAGGAACACTAAATAATAATAGAATGAGGCTGAAATCCAAAATAATAAGATGGGATGGTAAAATAAGAATATGCAACTGCAGGAAAAACTTGAAAAGGCATGATAAAAGAAATTAATAATGTACATGACTCAGGCTACAAGAGCAATTGAATTGCATACAACTAAGAAACCGATACCAAGACCTTGTGGAGGACGAAGATGGCACACCTAAGGATGAGGCACTAACAGCAAGCAAAGAAGAAAAGGGCATATACAGCAACACCCAGAAGTGACAACAAAAAGTACAGCCAAGAAGAGAAGAATGGTAGTGGTGGGAGACTCACTACTGAGAGGCACAGAAGCCATCTGCAGACTGGACATAACTGCAAGAGAAGTATGCTGCCTCTCAGGTGCAAAGATCAAGGATGTGACCGATGATGAGCTTTGGCAACCTAATTACAAGAACGTCCACCCATTTCTTCTGATACATGTTGGCACCAACGATACAGCAAGGAAGGACCTCCCACCAATCTGCAAGAACTTTGAAGAGTTGGAGAAGAAAGTAAAGGAACTGGATGCACAGGTAGTTTTTTCTTCTATCCTTCCAGTAGACGGGCATGGCACCTGGAGATGGAATAAGATCCTTGATGCAAACAACTGGCGCAGTCAAAAAGATTCGGACTCCTGGACCACGGTGTGAATTACCTGTACAATGGACTCCTCACCAGAGACAGACTACACCTCAACAAATCTGGAAAATACACATTAGTCAGAAGACTCGCTACACTCATCAGGAGGGTGTTAAACTAGAAGGGACAGGAGGAAAAACAATAGGACACGAACATGAAGCCGGAAAATATACTGATGAAGGCTATGAGAAGCGGCAAAGAAGACCCAAGACAACATACTCAGAAGGGAGGTAAGAAAATTTCTAAAACAACCACAGGGAGGAGGATGGCACAAAACAAAATCCTCTAAAGTGCATGCTCACGAACGCCAGAAGCCTGACAAATGAGATGGAAGAACTAGAAGCAGAAATATCTACAGGTAGCTATGACATAGTGGGAATAACCAAGAAATGGCTAGATGAAAGCTATGACTGGGCAGTTAACTTACAGGGTTACAGTCTGTTTAGAAAGGACCGTAAAAATCGGAGGGGAGGAGGGGTTTGTCTTTATGTAAAGTCTTGTCTAAAGTCCACTTTAAGGGAGGATATTAGCGAAGGGAATGAGGATATCGAGTCCACATGAGTCAAAATACATGGAGGGAAAAATAGTAACAAAATTCTCATTGGGGTCTGTTATAAACCCCCAGATATAACAGAAATTATGGAAAGTCTACTACTAAGGCAGATAGATGAAGCTGCAACTCATAATGAGGTGCTTGTTATGGGGGACTATAACTACCCAGATATTAACTGGGAAGCAGAGACCTGCGAAGCCCATAAAAGGCAACAGCTTTCTGCTAATAACCAAGAAAAATTATCTTTCACAATTGGTACAGAATCCAACCAGAGGAACAGCACTTTTAGACCTAATACTGTCTAATTGACCTGACAGAATAACAAATCTGCAGGTAGTCGGGCATCTAGGTAATAATGACCCCAATATTATAGTTTCACTTATCTTTCGCTAGGGGGACGTGTCAGGGAGTCACAAAAAAACACAACTTTAGGAAGGCAAAGTTTGACCAGCTTAGGCCAGATTCTCACTTTGGGTTCAGGAGGGCTGCGGATGGCTGCCTACTTCCTCCTTTCGTCCTCCGTGAAGCTCCGCCTACTTCTGTATGCGTCTTGCTTTTCCCTGCGTACCTATCTTTAACATTGGGTACGCAGGGACATGTATTATATGCGGATTTGTCCACATGCAGCAATTTCATGTTAAAGCTAGGTACACAGGGAAATGCAGGATGCATACAGAAGTAGGCGGAGCTTCAGGAAGGAAGCAAGGAGGAAGTAGGCAACCATCCACAGCCCTACTGAACGCAAGTGTGAAACCAGCCTTAAAGATGCCCTTAATCTGGTTGACTGGGACAATGCTCTCAAAAATAAGAATACAGATAAGAAATGGGAAATGTTTAAGAACATCCTAAATAGGCACTGTAAGCTTTTTATACCTTGTGGGAATAAAAGGACAAGAAATAGGAAAAACCCAATGTGGCTAAACAAAGAAGGCTGATTTCACACTAGCATTTTATCGTGCGCCATCGGTCACTTGCGCAATGGTCCCCTATCTTTAACATGGCGGGTGCAGGGTCCATCAGCGTTTGTGCGCTGCGCATTTTCCAGTTGTGCGCCCAGACGCTACATGTTGCATTTTTTGTTCCGCCCAACCTAGTTAAAAAAAGCACGTGCGCACGGAATGCGCAAAAAAAACCAACATTACAGTCTATGGAGGTCACATGCGCACGTCAGCGCTTTTTTCGCGCATGAGATTTTGGAGTAAACAATGTCTAGACACTTGTTTAAACCACCCCTAGACAAGCAACATTGTTTGGGAGGAGTGTACATAAAAGGTGGTGTCTGGAGTGCCAGACCACTACTCTACAGCCAGCCTGCAAGACACAGCCTGCAATCTGCATCACCAAGAATGTGAGTGTTCTTAAACCTAATGTCTGTCTCTCCTTTCAAATGTATTATGTACTAATTTTTTTTAATTTTTTTTTAATTGCAGCATGTCTTCTGGATCGGAATACTCACCATCCCCTCAAGAACTGGCCCAAGCAGAGCGTGAGGTAAGTATCTTCCTGCCTTTGGGTAAGTATAGCTTCTGCATCTGCAAACCTGTAATAATTTGTTCTTTTTCAGACATCATCATCGGACCCAGCAAGTGAGGCTAAACAGCGGAGCAGCCTAGCCAAGTCCCGGAGAGGAGACGGATTGTAAGTATGCAGTCTTTAAATGTCCCTTTTTTTTTTAATTTAGATTTTCTCTTCCTTTTTTTCTGTCCTGTTTTTCATCTTCTATCTTGCTTCTTTTATTTTTCTATCTTTTTCCTTCAAGAAAATTTCCAAGATTATGTATTTTTTTTCTAGGTTCAACAACGAGACGAAGACGTCGATCCGGACGACGAGCACCTGATCCACCTGGTCCAGGAGCATGTCCCGTTGTGGGACAGCCGTGACCAGCAGTACAAGGACACTGTGTGATCCGGCAGCTCTGGAATGAGGTGGCCGCAGTGTTGATGGATGGCTGGGACAGCGCCTCTCCAAGTGTCAAAAAGGCATTTAGTAAGGATTTCCATGCTCTGTGATGCTACATTGACTCTTGTTACTGATGACACTGTTGTGTTTCCGGCTAGATATATTCTGGCAGGAAACACAACAGTGTTATCAGGATCAACAGTGACTGCTGTTATGAATGGGAAACCAACGAGGAAAACAAGACAAAATGCTAAGTCTCAGAAAACCAGAGAAGTTGGTAACTATGCAGATCCCTGATCTTAACCGCACAACTAGCAGCAGTCGTGGAGCGTTCCTACGTTGGTCCTAGTCGCCTCATCCCAACCGGAGAACTACATAAGCCTAAAGCAGGAAAAGAGGAAAACTAACTGCCCCAGAGCAGACCCCAAAGGAAAGACAGCCCCCCCACATGTATTGACGGTGAAACAAGATGAAAATACAAAGGCAGGAAAATAGGCTGAGCAAACGATGGGGCCCGGCTAACTAAAAAGGACAGAAAAGGAAAGACACTGTCTGCAATCTGCTAAAAACAACCTACAAAAATATTATCCAACACTTCTGATAGCAAAATTAACCCTGAAGTCACTAGACTTCTAAACCTATATCAGCACTCTGAAATATTCTGAGACAGAGCAAAAAAAAGAGGCCAATCTAATAAGGGACAAAAAGCAGATTGGCAAATACTGATTAATAGGAGTGGAATTTCAGCATAGCCCCAGCAGGGGCAGGCTGATGACACAACAAACTGAATTGACCAACAAGTGCAAGTGTGAACATTAACAAAAAAACAAACTTAACTTAAGAAGACTGGAAGAGAGCTGAAGTCCAGGACCTGAGAAGCAGACTGAATCACCAGCACCCGGATAGGGCGTCGGATGTCTTACATGCAGTCTGATACTCCAGAGATCCAATCGTTATCTTCCTCATCAGGTGGCAGATCACTACCACTTAAACCAACCGCACTACCTCCTGTCACCACCAGAGGGAGAACAGAAGGGGAACAGTAAATGAGTTCATGACAGACTGCATTGTGCATTGTATTGCTGTATTGTTCCTTTGACTCTTGTTCCTGATGACACTGTTGTTTCCTGCTAGATATATTCTAGCAGGAAACACAAGTGTCATCAGGATCAACTGACTGCATTGTCTATTGAATTCTTTTATGATGCCACATTGACTGTTTGCCAAGTTCACTTAGGTGTGTGTGAAAATACAGATGTTGCCATCAATGCATTGTACAGTCATGGCCAAAAGTTTAGAGAATGACACAAATAATATATTTTCACATGATCTGCTGCCCTCTGGTTTTTATGTGTGTTTGTCAGATGTTTTTATCACATAAAGAAATATAATTGCAATCATATTATGAGTAACAAAAGGTTATATTGACAGAATGAGTTAATGCAGAAAGTCAATATTTGCAGTGTTGACCCTTCTTCAGGACCTCAGCAATTCTCCCTGGCATGCTCTCAATCAACTTCTGGATCAAATCCTGTCTGATAGCAGTCCATTCTTGCAAAATCAATGCTTTTATTTTGTCTGAATTTGAAGGTTTTTGTTTGTTCACCCGTCTCTTGATAATTGACCACAAGTTCTCAATGGGATTAAGATCTGGGGAGTTTCCAGGCCATGGTCCCAAAATCTCTATGTTTTGTTCCCTGAGCCATTTAGTTATCACCTTTGCTTTATGGCAAGGAGCTCCATCATGTTGAAAAAGGCATTGTTGATCGCCAAACTGCTCTTGGACGGTTGGGAGAAGTTGCTCTTGGAGGACATTCTGGTACCATTCTTTATTCATGGCTGTGTTTTTAGGCAAGACTGAGAGCCCATTCCCTTGGCTGAGAAGCAACCCCACACATGAATGGTTTCAGGATGCTTGACAGTTGGCATGAGGCAAGACTGGTGGTAGCGCTCACCTGGTCTTCTCCGAATAAGCCGTTTTCCAGATGTCCCAAACAATCGAAAAGAGGATTCATCAGAGAAAATGACTTTACCCCAGTCCTCAGCAGTCCACTCCCTGTACCTCTTGCAGAATATCAGTCTGTCCATGATGTTTTTTCTGGAGAGAAGTGGCTTCTTTGCTGCCCTCCTTGAGACCAGGCCTTGCTCCAAGAGTCTCCGCCTCACAGTGCATGCAGATGCACTCACACCTGCCTGCTGCCATTCCTGAGCAAGCTCTGCACTGCTGTTAGCCCGATCCCGCAGCTGAAACACGTTTAAGAGACGGTCCTGGTGCGTGCTGGTCTTTCTTGGGCGCCCTGGAGCCTTTTTGGTAACAAGGGAACCTCTCCCCTTGAAGTTCTTGATGATGCGATAGATTGTTAACTGAGGTGCAATCTTTCTAGCTGCGATACTCTTCCCTGTTAGGCCATTTTTGGGCAGTGCAATGATGACTGCACGTGCTTCTTTAGAGATAACCATGGTTAACAGAAGAGAAACAATGATGCCAAGCACCAGCCTCCTTTTAAAGTGTCCAGTGGTGTCATTCTTACTTAATCATGACAGATTGCGCCATTAACACAGGTGTGGGTGTTGATAAGGACAGGGCTGGAGATCAATCACTGAAACGATGTTAGCTGGTCCTTTTAAGGCAGGGCTGCAATGATGTTGAAATGTGTTTTGGGGGATAAAGTTCATTTTCTAGGCAAATATTGACTTTGCAAGTAATTGCTGTTTAGCTGATCACTCTTTATAACATTCTGGAGTATATGCAAATTGCCATTAGAAAAAATGAAGAAGTAGACTTTGTAAAAATTAATATTTGTGTCATTCTCTAAACTTTTGGCCATGACTGTATGCTTTTTCTTTGTTTTTCCCAACCGTGAACAAAGTTCGCACACATTGGCGCTCGATGAAGGACCGCTTCAACACTGATGTTTGTGCTGAGGGACAGGTGCACAGTGGTTCAGCAGCAAGAACCAGAACAAAATACCGCTTTCATCGCGAGATGGCGTTCCTAAGACCGGTCCTTGACACCAGAGCAACGAAATATCGCAGTGTTTACAAGCGTTTTTTGCATGCGTTTTGTGTGCGCTCGAAACACTGCGCAAAACGGCGCAAGTGTGAAACGAGCCAAAGAGGGGCAATTAACAGTAAAACGAAAGCATTTAAACTACTAAAGCAGGATAGCACCATTGAAGCTCTAAAAAAAAACTATAGGGAGAAGAATACTTTATCTAAAAAACTAATTAAAGCTGCCAAAAAGGAAACAGAAGCACATTGCTAAGGAGAGTAAAACTAATCCCTAACTGTTCAGCTATATCAATAGTAAAAGCATCATAAGTAAAAGTGTAGGCCCCTTAAAATTGAGAGGAAAGAATGGTTGTAGATGAGGAAAAAGTTAAATATATAAAACACCTTCTTCCTCACAGTATGCACGGTGGAAAATGAAATGCTAGATGAAATGCTGAGAGACATAATGGTCACCAATCTAACCCAAGAAGAGGTGCAAAACCGCCTAAATAAGATTAAAATACATAAATCTCCAGGTCCGAATAGCATACACCCACGAGTACTAAGAGAACTAAGTAATGTAATAGACGAACAATTATTTCTTATATTTAGGGCCGCTATAGTGAAGGGGTCTGTTCCACAGGAATGGCGCATAGCAAATGTGGTACCAATATTAAAAAAGGGCTCTAAAAATGAACCTGGAAATTATAGGCCAGTAAGTCTAACCTCTGATAAAATATTTGAAGGGTTTCTGAGGGATGTTATTCTGGATTATCTCAATGAGAATAACTGTGTAACGCCATATCAGCATGAGTTTATGAGGAATTGCTCCTGTCAAACCAATCTATCAGTATTTATGAAGAGGTAAGCTATAGCCTAGACCAAGGTGAGTCTTTTAATATGGTTTATCTTAATTTTTCCAAAGTGTTTGATACCGTGCCACACAAGAGGTTGGAACACAAAATGAGAATGTTGGGTCTGGGAGAAAATGTGTGTAAATGGGTAAGTATCTGGCTTAGTGGTAGAAAGCAGAGGGTGGTTATAAATTGTATATTCTCTAACTGGGTCGCTGTGACCAGTGGGGTACCGCAGGGGTCGGTGTTGGAACCTATTCTCTGCAACATATTTATTATAACAATCTGGTAGAAGGTTTACACAGTAAAATATCCATATTTGCAGATGATACAAAACTATGTTAAGCAGTCAATACAAAAGATAGTATTCTGCTACAGATAGATCTGGATAACTTGGAAACTTGGGCCGAAAGGTGGCAGATGCGGTTTAACAATGATAAATGTAAGGTTATACACAGGGAATCAATATCACCATTACACACTGAACAGGAAACCACTGGGGAAATCTGACTTGGGAGAAGGGCTTGGGGATCCTAGCTAATGATAAACTTACCTAGAGCAGCCAGTGCCAGGCAGTGGCTGCCAAGGCAAACAGGATCATGGGGTGCATTAAAAGAGGTCTGGATACTCATGAGAGCATTATACTGCCTCTGTACAAATCCCTGGTTAAGTGACTGCACATGGAGTACTGTGTACAGTTTTGGGAATGGGTGGAACTATAGCAAGTACAAAGGAGGGCAGCAAAATTAATAAAGGGGATGGGGGAACTACAATACCCAGAGAGATTAGCAAAAGTAGGATTATTTAGTCTAGAAAAAAGACGACTGAGGGGCGATCTAATAACCATGTATAAGTATATAAGGGGACAATACAAATATCTCTGAGAATGTTTATACCAAGGAATGTGACGGTCACAAGGGGGAATTCTGTGTGTCTGGAGGAGAGAAGGGTTCCCACCAACATAAAAGAGAATTCTTTACTGTTAGGGCAGTGAGAATCTGGAATTCCTTGCCTGAGGAGGTGGTGATGGCCAACTCAGTTGAGGGGTTCAGGAGAGGCCTGGATGTCTTCCTGGAGCGTAACAACATTGTATCTTACAGTTTAGATTCTTTAGGACGTAGACCTGGCGATTTAGTCTGACGGAATATAGGCTGAACTGGATGGACAAATGTCTTTTCGGTCTTGCTAACTATGATGAAATAATGAAGAGTAAATGGTAAAAAGTTATGAGGGAGTGAATACAAATATGAATGTCATAATGGCAACGGACATGTATGGGTATATGGGAAAGGGAGTGAGGGCTGGCAAAAGAAGAGATTAATACATAAAAAATATTTATGATGAAAGAATATATAAGTATTAATAGGAAAATCATTTTTTGTTGCAGCCAGACTATTCACTCGGCATGATAAAAAAAAAAAGAAGGGGGAATCTAGATCCATGCATCCGGCCAGGCAACAGCTGCATATGCTATTCGCACAGTAAGGTATACTGTAAAGAGTATAAAGGGAGAATTAAAAGAACCAAAATACCAGGTATATAATTTCATCATTTACACACCAAGATAAGAAATGGAGATAATAAAATAGAAATAAAGTCCAGCTCACTGTAGTAGACATCCTAAGGTGTTTGGAACTCAGGGAACGCTGTCAAGGCGTGGCGCAATCAAAACATGAGAAATCCAGCTCAACAAACTTGTGAACAACTTTTCTTTATTCACCAAAAAGTGCTCAGCAGAGGGTAAAACATCAGCGTTGACAGTTACATGTTATTCCACATATGATATCATGTTACTGGCAACACTAATGTTGTTTTACCATCTGCTGAGCACTTTAGTGAAGAAAAAAGTTTGTTCACAAGTTCGTTGAGCTAGATTGCTCATGTTTTAATAAAATAAAAATTATTAAATAGGGAAAATGGGAATATAAAACCATATAACCAATGTCAGTATAAAAACATGAATAAATACAAAACAAACCACCCTACCAAAGCATGGTGGCCAGAGAAAGGGGACGTAGCTATTGTTCTCAGTAGGGCCAAACGGATGTTCACTATTCAGGGTCCAGATCCATTTTGTCTCAAACTGTGTAAGTTTGCAACTAACCTTGCCGCACACAATGTTAGTGGTTATCCTATCAATGCCCCATACCTTAAATTGAGTAGTGTCGCAGTAATGGTGAATTTTACAATGTCTCAGGATGGTTTTCAGGGCATTAATATCACTCATTTATGGCCGCCAAGACTCCTAGAACATACTCCCCAATGCAAACTTTTAGTTGTCTCGTGCCGAGGCCTATATACAATGCCTTGCGAAAGTATTCGGCCCCCTGGAACTTTTCAACCTTTTCCCACTTATGCTTCAAAGATACCAAATGTACATTTTTTTGGTGAAGAATCAACAAGTTGAACACAACTGTGAAGTTGAACGAAATTTGACATGAATGGCTCTGGGCACACCTGCATGACTGAATGCTGGCAGCTGCTGGGAGAAGCTAAGCTAATTTTCTCCTGGGGGCTGCTTGTGCAGTACAGTTTACAGGCACCACCGTAATGCTATTAACCTGCAGAATAACCCTATAGCTGCAGGTTAATCGTGTCATTAAACCCGACAGGTTCTCTTTAACATGCAAATACATTCCTACAACCAGAAATGGGGAGTAAGTTTTTCCCTGTACAGTAGATATGGGCTCAAAAGCCTGGGTATTTCCTGAGATTAAAAAAAAAAAAAAAAAATGAAATTAACCCTCCGTCAGGAACAATGGATCTGACAGGCGCAGCTCTTCTACTTTCATTTCTCCCTTCTCACCAGATTTTCAGGAAACCCCCTCCCTCTAGATAGTCTCCTGGCTCTAACTGCTGTGTGAAACCTGATACCACAGTTGGTCTGCAGAGCTTCAGGAAGGAAGATATAGCTGAGCTGGCTTCTCAGGCTCATTGGTCCCGAACACATCACACTTTATAAGGTTGGTATGTAATGTTTTTAGTTATTACTATTGTTTATTTAGCTTGTTTTATGAATGGATAGAGAAAGGTTTGTGGATATTTTATATAAAAAAGGCAGATTTTCTTACAAATGAAAGTTTGCTTCTCAGGCACATTGTTCCCTAATGCATATTCTCTCTCTTGCTTCAGATTATCTTCTGAAATGGAGAAGAAAATGTATGAGCTTTCAAAACCCCATCATGTTGAGGAAGTGGGAAACATGCTGTTAGACGCTGATGATGATGCAGACCCACACAATGAATGAGGATTTTGAAGAAAGTGAGATTGATTCTCATGATGAGGTAGAAGTCTGAACTAAATTCTGAAACAGAGCAAGATGGTGACAGTGATGAGGAGGAAGAAGATATATAATCTTATTATATGGGAAAAGATAAAAAAAAACAAAATGGAACAAGAATCCACCCATAAAAACCCGCATGGAACCTCAACATTATCACTCACCTTCCTGCAGTTATGGGAACAGCACGTAATGCAAAAAATGCAGCTGAATGCTGGAATACTTTTTTCACAGATGACATTCTGGACTCTATTGTCATATACACTAATCAATATATAGACAATATAAAGCACAAGTTCATCTGTAACAGAATCCTGAAGCCCACGGATAAAATGGAACTGCGTGCCTTTTTTGTATTATTATACCTTGCAGGAGCTTATAGGGCAAATCGGCAAAGTTTGGAGGAACTTTGGGGTATAGAAAGTGATGGAATTGAAAAATTTAGCCTTGTTATGTCTCTAAAAAGATTCAAGATTCTAATTTGTTGCCTTCGGTTTGATGACAGAACTACCTGAACCGAACGAAAAACATATGACCGGCTTGCTCCAATTCGCGATGTATTCCAAAAATTTGTGGAAAACTGTAAGATAAACTATCGCCCTGGGGCAAATGTCACAATTGACAAAATGCTCCCTGGTTTTCGTGGCAGATGCGCATTTCATCAATACATACCATCAAAACCTAGCAAATACGGAATAAAAATGTATGCCCTTGCTGATGCCAGTAAGACCTACACATACAACATTGAAATTCATGCTGGAAAACAGCCAGATGGTCCTTACTGTGTCAGCAACAAACCCACTGATGTTGTGAAAAGAATGTCTGAGCCCTTATTTGGATCAGGTCGCAATTTAACTGCTGATAATTGGTTTTCAAATTGTGATCTTATTGATTATCTAAAAACGCAGAAGCTTTCATATGTCAGAACTGTAAGAAAAAATAAAAAAGAATTGCCGCCACAGCTTGTTACTGTGACAGGGAGAAAACAGTACAGCAGTATGTTTGCATTCCATGATGGAAAGGATTTGGTTTCCTATGTACCACGCGAAAAAAAAAAAAAAATGTACTTCTCTCAACGCTTTATTAATGATGATGCCATCGATCCTAAATCTGAAGCACAACAAAAACCAGAGATTATTACATTTTATAATGAAACCAAAGGGGGTGTTGATACAGCTGATCAGATGTGCTCAACTTTCAGCGTCAGCAGAAACACCAAGCGCTGGCCAATGGTCATATTTTTCGCTATGCTAAATTTGGGTGGTATAAATTCACAAATCATTTAGCTTGAAAACCAGCTTGAACCACTCCATAGACGATTGTATCTGAAAAAATTGGCCCATGCTTGGAGAGCTACGCAGGAGAAGTATGAAAACCATCGGTATCCCCTCTGGCCTTCAAGTTAGGCTCAAAAGATTCTGCCCAGATATTGATACTGAATATCCAACACCTGTACCACCTCCCAAAAGAAGGAGATGCACCACGGAAAGCGGGAACAGAAGGCTTTCTAATTATGAATGTCTCAAATGTCATCATGCAATCTGCCTGACACATGCAAAAATGTATTGCAATTCTTGCTCTTTGCTTTGCAAATGTGTTTTTTCTGGGGAACCTTCAGGATCTAATTCAGATTAATTCTGCGTGTAATTTTATTCTAGGTGCCTAGAAATTGTTTTTGTGCCAAAATTTTCTCTTTTTAATAACCGTTACTTGATATCATTGGGGGCTATTTGGTGGGAGTTTTGAAATTTGTGTATATCAAAGTTATTACTTTTATGTTGAGTAAATGGGTTTGTTTTGCACCTGATAATGTGTAGTCTCTTTTATTACATCCCTATGAAGGTCTCTGATCACTTTTAGATCACTGAAATTGAGAAAATTAGATATTCTAGGCATTTTTCTAGCCTGTGCTTGACAGGCACATTGCTCCATTACGAGTTAGTGCGAATATTGTTCCTGACGGAGGGTTAAATCTGCCATTTTAAACCGATACAAACAGTTTCAATCTGAAAGACGTGTTAGTTAAACAAAAAACAAAAGAAATAAACTACATGGGTGCCTTCCAGGCTTTTATCTACTAAAAAAAGGTTAAAAAAATTTAAAGACAACTTCTCTTGTACAGCTGTACAAACAGGCACCAAAAATTTACACGATTCTGTCTTCAAACTGTCAGTTTTGAGTTCTGTAGAAAAAAAACAGGATTTTTTTTGGCTACTCACCATAAAATCTGTTTCTTGGAGCCTTCATTAGGAGAGACAGGGAACCATGGGTGTAGGCTGCTGCCACTAGGAGGCTGACACGATGCACAAAAAGTTAGCTCCTCCTCTACAGTGTACACCCAACCGATGGGCACTAGGATATTCAGTTACTGAGAAAGCAGTAGATGCAATAAAAGAAAGAATACACACACACAAATCTAATACAGTAAAACAGAGCTGTTAAAATTGGGAGGGTGCTGTGTCCCCCAATGGAGGCTCAGAGAAACAGATCTTACAGTGATCAGCCAAAAATCCTGTTTTTTCTATCACTTCATTGGGGGGGGGGGGGGGGGGGGTTGACGGACATAGGAAACCATAGGACGCCCCAAAGCAGTACCCAAGGGGAGGGAACAGCAAAAAAAACCCCATTCAGGTCAGAGAACTCATCGCTGCCACCTGCGAGGTCTTCCTACCTAAGCAGGCATTTGAAGCGTAGGCATGGACCGTGAAAAAAAACAAACATACAGATGGAGGACAGATTATCGCTCTGCAAAGCTGTAGGGCAGAGGCCTTATGGGTATCGCCAGGAGGCACACACTGCCCAGGTCTTCCCTGTCCCTTCTGAAGAAAAGCAGCCCCAAACCATAATGCTGCCACTACGTTTGACAGTGGGGATGGAGTGTTCAGGGTGATTAGCTGTGTTGCCTTTACACCAAACATATCGTTTTGCATTGTGCATTGCAGCTAAACAAACCTACTTCTCATCTCTCATATCCTCCCTGTCTCACAACCCTAAACAGTTATTCAACACCTTCAATTCTCTCCTCCGCCCCCCAGCACCTCCTCCCTCCCCACTCATCTCAGCTGAAGACTTTGCCTCATTTTTCAAGCAGAAAATTGATAACATCAGGGACAGTTTTGGTCAACAACCCCCAGAGCCCTTCCTCCCGACTTCCCAGCCCTCCACCTTCAAAACCAACTTCTCCACCATTACAGAAGATCGACTCTCCACTCTACTCTCAAGATCACATCTCACCACCTGTGCACTCGACCCGATCCCATCCCACTTCATCCCAAACCTCACCACAGTCTTCATCCCAACCCTAACCCATCTCTTCAACCTATCACTAACAACTGGTGTTTTCCCCTCAAGCTTTAAACATGCCTCCATCACACCTATCCTCAAAAAGCCCTCTCTTGACCCATCCTCTGTATCTAGCTATCGCCCTATATCACTTCTCCCATACGCCTCCAAGCTACTGGAACAACACGTCTACCTTGAACTGTCCTCCCATCTCTCTTCTTGCTCCCTCTTCGACCGCTTACAATCTGGCTTCCGGTCACACCACTCCACTGAAACTGCCCTTACTAAGGTCACCAATGACCTCTTAACTGCCAAGAGCAAGCGACACTACTCTGTCCTCCTCCTCCTGGACCTGTCGGCTGCCTTTGACACAGTGGACCATTCCCTATTATTACAGACCCTCTCATCCCTCGGCATCACAGACTTGGCCCTCTCCTGGATCTCATCATACCTAACAGACCGGACATTCAGCGTCTCCCACTCACACACCACCTCCTCACCTCGCCCCCTATCTGTCGGAGTCCCACAAGGTTCAGTCCTAGGGCCCCTGCTGTTCTCTATTTACACCTTTGGCCTGGGACAGCTCATAGAATCTCATGGCTTTCAGTATCATCTTTATGCTGATGACACACAGATCTACATCTCTGGACCAGATATCACCTACCTACTAACCAGAATCCCTCAATGTCTGTCCACTATTTCATCCTTCTTCTCCACTAGATATCTGAAACTCAACATGGACAAAACAGAATTCATCATCTTTCCCCCATCTCACGTGACCCCCCCTACGAACCTATCAATTACAGTAAATGACTGCCCACTCTCCCCAGTCCCACAAGCTCGCTGCCTCGGAGTAATCCTTGATGCTAATCTCTCCTTCAAACCACATATCCAAACCCTTTCCACTTCCTGCCGACTTCAACTCAAAAATATTTCACGCATCCGTTCATTCCTCACCCAAGAATCTGCAAAAACCCTAGTCCATGCCCTCATCATCTCTCGCCTTGACTACTGCAACCTCATGCTCTGCGGCCTCCCCTCAAACACTCTCGCACCCCTCCAATCTATTCTAAACTCTGCTGCCCGACTAATCCACCTGTCCCCCCGCTATTCCCCAGCTTCTCCCCTCTGTCAATCCCTTCACTGGCTCCCAATTGCCCAGAGACTCCATTACAAAACCCTAACCATGACATACAAAGCCATCCACAACTTGTCTCCTCCATACATCTGTGACCTCGTCTCCCGGTACTTTCCTGCACGCAACCTCCGATCCTCACAAGATCTCCTTCTCTACTCCCCTCTTATCTCCTCTTCCCACAATCGCATACAAGATTTCTCTCGCGCATCACCCCTACTCTGGAACTCTCTACCACAACATATCAGACTCTCACCTACCATCAAAACCTTCAAAAAGAGCCTGAAGACCCACCTCTTCCGACAAGCCTATAACCTGCAGTAACCACCGATCGACCAAACCGCTGCACGACCAGCTCTACCCTCGCCTACTGTATTATCACCCATCCCTTGAAGATTGTGAGCCCTCGCGGGCAGGGTCCTCTCTCCTCCTGTACCAGTTATGACTTGTATTGTTTAAGATTATTGTACTTGTTTTTATGTATACCCCCCTCACATGTAAAGCGCCATGGAATAAATGGCGCTATAACAATAAATAATAATAATAATAATAATTGTGGCCAAAAATTTCGATTTTGGTTTCATCTAACCAGAGCACCTTCTTCCACATGTTTGGTGTGTCTCCCAGTTGCCTTGTTTCAAACTCTAAACAACTTTTTATGGATATCTTTGAGAAATGGCTTTCTTCTTGCCACTCTTCCATAAAGGCCAGATTTGTGCAGTGTACGACTGATTGTTGTCCTATGGACAGACCGTCCCACCTCAGCTTTAGATATCTGCAGTTCATCCAGAGTGATCATGGGCCTCTTGGCTGCATCTCTGATCAGTCTTCTCCTTGTTTGAGATGAAAGTGTAGAGGGACGGATGGGTCTTGGTAGATTTGCAGCGGTATGATACTCCTTTCATTTCAATTTGATCGCTTGTACAGTGCTCTCCTTGGGATGTTTAAAGTTTTGGAAATCATTTTGCATCCAAATCCAGCTTTAAACTTCTCCACAACAGTATCACAGACCTGCCTGTTGTGTTCCTTGGTCTTCATGCTGTTCTGTGCTTCAAACAGAACACTGAGATTATCACAGAGCAGGTGAATTTATACAGAGACTTGATCACACACAGGTGGATTATATTTATCATCATTAGTCATTTAGGACAGCATTGGATCATTCAGAGATCCACAATGAACTTCTGGGGCGAGTTTGCTGCACTGAAAGTAAAGGGGCCGAACAATATTGCACGCCCCACTTTTCAGTATTTTAAATTTCCACAAAAGTTTAAAATAACCAATAAATTTAGTTCAACTTCAGAATTGTGTTCCACTTGTTGATTTTTCACCAAAAATTTACATTTGTATCTTTATGCTTGAAGCATATGTGGGAAAAGGTTGAAAATTTCCAGAGGGCCAAATACTTTCGCAAGGCACTGTAGTAAGAGAAAATCAAACACCGGGGACTGCGATACATTGGTGAGGTCCATGACCGACTGCGACAGAGGTAGCCCACCGCCCTGGGATGGGGGCACCACTCTCTCCTGGGGTAAAAAGGGACTCCTGGGTAGCAAGCATGGAAGGGGGGGGTGTTGAGGCTGCTACAGTCCTGACAGAGAGGAGATTACTGTCCTGAAGGAGTTTGCAATTACATGAGGTGCAAAGTGTCTGACAAGAGCAGTTGAATAGGCCGGAAGGGGAGAGCGCTCTACTTGAGGATTAGGCATGAGAAGCAGGCCCACTAAATAATGCCAGGTTAGGCGACAAAAGGAGATTGCAGATGAGAGCGTCAGTCTGCACAGCAGAGCTACTCACAGGAAGATGCAAGACCTGGGGACTGCTTTCAGACTGTAGACGTCTCCAGGAGACAGCTAGAACTGCAGGCTAAACGTGGAGGAAATGAGAGAGTTCCCTGCAGAGATGTCACCTTCTGGGGCCGGATGGCGGCAAATGGCGACCGCAGGGAGGAAGAGGAGGGCCTGCAGGGAGGCTTGCTACCTCAAAGGCCTGCTCAGCAAGCCCAGAAGTGGGCAGAGCTAGCCCCGCAAACAGACACAGCGACGCCCGGGAACCCTGCACGCCTGAGGTGAAGTGGCAGAGCTAGCTGCCAGAAACAGTAGGAGAGGGCATGCTATCGATGGGTTGGGAAAAAAAAAACCCGCCGGAAGATGCCAAGGAGGCGGCAAAGCGAACTGCTGGAGTTACGCCTCCCTGAAGCCGGGGCTTAAATCTTAACTAAGGCCACAGAGACTCGGGAGGATGGCCCGGAGGCCCGGACTGCCTGTCAAGTAAAAGAATGAAGGGGCAATCAAGGCATTCTATAGATCAAAAGCAGCCTATATCTAAAAGGAAGGCCCTGTACTAGAGACAAAATAAAGGATGGGGGGGGGGGGGAGAAGGCCCCTCTAACTACAGCCCCTCTAACAGAGGGATAGGGGTGGACAGTAAAACTCATCCATTTTGTGTCATCTTCCTCCATCTTTACATTATCTTCATTCTTCTGTTTCTTTGCCCGGATCTTCTCCCCTGACACCTCTGGGCACCTGACAGGGAGATGTACCTCTCCATCCAGGCTTTCATTAGACGTCCGAGCCTCTTTGGGATGTAGGACGTCCGTGCTTCCTAAAACAGACAGGTTCTGGTGTGTGAATGGGTAGGAGACAGGGGCTAGGACCAATGTTCAGAACACCTAAACACTCTGTTTGAGGATACAGGGTGGCAGTACACACTGTACCCAGGCTCTACATGGAAGTATAGTTGTGACTGTTCACTCTGCATCCCTCCATCTGAAAAGAAACTACAATGAGGTAAATATGGGTCTAGTAAGAGACCCGTGTTCACCTTTTACTGACACCAAGCTAAAATGGATATCTTAGCGTCAGTTGGTGGTACACTTCAGGAGGAACTTTTTGTGCATAGTGGCGGCAGCATACATCTATGATTTCCTGTGTACCCCAATGAAGCGATAGAGAAATAAAAAATTAAATAGGCACACTAAATGCCCTTAAGACAGCAAGGCTATTAATCATGACATTTGTAACAAAGAGGGAAATACTAAATGGCACAGACAGCTTTTTTTTATTGTGAAATGAAAAAAAAAAAAAAAACAGTACTGCTTTTATTCATTCATGATAATTCACCTAGAGATTAAACTTGTTTGCACTAAAATACGTATTTTGTAAACAGCAGAGCAAATAATCCTTTCAATCTAATTAACATCTCACAAAAAAGGAGAGAAAAAAAAAAAAAAAAAATCAATTTTAAACAAGCTTCACAACCAGTCCCACGTGTCTACATGACAGCAAGGAATTGGCTGTGTAGAATATGTCCGTGAATCCTTACTATTATGTCCCAATAGTGCCAATCTCACTACATTATCTGCAGCTCGATGTTCCAGAAGTTAGGAAAAACTTTATTAGTTGATAATATACCATGAATGTTCAATCTGCTAAACAACCAGGATACTCTAAACCACAGTGACCCCTCCCCCACAGCCAGTCCAATATTAAGTGCTGGAATTCGTGCCCAGGATGGGCAATAACAGACGGATTTGGCATATAAGTGGATAAACAGCTTTAAATGAACATAGGGGGAAAAAAAAAATTATGCTCCATACACTATCATTTGACGTCAAACAAAACAAAATCCAAACTTTATATACACAGATTTGTAGAATTTACATAGAAAATAAGGTTGCAAACATTGATTAATTCAGGCAGCTAACACATTGGTTTATGCAACTTTATTGAAGAAAAAAAAAAAAAAAGAAAAAAAAGGAGCTATTAGTTGATCAGTCATCCATTGACGCTTGAATCATTTTATTCAGTGCTATATTAACAGGGTTTTGGATCAGAGATTAACTAATAGCTCAGCCTCCAAAATAAAAAACCTCAATGAAAAATTACAAAAAACTTTTGATCCTATTTGTTATTCAATGGGGTTTCACCTTTTTTAATTTTAATCTGTCATGTTTATTGACATGCATAAAATACATTACTTCTGCAGCTATATAATTTCAACACCAACTCTCCACCCAAAACATCAGTTATGAGCATAAAGTAAATGAAAGTCTTAAATGTCTGGAAGTTTTGAACAAAAAAATATCCATATTAAATCCACATTGCTGAATCCTACAATAAGACAAGAGGATTTTCTTTATTTAAATTTTGCCTGACCCTTTCCCCTCCCCTACCCCAAACAGAAGGCTCTAATCTTCACCAATTCAATAAGAAATGAAGAATGGGGTTCTCTCATAACCAAGTTACAGTGAAGATGACGGCCATGTTTTAACACATGCTCAGTTTGATAAAATTAAACATCTTGGGCAATTGTATTCTGGCAACTACTTGACAGTCTAGAGAAGTTTCTGTTCGATGATGAGCTAAAGTCTTTCCATATGAGCATGTGCATGAAGGGAGGCAGCACAAAAGAAAAAAAAAAAATATAAGGAAGGGGGTAAGTAGATGAGGTCTGAAAGGGAGGGGAAAACAGTAATTTAAAGTTTATTTTATTCCAGCTATAATGCAGGTGTATTTAGACTTGAAGGTAGCATCACATAGCATACTTCTGAGTCCATTCCCGGGCTATTCTGTTGTACCTAAAACAATACAGAATAGAATTATATGCAGAAAGTATCCAGTTATGCATTGTTTGAAAAAAAAATTTGACGATAAACAAAATCCATGCTATTTAAATAACACCCACTTAGGCAGATAACTTCATTCTGGAAAACATTTAAAAAGGTGGTATACAGAATTAGAAGATGGACACATGTGGAATGGCTTTACAAACAAAGAAACAAGTTGTATCTGGTATCACTGCTGTTTAAACACCTGTCTCCAAGCCAAAACTGGCCAGATTTGGCTCTTCGTATATTCCTGCTGCTCTTTTGACAGGTGCCGACACTTTCTAGACATTGAATATTCAAACCACCAAACAATCCGGTTAGATGATGACACTTGCACCACTGTGTGCACACAATGTATGGAGATAGGATAACAATTTAAAGAAGCACTGCCATCAAAATTTGTATCCTCTTACTATATTGCAATCACATTATATAGCACTGTGTACTTAGAATTGCTCATTTTGCCGTTCTACCCAGTTAAAAGGTCAGTTTTCTATAAGGTCTATAATATCACACGTTTAAAAACAGAGTAGCTCTATACTTCTAATCTCAATGTAGAAACAGGAGGTCAATTTTCCCTGTATGACTGACTCAGTCACTGCAAGGCACCTTCGTAGAGCAGAAGTGGTAACAGCTGTGTCAGGAGTTGAAAAGAAAAAATGAAAAAAAAAAAAAATGCAGTGACAAGAGACTTCCTGTTTCTACATAGATCAGATAAAAGAATTCACTGGGTAGAAAAGCAAAATGAGCAACTGTAAGTAGACAGTTCTTTATAATATAACCAATGTATTAAGGGGATAAAAACTTTGATGAGTTCTTTATGGATATTGGGACCTCCTAATATGCTTAAATTGACATGCACAGAATGCACAGGCAAACCTGACTGCTCTACTCTTAGGCCTCTTTCACACAGTTTTTTGCCATCAGTCGCAATCCAGCAGTTTTGGAAAAATGGATCCGTCGCAGATTGTGAAAAGCTGATGCGATGGATCTTTTTTTTCGTTGGATCCGACTGCCTTACCTGGTGGTAATAATTGAAGCATGATCAGTTTTAAAAATCAACTGAAACTGAATGCGTCGCTGGATTCCGTCACTTGACGGACAGCGACGGATCCTGCGCCCATAGGCTTCCATTATAGCCAACGACGGATGGCGCTGGATCCGTCACTGTCCAACTTTTCCTTTGTCAGTGGTCTCCGCCCAGACAAAATTTATGACGGATCCAGTGAACGACGGACAAAACGTGAGGCCATCCGTCGCAATCAGTCACTAGTACAAGTCTATGAGAAAAAAACGGATCCAACGTCAGTTGCTGGATCCGTTTTTTCTATAAAAACCGACGGATTGCGACTGATGGCAAAAAACTGATGTGTGAAAGAGGCCTTAGTTGCATGAAATTTCCTGTTTGTGCCAAGATTTGTTCAGCTTTGTCAGAGGTTATCGTGTAGACAAACTACAATTCATAGACCAAATTTGAGCGCTCACATGAGATCATGGTTCAATGAAACTTGCATCATCCATCTCTTGAGCACAAGGCCCTGCCATGTGCATGAGGTGCAAAGGATTTGAAAGAACTACGAACATATGACAATGACATCACTATGATCTCTCCCCAACATAGTTACAAAGTAAAAGACAGACTTTTGGAGGTTAGACCTTTAGAATCTTCCATGGTCTAGCACAAAATGAATGTGAAGGTGTATCTGACATGTAGACCAAATAGATTTAACACCCTCATCATTCCTTATAACTACAAATCTATGGTTCTGATGATTTTTCATAGGGGTTACCTCATACTACAAAGGCAAACCAAGATGAATTTTTCACATCTACTCTTGCCCCACGTTTAAAAATCTGCAGGTGCATTGCTTCAATTTCTAATGGGAATATTCACACACAGTAGTTATGGAAGAGTCACAAATTGTTAGAGGCGCTCTTAAAATTGCTTTAATTTGTTACATAGCATGAAAATACCAAGTTTGCAATAGAGCTTTTTTTATACATACTGTCATTCTGCAATAAAAGCTTGTCTTTTATAGTGCATAGTTGGTTTCCATAGAGCCCAACCTCTATAGCCAGGCTGCGTGTGTACAGTAGCTACAGTCCAGGAGAGCAATTAAAGAGACGGTCAGCACAGAATGACTGCTGAAACTAAGTAAAAGCACTCAGCGCATCATAATGTGGCCAATCGTTTTCACACACCTACCCACTTGCTTGCATTCTTTCTATATCCACCCCTCTGAGGCTCTACATCAAGCCAGAGCTGTCAAAAGAAGGGAGAATGAGGGAAAACAAGTAGATGGGAAAAAGTGCATTCAAATGATTGGCTATGCTTTTGCGAGACAACTGTCAGCACAGAATGACTGTTCAAACCAAGTACAAAGTCCTGTGCAACTCAGTGCTTCAAAGCAGGGTCAACCATTTAAAGGGAATCTGTCACCCCCTTTTTTCAAATATGAGCTGCCAGCACCACCATTAGGGGCTTATCTACAGCATTACAGAATGCTGTAGATAAGCCCCTAATGGCAGTGCCGGCAGCTGATAGGCAAAAAATAGGGTGACGGATTCCCTTTAAATATACATCTCAATCCCCACTTTGACAGTTCTGTCTTTAAAAAAAAAAAAAAAAAAAAAAAGAAGATAGATGGAAACTAAGCAGATGGGAAGGAGTATATAAATGATTGGCCCCGCTGTGAAGCACCGAGTGCCTGTACTTTGCTTCTAGTCCTTCTGTGCTGACATTCCCTTCAACGTCTAACATACCAGCCACATCTCCCCAGACCACCAATCTCTAGACAGCAGTTCTGCTCATTAAATGCCCACTCTTGAAACTTGAACAGAACACAGCTTTCAGAGCACGTCCAATAACAGCTTCCCTCGTTTTCAGTATATAGGTCTCCTTGAGCAATATGGTGTAGAGAAATATTAGTAGAAGTTGCCCTGCTAGAAACCACAAAGTAAGGAAAATGCAGTGCCCTTAGGTCCTCAAGAGAACTTGAATACCTTAAAAATACCTTTAATATTTCTATTCCGCTGACAGCTAAGTGGGCCCTTTTTAACTTAGTAGGTAGAGTTGAGCGATACCGTCCGATACTTCAAAGTATCGTATCGGATGGTATCGGCCGATCTTTAAAAAAAGTATCGGTATCGCCGATTCCGATACCGGAAGTCCCATTCAAGTCTATGGGACTTCCGGTATCGGAATAAGAAAAACCCTTTCCTGCCCTTGTACAGCCTCTCTGGGGTCTGTACGGGCCTTTCGGGGGGCTGTGCCGGCCTGCCAGGGGGGCTGTGCCGGCCTGCCGGGGGGCTGTGCCGGCCTGCCGGGGGGCTGTGCCGGCCTGCCGGGGGGCTGTGCCGGCCTGCCGGGGGGCTGTGCCGGCCTGCCGGGGGGCTGTGCAGGCATCGTCCGATGGGACTACAAGTCCCATCGGGCGATGCCTGCTACCATGACAGTGATTGACACATTAGCCAATGATGGGACAGTAATAGTCCTATCATCCGGCTAATGTGTTGAATGTAAAAAAAAATAAAAAAAAAAAAAATTACATGCTACATACATACATACAACATGCATACTACATACATGCTACATTCATACTACATACTACATACATGCTACATTCATACTACATAAATACTACATGCAACATACATACTACATATATACTACATACATACTACATGCATGCTACATACATACTGCATGCTACATACATACTACATGCTACATACATACTACATACATACCACATATATACTACATACATACTACATGCATGCTACATGCTACATACATAACATATATACTACATGCATGCTACATGCATGCTACATGCTACATACATAACATATATACTACATGCATGCTACATACATAGTACATGCTACATACATACTACATACTACATATATACTACATGCATGCTACATACATACTACATGCTACATACATACTACATACTACATATATACTACATGCATGCTACATACATACTACATGCTACATACATACTACATATATACTACATGCATGCTACATACATACTACATGCTACATACATACTACATGCTACATACATACTACATACTACATACATACTACATGCATGCTACATACATACTACATGCTACATACATACTACATATATACTACATGCATGCTACATACATACTACATGCATGCTACATACATACTACATACATACTACATGCTACATACATACTACATACATGCATGCTACATGCATGCTACACGCATGCTACACGCATGCTACACGCATGCTACACGCATGCTACACGCATACTACATACATACTACATGCTACATACATACCACATACATACTACATACATACTACATACATACTACATGCATGCTACATGCATGCTACATGCTACATACATACTACATGCTACATACATACTACATGCTACATACATACTACATGCTACATACATACTACATGCTACATACATACTACATGCTACATACATACTACATGCTACATACATACTACATGCTACATACATACTACATGCTACATACATACTACATGCTACATACATACTACATGCTACATACATACTACATGCTACATACATACTACATACTACATACATACTACATACATGCTACATACATACTACATGCTACATACATACTACATATATACTACATGCATGCTACATACATACTGCATGCTACATACATACCACATACATACCACATACATACCACATGCATACTACATGCATACTACATGCATACCACATGCTACATACATACTACATATACGGAACGCTGGAACGCTCGCTCTGTCTGCAACAAGCTTTCCTACATCCATGATCTTTTCGTTACTACCAAACTCTCCTTCCTCGCCATCACCGAAACCTGGCTCACCCCTTCTGACACAGCCTCTCCTGCTGCACTTTCGTATGGCGGCTTCCACCTTTCTCACACCCCCCGCCCCAGCAGCAAACATGGTGGAGGAGTTGGTTTTCTCCTGTCAGATACCTGCTCCTTCACCCCAATCCCACTGCCACCCTCTGTTACCCTCCCTTCCTTTGAGGTGCACTCTGTGCGCATCTACTCCCCCTCCAACCTCCAACTGGCTGTCATCTACCGCCCCCCAGGGCCAGCCACCACCTTCTTTGACCACTTCACCACCTGGTTACTTCATTTCCTTTCCGCGGACATCCCTACTATCATCATGGGCGACTTCAACATCCCCATTGACACTTCCCTCTCAGCTGCCACTAAACTTCTATCTCTCACTTCCTCCTTCGGCCTCACTCAATGGTCTTCTACAGCCACCCACAAAGATGGCCACACACTGGACCTCATCTTCACCCGCCTCTGCTCCCTAGCTAACCTCTCTAACTCACCTCTTCCTCTCTCTGACCACAACCTGCTCACATTCTCTTCCCTCTTCACTCCATGTCTACAATCCCCACCCCACAAACTTTCACACCCTCGCAGGAATCTTAAACACCTTGACCTACACTCATTCTCCGAATCCCTCCTCCCTCTTACAGATATAAGTTCCTTACACAATGCGGATGACGCTGCCGCTCTATATAACACCACAATAGCTGTAGCTTTGGAATCCGCTGCCCCACTTACACATACCAAAACTCGCAAAATCAACAGACAGCCCTGGCACACCAGCCTGACCAAAGAGCTGAGGCGAGCTTCCAGGGCTGCTGAGCGCAGATGGAAAAGATCCCACTCCAACGAGCATTTCATCGCATTCAAACAGTCCCTCACTACTTTCAAGACCACACTCGCCACAGCTAAACAAACCTACTTCTCATCTCTCATATCCTCCCTGTCTCACAACCCTAAACAGTTATTCAACACCTTCAATTCTCTCCTCCGCCCCCCAGCACCTCCTCCCTCCCCACTCATCTCAGCTGAAGACTTTGCCTCATTTTTCAAGCAGAAAATTGATAACATCAGGGACAGTTTTGGTCAACAACCCCCAGAGCCCTTCCTCCCGACTTCCCAGCCCTCCACCTTCAAAACCAACTTCTCCACCATTACAGAAGATCGACTCTCCACTCTACTCTCAAGATCACATCTCACCACCTGTGCACTCGACCCGATCCCATCCCACTTCATCCCAAACCTCACCACAGTCTTCATCCCAACCCTAACCCATCTCTTCAACCTATCACTAACAACTGGTGTTTTCCCCTCAAGCTTTAAACATGCCTCCATCACACCTATCCTCAAAAAGCCCTCTCTTGACCCATCCTCTGTATCTAGCTATCGCCCTATATCACTTCTCCCATACGCCTCCAAGCTACTGGAACAACACGTCTACCTTGAACTGTCCTCCCATCTCTCTTCTTGCTCCCTCTTCGACCGCTTACAATCTGGCTTCCGGTCACACCACTCCACTGAAACTGCCCTTACTAAGGTCACCAATGACCTCTTAACTGCCAAGAGCAAGCGACACTACTCTGTCCTCCTCCTCCTGGACCTGTCGGCTGCCTTTGACACAGTGGACCATTCCCTATTATTACAGACCCTCTCATCCCTCGGCATCACAGACTTGGCCCTCTCCTGGATCTCATCATACCTAACAGACCGGACATTCAGCGTCTCCCACTCACACACCACCTCCTCACCTCGCCCCCTATCTGTCGGAGTCCCACAAGGTTCAGTCCTAGGGCCCCTGCTGTTCTCTATTTACACCTTTGACCTGGGACAGCTCATAGAATCTCATGGCTTTCAGTATCATCTTTATGCTGATGACACACAGATCTACATCTCTGGACCAGATATCACCTCCCTACTAACCAGAATCCCTCAATGTCTGTCCACTATTTCATCCTTCTTCTCCACTAGATATCTGAAACTCAACATGGACAAAACAGAATTCATCATCTTTCCCCCATCTCACGTGACCCCCCCTACGAACCTATCAATTACAGTAAATGACTGCCCACTCTCCCCAGTCCCACAAGCTCGCTGCCTCGGAGTAATCCTTGATGCTGATCTCTCCTTCAAACCACATATCCAAACCCTTTCCACTTCCTGCCGACTTCAACTCAAAAATATTTCACGCATCCGTTCATTCCTCACCCAAGAATCTGCAAAAACCCTAGTCCATGCCCTCATCATCTCTCGCCTTGACTACTGCAACCTCATGCTCTGCGGCCTCCCCTCAAACACTCTCGCACCCCTCCAATCTATTCTAAACTCTGCTGCCCGACTAATCCACCTGTCCCCCCGCTATTCCCCAGCTTCTCCCCTCTGTCAATCCCTTCACTGGCTCCCAATTGCCCAGAGACTCCATTACAAAACCCTAACCATGACATACAAAGCCATCCACAACTTGTCTCCTCCATACATCTGTGACCTCGTCTCCCGGTACTTTCCTGCACGCAACCTCCGATCCTCACAAGATCTCCTTCTCTACTCACCTCTTATCTCCTCTTCCCACAATCGCATACAAGATTTCTCTCGCGCATCTCCCCTACTCTGGAACTCTCTACCACAACATATCAGACTCTCACCTACCATCGAAACCTTCAAAAAGAGCCTGAAGACCCACCTCTTCCGACAAGCCTATAACCTGCAGTAACCACCGATCGACCAAACCGCTGCACGACCAGCTCTACCCTCGCCTACTGTATTATCACCCATCCCTTGAAGATTGTGAGCCCTCGCGGGCAGGGTCCTCTCTCCTCCTGTACCAGTTATGACTTGTATTGTTTAAGACTATTGTACTTGTTTTTATGTATACCCCCCTCACATGTAAAGCGCCATGGAATAAATGGCGCTATAACAATAAATAATAATAATAATAATAATAATAATAATAATAATAATAATAATAATAATAACATACTACATGCTACATACATACCACATACATGCTACATACATACTACATATATACTACATGCATGCTACATACATACTACATATATACTACATGCATGCTACATACATACTACATATATACTACATGCATGCTACATACATACTACATATACTACATGCATGCTACATACATACTGCATGCATGCTACATACATACTGCATGCATGCTACATACATACTGCATGCATGCTACATACTACATATATACTACATACATACAATACATTCATACAATACATACATAGACATACAGTACATATAACATAGAGTAACATACTTACCAATACTTGTCACATTGTTCCCCGAAGCCATTGTCTTTTCCGGAATAAATATTAACATAACAAACCACAAAAATACTCACCCACGATCCGAAGCAGTCCACGAGTGTGTCCCACGACGATCTTGGGTAGAGAACTGCAGCATCAGATGATGCTGCCGTTCTCTACGGGCTGCAGGAATCCAATGACGGAAGATAGGTATCCTTCCGCACTGTATTCCTCCGCCACTTAAAAAAAAAAAAAAAAGTCCCTAGTCTCACTTTATGCCATTGCTGTGTGGGAAATTCCCACACAGCAATGGCATAAAGTGAGACTAGGGACTTTTTTTTTTTTTTAAGTGGCGGAGGAATACAGTGCGGAAGGATACCTACCTTCCGTCATTGGATTCCTGCAGCCCGTAGAGAACGGCAGCATCATCTGATGCTGCAGTTCTCTACCCAAGATCGTCGTGGGACACACTCGTGGACTGCTTCGGATCGTGGGTGAGTATTTTTGTGGTTTGTTATGTTAATATTTATTCCGGAAAAGACAATGGCTTCGGGGAACAATGTGACAAGTATTGGTAAGTATGTTACTCTATGTTATATGTACTGTATGTCTATGTATGTATTGTATGAATGTATTGTATGTATGTAGTATATATGTAGTATGTATGTAGTATGTATGTAGCATGCAGTATGTATGTAGCATGCATGTAGTATATATGTAGTATGTATGTAGCATGTAGTATATATGTAGTATGTATGTATGTAGCATGTGGTATGCATGTAGTATGCATGTGGTATGCATGTAGTATGCATGTAGCATGCAGTATGTATGTAGCATGCAGTATGTATGTAGCATGCAGTATGTATGTAGCATGCAGTATGTATGTAGCATGCAGTATGTATGTAGCATGCAGTATGTATGTAGCATGCAGTATGTATGTAGCATGCAGTATGTATGTAGCATGCAGTATGTATGTAGCATGCAGTATGTATGTAGCATGCAGTATGTATGTAGCATGCAGTATGTATGTAGCATGCAGTATGTATGTAGCATGCAGTATGTATGTAGCATGCAGTATGTATGTAGCATGCAGTATGTATGTAGCATGCAGTTAGCATGTAGCATGCAGTTAGCATGTAGCATGCAGTTAGCATGTAGCATGCAGTTAGCATGTAGCATGCAGTTAGCATGTAGCATGCAGTTAGCATGTAGCATGCAGCATGTAGGTAGCATGCAGCATGTAGGTAGCATGTAGGTAGCATGTAGCATGTAGGTAGCATGTAGGTAGCATGTAGCATGTAGGTAGCATGTAGCATGTAGGTAGCAGGTAGCATGTAGGTAGCAGGTAGCATGTAGGTAGCAGGTAGCATGTAGGTAGCATGTAGGTAGCATGTAGGTAGCATGTAGGTAGCATGTAGGTAGCATGTAGGTAGCATGTAGGTAGCATGTAGGTAGCATGTAGGTAGCATGTAGGTAGCATGTAGGTAGCATGTAGGTAGCATGTAGGTAGCATGTAGGTAGCATGTATGTAGCATGTATGTAGCATGTATGTAGCATGTATGTAGCATGTATGTAGCATGTATGTAGCATGTATGTAGCATGTATGTGGTATGTATGTAGCATGTAGTATATATGTAGTATGTATGTAGCATGTGGTATGCATGTAGTATGCATGTGGTATGCATGTGGTATGTATGTAGCATGTAGTATGTATGTAGCATGTAGTATGTATGTAGCATGTAGTATGTATGTAGCATGTAGCATGTATGTAGCATGTAGCATGTAGCATGCATGTAGCATGTAGCATGTAGCATGCATGTAGCATGCATGTAGCATGTAGCATGTAGCATGCATGTAGCATGTAGCATGTAGCATGCATGTAGCATGCATGTAGCATGCATGTAGCATGCATGTAGCATGCATGTAGCATGCATGTAGCATGCATGTAGCATGCATGTAGCATGCATGTAGCATGTAGCATGTAGCATGCATGTAGCATGTAGCATGTAGCATGCATGTAGCATGCATGTAGCATGTAGCATGTAGCATGCATGTAGCATGTAGCATGTAGCATGCATGTAGCATGTAGCATGTAGCATGCATGTAGCATGTAGCATGTAGCATGCATGTAGCATGCATGTAGCATGCATGTAGCATGCATGTAGCATGCATGTAGCATGCATGTAGCATGCATGTAGCATGCATGTAGCATGTATGTAGCATGTATGTAGCATGTATGTAGCATGTATGTAGCATGTATGTAGCATGTATGTAGCATGTATGTAGCATGTATGTAGCATGTATGTAGCATGTATGTAGCATGTATGTAGCATGTATGTAGCATGTATGTAGCATGTATGTAGCATGTATGTAGCATGTATGTAGCATGTATGTAGCATGTATGTAGCATGTATGTAGCATGTATGTAGCATGTATGTAGCATGTATGTAGCATGTATGTAGCATGTATGTAGCATGTATGTAGCATGTATGTAGCATGTATGTAGCATGTATGTAGCATGTATGTAGCATGTATGTAGCATGTATGTAGCATGTATGTAGCATGTATGTAGCATGTATGTAGCATGTATGTAGCATGTATGTAGCATGTATGTAGCATGTATGTAGCATGTATGTAGCATGTATGTAGCATGTATGTAGCATGTATGTAGCATGTATGTAGCATGTATGTAGCATGTATGTAGCATGTATGTAGCATGTATGTAGCATGTATGTAGCATGTATGTAGCATGTATGTAGCATGTATGTAGCATGTATGTAGCATGTATGTAGCATGTATGTAGCATGTATGTAGCATGTATGTAGCATGTATGTAGCATGTATGTAGCATGTATGTAGCATGTATGTAGCATGTATGTAGCATGTATGTAGCATGTATGTAGCATGTATGTAGCATGTATGTAGCATGTATGTAGCATGTATGTAGCATGTATGTAGCATGTATGTAGCATGTATGTAGCATGTATGTAGCATGTATGTAGCATGTATGTAGCATGTATGTAGCATGTATGTAGCATGTATGTAGCATGTATGTAGCATGTATGTAGCATGTATGTAGCATGTATGTAGCATGTATGTAGCATGTATGTAGCATGTATGTAGCATGTATGTAGCATGTATGTAGCATGTAGGTAGCATGTATGTAGCATGTATGTAGCATGTAGTATATATGTAGCATGTATGTAGCATGTGGTATGCATGTAGTATGCATGTGGTATGCATGTGGTATGTATGTAGCATGTAGTATGTATGTAGCATGCAGTATGTATGTAGCATGCATGTAGTATGTATGTAGCATGCAGCATGTAGTATGTATGTAGCATGCAGCATGTATGTAGCATGTATGTGGTATGTATGTAGCATGTAGTATATATGTAGTATGTATGTAGCATGTAGTATGCATGTGGTATGCATGTGGTATGTATGTAGCATGTAGTATGTATGTAGCATGTAGTATGTATGTAGCATGCAGCATGTAGTATGTATGTAGCATGCAGCATGTAGTATGTATGTAGCATGCAGTATGTATGTAGCATGCAGTACGTATGTAGCATGCAGTACGTATGTAGCATGCAGTACGTATGTAGCATGCAGTACGTATGTAGCATGTAGTACGTATGTAGCATGTAGTACGTATGTAGCATGTAGTATGTATGTAGCATGTAGTATGCATGTGGTATGCATGTGGTATGTATGTAGCATGTAGTATGTATGTAGCATGTAGTATGTATGTAGCATGCAGCATGTAGTATGTATGTAGCATGCAGCATGTAGTATGTATGTAGCATGCAGTACGTATGTAGCATGCAGTACGTATGTAGCATGCAGTACGTATGTAGCATGCAGTACGTATGTAGCATGCAGTACGTATGTAGCATGCAGTACGTATGTAGCATGCAGTACGTATGTAGCATGTAGTACGTATGTAGCATGTAGTACGTATGTAGCATGTAGTACGTATGTAGCATGTAGTACGTATGTAGCATGTAGCATGTATGTAGCATGTAGCATGTATGTAGCATGTAGCATGTATGTAGCATGTATGTAGCATGTATGTAGCATGTATGTAGCATGTATGTAGCATGTATGTAGCATGTATGTAGCATGTATGTAGCATGTATGTAGCATGTATGTAGCATGTATGTAGCATGTATGTAGCATGTATGTAGCATGTATGTAGCATGTATGTAGCATGTATGTAGCATGTATGTAGCATGTATGTAGCATGTATGTAGCATGTATGTAGCATGTATGTAGCATGTATGTAGCATGTATGTAGCATGTATGTAGCATGTATGTAGCATGTATGTAGCATGTATGCAGCATGTATGCAGCATGTATGTAGCATGTATGTAGCATGTAGTATGTATGTAGCATGTAGTATGTATGTAGCATGTAGTATGTATGTAGCATGTAGTATGTATGTAGCATGTAGTATGTATGTAGCATGTAGTATGTATGTAGCATGTAGTATGTATGTAGTATTTTTTTTTTTTTTTTAACATTTAACACATTAGCCGGATGATGGGACTACTACTGTCCCATCATTGGCTAATGTGTCAATCACTGTCATGGTAGCAGGCATCGCCCGATGGGACTTGTAGTCCCATCGGACGATGCTTGCACAGACCCCCGGACATCAGCACAGCCCCCCGGCAGGCCGGCACAGCCCCCCGGCAGGCCGGTACAGACCCCCACAGGGTGCACAGCCCCCCGGCAGGCCGGTACAGACCCCCACAGGGTGCACAGACCACCGGCAGGCCGGCACAGCCCCCCGGCAGGCCGGTACAGACCCCGGGCAGTCCACACAGCCCCCCGGCAGGCCGTCACAGCCCCCCGGCAGGCCGTCACAGCCCCCCGGCAGGCCGGCAGAGACCCCCGGAAGGCCCGAAATGACGGCGCATCATGATGCGCACACACCGCGCATCATGATGACGTCAGGCCGTCAATCAACTGAACTTCCGATTCCGATGCCGAATTCCGATATTGAAAAAATATTGGAAGTCGGTATCGGAATTCCGATACTTGCGGTATCGGAATGCTCAACACTATTAGTAGGAGATCGTATCATTAAATACAGAAAGGAGGAAAGAGTCAGCTCACCACTTCAGAAGTCCAGCGCACTGACGCCTGCTGTGCCACAGGGTGGAGCAAAAAGATAGAAATAATCCAGTGTCCGAATCTTCCATAAAACAAAAAAAAAAAAAAAAACAACTTTGTAATAGTTTAAGATCCATTGATAATAAAAATCGCAGCCATGTGTATGCGGTTAGATAGATATTCAAACGCATTTTGGGTTGAAATCCTTAATCATTGCATACTGTTGCCACAAGTCTCTGGCATCTTATGCCAGATCGTGTGAAGACACTTGGTCTATACTCTTCAATACTGGAAAGGAATAAAAAAAAACACAAAAAAAAAACTGGAAAGTGAATGACTAATTGAAATGTGAATAATAGTACTAGTGCAATACATTATAAATTCATTCATAATGATAAGTTAGGTCATGTTTGATGTTCATTCCATGTGGGACTCATTCAGTTCATAGTTCCACACCACGATTCCCGATTTCAGTTTCTATGGTGCTCTCCACCTCTGTAGGGTTTTTTTACCCTTTCAGTTCCGGTTATAACATAAGGTGAAGCATCAAGATTAGGTTTCAAACCAAAATGCCTAGAGGCTGCAGAGCATTTAGAAAATTAAATCGTGAATCGGGTGGATCTATGAACTGAACACAAGTTCCACATGGAATGAATATCAAACATGACCTAATTTAGGATTATGAATAATGAATGTAGTTTATTAGTACTCTTAATATTTTAGTCGTTCACCTTTCCAGTTTACTTCTGTCCAGGATTGGAGTCTAGACCAGGTGTCTTCACAGGATGTGATGTAAGACGCCAGAATTTTGTGGCAACAGTATGCAATGATTAAGGGTTTCAATCCGAAGTGTGTTTGCCCATAAATCTAACCCCATACACATGTTTGCGATTTTTTTTATCATCAACTATTACAATAAAGTTTTTTATTTTATTGAAAATTCTGACACCGGATTATTCTTATTGCATAGTGAAGTACCAAAACTATCAGGATGAATACATCCTATACATTTGGGCAGCTGCTACCCACAAAAAGCATGTAGCCCTGTTGGATGCAAACTCGCTTTCTCTATTCTCTCAATAGAAACAAAGTTGAATTTCTGCTTAAAATGGACTGGATAGATCCTCTAGCTGAAACAAAACCTTTTAGTAACTGGAGGAAATTTACAGTCACTTTACTGTTAAAACACAAGTGTAACGCTCGTCTCATGGGTTCAGTGTAGACTGGTACATGAGGGAGTGGTGACAAAAAAAAAAAAAAAAAAAAAATATAATAATAATAATAACAATAACAATAACAATAACAATAATAATAATAATAATAATAATAATAATAATAATAAAATAAATTATATATATATATATATATATATATATATATTTATATTATACACATATACATACACACCCCCTAGTAGCTTCCTTGATAATAAATATGAGGATGATTCCTTAGTCTTAATTATAGGTGTGTACTGGAGAAAAACCATGGTGGAGGGGGTTGGGAATAGTCTATATGGAGTGCAAGTTAAGAGCTTTTACTAAATACGCTGCTCAAAAAAAATAAAGGGAACAGAATATAACTCCAAGTAAATCAAACTTCTGTGAAATCAAACTGTCCACTTAGGAAGCAACACTGTTTGACAAACTTTAAAAGGCGTGGTTCTGCAGGTGGGGACCACAGACCACATCTCAGTACCAATGCTTTCTGGCTGATGTTTTGGTCACTTTTGAATGTTAGTTGTGCTTTCACACTCGTGGTAGCATGAGACAGACTCTACAACCCACACAAGTGGCTCAGGTAGTGCAGCTCATCCAGGATGGCACATCAATGAGAGCTGTGGCAAGGAGGTTTGCTGTGTGTCAGCATAGTGTCCAGAGGCTGGAGGCGCTACCAGGAGACAGGCCAGTACACCAGGAGATGTGGAGGGCAACAACCCAGCAGCAGGACCGCGCTACCTCCACCTTTGTGCAAGGACGAACAGGAGGAGCACTTACAGAGCCCTGCAAAATTACCTCCAGCAGGACACAACTGTGCATGTGTCTGCACAATTGGTTAGAAACCGTCTCCATGAGAATGGCCTGAGTGCCGGACATCCACAGATGGGGGTTGTGCTCACAACCCAACACTGTGCAGGACGCTTGGCATTTGCCACAGAACACCAGGATTGGCAAATTTGCCACTGGCACCCTGGGCTCTTCACAGAATAAAACAGTCATCAGCAGGTCAGGTATTCTCATGGAGCTGCTATGTACATTCTATTCTATGTCATCTCCTCAATCATTAAGGCCCCGTTACACATAACGAAGTCCCAGCGATCCCACCAATGATCCGACCAATGATCCGACATGGATAGGATCGCTGGGACATAGTTAGACAGCCCCTCCAGCGCTCAGGACCAGCGAGCAAGCTGGCTTCTAAAGTAAACATCAGGTATCCAGGAGCCGTGGCTCTTAGTTACCCAATGTTTACGTTGGATACCAGCGTCGCTGATCGCTGGTGTCTCGCTGCCACACGCAGCGATGTGTGCTGGCCAGCAGGAAACCAGCGATCAAAAAAATGGCCCAGGCCGATTGAGAACGATTAGCGATACCCAGCAGGGGGGCCTGTCGCTGATCCCCGTCACACACAGCGATCTCGCTAGCGTGAGACAGGGCCTTTAGATCCCTTGATGCACATTTAGCACTTTGCTAGTTTACCTTAGGGATTTACCTACTAAATCCAGGGCTACTCTTTCATTTTGCTTTATTTAATTGTTGCCACATGGAAATAGTTATCTGATAAAATCTTTATGGTAATTAGGAGATTTAATTATCCCTGATAGATACATATCTATACATCTTTGTATGCACTTTAGAGCTACTTATCTTGGAATTCATTTTCTTGTTATTTTACTAGCCCTGTGGATTTTGTATGTATGCACTTTGGATATGTAGTGGAGGGGATTATTATACCATATTACATTGTAGCAGTTTTCTTTTGTTAACCCTTTGGCATTCATTGGGATTGATATTTATATTCTTTAGGCAGAGTATTAACTGTTTACAATCTGTCTTGCGCAACTACCCAGGATCAATCCATTATATACTGAGGATGTCTTCGTTGTGCATTAAGATACCTTTATTTCTACCCTAAAGTTTTTTTCTAAGATGCCTGACTGCTGGTAGCTACTTTGCATTTTAGATTTCTGTTTTCGCATTTTAATTGTATAATGAGTACTATTTAATAAACTTATAGTCTTTTCTATCAAGTGGTGCATACTTCCATTTTCTTTGCTGTTTTTATGTATGCAAATTGTATACTTGCGTGTATATGTCCATGGCGCTGGAGTTGTGCGCTTGTGATTCAGGACTTGAACCACAAGCCTGGACAATCCCCTTTAATGACCAACAAAACTTTCCTCTGAATTAGAGCAAGTATAACACGGTATGCACGCACACACGCATGAAAACAGAGGCAATCAGAAGTCAGAAACGTTTGCAACTCCATTGAAAGGGATTACTTGAAAAACTTAAAGCACTTATATAGTCCTACAATGGAAGAACATAGGAGATTTTTGGATATACCTTCTGTACACTACTGTCAATTGATACGCATGTAGGTACGGGAATTGCAGGAAGGGGGAAAGACAGTTAAGTCATGGTTGCCAGGAAGGATTTCACTGGCATCCTGTAGTTCACAGGAAGTCAGACAAATTTTGTGTCTTCACATTAGCATGTGGACTGGACTGTTAGGGTATGTGAACACGTTGTGGATTCCTGTGCGGATGTTTCCGTGTGGAATCTGCAGATTCCACAGGTAAAATGACCTGCGTTTTACCTGTGGATTTTCTGCGGTTTTTGTGCGGATTTGCCCTGTGTTTTTACACCTGCAGATTCCTATAATAAAATAGGTGTAAAAACGCTGCGGAATCCACACAAAGAATTGACATGCTGTGGAAAATAAACCGCTGCGTTTCCTCATGGAATTTTCCGCAACATGTGCACAGCGTTTAATTTACATTGGATAAAATGGTACTGTACACCACATGAGAATCTGCTTCAGATCCGCACCAGAATCTGCAACGTGTGCACATACCCTTAACCCCTTTACCCCCAAGGGTGGTTTGCACTTTCATGACCGGGCCAATTTTTACAATTCTGACCACTGTCCCTTTATGAGGTAATAACTGAAACGCTTCCATGGATCCCAGTGATTCTAACAATGTTTTCTCGTGACATATTGTACTTCATGCTAGTGGTAAAATTTCATTGATATAACTTGCGTTTGTGAAAAAAAAAACAGAAATTTGGCTAAGATTTAAAAAATTTCACAATTTTCCAACTTTGAATTTATGCCCTTAAATCACAGATATGGCACACAAAAAACTTAATACCCATATGTTTACATCAGCACAATTTTGGAACCAAAATCTTTTTTTTTTTAGGAAGTTATAAGGGTTAAAAGCTGACCAGCAATTTCTCATTTTTACAACACCATTTTATCATTTTTTCCACAAAAATGATCCTTTCACCCCCAATTTTTGTTTTCCCAAGGGTAACAGGACCCCAAAAGTTATTGTGCAATTTGTCCTGAGTACACCGATACCCCATATGTGGGGGTAAAATACTATTTGGGCGCATGGCAGAGCTCAGAAGGGAAGCAGCGCCATTTGACTTTTTTGGCTGTAATTGAGATCGGACACCATGTAGCATTTGGAAAGCCTCTGATGTGCCTAAACTGTTGAAACTCCCCACAAGTGACCCCATTTTGGAAACTAGACCCCCCCCCAGGGAACTTATCTAGATATGTGATGAGCACTTTGAACCGCCAAGTGCTTCACAGAAGTTTATAATGCCCGGGCGCGAAAATAAAAAAAAAAAAAATAATCTTTTTTTTCCACAAAAATGATATTTATGCCCCCAATTTATTTTCCTAATGGTAACAGGAGAAATTGGACCCCAAAAGTTGTTTTGCAATTTGTCCTGAGTAGGTCGATACCCCATATGTGGGGGTAAAACACTGTTTGGGCGCATGGCAGAGCTTGGAAGGAGGGAAGGAGCACCATTTGACTTTTTCAACGCAGAATTGGCTGGAATGTTGCGTTTGGAGAGCCCCTGATGTGCCTAAACAGTGGAAACCCCCAAGTCTAACTGCAACCCTAACCCCAACACACCCCTAACCCTAAACTCAGCCCTAACCCTAACGGGAACATGAAAATACATTTTTTTTTCCCTAACTAAGGGGGTGATAAAGGGGGGTTTGATTTACGATTTGTGGTGGGTTTTTATGTTTGGCAGCTGTCACACACCAAGACGCTTTTTATTGTAAATATAGTTTTTGCATCACCACATTTTGAGAGCTATAATCTTTCCATATTTTGATCCACTGAGTCATGTGAGTGAACAAAAACCAGCAATTCATGAATTTCTTTTTTTTTTTTTGGGGGGGGGGGGGGGCGTTTACACCATTCTGCATATGGTAAAATTGATAAAAACGGTTTTATTCTTCGGGTCAGCACGATTACAGCAATACCTCATTTATGTCTTTGTGTTTTGGCGCTTTTATGCAATGAAAACAATTTTATATAAAAAATAATTATTTTTGCATCGCTTTATTCTGCGAGCTATAACTATTTTTTCATTGATGATGCTGTATGGTGGCTTTTTTTGTGGGACAAGATGACACTTTCAGCGGTACCAAGGTTATTTATATCCGTCTTTTTGATCACGCGTTATTGCACTTTGTTTGGCGGTATTATAATAAAGCTTTTTTTGCGGGTTTTTTTTATTTATTTTTTTTTTAAGGGGTTCACTAAAGGGGTCAACTAATGGGACAGCTTTATAGGGCAGGTCGTTACGACGTGGCGATACTAAATGTGTACTTTATTTCCAAAAAATGAATTTATCCACGGCCACCATATATCTCCCCCCCCCCCCCCCAAATCCAGGTATCCACGGCCATCGTATTCCCCTCCCATCTACAGCTACCATATCCCCCATGCAGGTATCCACAGCCACCATATCAGGTATCTGTGGCCACCATTTTTATCATCCCAATGCACACATGCACAAAAAAAAAAAAAAAAATTTTTACTCCCTAGCAGTGCTGCATCCTGTGCTTATGCCAGCAGCCGATTTCAGCATGTAACACCACATGATGTCATTGCCATGCACCCTCACATACAGAGATCAGCTGCCGGAGAATTCACATGACCGCCCAGCCGCTGCAGGAAGCCGGCGGCTGCGGCTAACACTGTGCCTGCTATTTAACAGAAAGAATATTCACTGCTCCCCATGCCCATAGTCTCTCCCGCCTCTCGGCATCTGCTTCAGTGCATAGAAGTTGGAGGGACTAGGGGCATGGAGAACAGTGAATATTAATTTTCTTTAGCAGCTGACAGGTGTAAGCCACAGTAGCCGGCTCCTGCCTTTTGTGACCTGTCCCTACCCTACCCCCACTATGATAAGGCATAAGACGCACACCCCACGTTACCCAAAATTTGGGAAGAAAAAAAATAGTGTGTTTTATAGTCTGAAAAATACATTAAGTGTAAGAATGCAAATCCAGTCTGTCATCAATTTCTCTAACAGAAAAAAGTGTTCAGAAAACGCACACAATTATTTTATATAAAAGGTGTATAATGACTTACGATGTACCGTGTTTAATGGGATCCCTAGTCATTAGTGTCCCTCACACTGGAGGCATTTGTTTTACATTCATTTTTGGCTTGTAAACCTTGGTATATTAATAAAAATTGCTATTGACTTTATATATAAGTTTGTGTGCTTTTTCTGGCCACTTCTCAGTCAGCAAGAAAATCCATCTGTCACCAATTTCTCTATTTTACTAGCACATGATACCTATGGATCACACCCATTTTGATTAAAGCATAAGAATGTGAATGGAATTAAGGGGGGGGGGGGAATTCTTCCATTTCGAGGGTTTTAGTATTTATAGAACTCATGTGGTAAACGTGACCAAGCAGTATGATTCTTCAGGTCAGTATAAGCACAGCAATACCAAAGAACTCCAACCAAACTTTTTATTGCTTAAATGTATCAATGTACCGTATTTTTCGGACCATAAGACGCACTTTTTTCCCAAAATTTTTTTTGGGGAAATGGGGGTGTGTCTTGTGGTCCAGATGCACTTACCAGGAGACACCATCTGAGGCTGATGGGCAGCGGCTTGGCAGATGATCGGTGGTGCGGGGGCTCCGCCGGCATTGGTGGAAATCCCGGAGCCCCCGCAGATCCATCCCGGGCTGGTGCGGCACTTTTGCAGGTGATCGGCGGTGCAGGGGCTCCGCCGACATTTTGTGAATGGAAGTGCGGGGGCTTCGGCCTTTGTTGTAATGCTGAATTGAAAATGGCCGCGCAGAGTGAGATCTCAGGAGACGAGATCTCGTCTCCCAGGATTCTCACTATGCGCGGCCATTTTCAATTCAGCATTACAACAATGGAAATGCGGGGGCTCCAGCCTTTCACAAAATGCCGGTGGAGCCCCTGCACCCCCGATCACCTGCAAAAGTGCCGCACCAACCCAGGATGGATGTGCAGGGGCTCCGGGATTTCCACCAATGCTGGCAGAGCCCCCACACCACCGATCATCTGCCAAATCGCCGCCCATCAGTCTAGGATGGGTGTGTGGGGCCTATCACACAAAAGGACAGAGCCCCCACACCACCGAACCTGCTGCACCAGCCAGGGATGAGCCAGACCACCTCCTGTGACCCCACTCCACCAGCGCTCCATATAACACCCTACCCCCCAGGTAAGCTGAATAATTCGGACTGTAAGATGGAATTTCATTTGACACATTAATTTTTTTCCCCATTTTTCTTCTGAAAATTTGGGGTGTGTCTTATGGTCCAGTGTGTCTTATAGTCCGAAAAATACGGTATATGCAGTGCAAGTGCAGTATAATCAATCGCAGTCTTCCCTGTTTTCCAGAGGTGCCACATCCTATTCTGGGACATGAGACATTTTAACTTGCTGTCACACACAACTGGATTGAGATCCGGACTATTTGCAGGCCATGACATTGGCCTTATGTGCCTTTTTTCAAGGAATGTTTTCACAATTTTTGCTCTATGGCAGGATGCATTATCATCTTGAAAAATGATATCCCCAAACATCCTTTCAATTGATGGGATAAGATGGGATAAGAAAAGTGTCCAAAATATCAACATAAACTTGTGCATTTATTGAAGTAATGACAGTCATCTCCCCAAGTGCCTTTACCTGACATGCAGCCCAATATCGATGACTGTAGAAATTTGCATGTTCTCTTCAGGCAGTCATCTTTATAAATCTCATTGGAACGGCACCAAACCAAAGTTCCAGCATCACCACCTTGCCCAATGCAGATTCGCAATTCATCACTGAATCTGACTTTCATCCAGTCATCCACAGTCCACAATTGCTTTTCCTTAGCCCATTGTAACCTTGTTTTTTTCTGTTGAGGTGTTAATGATGGCTTTCGTTTAGCTTTTCTGTATGTAAATCCCATTTCCTTTAGGCGGTTTCTTACAGACGTTGACTCCAGTTTCCTCCCATTCGTTCCTCATTTGTTTTGTTGTGCATTTCCTGTTTTGGAGACATATTGCTGTAAGTTTCTGGTCTTGACGCTTTGATGTCATCCTTCGTCTACTAGTATATTTGCCTTTAACAACCTTCCCATGATGTTTGTATTTGGTCCAGATTTTAGACACAGCTGACTGAACAACCAACATCTTTTGCAACATTGCATGATTTACCCTCTTTTAAGAGTATGATAATCCTCTCCTTTGTTTCAATTGACATCTCTTGTGTTGGAGCCATGATTCATGTCAGTCCACTTGGTGCAACAGCTCTCCAAGGTGTGCTCACTCCTTTTTAGATGCAGACTCACAAGCAGATCGAATTTGATGCAGGTGTTAGTTTTTGGAATGAAAATATACAGGGCGATTCCATAATTTTTTTTCCTCAGAATTGAGTGACTCCATAATTTTTCCCCTATGCTTGGTTTAAAAAGTAATCACTACTGACTACCACATTTTTTTTGTTCTCGATTTCTTTTAGTGTTTCTTAAAGCCAGAAAGTTGCCATTTGAACTGACTAGTTTTGTGCCATGTCTGTGATCTGCTTTTTTCTACAAAATTAAACAACTGAATGAACATCCTCCAAGGCCGGTGACTACATAATTTTTGCCAGGGGTTGTGTATTAGGCTTTGATCTACAGCACATTCAAGGGCAAATATTTAGTTTCCAGTTGCCATAGCAACTGTAATTTCCCCTCAATTGCATGTGGGGAGTCAATGGAGGGTTAGAAGGAAAAAAAAAAATCAGTCAACTCCTTGCATGCTGCAGTAGGTACTGCCTATGGCATATAGGGCGTTCATGGAGCCACTCAAAGCAAAGAGTGCATATTCCTCACTGCTGTATATGAGCCATCAGTGGAAGAGTGCAGTTAGATAAGTGTTAGTGTTATGCACAAGTTGCAGATTAGTCTGCGGATCCACAGCGCATTTGGCCCTGCGGATACGCAGCAGTTATCCATGGGATGTACAGTACCATGTTATCCTATGGAAAACAAAAACCGCTGGCACATGCTGCGGAAAAATCCACGCGGAAACGCAGCGATTTTCCGCAGCATGTAAATTCTTTGTGCGGATTCGGCAGTGTTTTTACGCCTATTCCATTTTGACCTGTGGATTCTGCAGATTCCGAGTGGAAAAATCCACAACGTGTGCACATACACTTAAGATTCACTTACTTTCCACTTACTAATGAAAAAAGTGTTATATCCATTAGAATGTGAATAGGCAGTGATGTGATGGCATGTGGTCAAGTATAGATGATATCACAGAGGAAAGCTTGTTTACACATTTTGTGAGCAAAACCTGTCCATTCCAAAAAAATTACATTAATGACCTCAGACACCCACCTAAATGCACATATAAGCCTGGCATAAGCAGACTAGATTAAAGGAAACATATCTGCCATCTACAAGTTTGGCCATGCAACAATACCAAACGGGAATCACAAACCTCTAAATTCATATTTAGCACAAGTGTAATCCATGTAGAAAACAAAGCTAGTAATTTGATAAATCTATAAAATACTCTTGCCCTACAACATAGCATATTTCTCTGTCCATTCTCTTGCTAGCCTATTGTACCCAATAAATTAAATATACAACTTTTTGGAAGCAGTCACAGAATGCAAGCTGCTTAATATAGTTATACTTTTGAGATACATGGTTAAACAAAATTTAATGTTAACAAAGTCACTGATCACGTAAAGCATACTTACTTTTCCCTATCTGTTTTGTAGATCCGTGCAATCTCTGGCACTAGAGGGTCATCTGGGTTTGGGTCACATAACAGTGAACAAATTGACAAAAGAACTGGTGAGCAAGAAGAAATTAAAAAATTAGTAGTGAATCTATGTAAAAGCATATTTACAATGGTTGGAATTCAGCAAACCTGGAAAGCTATTCTTGCAAATACCAAATATGAATCTACAACATTGGTCGACATGCTATATCATTAGGATATACATTACTATCACAATTGTTGGTGTTGAACAAAAGGGAGTTACATCCCTTTAATTTTTTCCTGCACAAGTCATGGCTACTAGTCAGCCTGGAATATCACTATGTAAGGAGAAACTGCTGCAGCAATTAAAACGTAAGCAACAGTAGCTAACTATGCGATTGTCCAAACTGAAAGACCACCATTGAGAAGGTTTTATCACATACCCCAATGAAAACTTTTTGGATGTTCGACAGAATGTGTTATAAATTTTTTATCCCTTAAAAAAAAAAAAGTTCTTATAAAACTGGGACAACCTTTTGATAGGTGGGGACTTGACTGTCGTAAAAGCACCACTATTCAGAATGATAGAGACACAGAAATACATTACAGGGGTCATTCCATTTCAAGTGAACCAATGCAATTTTCCTCTATTTTTAATCGTTTTGAGATTTTGTTCTCTGGTAGTGTGATAGAGAAGGCAAAATGAAGTAATATTCTGTATAATTTGAAATTTAATATAACACTAAGGCTATGTGCACACGGTGCGGATTCTGCTGCAGATCCGCAGCGTTTCAAGGCTTTGCGGGTCCGCAGCAGATTTAGGTGCGTTATACAATACCATTGTTTTTCAATGGTAAACTGGAAACCGCTGTGCTGTTCAAATCCGCAACATGTCAATTCTTTGTGCGGATTCCGCTGCGGTTTCACACCACCTCCATTGTAGAGGTGTGAAACCACAGGGCTAATCCGCAGGTAAACCGCAGGTCTTTTGACCTGAGACTTGACCTGCGGATTTTTCCAAATCCGCAGCACCAAAATCTACGTGTGTACATAGCCTAAAGTTTCGAAGGGAGAAAAAAAAAAAAAAAATATGCAAATTTCTGTGTTGCATCACTTTATAGGTTTGTCCTCAATTCAGGCAGGAACCAAGAAAGAAACTAGAAAACCACAAATCAACTCAGAACTGTAAAGACTTCTACCTGATCTTTCACAAGTATCTTTGTTAATATTTTGCCCATGCAGACTCCAACGCAAAATTTGGAAAAGCATTTCCGGAAAAGCGATCTAAAATTAATCACGTTCAGAGATGGTGTGGATCCACACGTACCCTGGCCCCATCGTGCGTTTCACCCTGCTTCAACACACGCCCCATGAATTCAGGTGAAATGAGCCTTGGGGCCAGGGGACATGTGGAACTGCACCATCTCTTCAAGTAGGGTGCTTTTGTCATTTTCTTTTTATATCTCTCTAGCTTCTCTATTCACTTTATAAGACTTACTATCCTACTGCCTCACTGTAAGGTGTTTAGCACTATGCATATTTTACTTTGCCTATTACAAAAGGACTGGGATATCTGTAGGTTATCAAATACACTGTGGTAATACAATTTAGATATACTTTGCACTAAGCATTTATATTGTAGTTGACTGTCTTATTCTTGGCAGCTGTATGGTATTGGCATCCTACTGACTATTATGTGAGTTTAATACTTTTTTTAGGCCAATTTTAGTTTATTATTACATCTGATTAGGACTCGGTTCTCAATACTTATAAGATTGTCCACTACTATAGTATATTGCAATATTAACACATCTTTAAGCATGATTAAAAACTTGAGCCATATTCATACTTATTTGGTCAGGGATACCACTGTGCCCTAAAATCAATGCGGAACAGTTTTTTTGCTTCATTATATGAATGTATTCCTTATTTTAACCCCTTTACGACCTATAGGTACACCAAAGGTAGCCTCCTCCGCTTTGGAGTGGGCTCCGGCACGGAGCCCGCACCTTTTCCGGCACATGACAGGTCATCGATCAGCTGTCATGTGCCACTAACAGCCACGTATGGAATCGCGATTTACCCGAGGCCATTAACGGCGTTTAACTTTGGCAAACCTGATGCTTATTAGCTCCACCCATCAGTGCCCAGTCACAAACGTGGGGCACCCATGGGTTGGCATGACAACCCAGGGTCTGCAGGAGACCCCTGTGTTTGTCCTTGCCCAACTGCTAAGAGCATCACCCCGTGGCTGCTGCTTAACAAATGAACATTTTTGCTACAGATAGCTGCTGCCTTACCATGTGTAGCACAAGCGATTAGATGATCGCAGCTTCAAGTCTCCTAAATAGACTATTGAGGCATGTAAAAAGAAAAAGTTTAAATCTTCCTTTTTTTGCCCCATTCCAAAAACAAAAAAAATTGGAATCAAATGGTCGTTTCTTATTCCCTCCTTGGATACAGAGTCTAGGAACAGACTTAGGAAACAATTCGAGAGCACCCGATGGTACTTGCTACAAAGCATTGGAGGACACGCACCAATTTAAGGAATCTTTTTAAATGACGACATTTACAGGAGGGGGGGTGGGAAAAGGTGGGATTATGGTTTAATGTCATGAACATACTGTAATTGTTTGTACCCCTTTTCCATTTTAAAATAAAAACAGTTTAAAAAAAATTGGAGTAAAAAAAAAAAAAAAAAAACATCAGTTTGGCACGCAAAAAAAAATAAAGACATCACTAGGCCCCAGATCCCAAAAAATAGAGACGCTACAGGTGTTGGAAAATGGCACCAATTTTTTTTTTACTTTTACCACTTAAAAAAAAACCTATATATGTTTGTATCAGTAAACTCAATGACTTGGAGAGTCATAATGGCAGGTCAGTTTCAGCATTTAATGAACGCTGTAAAAGACTTTTTGTAATTTCACTTCACTTGGAATTCATTCCTTATTCTCCAGCACACTATGTAGTAAAATCAATAGTGTTGTTCAAATGTACAAGTCGTCCTGCAAGAAACAAGCCTTCACGTAGCATAATTTTTCCGGCTTTAAGTTAGGGCTTTGAAAAGGGAAGCAAAAAATGAAAATGCAAAACCCAACCTGGTGAAGGGGGTTACAATATTGAATAAAAATAAATTTGTGATTTTAATATTAGGAGTTCCATTGCACTTCACTGGCTCTCCTTGGGAACATAGGTCTTTTTGAGAACCTACTTTGTGTTGGATTTTGGTGGCTCCCTTGTGCAGTGTAGTCTCCGTGCGCATTCTCTCGTAGTGCGCTGAGCCCAGTGTCCGGTCTGCTGTTTTGCTTAGATAAATAGTAATAAGCCAGCAGAAAAACAGTGCAACTATGCCAAACATACCAGTGACGTCACCTTTTAAAGATTTATTAATTGAAGTTTATTTTTGGGTTGGGTTTCGGACTAACCCAAAAGAAAAAAAAAAAAAAAAAAAAAAAAAAAAAACACAACTCATTTATAGCTTGGCAAAAGTGGGACTACTACATTCACCTCAAGGGAAAAGGAAAAAAAAAAAAAAAAAAAAAAAAAGAGTGAGGCTGTAATAAGCTTAGACTGAGAAGTATTCCTTCATTGTACAGGATGCAGCACAGTCAGATCTCAACTTCACTTTTGTATTTTGTTTCTGAATGCTTATTTCATGATTCAATATGTTTGGTTTTTTTTTGGAACAATTAAACACGAGAAGCTTTAGAAATGTATGCCATCACAAGAAAGATTTTAGAGTGGAAACTGAATGGCACTTTCACAGTGCATTCTAAACAAACATCTTGCAGCTTGAGGTAGATTTCAGAGGCAATATTCAGACCAAATCTCAACACCCATGCTCTTCAACTGGAGTGAGAATGATCATCCAAACATCCAGTTCATGGACTGCATAAACCAGGACTACAAAGGAGTTTGTTAAAACATTGGTTACAGGAAGCAGAGCCTATCAAAAGGGACTCCGCCCTGTCATTCCATGTATTGAAACAACCAAAAACAAGGATTTTTTTTTCATTCAGCAACGACACTGAAGTCCATGAAGTTGTTGAAGGTGGCACAAGTTTGGCAATGGATGACTTAACTGGTTACATGACCTATGAATACAATTCCCACTGGTGGCTGGTTGATGTACCCTCCAAAGATTAGGACAATGAAGTAGAAGTCACTTTTCTGCACCTTCTAATCAATAATAGTCCCTGGTTAAAAAAAAAAAAAAAAACCCCTTCAAAAGTTATAAAAAAAAAAAAAAAAAAAAAAAAATCAGATATTGACACAGGTGGACTCTAACCCCAAAAGAGGTCAGACAAACTGAAAAGGAAACAGCCGTTGTTAGTAAGATTGTGGACATTAATATTCTCATCCAGTAGAAGGGACAAATTGATTATAAAAAGGTCAGTTTAAAGACTTGCTATTAATGAGTTAAGACTAGCTCATTTTATAGTTTGATGATGTAACTATTGTACCATTTTTAAAATTTTAAAAAAGGACATGTCCGGAAATGTAATAAAAATTACTACATGTAAATTTAAAAAGGTGTTAATATTGATTATTTTAATTTAGTATAAAACATATGATTAGGATGAGACTATTCAGAAAGTCATGCTTCAAAATATGATCCCTCGTAGATCACAACTTGAATTCCTGATCAACCAGAATTAAGAACATAATTAACATGCATTTTCTACAACAATTATAACAGTTTTCCTGAAATAGCCAATGAAAATTTAGAATTTCACTCAAACAAAAAATCAGTCTTGTGACATGTAAAATTAGGTTATGTGCACATGCTGCGGATTTGGCCCTGCGGGTCCGCAGCAGATTCTGCTGCGTTGTACAGTACATTTCCTATGGAAATAAACGCAGTGCACTATTGCGGATTTTTCCGCGAGTTAGAATCCGCAGCATGTCAATTTTGTGCGGTTTCACACCTTATCCATTGTGAGGTGTGAAATCGCAGGGCAAAAGTCGCAGGCTAATCTGCAGGTAAACTGCAGGACTTGTCCTGCGGATTTTTCAACAAAATCCACACAAGCTAAAAACTGTGTGCACATACCCTTTAAGTCTGCACAATTCCGAACAAAAATGGCGCTTCTACCACCTCTAGCTTAATTCTAGCTCGATGTAAGATCTTACTTTTTATCATATAAACCCAATATTCAGGTTTTCAGAACTTTAGAAATCTAACAAAAAAACCTAATGAAGATAAAAAAAAAATAGATTTGTGTACTCACCGTAAAATCTCTCTTAGCCTCTAATTGGGGGACACAGAACCATGGGTGTTATGCTGCTGTCCACTAGGAGGCGACACTATGCATAATCTGAAAAAGATTAACTTTGGCTCCTCCTCTGCAGTATACACCCCTGGACGGCGTCAGCCTTCTCCAGTTTTGTGCAAAAGCATTAGGAGGAACGTAACCAAACAACCATGCCTGTAAGAAGGCTACTATGTAGGAGCTCAAAGAACAATGAGAACTCAACCGTAAACAACGGCCCATAAGGGCAACAGGGTGGGAGCTGTGTCCCCCAATTAGAGGCTAAGAGAAAGATTTTACGGTGAGTACACAAAAATCTCCTTTACTCTGTCGCCTCATTGGGGTACACAGAACCGTGGGACGTCCCAAAGCAGTCCCTGGGTGGGAAGCAATGGACGAATATTGTGCTAGCAGGTCACTAAATTTGGGGCACTGCCGCCTGCAGAACCAGTCTACCCAGGCTCGCATCCGCTGAGGACTGGGTATGAACACTGTAGTGTTTCGTAAAAGTGTGTAGGCTAGTCCAAGTGGCCGCCTTACACACTTGTTGTGCCAAAGCCTGATGACGAATGGCCCAGGAGGCCCCTACTGCCCGTGTAGAGTGTGCCGTGATACCGGCCGGAAGAGGGGAACTGTTAAGTCGATAGGCCTCATGTATGGTGGACTTTATCCACCTGGCAAGGGTAGCCTTGGAAGCCGGCAGTCCCTTGCGACTACCTTCTGGAAGAATGAAGCGGGAATCAGACTTCCGGAAAGGTGCAGTCCTGTACACGTAAATCCGCAATGCTCTGACAAGGTCAAGCGTATGCAGAGCCTTCTCCACTCTATGAACTGGAATCGGGCAAAGGGATGACAGTGAAATCTCATTGAGGTGAAAGTTGGACACAACCTTCGGAAGGATGGTACCGTGCGGAAAACCACCTTGTCCTGGTGAAAGGCTAGGAAAGGCAGTCTGCAGGAAAGTGCTGACAATTCCGACACTCTGCGTAACGAGGTGATCGCCACTAGAAAAAACACTTTGAGACAGAATGGAGAGTGGAACTCCTCTAAGAGGTTCGAAGGGTGGAGCTTGCAATGCTGTCAGGACCAGATTGAGGTCACACGAATCCAGCGGACGTTTGTAGGGAGGAACCAATCGGGAAACTCCCTGGATGAAAGTCCTTACTTGTGGTTTAATAGCAATGCGCTTTTGAAAAAGGACTGAAAGCGTCGACACCTGACTCTTAAGCGAGCCTAAGGATAGCTTGGCGTCTAGGCCCAATTGAAGAAAACCTAGTACCTTCGGGAGGGAGTAAGGGAGTGAGACTTGTCCATGAGATTCGCACCAAGAAAAGAAAGCTCTCCAGGTACGATAATAGATCTTGGCGGAGGCAGGCTTCCTTGCCCTGATCATAGTTGCAATGACTGCCGGTAAAAAACCTGCCTGGGTTAGAATCCAGGTTTCAAGGGCCATGCCGCCAAATTGAGAGCCCCTGAATTCTGATGGAAGAATGGACCTTCAGACAGAAGGTCGTGACGGTCGGGTAGATGCCAGGGGGTGTCTGCTGTAAGTTGAACGATGTCGGCGTACCATGTACGTCTGGGCCAGTCTGGCGCGATGAGGATGGTTGGAACTCCCTCTTGCTTGATCTTCCTCACGACCCTGGAGATTAGGGGGAGGGGTGGAAAAATATACAGGAGTCGGAACTGGGACCAGTCCTGGACCAGGGCATCCACTCCGAGCGACCGCGGGTCGTGTGTCCTGGCCATGAAATTGGGAACCTTGGTATTGAGATGGGATGCCATTAGGTCCACCTCCGGGGTTCCCCAGCGTTGACAGATCTGGTAAAAAATCTCGGGATGGAGAGACCACTCCCCCAAGTCCATTCCCTGCCTGCTGAGGAAGTCTGCTTCCCAGTTTTCTACACCCGGAATGTGGACCGCAGAAAGTACAGACCTCGTGTCTTCCGCCCAGCGGAGGATATGAGCCACTTCTCTCATCGCCTGGGCGCTGCGGGTCCCGCCTTGGTGGTTCATGTATGCCACAGCCGTGGCACTGTCCGACTGTATCCGTATGTGCGAGGCTGCAAGCAAGTGATGAAAGGCTCTCAGTGCCAAGAGGATGGCCCTGATTTCCAGAATATTGATGGGCAGTGTCACTTCCCTCGGTGACCACTTGCCTTGTGCCCTGTGATGTAGGTGCACCGCCCCCCAGCCTGTGAGACTTGCATCGGTATTCAGGATCTTCCATTGTCCTGAGAGAAAGGGCTTCCCTCATGTAAGCGAGGTTGGTTTGAGCCACCAATGCAGGGACCTCCTGGTTGACGACGTCAACCTGAACTCCCTGTCGAGGGAGAAGGGATTCCTGTCCCAAGATCCGAGTATGGCTAGTTGAAGGACCCGGAGGTGAAACTGGGCAAATGGCACTGCCTCTACTGCTGCTGCCATCCGGCCGAGGACTCATGGCAAACCGGAGAGATCGAGGAGGACTGCGAAGGAGTTTACGAACTCCCAGACGGATGGCCAGTGTCTTGTCCTTGGGAAGGAGCACCAGGCCCCTGGAGGTGTCGAATAACATTACCAGGAATGTTAGAGTCTGACTTGGGATAGTCAACGATTTCTGTAGGTTGACTAGCCATCCCAGGCGACTCAAGTGTGTCTATTGTGATTGAGACACTGACCTCGCAGTCTTTGAAAGTGGGAGACTTGATGAGGAGGTCATCCAGGTACGGGACGACTAGGATGCCTCTTGAGTGCAGGACGTCCATGGTGGCCGCCATGACTTTGGTGAACGTTCTTGGAGTCGTGGCGAGTCCGAACGGAAGGGCGACAAACTGGTAGTGGTTTTGGTTGACCGCGAACCTGAGAAACCTTTGGTGGGTGGGAGCAATTGGTATGTGCAGATACGCATCCTGTATGTCTATGGAGGCAAGGTATTCTCCCTGCTCCATGGATGCAATGATGGACCGGAGGGACTCCATGCGGAAATGACAGACCCGTACGCAATTGTTGAGCTGTTTTAGGTCCAGTATGGGTCGGACGCTGCCTCCTATCTTGGGGACTACGAACAGATTTGAGTAGAACCCTCGGAATCTCTCGTTCGCGAGAACCGGCACCACAACTCCTGCTTGAAGGAGAGAGGAGACCGCTTGGTGGAGACCACGAGCCTTGTCTGGTGGTGTTGGAGGAATAGAAAGAACCGGTTCGGTGGAGTGGAAGTGAACTCTATCTTGTATCCGGAAGACACTATTTCCCTGACCCACCTGTCTTCTGTAATAGGCAGCCAGACTTGCTGGAAGAGTAAAAGTCGGCCGCCTACTGGTGGGGTGTCTTCCGGAGTTAGTGAGTCATGATGAAGCGAAGTTCTGAGGTTTTCCTCCCTTGGGTTTCGCTTGGCCTGCTTTCGACTGCCAAGACCTGTCCGGTCGCTGCTGCATCCGTGGGTTGTCCCTGCGTGGAGGGCGGTTACGGTTTTGCGCTGGGCGCGAGACGGACCAGCCCGAGGAATTCCGAAAGGATCAGAATCGCGTCTGGTTTCTTCGTATAAACGTGCGTTTCGGTTTTAGTTGAGGAAGAGAGGTACTCTTACCCCCAGTGGCATTGGCTATCATTGTGTCCAACTTTTCGCCAAAAAGTCTTCCAGTAAGATACGGAAGTCACGTGAGGGACTTCTTTGAGGCCGCATCCGCTTTCCATTCTCGCAGCCAGAGGATGCGTCGGATCGTGATGGCGTTTGATGCTATTCCCGCTACACCTCTTGCGGAATCCAGGGCTGCATGAAGCATGTAGTCTGCTACCACTGCTATCTGGACCGCTTGGTCAGAGAGCTCGGGATTTGAAGCTTGAAGACCCTCCTGTAGTTTTTTGGCCCAAGCCAGGATGGCCTTGGCCGCCCAAACTGAAGCAAACGCAGGGCCCAGAGAGGCGCCTGCCACTTCGAAAATAGAACGAGCCATGCGTTCTACTTGCCGGTCTGCTGCGTCCCTGAGGGTTGAGCTATCTGGCAGAGAGAGTAAGGTCTGCGCTGCTAGCCTAGAAACCAGGGGGTCCACTTCAGGAGGATCTGTCCATTGTTTGGTGTCTTTCTATGGGAAGGGGTACTTCGCTTCCAAATATTTGCGATTAGCAAATTTTTTCTCAGGATGCGCAAACGGTTTGGTATTTTCTCAAACTCATGGTGATTAGGGAGGACCTTAGGTGGTTTCTGAACACTTTCAAAGCAAATCCTATGTTCTGGGACTTCCGGGGCCAACTCTGGAATTTTTAGCACCCAATGAATGACAGATTATGTCCTCAACTAGCGCTGTATTGCTAGGGGGAGAAGGTACCACGGACCTCTCCGTTTTGTTATCATAGTCGGAGTCACAGATGCCCTCCGAATCCTGTGCCTCGCTAAGGTGATCCCTGGAGGGCGACCTGGGGCGGGGATCTTCTGTGGTGGGGGATCTGTGGTAAATTGCACTGTCTGTGACAGGGGACTGCCTAGAAGACCTGGAATGACTGTCTCTCCCTGGGGGGGGAACCTTGAGCTATAGGACGACTCAGGTGATCGAGACCTGTGGGTCCGCTTACGTCTGTGAGAGTCGGAAGCAGCATGTTCCTGAGACAAGCTGTCCGTTTGCGGTGTAACGTCCATAGCCGGGGCCCGACTCTGCAGAGCTTGCAGCAATGTGGCAGTTAGGTTGTCTATGGACTGTGTCATAGACTGAGACATCTGAGTTGCCCATTCCGGCGTGGCCTCTGACACTGAAGCGTCAGTAGGGACTCCCTGGGGTTCTGACCCAGAGTTCTGGATGCAGTCCCGGCAGTGCAGATACGTGCTGCCACTAGGGAGCGTGGCTTTGCAGGCTGTGCAGAATGCATAGAAACATTCCTGCCTGGTTCTCTTCCTTGAGCCCGGCATAGTGCACGGAGGCTGGCTATCAGGGATCGTACAGGGGTGGCTACGCAGAGGGAACCCACAGAGCCTTATAGGAAGTATGGATTCACAGCTGAGTAATGAGAACCAGAGTGTGAGCTTACCCCACCGGTGTTCCCCTAGGTCCAGCGCCGACAGATCCCAGTTCTGTGCCCCCCGGAGACCGCTGTGATGCTCCTCTCCTGGATCTCATCCAAAAAAAAAGATGGCCACCGGGACGCTGAGGAGAGGGAGAAGGGGGCGGAGAGCTGAAAAGGGCACGCTGGGCTGTGTAAAAACATGCCCTTTCTGCCTCAATCCGCCCCTTCTATGACACTACAGCGTGTCATTTTAGTCATCCGGGGGACAGGCCGGGGGGCGGGGAAAAGGTGGCGGCTTCGGCAGATTTGTACCAGACCCCCCCAGAATGGTCGACTGGATAGCGGTGGGGGTAGCAGGGGAAGCGGTTCTTGTATGGGGGGACCCTGGAGCGCTATGGAGCCGCTGCTGCTGCAGAGACAGGGACGCAGAAAAGCCCTGTCTCTGCTGTGCCATGCCAGTCCGCACCCTCCCCCGGCCCCAACAGGATCCCTCAGCTGGTCTGGGGTCCCTGGAAGCTGCGGAATGGTGCCTATTCTCCAACCCTACCTGAGGCGTCTCAACCTAATGCCCCCTGCGGGGGATTAGGGAGGGTGCGTCTGTCACCATCAGGGGGTCTTCATCCTCGCCTCAACCTCAACCCAGACCCCAAAGGGGTTGGGGAAGGGGGGGGGGGGGTGACTCTACTTCGGACCAGTACCCGCAGGTCTGGGGAAGGAACGACATGGGGAATAGCCATCTCAACTTCAACCGGGCACCCCTAAAAAGGGGGCCAAGGAAGGAGCCATGTCGGGAGTCTCGCTGGAGACCCACTTTTCTTCATCTGTTCCTGACGGAAAAAAAAAAAAAGAAAAAAAGAACGGAAAAAAAAAAAAGGTGTGCCTCTTTGCGACACTAACCAAAAACTGGAGAAGGCTGACGCCGTCCAGGGGTGTATACTGCAGAGGTGGAGTCAAAGTTAATCTTTTTCAGATTATGCATAGTGTCGCCTCCTAGTGGACAGCAGCATAACACCCATGGTTCTGTGTCCCCCAATGAGGCGACAGAGTAAATAACTTGAATTTTTAAGCGCTACCTTAGTGAATTAAAAAACTATCTTAAGATGCAAGGTAGAAATATAGATTTGGATCACTTGAAATGGAATGGCTTGCAGCTTTGAAGTCACTGATTTGCCATAGCAATAATGCCATTAAAATGGTTGTGTAAAGAACTGTTTAGAGGCATGTGAATGCATGACAATCCACCTGCAAATTATGCAAGATATGCTACACATTACAGTGCAAGCATGCTAGATGTGACTGCAAATTTGGCTTAATTTTTTGCTCTAAACAGTATGTTAGCAGTCCTTAACACTGTTTTAAAAGAAAATTGGTCTTCAGTGGATAGACACAAAAATGGATTTGTATACATTACACCTCAAATAGAAGCTAACACGAAACACACTTTGGGGCGCCTTCCTGCCGACCAAGGTCATGTATAACTCTTGAATTTCTAATGTATTTACCTCGTCCTTAATGCATAATAGATTATGGCAAACCCCTTCAGTAGCCTACTTGCACTTTAACAACTACACCCGAGTTTATCTCTGCCATCTAATTGCTGATCTTTACAAATCCGCAGTAGCATATGTGCACTTTAACTATTGCACCTTAGTATGATCTATGTTATCTTGATTATTGTGAAGGACAGGAATCGTTCCTCCCACGTCACCAATGTGACGCAACTACACAGGCACAGCTCTCCGGCATCCCCTTTGTCTCAGGTCAGTAAGGAAACTGCACCTAGAGCAAATGGCTGCCGGGGAGGATGTCCTGTTACCCGCTGGGTATTCTAAGATTCGTAATCAGAGTAAAAGCATCTGCCCAAGATTTTAATGGTTTAATTGCCTTAAGGGCGCAGCACTAGATAATTACAGAAAAATACAGTAAGCTATACAATGGAATTAGAGTGGATTTGCAGAGTAAAATATAACAATAAGGGTACAAGACTTAGATATTAAGCAGGAGGTCAATTTACCAGATTGTAGGTTGCATGTGGGTGCCGGGAGCTCTGCAGTCCACAGGTACAAGAATCTTAGTTGCCTGACAGACCCCAAAGCGCGGGCCGCTGCTCCCCTTGGCAGATTTGTCCCCAGTTCCTTCTTAGATCATCATCGTCTGGTTCTTCTGTGAGAGAGTGAGTGTGTCTGCCATGTGCTGCTAGTTCTTAAGCATGCTGGGTTCCTCCCCCTGTGTCAGAGGGTGGGCTAATAATCTCCACCCTTTAGCTCCCTGCAGAACTTATTCCCAATATCTAAGAAAGGGGGTAACTTTCTACAGCATGATCAGATCAGGACACGAGAGGTACCAGTGAATGCGGTTTGTTTTGCCTGTCGTGTGGAGAGCAAACATGGCCCCATTGGGTCGCTGTGGAGGGCCAATCTCTATCTCAGGTCCCAGAGCCCTCACCGACTCAGGAGTTGCACTGCCAGATGAGAGATTTCCTCAGGGTCACGCAGATATTTTTTATGAGTCTAACCCGAAAGGTGTGGTGTGTTCATAATCCATGATCCTAGGATGGAGTCGAAGAGGCTGGGAGAGACAATGGGTGTGTATTTCTGTGTACAGCTGACAGGTTTATTCTAACTGAAGCCCCCAGGCACCTTCCTGCCCCATGCTGGCATGGCTCCTACTCAAGCTTTGAAGTTCAAGTCCTTGCTATTAAACATTGGAGCACTAAATCCTGTTTTCTTCAATATGCTTACAGGACCTGGGGGGGGGGTAGGTAGGAGCAGTTAGCTGCCTGTAATTCTTGTGAACTCAGACCAAAATGGACAGGCCAAGCTCAGACATGAGGCGAGCGTTACGCCCCATATCCAAGATGGCGGCTGCTCCTTCATCACAATTATATATTTGATTACTACCATACTTAGTAGCTTTTTTGCACTTTCAGTTTGGTTTTATCTTGGATATTTCTCTAGGCATTTTTAGCTAGTATTATATATAAGTTTATTATTTGCACTAAGCACTTTATTCCTTAGTATTTAGATAACAAGAAATTTAAATATATAGATATATAATTCCTTAATGTGAGGGGATAGATATATATATATATATATATATATACACACATACATATACATACATACACACTCTTTTACAATGCCATTAGCATTTAAACGGAGCTACATATAAGATCTTTTCCTAATACCCATGTGCTTAAAGATTGCTATGGCTGGCACTAAATGCTTATTTCCAAAGCTGGTTGACATTCAAGTTTATAAGCATTTTTTGAATGAAGAGAGCTTTTAGACATCTTAAATATATTGAATTGCACAGCAATAAAGCTCTGCTCCATATATATGGTAGCTTGTTTTGATGGAATTTCACAGTGAATTTACTTTGTATGTGCTCTAAATAGATTTGTGAATAAGCTTATGGCAAAGGTATACTAATTCCTGTGTCTACAGGTCGATCTTTGTGTGTCTATCCACTGAAGACCAATTTTCTTTTAAAATAGTGTGTTAATTCTAGTTAAATAAAAGTTTTCTTCATTTTACTTGGCATATGCTTCTATCTACTTGTTGAGAATTTTGTATTTTGGGAGTGCCACGTGAAATTAGGTCATTCTTTTTTGGGTTTGTACAGAGTATTGACCTGTGGTGTGGATTTTAATTAGAATGTCAAAGTCACTGCAAATTCAGACCTCACCCTTTGAGGACTTGCTGCATATTTCATTTTACTGCAGAGTTCTCATAAAAGCAAAACAAATTTTTATAACCGTGGCTAGACTCACCCTTAGAAATAGTTAAAGCTGGGGACCACTGTGATCTGAGTATGTCAAGACAAATGCTGCCATTGCTGTTAATATTTGGATGGTAGATTCTCGTTGTAAACGCAACCTGTTAAGTAAAAAGAAAAGGATAACAGAACAATCCAACATTTAAAGTTAACTTAACATTTAGAGTGAATAATTTAACATTTGTTTAACCCCTTTCTGCCATGAGACGTACTATCCCGTCCATGTGCCCTGGAAATTAATTCTCAGGGACGGGATTGTACGTCGTGGTGAGCGCCGCTGATTGCGGCTGGGTGTCAGCTGATTGTCACAGCTGACACCCGGCACAATGTGTCAGGGGCGGCCATGGACCGCCCCCGACATGTTAACCCCTTGTACACCGCGATCAAACAGATCACTGTGTACCGGGGGTTAAAGGGAAACATCGGCAGGGAGGAGGCTCCCTCCATGCTTCCCTGAGCCCCCCACGGCAGCGCAATGTGCAGCGCTGCTGCGGGGGGGCTCTTTCCCTACAGGCCCCCGGATCCAAGATGGAGACGGGGACCTTCGGGGGGCCTGTAGGGAGCTGAAGTCTGCAGCAGTGCCTGTGACAGATCGCTGATATGTCACAGCGATCTGTCACAGGACAGTGATGTCCCACCTGGGACAATGTAATAAAGTTAAAAAAAAAAAATTAAAAAAAAGTGTAAAAATATTTTAAAAAAACATTCCCCAATAAATTCATTTTTTGAAGAAAAAAAAAAAAAAAAACCGCAATAAAAGTACACATATTTGGTATCGCCACGTCCGTAACGCCTCGCCCTATAAAACTGTACCATTAGTTAACCCCTTTAGTGAACCCCTTAAACAAAAAACGAAGCAAAAAATTTATACCACCGAACAAAAAGTGCAATAACGTGCGATCAAAAAGACGCATATAAATATCCATGGTACCGCAGAAAACGTCAGCTTGTTCCGCAAAAAACGAGCCACCATACAGCATCATCCGCAAAAAAAAAAAAGTTAGTTATAGCTCGCAGAATAAAGCGATGCAAAAATAATTTTATATAAAATAGTTTTCATTGCATAAAACCGCCAAAACATAAAAATAGACCTAAATGAGGTATCGCTGTAACCGTACTGACCCGAAGAATAAAACAGTTTTATCAATTTTACCGCACACGGAACGGTGTAAACGCAACCCCCCCCCCCCCCAAAAGAAATTCATGAAACGCTGGTTTTTGTTCATTCTGCGTCCCAAAAATCGGAATAAAAAAATCGATCAAAAAATGTCACGTGCCCGAAAATGGTACCAATAAAAACGTCAACTCGTCCCGCAAAGAATAAGACCTCACATGACTAGGTGGGTCAAAATACAGAAAAATTATAGCTCTCAATATGTGGTGATGCAAAAACTATTTTTACAATAAAAAGCGTCTTTTAGCGTGTGACAGCTGCCAAACATAAAAACTGCCATAAATAGTAAATCAAACCCCCCATTAATCACCCCCTTAGTTAGGGAAAAATAAAATGTATTTCCGGGTTAGGGCTGGAGTTATAATTGGGGGGTTTCCACTGTTTGGGCACATCAGGGGCTTTCCAAATGCAACATGGTGTCTGATCTCAATTCCAGCCAATTCTGCGTTGAAAAAGTCAAATGGTGCTCCTACCCTTCCAAGCTCTGCCATGCGCCCAAACAGTGTTTTACCCCCACATATAGGGTATCAGCATACTCAGGACAAATTGCAAAACAACTTTTGGGGTCCAATTTCTCCTGTTACCCTAAGGAAAATAAAAAATTGGGGGGCAAAAACATCATTTTTGTGGAAAAAAATGTTTTTAATTTTCACGTCCAGGCGTTCTAAACTTCTGTGAAGCACTTGAGGGTTCAAAGTGCTCACCACACATCTAGACAAGTTCCGTGGGGGGGGGGGGGTCTAGTTTCCAAAATGGGGTCACTTGTGGGGAGTTTCAATAGCTTAGGTACATCAGGAGCTCTCCAAACGCACATGACACCCGCAGACCAATCCATCAAAGTCTGCATTCCGAAACGTCACTACTTCCCTTCCGAGCCCCGACGTGTCCCCATATGAGGTATCAGGGTACTCAGGACAAATTGGACAACAACTTTTGGGGTCCAATTTCTCCTTGTACCCTTGGGAAAATAAAAAAAATTGGTGACTAAAAGATCATGTTTGTGGGAAAAATATGATTTTTTTTATTTTCACGCCTGGGCGTTATAAACTTCTGTGAAGCACTGGGGGGTTCAAAGTGCTCACCACACCTAGATAAGTTCCTTGGGGGGGGGGGGGGGGGGGGGGGTGTCTAGTTTCCAGAATGGTGTCATTTGTGGGGGGTTTCCATTGTTTTGGTACATCAGGGGCTTTCCAAACGCGACATGTGTCTGATCTCAATTCCAGCCAAAAACGTCAAATGGCGCTGCTTCCCTTCCGAGCACTGCCATGTCCCCAAATAGTCGTTTACACCTACATATGGGGTATCAGCGCACTCAGGATAAATTGCACAATATCTTTTAGTGTCCTGTTACCCTTGGAAAAAGAATGGAGGGTGAAAAGATCATTTTTGTGGAAAAAAAATGATTTTTTAATTGTACGGCTGTACGTTATAAACTTCTGTGAAGCCCTTGTGGGTTCAAAGTTCTCACCACACATCTAGATAAGTTCCTTGGGGGGTCTAGTTTCCAAAATGGGGTCACTTGTGGGGGGGCTTCCACTGTTTAGGTACATCAGGGGCTCTCCAAACGCCACATGGCGTCCGATCTGAATTCCAGCCAATTTTGCATTGAAAAAGTCAAATGGTGCTCCTTCCCTTGGGAGGTCTGCCATGCGCCGAAACAGTTGTTCCCCCCCACATATCAGGTATCAGCGTACTCAGGACAAATTGCACAATAACTTTTGCAGTCCAATTTCTCCTGTTACCCTTGGTAAAAATAAAAAAAAAAAATTGAACCTGAAGTATTTTGTGAAAAAAACTTAAATGTTCATTTTTTTTTTTTTAATTATTCAAAAAATTCCTGTGACGCACCTAAAGGATTAATAAACTTCTTGAATGTGGTTTTGAGCACCTTAAGGGGTGCAGTTTTTAGAATGGTGTCACTTTTGGGTATTTTCTATCATATAGACCCAAGTGGTTTCAAATGTGATGTGGTCCGTAAAAATAAAATGGTGTTGCAAAAATGAGAAGTCGCTTGTCAATTTTTAACCCTTATAACTTCCTAACAAAAAAAAAAATTTTGGTTCCAAAATTGTGCTGATGTAAAGTAAACATGTGGGAAATGTTATTTAAGTTTTTTGTATGCCGTATCTCTGATTTAAGGGAAAAAAAATTCAAATTTGGAAAATTGCGAAATTTTCAAAATTTGCCAAATTTCCGTTTTTTTCACAAATAAACGCAAGTTATTTGAATGAAATTTTACCACTAACATGAAGTACAATATGTCACGAGAAAACATTGTCAGAATCACCGGGATCCATGGAAGCGTTTCAGAGTTATAACCTCATAAAGGGACAGTGGTCAGAATTGTAAAAATTGGCCCGGTCATGAATGTGCAAACCACCCTTGGGGCTTAAGATACAGTTTTACTCAGGATATTTCCATGCGGGCATTCAGTAACCCTGTGGCATTTTCAGTAATGTTTAACTCTAAAAGGACATCCAAGTCTAAACTTTTGTTTCCAATTCCTCTTCCAGCTAGGAACTTGCAGCTCTTGCGCACCCCCCCCCCCCTTACCCTCAGGTCAGTCAAAGAACTGCGCCTAGGATAACTAGTAGTCGCTGGAAACGCTGCCTTGTCGCTTACTGGCTATCGGGCACTCTGCAGTGAGGGCGGCATGTAGATCACCAGTCCCAGGCAGGGAATACACACAAACCTCCTATCCGTCACTGCCAGGGTTCCCCAATATCACCAGGATGCTACACTGCCACCAGTTCCTCATTTTATATTAACCCCTTACCTACAAAGGACGTAATATTCCGTCCATGTGACCCTGGACCTAACTACCATGGACGGAATATTACGTCCCAGCGACCAGCGGCGCCCACGTGGTGAGCGCCGCTGATCGCGGCCGGGTGTCAGCTAATTATCATAGCTGACACCCGGCACAATGTGTCAGGGGCGGTCACGGACCGCCCCAGACACGTTAACCCCTTGCACACCGCGATCGAACGCGATCGCGGTGTACCGGGGGTTAAAGGGAAGCATCGGCAGGGAGGGGGCTCCCTCCGTGCTTCCCTGAGCCCCCCACGGCAGCGCAACGTGCAGCGCTGCTGCGGAGGGCTTTCCCCCTACAGGTCCCCTGATCCAAGATGGCGACGGGGGCCTGCAGGGAGCTGACTTCCTCACTGCCTGCAAAGCGCAGGCATGAGGAAGTCTGCAGCAGTGCCTGTGACAGATCGCTGATCTGTCACAGTGATCTGTGATGTGACAGATCAGCGATCTGTCACAGGACAGTGATGTCCCACCTGGGACAAGGTAATAAAGTAAAAATAAAAAAAAAAAAAAAAAATCTTTAAATAAATTAGTAAAAAAAAAAAAATATTCCCCAATAAATCCATTTATTAAGAATAAATAAAAAAAAAAAAAAAAAAAAAAAAAAAAAAAACAATAAAAGTACACCTATTTGGTATCGCTGCGTCCGTAATGACCTGCCCTATAAAACTGTCCCATTAGTTAACCCCTTTAGCGAACCCCTTAAAAAATAAAAATAAAAAACGAAGCAAAAAATAATGATTTATTATAATACCACCGAACAAAAAGTGCAATAACGCGCGATCAAAAAGACGCATATAAATATCCATGGTACCGCTGAAAATGTCATCTTGTCCAGCAAAAAACGAGCCGCCATACAGCATCATCCGCAAAAAAATAAAGTTATAGCTCGCCGAATAAAGCGATACAAAAATAATTATTTTTTATATAAAATTGTTTTCATTGCAAAAAACCGACAAAACAAAAAAACGACCTAAATGAGGTATCGCTGTAACCGTACTGACCCGAAGAATAAAATCGCTTTATCAATTTTACCGCACGCGGAACGGTGTAAACGCACCCCCCAAAAGAAATTCATGAAACGCTGGTTTTTGTTCATTCTGCGTCCCAAAAATCGGAATAAAAAGCGATCAAAAAAATGTCACGTGCCCGAAAATGGTGCCAATAAAAACGTCAACTCGTCCCGCAAAAAATAAGACCTCACATGACTCGGTGGGTCAAAATACGGAAAAATTATAGCTCTCAATATGTGGTGATGCAAAAACTATTTTTACAATAAAAAGCGTCTTTTAGCGTGCGACAGCTGCCAAACATAAAAACTGCCATAAATAGTAAATCAAACCCCCCGCTATCACCCCCTTAGTTAGGGAAAAATAATAAAACTAAAAGAAAATGTATTTATTTCCGGGCTAGGGCTAGGGTTAGGGCTAGGGGTGTGTTGAGGTTAGGGTTGGAGTTATAATTGGGGGGTTTCCACTGTTTGGGCACATCAGGTGCTCTCCAAAGGCAACATGGCGTCTGATCTCAATTCCAGCCAATTCTGCGTTGAAAAAGTCAAATGGTGCTCCTTCCCTTCCAAGCTCTGCCATGCGCCCAAACAGTGTTTTACCCCCACATGTAGGGTATCAGCCTACTCAGGACAAATTACAAAACAACTTTTGGGGTCCAATTTCTCCTGTTACCCTTAGGAAAATAAAAAATTGGGGGCAAAAATATAATTTTGCGGAAAAAAATGTTTTTTTTTATTTTCACGCCCAGGCGTTATAAACTTCTGTGAAGCACTTGGGGGTTCAAAGTGCTCTCCACACATCTAGATAAGCTCCATGGGGGGTCTAGTTTCCAAAATGGGGTCACTTGTGGGGAGTTTCCACTGTTTAGGTACATCAGGGGCTCTCCAAAAGCAACATGACACCCGCAGACCATGCCATCAAAGTCTGCATTCCAAAACGTCACTACTTCCCTTCCGAGCCCTGATGTGTGCCCATACAGTAGTTTTCTCCCACATATGAGGTATCAGCGTACTCAGGACAAATTGGACAACAACTTTTGGGGTCCAATTTCTCCTGTTACCCTTGGGAAAATAAAAAAATTGGGGACTAATTGATCATGTTTGTGGAAAAAATACGATTTTTTTATTTTCACGCCCGGACGTTATAAACTTCAGTGAAGCACTGGGGGTTCAAAGTTCTCACCACACATCTAGATAAGTTCCCTGGGGGGGGGTCTAGATTCCAAAATGGTGTCATTTGTGGGGGGTTTCCACTGTTTTGGTACATCAGGGGTTTTCCAATCGCGACATGGTGTCCGATCTCAATTCCAGCCAAAAACGTCAAATGGCGCTGCTTCCCTTCTGAGCTCTGCTATGCGCCCAAATAGTCATTTACACCCACATATGGGGTATCAGCGTACTCAGGACAAATTGCACAATAACTTTTAGGGTCCTGTTACCCTTGGAAAAATAAAAATTGGGGGTGCAAAGATCATTTTTGTGGAAAAAATATGATTTTTTTAATTGTACCGCTGTACGTTATAAACTTCTGTTAAGCCCTTGTGGGTTCAAAGTTCTCACCACATATCTAGATAAGTTCCTTGGGGGGTCTAGTTTCCAAAATGGGGTCACTTGGGGAGGGGTTTCCACTGTTTAGGTACATGAGAGGCTCTCCAAACGCGACATGGCGTCCGATCTGAATTCCAGCCAATTTTGCATTGAAAAAGTCAAACTGCGCTCCTTCCCTACTGAGGTCTGCCATGCGCCGAAACAGTGGTTCCCCCCCACATATCAGGTATCAGCGTACTCAGGACAAATTGCACAATAACTTTTGCAGTCCAATTTCTCCTTTTACCCTTGGTAAAATAAAGAAAATTGAACCTGAAGTATTTTTTTTGTGAAAAAAAGTTAAATGTTCATTTTTTTTTTAATATTCAAAAAATTCCTGTGATGCACCTAAAGGGTTAATAAACTTCTTGAATGTGGTTTTAAGCACCTTAAGGGGTGCATTTTTTAGAATGGTGTCACTTTTGGGTATTTTCTATCATATAGACCCCTCAAAGTGGCTTCAAATGTGAAGTGGTCCCTAAAAATGAAATGGTGTTGCAAAAATGAGAAATCGCTGGTCAATTTTTAACCCTTATAACTTCCTAACAAAAAAAAATTTTGGTTCCAAAATTGTGCTGATATAAAGTAAACATGTGGGAAATGTTATGTATTAAGTTTTTTGTGTGCCGTATCACTGTGATTTAAGGGCATAAAAATTCAAAGTTGGAAAAATGCGAAATTTTCAAAATTTTCGCCAAATTTCCGTTTTTTTCACAAATAAACGCAAGTTATTTGAATGCAATTTTACCACTAACATGAAGTACAATATGTCACGAGAAAACAGTGTCAGAATCACTGGGATCCATGGAAGCGTTCCAGAGTTATGACCTCATAAAGGTACAGTGGTCAGAATTGTAAAAATTGGCCCGGGAGTTAACGTGCAAACCACCCTTGGTAGTGAAGGGGTTAAAGCCTATATAGAGTCAGGATCCAACCTACAGGTAGCGTGACTTTCCCTTGTGAAGTTACCTTTCGTTTAAAACCAAACATGACATGTCTGCGTGTTACTACTGGGGGGCAGAAACTCATTTCCCGGTTTTCTGATAGCCGTACAGGCCACAAAGCGCTGCCATACGTCGCCCATGTGCCCAGTTTCACGTTTCTAGGTCCACTGAGTTTTCAGCATCTAGGATTAAAATAAAAGGAACGTTTTGGAGGGGAAGGGGGGGGGGGGGGGAACACTTAACGGGCCAGATGCAATAAAAGTGACCATTTGATGAAGGGAGGGGAGAGTGAATCGAATTTCACAGAGGCACACAGAGGGGGCTGTAGCAGCGAGAGGGATCGCTTGTGATGCTTAGTCTTTCATAAACCAATGGTGGGGCAACAGGCAGCTCTGAAGAATGTGTACCTAGGATATTATAAATCATCAAATTTTCCTAAAAAGGTGTACTCAGGAGACATTGCACAACAAGTTTTGGGTTGCACATTCTCCTGTTAATATTGTGAACTTAAAAAAATTTGGGGCTAATGCAAAGTTTGTAAGGTTAAATGTTCATTTTTTCCCTCCACATTCCATCAATTCCTATGAAGAACCTGGAGGGTTAAACTTTTTTAATGTGGTTTTGACAACTTAGAGCAGTTTTTAGTATAGTGTCACTTTTGTGCATTTCCTGTCAGACAAAAAAATGGCTGTAAATTTTGCTTGAAAAATTGAGAAGTTGCTAGTCAACTTTTAACCCTTCTAATTAGCCTACCAAAAAAAAAAAAAAGTTTAAAAATGGTGCTCATGTAAACTAGACATGTGGGAAAAGTTATTCATTAGTTGTGTGGTATAACCATCTGCTTTAGATAGTTTAAAGCTTTAAAATTGTGATATTTTCGACTGAAAATTCAAATGTTCAATGTTTTCATAAATACACAGAAATCATATCAATAAAAATTAACTACAAAATTTACAATATGTTACCAAAAAAACACTCAGTGGGAGCCACTGAAGTGTTCCAGAGTTATTTTCACAAAGTGACAGGTCAGATTTAAAAAATTTGGTCTGTAAGGTCAAAATTAGCTCAGTCGCTAAGAGATGTATAGATCTATATAAACATATATGGTACCCGGATACGGAAACCGCTGCTTCATGCCATTATAAATACTCTGGAAAACACATCCCTAATAAAGGAAAGTGCTCCTTTCAAAAAACATGACAGTTTTGGCCTTTCCTGCCCTCTGTATGTCAGAATATCTACATACAAGACCCCTACTTCTGGTTCTTCATATTAGTAGCAATGAAAGGGCTCATTTTTTTGTCCAGAGCCATTATCTGAGCATGTCTAATCTGGGCAAGGGTCGCTAAAGGGAGGGAAAGCTGTGACAAGACGATTTGTGACTGGCAGATATGTTCTCTACAGAGTTAACAGCATTACCCATCATTGTAATTCTTTGATCATTAGACTTTGGGTACAGATGATTTTTCAGAAAAGTCTGGCACCAATTAATCCAGCAGTTTTAGGCAATATTCTGGTGTAAAATCATTGTGCAACGGGAAGCTATGTTAACACTGAGACTTTCGGCAGTTTTGCAAAAGTCAGGCCAGCTTCACCAATGTTTTGTAAAGTATGTAGAGGTCAAGGACGGGGGACATGACCAAGCAAGCCACAATAAACTCATAATTTACACCACAAAGGAGGAGATTAAAGTAAAAAGTTTTACACCAGCCTGACATTCCAGGAACATTGCGGTTAAAAACCGCGCCAAATTTAAGAGGCCCACCTTTTAATGAATTTGCTGGATCCAATTACAGCATCCCATTGAGAAAAGCCTTAATGAATTGGGCACCTATAAATGTGACACATGCACTCCTCACAAAAAGTTAGGGAAATTTGGCTTTTGGGTGAAATTTATAGAAAAACAAATTATCACTGTAGCGTGAACGATTTTATCATGAAAATAAGGCATTTAAGTAAAAACATGAAATGGTGATTTTCTCCTCCAATAATTTATTGAAACAAAAGCTAAACAGTGATGGGTGTAACCCCAAAAATGTCTGTCTATTTGTCATGTGGCCTCGAGCATCAATTACAACTTCATAACTACATATGCTATTGACAAGTAGAGTTGTTTGCGGAAGCATGGCATCCCACTCATCAAGAGCTCCCTCAGGTCATTGAGATTCTGGGGTAGAGAATTACAAGCCTCTACACGGCAACTCAACAGATCCCATAGGTTTTTTTATGAGAATAAAATCTGGAGAAAGCAGGCCACCGCATTTGAGGCATCCCGGTCTCCAGCAGCCATTCCATAATGATGTGATCTCGATGAGCTGGAGCATTGTCATCCCTGAACATGAAATTAGGTCTGTGTCGTTCATGCAAAGGAACAATGACTGGATTAATAAGGTTATTCAAGTAGTAGGGGCTTGTCACTGTACCGTTCAGAAAGTGTACAGAAGTTGTGCATTGACTAAACACCTGCCCGCACTGCAACACCAAAGGCTCATCTGGTGACAACAGTGACTGATGCATAGCACTCTCCTTGACGTCACCAATATAGTGAACAGCACTGAGGCGCGGTGGCACATGTCCAGCTTAGATGCTCCCTGGAATATGCAGATGATGCCTGTGCCTGGAGGTGTGGTAAGGTACCCTGGCAGATCGTGTAACGCCTGTTTCACACTTCAGTTTTTTTGTGTCAGTTAAAATCTGCCAAAATGGCGGAAAGCGGATGCGTTGCTAAGTGATGTGAACGGATGCCACCGGACCGTTTTTTGACGGATCCGCCGAATGAAGAATTTTTAAAGAAACCACTGTCCGGGAAGGAGAGAAAGAATTTTTTTCTGTCTGTCAGAAATGATTTCAGGGTTAAATTTCCGGCTGACTTCATTCCTCCGGGCATGCGCACTATCAAAGTGCGGATCCTGCAGCACAAAAAAGCGTTGCAAGGTCCGTCCAGGCATCTCGACGGATGCAAAAAAATTGATGGATCCGCAAAAAAACGGATCCAACGGATGGCCATCCATCAAGATCCGCCGGTAATGCAAATCAATGGGGGGAAAAAACGGATCCGCCAAAAAAACCGGCGGATCCGTTTTTTGCAAAAACGGCAGATTTTGACTGATGGTCAAAAACTGAACTGTGAACAGTTTCGAATGGTCTGACGTGACACTTGGGTGCCTCTCACCCTCTCTTAAATGTGCAATGAGTTGTGTGGCATTCATCAACCGGTTGTAAAAGGCCTTGTTCACAGTGAAGGGGTCATCAGTAGTGATGAGCGTACATGCTCGGGTAAGGTGTTATCCGAGCATGCTCATTTGCTAACCGAATGTCTTCGGTGTGCTCGAACAAAGTTGGTTTGAGTCACTGCGAATGCACGTCTCGCGGATCTTCAACAGCCACAACACATGTAGGGATAGCATGTTAGGTAATCCCTGCATGTGTTGTGGCTACTCAGAACATTATTCGAGCACACTGAAGACACCTGTTGATGACATTCTTGAAGCTCAGTGGCCACTGAAGTCTGAGAACATTCTGCTTGAAGACTCACAATGGCAAGATACTGTTGATAAATTGTTGCGTGTAGTTTTTGTCTCATGTCAAAAAGTTAACAGCTTAAATACCAATTCAAATTGAGCAAAGAAATTTATTGGGAGATTAATGGATTAAACATCTGTAGTGAATTTTGCCATTAAGCTCCTTGTTAGAGAATAGCACTTTGTTCAAAAAGTACTGAAACATTGAACAGTTAGATATGTGTTGTCAAGAGTTTAGACAGTCACATTAGGTTCACCAAAAAGGTTGGATGGCATTTGAGGATCATCCTGAAATTTTACCCGAAAGCCAAATATTCCTAATTTTTTGTGTGTAGTGCATATTTAGGTGTGCGAAAAATACTGCAATGGAAAGATTTTTTTTTAATAACGGAAGGGTTCATTTATCAATATAATGCAAAAATGAGTGAACCAGGAAGAAATTAGAACACTTAGGCTATGTGCACACACTGCGGATTCACCTGCGGGTTTTTCCCGTGCAGAACCGTAGGTAAAGTGACCTGCGGTTTGGCGCCTCTACTATGTTAAAGGTGTGAAACCGCAGGGGAATCCGCAGAAACAATTGACATGCTGCAGTTTATGAACTGCAGCAAAACCGCGCGGAAAAAACTGCAGCGTGAGCACAGCGGTTTTAAAAACCCATAGGGTTACATGGTACTGTACCATGTTTGCGGAACTGCTGCAGTTCCGCAGAGCCAAAAATGCTGCGTGTGCACATAGCCTTAGCGTGGCTACCATTTTTTATAGCAGCATTAGTTCCAGATAGACCTGCCATAGTTTTTGAATAAACACAGCAGATATTGTTTCAAACATCTTGGAAAGCCAGCCAACCATCTTGTGTGGATACACAAATACAATCCACCAAAGAAAAAAAAACAAATATCATGGTGTAACCATCATGTTCACTATACTGTGAAACTGACCTAGCAATATGATTCTGCAGGTTAGTACGGATATGTACATACCAATCTCCTAGGTTTTTGCTTTTTTTTTCTCACCACTTAAAGGCAATCTGTCACCCCATTTTAGCCCCATCAGCTGCCAGTATCGCCATCAGGGGCTTATCTACAGCATTCTGTAATTTTGTAGATAAGCCACCCGATGAAAAAAAAAAAAAATTATAAGATTATGATCACTCTAACGTCCGGTCCGATGGGTGTCACGGTTCCGTCCGGCGCCTCCCATCTTCATACGATGCCGTCCTTCTGCCGCAGGGGGTACATTCTTTGCCCAGTTGAGGGAAGAGTAAAGTACTGCAGTGCGCAGGCGCCGGACCTTTCCCGGCACCTGCACACTGCAGTACTTTACTCTGCCCTCAACTGAGCCGCGGCAGAAGGAGTACGGCATCGTATGACGATGGGAGGCGCTGGACCGCGCAGCCACAGCACCCGCGCCCCCCCAGTGAGTATAATCTAACCTCTTTTCTTATCCTTCAGGTTACATTGGGGGCTTATCTACAGCATTACAGAATGCTGTAGATAAGCCCCTGAGGGCGGTGCCAGCAGCTGATAGGGCTAAAATGGGGTGACAGAAATGGGGTGACAGATTCCCTTAACATTCAGGAATGATACGGAAAAATAATTTGCTTATGCGGCCATTTGACACCGAAACTGGTTCAATTTTTGGGATATGGTGCAGTGTGAAGGCCTTTTTTTGTGCACCAAGCTGACTTTACCAAAACCATTTTGAAGATACTATGTTTTGATGGAATTACTACAAAATTGAGGCGAAAAAAAAAAAAAAAAAATAAAAAAAATCTAATTCCAGCGTTTCAATTAATTTCTCACTACAGTTTACTATGGGATTATTTTATATTTTGATAGATCAGACTTGGAAATGCAGCAATGGAAAATGTGTATTTATGTTTTTAACCCCTTACTGACCACTGACTGGATAGTGAGTCAGCGGTCAGTATCCCCTGCTTTGAGGTGGGCTCAGGGATTAACCTGATCGCTGAACAGCGTAGCGAAAAAAAAAGTCAAACCGCCAGAATTCCTTTTTTGTCGCCGCAACATTGCATTAAAGTGCAATAACGGCAATCAAAGGAAAGTGTCTGCACAAGTGTTCACTAAAAACGACAGCTCGGCGCGCAAAAAATAAGCCCTCACCTGACCAGAGATCACAAAAAATGGAGACGCTACGGGTCTCGGAAAATGGCGCTTTTTTTTTTAGCAAATTTTGGAATTTTTTCTCACCACTTAGATAAAAGAGAACCTAGACATATTTGGTTTCTATGAACTCGTAATGACCCGGAGAATTATAATGGTGGGTCAGTTTTAGCATTTAATGAACCTAGCAAAAAAAAAAAGCCAAACAAAAAACAAGTGTGGGATTGCACTTTTTGCAATTTCACCGCACTTGGAATTTTTTTCACTGTTTGAGTACAAGAAGTGGTAAAACCAACGATGTCGATCAAAAGTACAACTCATCCTGCAAAAAATAAGCCCTGACATGGCCATATTGACGGAAAAATAAAAAAGTTATGGCTCTTGGAAGGGGAGCAAAAAACGAAAACGCAAAACCGAAAAAAGCTCCGGTCATTAAGGGTCTAATTGGGCAAAAGGGGTGTTTTGAACTTATTTGGAAAAATAAGTAATTTTTCACTTTCAGATGTGTTTTGTAATTTGAACCGGCGGTAATCTGATTACTTACACTACACGCAGCAGTGCTATACCCTGCTATGTACAGTGACAATCAAGGTCTATTGATGCCAGCTACATACTTGCTTTGACAGGAGTTAAATCCTGTCACAGGAAACCATTGGCACCCCGCAATCATGTCACTGGTACACCGACGGGCACATAAAATGACATGAAACCCCGGCTGGTGCGCATTAAAATGCCGCTATCAGATTGACATTGGCATTTAACAGATTAACAGCCCTTTACTACCCACGGCTGTTAGAGATGATGGCTGAGTAACTCAGCCTTCATCTGCTGGGAAAGATGAGCATTCAGCTTGGGAACAGAAATATGACGTAACTATGTCCTAAGTAAGGGATAAAAGGGAAAAGGGCATGTGCCCTTCATCTGCTAAGGTTCTTTGACTGTTGAGTCTACAGTCCTCAACACTGCCCATGTCTGTGTTCTCAACGTTAAGAGATACAGGCAGATACCCATCAGTCAATAAAATCAGGGATTCTGATTGGCTTGAAATTTATTCAGAAGCAGAACAAAAAGGACTGCAAGTAGGATCAACCCTCCTGAGCCATATACATGGGCATGCAAGTCATAAAAAGTTGAATAAAATGATAAGTGATCCTACGTTTTATTTCAGAAAAATCCACGTTTTCCTTAACATGTATATGGGCTGACCACAGATCTTCCTGAGAATCTGCCTAAACAGTTCTCATTTAAAATAACAGGGCATTGTAAGATATGTAGATCAGGAGAGCAGACCACCAGTCACATGTCTCACCTTGGTATTGCCCCCCCCTTTCATTTACAATAAGCTCTGGAGGCAGAACAGTGGCTACCTCCTTAGATCTTAACAGCTCACTTGCCTAATAAGGGAAAGGTCTTTCCTGAGAAATCCACATTGGATCAGAGATAATTTATTCAACTTTCTATAATTTACATGCCATATATATAAAAAAAAAAAAAAAAGGCTATAAAGAGTTAATCATACTGAGATTCCTGTTTGGAAAACAAAAGGAGTTGCACAAGCTTACATCCATTGAACATCTGTGATTAGTTCTCAAAGAGGTTTTAACATCCACCCTACAGATTTCCTTCAAAAACTACACGCAAATATAGTGCTAGTGTTTAAGACAAAGCGACCATGCCATAGTACTGATTCGATCTAGATTCCAGTTTTGTTCACTTAATGGTTTATATTCTTAGTTGAGTAAAACAAAATGCATTTGCAGAATTTTTTCTAAAAAAAAAAAAAAAAAAACCCCATGCATGACTGTGCATATATCCCAAGTTGTCAGTTAAGCAGGGTGGATAAAAATCAATGTTTTTAAAAAAAAAAAAAAAAAAAAAAAAAAAAAAAAAAAAAAAAAAAAAAAAAAAAAAAAAAAAATCGGATTTTTTTGATTTAAATCGGATTTTTTTCAATAAACTGCTTTTTGAGGAAAATATTTTACCATCCAAAGGTTCTTCCATCATGAGATAAAGCTGAGTTGTTTAACTCAGTAGAAAAAAGGCTGTATATGTGTAACATTCACAATGCCATGCTCTTCCAGAGGTTTCTGTAGGATTAGTGGGCAGTTTCTCTCCTATATTATCACAGACGCTCGCTTTACTTACGCAGTTCTCAAAACTGAATTTGACTCCGCAGAGGTCCCAGCCTCTTCTTCACGGCAAAAATGTTACAACATGAACAGAGTTGAGAAAAAGACCTTAATCCTATTGTTCTACAAACCTATGAATACAGAATCAACCCCTTCAGTGCCAAGTCCAAGAAGTTAGACAATATGTTTCTGATTGTTTGGAGTGGAATAGATCGGCACAACACAAGAAGAATGTGAATCTAAGTGTGAGGAGGAGGAAGGGCAAGCAGACAAGAAAATGAAAGTGAAACTCTGAGCATAATACTGCAGCATAGCCACAGACAGACAAGTCTGGATCTGTTTGTGTGTACGATCTGAGGTTTATTACATTCTTTCCTTATAATGGCAGCAGGCCGTAAAAGAGACCCAGTTTGGGAATATTTTAATGAAGCTCCTTCGCCTATCGGTAAGGCAGGCATGCGTGCAAAATGCAAACGATGCAACAAAGATGCAAGGCCTGGTGGCGCGAATGAGGCAACATCATGAGAAGTGCGGTGATGAAGATGACCAAAGAAACTTCTGAACAGGCAGGATCTTCAGGTTGGTAAACATTTCTATTGAATCCTATTTCTAAAGACTGAACCGTCATGTGTGAGAAAAATTATATTTCTTATTACTGCATGTTACTGTCATTTGGTACAGTTATGAAGAAAAACAAATATTCCTTTTGGGGCAGGGGCAGTGATGTGTTGTGTACAATAAGCAGAAATTGTATAAACAATAAAATAACAGCATTGACTTTGTTTGTTTAGGGGAATTCATGGATTCTGGAAACTATCCACATCCAAGATCACCATCATCCTGTTCTACAGTTTCAGAGTTACCCATCCAGGATAGTGCTTCATTAGCAGCAGCAGCATCATCATCAGACACCCACAGCCACATATCACCATCACCCAAAAGGAAGAAAAAACCTTTACCTCCTGGAACCACCATAGATAGGTTTGTGATAAGAACTAGCAGATTAGAAAGAGTTGATTGATGAAAAAATTGCCCAGTTTATTTATGCAACGAACTCTTCTTTCCGTCTGACTGAGAACCCACATTTCATTAATATGGTTCAGTCACTGAGACCAGGATACAGTCCACCAAGCAGAGCTGATGTTGCAGGGAAACTGCTGGGATCAAGTGTATGACAGAGAAATGGAGCAATGTGCAACAGCTCTGGAGGGTAAAATTGTTAACCTAATTATTGATGGGTGGAGTAATGTCCACAATGATCCTATTGTATGTGCTTGTATAACAGAAGAAGGTAAAGTCTTCCTTGCACAAACAACTGATACGTCAGGAAATGCACACACAGCAGAATACTTACAAGAAGTGGCAGTAAAAGCTATAACGACATGTGAACAAAAATTCAAATGTCTAGTACGCAGTTTGGTCACTGACAATGCTGCAAACGTATCCAAGATGAGAAGAGATTTAGAAGAGCAGGGAGGGAATACAAAGCTGCTAATAACATATGGTTGCAGTGCTCATTTGCTGCACCTCTTAGCCAAAGACTTAGTGTTCCAGAAATAAAGGCTAATGTTGTTGAAATTGCTAAATACTTCCGTAATAATCATTTTGCTGCAGCAGCTCTGAAAAGGATGGGTGGAACCAAGCTAACGCTCCCACAAGATGTTAGATGGAACTCTGTGGTGGACTGTTTTGAGCAGTATATCAAAAACTGGCCTATTCTGATGACACTGTGAAGAAAATCGAGATAAAAGAGATGGCACTGTCACGGCCAAAATCCTCAACATTGGGCTTAAGAGAAATGTTGAACATATGCTGAGCTTCCTGAAACCCATCTCTCAAGATTTAAACAAAATACAGAAAAATAGCTGTTTTATTGCGGATGCTGTTGAAATTTGGAAGGAACTGAGTGAACACTTAAAAACAGAACTACACATGGACAGAATTAAATTACAAGCAGTAAACAAACGAATGGGACAAGCACTGACTCCAGCTCATATTTTGGCAAATATTGTCAATATCCAATATCAGGGTCAAAACCTAAGTGCTGAGGAAGAGGAGTTAGCTATGACATGGGTATCCAGCAATCATCCATCTTTAATGCCAACTATAATAAACTTCAGAGCTAAGGGGGAACCATTCAAGAAATATATGTTTGCTGAAGATATTTTAAGGAAGGTCACACCAGTAAACTGGTGGAAGTCACTTAAGCGCTTGGATTTAGAGACTGTTCAAGTAATAATTTCACTTTTAAGAGTAGCAGCTTCTTCTGCAGGCGTTGAAAGAATATTCTCTTCCTTTGGACTCATTCATTCTAAATTGAGAAATCGGTTGGGAACAAATAAAGCAGGAAAGCTTGTTTTTCTTTTCCAGATTATGAATAGGAACAAAGAAGAAGATGATGATGAAGATGACAACAAGTGAGCTACAGAGGACAGCAGGGACAGTAGTATTTAAGTTTTTCATGTGTCGGCTGGGCTGACAGTATATATATATATATATATATATATATATATATATATATATATATATATATATATATATATATATATATATATATATATATATATATAGTTTAGCCAAATTAGTTAACAAACATGGATGTTTGTTTAAGCAAATAACTTATGCTGTAATGTTATTGTTTCAGTTGAATAAATCTATTTAAATTGTTATTAAGGTCAGGATTATTTTTCTCCTTCCTAAGTACAACAGAACAGTGGTGTCCAAATATGAATGATTAACCCATTAAACTGGGGAGAAAAAAGTAATATAAAAAGTGATTCTAAAAATCTTAATCTACTTGCATGTTAAAGTAGCAAGAACTAGTTTAGGTAGAAACTTTGATTTAAAACACTGATTTAAATCAAGCCTTACTGACTAGTGATTTAAATCGTGATTTAAATCAGTTAGATTTAAATCAAAACCACCCTGCAGTTAAGCAAAGCTAGAAGGGGCTAGAGAGACAGATTGGACTTGCCCCTGTGACTAGTCATTTCAATCACATCGTTCCCGGCTTCCTGTTCAAAATAGGTTTTGACTAAAATGCCAGAGAGTGGTTCATGCTGCTTGGTTTTTAATAGATTTCACACTACAGCTATGTTACATTATGTGTCCACGTTATGTATAGCGACAGTAGGGCCCCGGCAACATAACAATGTCTCATCAACCAAATGCTTCAGGTGTTTTGGGAGCGGTTGTCGCATAAACACCAGTGTGGGGAGAACCAGAAATACTAGACATCGTAGACTGATACATGCGTAAACTGTGGCCATAAAATTGGCAATAACCTAGATCATTGTAAACCTACAGAACAGCTAAGGAGGAACAATAGTAAAATACATTTGTTAGATATGAATATATATATATATATATATATATATATATATATATATATATATATATTTTTATTAATGGTGGCAAACCCACAAAGACATACATGCCCTACGACTGAAGGAGTTGGTGCAGCAGGTTACAGATACTGCGGTACTGACCTCCTGACAAAGTTGTAATAGCAACGAAACGCACGTCGAGGTGTGCTGTTGCATGACTATGCTGCAGTGTATCAAACTAGGCTAGTTTCACATTAGCGTTTTTTGCGCATAAAAACGCAAAACAAATGCGCGTTTTTTAGCGTCATGCGCACGCTGATGTGTAAAAAAAAAACGCAGCGTTGCTTGCATTTTACATGCGTTTTTGCATGCGTTTGCAGGTGTGACATTTTTTCCATTGTCTAGAGAACATTCTAGACTTGTTTACCTCAAAAGCGCATGCGCAAAAAAACGCAAGCGTGCGCAAGACCATGCACACGCATGCGTTCCCATAGACTTCAATGTGCTTTTGCGCATTCCGTGCGCATGCGTTTTGACGAGACAGGGCGGACCAAAAAAATGCAACGTTGCGTCTGGCGCGAAAGAAAAAAAAACACATGCGCACGAAAACGCACGTGTGCGCAAGACCATGCGCACGTCATATTAAACATAGGTGCGGGTGCGCACGACGCGCTGCGCACAAAAGCGCTAATGTGAAACCAGCCTTACATGGCTTCTATGCAATCAAGTTACAGATCTTTACCTTTACTGTTGATTTTTGAGCATTGTTTAATTGGCGTGTTGGGCAAATTCATCTGCTATATGGATTACTTATATTACCAGCAATACTTTTCCATGATCCATTAGAGTCATAAAAAGATAAGCTATGCTTACTAGTGGTTTTGCTTTTCACTTTATAACTATTCACACCTCAATATCTGTAACATGTTTCACAGATTTCTTCAGTATTAGGGCATATTTGTGCCTATGTAGGTTTGTCATTGTGATTTTTTTTTTTTTTATAAATTGCATATCTTTAAGAAAAAAAAAAAAAAAAAAGTGCATCTCCTTTATAGGTTTACAATTTTTGGATAGGAGTAGTGACGAGCGAGCTCAGATAAGGTGTTATCCTATTAGCACTCGAACATCTTCTGCATGCTAATACTACATTTGAGTTGCCACGGCTACATGTCTCGCGGCTGTTGGACAACTGCAACATATGCTGGAGTTGTCTTACAGGCAAACCCCTTGCATGTGTTGTAGCTGTCGGAACAGCCGCGAGACATGCAGCCGTGGCGACTCACAGTATTAGAGCACGCAGAAGATATTCTATTAGCACAGCACTGGCTATTTTGGCTTGTACTTTTGAATATCTGTCCTCAATATGGTAATTGCACACAATATAACTTGTAGTATTCACACAAAGGAGTGTTGTCATCACTTAACTACCTTTAGTATGTCTATTTTATACTTTATACTATGTGTATAACTTCTATTTTTTCACAGATGACACTGTATGGCAGCTTGTTTCTTGTGGGACAACATCTTTTTGATCGAGTGTTACTCCACTTTTTGTTCGGCGGTATGATAAAGCATTGTTTTTTGCCTTTTTTCACCTTTGTTTTAAGGGGTTCACTAGTGGGACAGTTTTATAGGGCAGGTCGTTACGGACACGGCAATACTAAACTTGTACTTAGTTTTTTATTTACAAGAAGTGTTTTTTTGGAACAATTTTTCTTTATTTAGGCATTTTTAAAAAATACTTCTACATGTTTTAAAAAAAAAAAAAATTAGCGTTGGCCCACGATGAGACATCATATATACACACATTATATCTGTGTCTGATACTTACCTACGACCCGCTCCCCCGCTGGTAATCGCTGGTCGCGCAAGAACGTCCTGGACTGCTTCTCGTCGTCAGCTTCCTGCTGTGAGGACGAGCGACGCGTGGAGCCGGGCGGGAGGACTCAGGATTGCCTGGTGTGACAGGTAAGTAGCGACCCCCGTCCCCAGTGATGTCGCTGGTGAGACCTGCCTGTGTGGCAGCTCACTAGCGACCACTTAGCGATGTACCAGCGATCCTGACCGCGTCATATCGCTGGTCGGGATCGCTGGTACATCGCTAAGTGTGACAGTACCTTTAGCCTCTGTGCAGCATGTGGGCAGAGCAGGCTATTAACCCCTTCATGAGTCAATTTTGTACTTAATGACCGAGCCAATTTTTACAATTCTGACGACTCACTTTATGAGGTTTTAGCTAGAAAGCTTCAATGGATCCCACTGATTGAGACTTTTTCGTGACATTGTACTTTAGGTTAGTGGTAAAATTTCTTCGATATGACTTGTGTTTATGAAAAAAAGTCAAATTTCAAAATTTTGCAATTTTCAAACTTAAAGGGAATCTGTCACCCCTTTTTAGAGATATTATATAATGATATCATTCAATTGTGTGTCACATAAGGATTCTCTTAGTACTTTTGCTTCCCCCTGACCCCGCACCTTTCATGCATAAATACCTTTTTTATATCGGTTCAGATGTATGTAAACTGCCATGGTCCGGTCCGATGGGCGGGGCTTATTCAACTGCTCCCCCCTCACTGTCTTGCTCTACACATGGCAGGGCTCACCATTTGACTTTTTGAACACAATTGTCTGGAATCCAAAGGCGGACGCAATGTCGCATTTGGGGACCTCTGATGTACGAACCCCCCCCACACACACACAAATTCTAATTCCAACCCCAAAAACAGCCTTACCCCTGACCCCAATGGAGGAAAAAAAAAAAACACTTTTTACCTAAGGAGATGTGATAAAGGGGGGGGGGGGGTTGACAGTGAATGGGGTCTATCACAGTGATCAAAATGAGCCAATAGGAAAGATGAAAAATCTATTGTTGCCGGATTCATTCTCCGGGGTCTCAGCTACCCCCCAATAGCAGACACGGAGATTTTCCGACACTGGGGGGGTGCGCTATACCCTTATTTCTCAGCAGTTAAAAAGCGGCGCTGATGAATAAGTACCCTTGACTGCCGTTAAGAAGGTGTATCAGCAGTCGTTAAGTGGTTCAAATCGAGCAGTGTCTGTAAGGGTACGTGCACACAGCTGAGTTTAAGCAAAAGATGCTTAACCCCTTCACCCCCAAGGGTGGTTTGCACGTTCATGACCGGGCCAATTTTTACAATTCTGACCACTGGACCTATGAGGTCATAACTCTGGAACGCTTCCATGGATCCCGGTGATTCTGACATTGTTTTCTCGTGACATATTGTACTTCATGTTAGTGGTAAAATTTCAGTCAAATAACTTGCGTTTACATTTGTGAGAAAAATGGAAATTTGGCGAAAATTTCGCAATTTTCCAACTTTTAATTTTTATGCCATTAAATCACAGAGATATGGCACCCAAAAAACTTGATAACTAACATTTCCCACATGTTTACTTTAAATCAGCACAATTTTGGAACAAAAAATTTTTTTTGTTAGGAAGTTATAAGGGTTAAAAGTTGACCAGCGATTTCTCATTTTTACAACACCATTTTATTTTTACGGACCACATCACATTTGAAGCCACTTTGAGGGGTCTATATGATAGAAAATACCCAAAAGTGACACCATTCTAAAAACTGCACCCATTAAGGCGCTCAAAACCACATTCAAGAAGTTTATTAACCCTTTAGGTGCGTCTCAGGAATTTTTTTGAATATTTAAAAAAAATGAACATCTAACTTTTTTTCACAAAAAAATATTTCAGGTTCAATTTTTTTTATTTTACCAAGGGTAACAGGAGAAATTGGACTGCAAAAGTTATTGTGCAATTTGTCCTGAGTACGCTGATACGTGGGGGGGGGGGGGGGGGGAACTACTGTTTCAGCGCATGGCAGAGCTCAGAATGGAAGGAGCGCCGTTTGACTTTTTCAATGCAAAATTGGCTGGAATTCAGATCGGACGCCATGTCACGTTTGGAGAGCCCCTGATGTACCTAAACAATGGAAACCCCCTACAAGTGACCCCATTTTGGAAACTAGACCCCCCAAGGAACTTATCTAGATATGTGGTGAGAACTTTGAACCCACAAGGGCTTTACAGAAGTTTATAACGTACAGCGGTACAATTAAAAAATCATATTTTTTCCCACAAAAATGATCGTTTCACCCTCAATTCTTATTTTTCCAAGGGTAACAGCACCCTAAAAGTTATTGTGCAATTTGTCCTGAGTACGCTGATACCCCACATGTGGGGGTAAACCACTATTTGGGAGCATGGCAGAGCTCGGAAAGGAAGCAGCGCCATTTGACTTTTTGGCTGGAATTGAGATCTGACCCCATGTCGCGATTGGAAAACCCCTGATGTACCTAAACAGTGGAAACCCCCCACAAATGACACCATTTTGTAAACTAGACCCCCCAAGGAACTTATCTAGATGTGTGGTGAGCACTTTGAACCCCCCCAGTGCTTCACAGAAGTTTATAACGCCCGGGCGTGAAAATAAAAAATTCGAATTTTTTCCACAAACATGATCAATTAGTCCCCAATGTTTTCATTTTCCCAAGGGTAACAGGAGAAATTGGACCCCAAAAGTTGTTGTCCAATTTGTCATGAGTACACTGACACCCCATATGTGGGAGAAAACTACTGTATGGACACACGTCGGGGCTCGGAAGGGAAGCAGTGACGTTTTGGAATGCAGACTTTGATGGAATGGTCTGGGAGTGTCATGTGCGTTTGGAGAGCCCCTGATGTACCTAAACTATTGAAACTCCAGTGACCCCATTTTGGACACTAGACCCCCACGGAACTTATCTAGATGTGTGGTGAGCACTTTGAACCCCCAAGTGCTTCACAGAAGTTTATAACGCCCGGGCGTGAAAATAAAAAAATCATTTTTTCCCACAAAAATGATATTTTTGCCCCCAATTTTTTTATTTTCCTAAGGGTAACAGGAGAAATTGGACCCCAAAAATTGTTTTGCAATTTGTCCTGAGTAGGCGGATACCCTACATGTGGGGGTAAAACACTGTTTGTGCGCATGTCAGAGCTTGGAAGGGAAGGAGCACCATTTGACTTTTTCAACTCAGAATTGGCTGGAATTGAAATCAGATGCCATGTTGCATTTGGAGAGCCCTTGATGTGCCCAAACAGTGGAAACCCCCAATTCTAACTCCAACCCTAGCCCCAACCCTAGCCCTAACCCTAACCCTAGCCCTAACCCTAGCCCTAACCCTAGCCCTAACCCTAGCCCTAACCCTAGCCCTAACATGGAAATAGATTTTTTTTATTTTATTATTTTTCCCTAACTAAGGGGGTGATAACGGGGGGTTTGATTTACTATTTATGGCGGTTTTTATGTTTGGCGGCTGTTGCACGCTAAAAGACGCTTTTTATTGTAAAAATAGTTTTTGCATCACCACATTTTGAGAGCTATAATCTTTCTGTATTTTGACCCACCGAGTCATGTGGGGTCTTATTTTTTGCAGGACGAGTTGACGTTTTTATTGGTACCATTTTCGGGCACGTGACATTTTTTGATCGCTTTTTATTCCGATTTTTGGGACGCAGAATGAACAAAAACCAGCGTTTCATGAATTTCTTTTAGGGGGGTGCGTTTACACCGTTCCGCGTGCGGCAAAATTGATAAAGCGGTTTTATTCTTCGGGTCACTACGGTTACAGCGATACCTCATTTAGGTCGTTTTTTGTTTTGTCGGTTTTATGCAATGAAAACTATTTTATATAAATAAATAATTTTGCATTGCTTTATTCTGCGAGCTATAACTTATTTTTTCGCTGATGATGCTGTGTGGCGGCTCGTTTTTTGCGGGACAAGATGACGCTTTCAGCGGTACGATGGATATTTATATGCGTCTTTTTGATCGCGCGTCATTACACTTGTTGTTTGGCGGTATGATAATAAATTATTTGCTTCGTTTTTTATTTTTATTTTTTAAGGGGTTCGCTAAAGGGGTTAACTAATGGGACAGTTTTATAGGGCGGGTCGTTACGGACGCAGCAATACCTAATGTGTACTTTTATTGTTTTTTTTTTTATTTTCAAAAAAATGGATTTATTTGGGGGAATATTTTTTTTTTGTAATTTGGCATTTTTAAATTTTAACACTATTTTTTTTTTTTTTTTTTTTTTTTACTTTAATAGTCCCAGGTGGGATATCACTGTTCTGTGACAGATCGCTGATCTGTCACATCACAGATCAGCGATCTGTCACAGGCAGTGCACAAGGCTTCCTCATGCCTGCGCTTTGCAGGCACTGAGGAAGCCAGCTTCCTGCAGGCCCCCGTGCGCTGCCGTGGGGGGCTCAGAGAAGCACGGAGGGAGCCCCCTCTCTGCCGATGCTTCCCTTTAACCCCCGGTACACCGCGATGTTTGATCGCGGTGTGCAATGGCTTAACGTGTCGGGGGCGGTCCGTGACCGCCCCTGACACATTGTGCCGGGTGTCAGCTGTGATAATCAGCTGACACCCGGCCGCGATCAGCGGCGCTCACCACGTGGACGCCGCTGATCGCGGTAGACGTACTATCCCGTCCATGGGCATAGGGGCCCGGGATAGTACGTCTGATGTCAGGAAGGGGTTAAAGAGGTTTCCCATGAACAGGAGTTCCAATATTTATTGATTAAAATGAACAACTTCCACAATTGGATGTGTTAAAATATTCCTGTGCTGAGAATCTGATAAATGTGCTCCTGCTGTGTACTGTGTAATGGCTGTCTGACCATGCGCGGAACATGGTCTATACCACAGCTCCTTTACCTCACAGAAAAGAATCATTTGAGATCCCTTGCTGTTTTATCTGTATACTCTTGGGCTACCACCCAGCCCAGGAGCTATGGTATGATCAGACCCTGTTCCTGTACGGTCAGTCACCACTGCCATGGTGACTGAAAGCAAGCTGCTGCAGTGAGGATACAAGTTTATTTTCTCCCTGTAACTGCTGCTCTAGTAAGCCAGCCTAAGATTTTATTGAAGTATCACTCAACAGTTTGTTTTAATTTGACCACAGAGTCATATCAGTAATGTAAGTTCTTTGTGTGTAGTAAAATACTTGCTGCCATATTCTACTGGTTCTGGCACCGCTCTGCCATTTTGTGAGGTCCGGATCTCACAACGTATAAAACTTGAGAGCCTCCAAAAAACACATGGTGCAGAAGATAACCAGTTTGCAATTGGAAGTGAAATTAGATATAATTAATATATATATATATATATATATATATATATATATATATATATATATATATATATATATATATATATATATATATATATATATAGTGCTTTAACCCCTTCGTACCCGAGCCTGTTTTTGCCTTCGTGACCGGGCCAATTTTTTCAATTCTGACCAGTGTCACTTTATGAAGTCATAACTCTAGAACGCTTCAACGGATCCTACTGATTCTGACATTGTTTTCTCATGACATATTGTACTTCATGATGGTGGTAAAATTTTTTAGATATGATCTGCGCTTATTTGTTTAAAAAAAAAAATCAAAATTTGGCGAAAATTTAGAAGATTTTGCAATTTTCCAACTTTTAATTTTTATGCCCTTAAATCAGAGAGTGATATCGCACAAAATAGTTAATAAATAACATTTCCCACATGTCTACTTTACATCTGCACAATTTTGGAAACAATTTTTTTTTTTGGAAGTTATAAGGGTTAAACGTTGACCAGCGATTTCTCATTTTTACAACAAAATTTGCAACACCATTTTTTTTTGGGGACCACCTCACATTTGAAGTGAGTTTGGGGGGGTCAATATGACAGAAAATACCCAAAAGTGACACCATTCTAAAAACTGCACCTCTCAATGTACTCAAAACCACATTCAAGAAGCTTATTAACCCTTCAGGTGCTTCACATGAATGAATGGAATATGGGAGGAAAAAAATAAACATTTAACTTTTTTTCACAAACATTTTACTTCAAAACCATTTTTTTTTTTTTTTTTTTTTTTCACAAGTGTAAAAAGAGAAAATGAACCACAAAATTTTTTGTGCAATTTCTCCCGAATACGCCAATACCCCGTATGTGGGGCTAAACCACTGTTTGAGCACACGGCAGAGCTCAGAACGGAAGGAGTGCCGTTTGACTTTTTCAATGCAGAACTGGCTGGAATTGAGATCGGATGCCATGTCGCATTTGGAGAGCCCCTCATGTACCTAAACAGTGGAAACCCCCCACAAGTGACCCCATTTTGGAAATTAGACCCCCCAAGGGACTTATCTAGATGTGTGGTGAGCACTTTGAACCCCCAAGTGTTTCACTAAAGTTTATAATGTAGAGGCATGAAAATAAAAAAAATCATTTTTTTTTCCCCACAAAAATGATTTTTAGCCCCCAATTTTTATTCTCACAAGGGTAACAGGAGAAATTGGACCCTAAGAGTTGTCCAATTTGTCCTGAGTATGCTGGTACCCCATATGTGGGAGAAAACTACTGTTTGGGCACACGGTGGGGCTCGGAAGGGAAGTAGTGACGTTCTGAAATGCAGACTTTGATGGAATGGTCTGCGGGCGTCATATTGCATTTACAGAGCCCCTGATGTGCCTCAACAGTGGAAACCCCCAATTCTATTTCCAACCCTAACCCCAACACACCCCTAACCCTAATCTCAGCCCTAACCATAACCCTAACCACAAACCAAACACCAACACACCCATAACCTTAATCCCAGCCCTAGCCCTAACCCTAACCTGTGTACCTGCTTTTTTTTTTCTTTACTTTTATGACAAGATTGCTGCCCTGCGATCTGACTCATAGTAACGCCACTTCTCCTCTGATCTCACACTGACAGATAATCAGAGGTGAAGCAGCGTTACTATGTGACAAGATCGCTGCCTGGCACAGGTGTGCCAGGCAGCGATCTTGTCACATAGTAACGCTGCTTCACCTCTGATCATCTGTCAGTGTTAGATCAGAGGAGAAGCCGCGTTACAATGAGTGAGATCGCCGGGACCAAGCAGCTTTCCCAGCGATCGCTCCCCATTGGCTGCTGTGACGCTGACGTCATCAGGACCTGAACCAATCAGGTCTCGATGACGTCGGGGGTCCCAGCATGCATTGTGCACCGGGATCCCCGCGTTGTAAGGTATGTGGGGGTCCCGGGGGGCACAAAACCGCCGACAGTAGATAAACGTCGGCGCTGCACAAAGCCCAGCAAGCGCCAACGTTTATCTACTGTGGGCGGTCGGGAAGCGGTTAACTCCTTACTGCCATTGGATGGTAATAGTATGTCAGATAGCAGTATCCCCGGCTTTGAGGTGGGCTCCAGCGGTGAACCCACCTCATAGCCTGGATTCGACAGCTATTTTAAACAGCTGACATGTGCCCGCAATAGCCGCAGACGGAATCACGATCCACCAGCGCCTATTAACTAGTTAAATGCCACTGTCAAATGCTGACAGCAGCAATTAACAAGCGCTTCCAGCCATTCGGACGGAAATACGCTCACCGATGACCCATGTAACATGATCGCAGGTCACCGATAACGGCATGACAACCAGAGGTCTCCTTGAACCTCTATGGCTGTTGATGTCGGATTGTCATTAGCGCAATGCTGTAATTGTGCTACATAGAGGCGATGTGAGCAAAACGCCAGAATTACTTTTTTTGGTCACTGACATTGCATTAAAATGCAATAACGGGCGATCAACATATCTGCACGAAAATGGTATCATTTAAAACGTCAGCTCGGCACACAGAAAATAAGCCCTCACTCAACCCGAGATCATGAAAAATGGAAACTCTACGGGGCTCGGAAAATTTGCAGTTTGGAATTTTTCACTACTTCGATAAAAAGAACCTAGACATGTTTGGTGTGTGCACTCGTAATGACCCGGAGAATCATAACGACATGTCAGTTTTAGCCGACAGCTGTGTCTTAAAAAAAAAAAAAAACTTCTGCTCAGTCTTTGTGGCTTAAGTTTGTTTTATCTTAAATAAAAAATTACTTACTTTGGGAGGTTTGAAGGGATAGTCTGTAGGAAAATGGATCGTCAAGAAAAAAACACCACCTTGATATGGACTGTCATTCTGCAACAAAGAAGATTTTAATAAACATTTTGATTAAACTATATATATATTAGTAATTTAAATGCAGCAGGAAGACAATCAATAGATGGTCTCAAGAAAGTATGCCTGAGCTTATTCTTGAAGACTAAGCATAAATTGACAGTCAGTTCAACTATTGAGTTAAAATGCATATAGCTCCAATCCTAGACTGCTTTGTGAAATCTGCCATTAAACAGCAGTGAATGCAAACTGCATGCATTATTAATTGGATCTGTATGTACTTTGCCTCAATGCACTGAACTTAACTGTCAGTAGACAAGTCTGCATACAGTTTGCAGACATATCCTCTTCTCCAATACTAATTTTTCTCTATAGTAAGAGATCATGAAAAATTGTGTTCAGTCTGACTAGCAGCAGCAGCTTGTACAAAAGTGCAAGCTCTCCGAGTGACCATTCGACATGGATTTACAAAGCACATACAGCCACATATACATGTACAAGTCATCCATTTACAAATGTGTTCATTTTGTATTGTGAGATCTGACAGATCCGCTTTAAGCAATCTGGCTCCTGGCACAATCATCTTTAAAATGCACAGGGTGTGCTTCCCAGGCTGGGGCTAATGACAACATATGGAGAACAAATGTGCTGATGCACAGTGAAATGGAGACCAACGAAAACTGAAGGTTACAATGTAGCCCGACAGATCTAAAAAAAAAAAAAAAAAAAAAAAAAGATTTGTGTACTCACCGTAAAATCTCTCTTTCTCTTAGCCTTTAATTGGGGGACCCAGATCCGTGGGTGTTATGCTGCTGTCCACTAGGAGGCGACACTATGCATAATCTGAAAAAGATTAACTTTAGCTCCTCCTCTGCAGTATACACCCCTGGACGGCGTCAGCCTTCTCCAGTTTTGTGCCAAAGCATAAGGAGGAACGTAACCAAATAACATAACCATGCCTGTAAGAAGGCTACTATGTATGAGCTCAAAGAACAATATGAGAACTCAACAGGAAACAACGGCCCATAAGGGCAACAGGGTGGGAGATGTGTCCCCCAATTAAAGGCTAAGAGAAAGATTTTACGGTGAGTACACAAAAATCTCCTTTACTCTGTCGCCTAATTGGGGGACACAGAACCGTGGGACGTCCCAAAGCAGTCCCTGGGTGGGAAGCAATGGACGAATATTGTGTTAACAGTTCCCTAGACTTGGGGTACTGCCGCCTGCAGAACCAGTCTACCCAGGCTCGCATCCGCTGAGGACTGGGTATGAACACTGTAGTGTTTCGTAAACGTGTGTAGGCTAGTCCAAGTGGCCGCCTTACACACTTGTTGTGCCAAAGCCTGATGACGAATGGCCCAGGAGGCCCCTACTGCCCGTGTAGAGTGTGCCGTGATACCGGCCGGAAGAGGGGAACTGTTAAGTCGATAGGCCTCATGTATGGTGGACTTTATCCACCTGGCAAGGGTAGCCTTAGAAGCCGGCAGCCCCATGCGACTACCTTCCGGAAGAATGAAGAGGGAATCAGATTTCCGGAAAGGTGCAGTCCTGGACACGTAAATCCGCAATGCTCTGACGAGGTCAAGCGTATGCAGAGCCTTCTCCACTCTATGAACCGGAACCGGGCAAAGGGATGGCAGTGAAATCTCCTCATTGAGGTGAAAGTTGGACACAACCTCCGGAAGGAAGGATGGTACCGTGCGGAGAACCACCTTGTCCTGGTGAAAGGCTAGGAAAGGTCGTCTGCAGGAAAGTGCTGACAATTCCGACACTCTGCGTAACGAGGTGATCGCCACTAGAAAAACCACTTTCTGAGACAGAATGGAGAGTGGAACTCCTCTAAGAGGTTCGAAGGGTGGAGCTTGCAATGCTGTCAGGACCAGATTGAGGTCCCATGTACCCAGCGGACGTTTGTAGGGAGGAACCAATCGGGAAACTCCCTGGATGAAAGTCCTTACTTGCGGTTTAATAGCAATGCGCTTTTGAAAAAGGACTGAAAGCGCAGACACCTGACTCTTAAGCGAACTTAAGGATAGCTTGGCATCTAGGCCCGATTGAAGAAAACCTAGTACCTTCGGGAGGGAATAAGGGAGTGGGACTTGTCCATGAGATTCACACCAAGAAAAGAAAGCTCTCCAGGTATGATAATAGAGCTTGGCGGAGGCAGGCTTCCTTGCCCTGATCATAGTTGCAATGACTGCCGGTGAAAAACCTGCCTGGGTTAGAATCCAGGTTTCAAGGGCCATGCCGTCAAATTGAGAGCCCCTGAATTCTGGTGGAAGAACGGACCTTGAGACAGAAGGTCGTGACGGTCGGGTAGACGCCAGGGGGCGTCTGCTGCAAGTTGGACGATGTCGGCGTACCATGTACGTCTGGGCCAGTCTGGCGCGATGAGGATGGTCGGAACTCCCTCTTGCTTGATCTTCCTCACGACCCTGGCGATTAGGGGGAGGGGTGGAAAAATGTACAGGAGTCGGAACTGGGACCAGTCCTGGACCAGGGCATCCGCTCCGAGCGACCGCGGGTCGTGTGTCCTGGCCATGAAATTGGGGACCTTGGTATTGAGATGGGATGCCATTAGGTCCACCTCCGGAGTTCCCCAGCGTTGACAGATCTGGTAAAAAATCTCAGGATGGAGAGACCACTCCCGAGTCCATTCATTGCCTGCTGAGGAAGTCGGCTTCCCAGTTTTCTACACCCGGAATGTGTACCGCAGAAAGTACCAACCTCGTGTCTTCCGCCCAGCGGAGGATATGAGCCACTTCTCTCATCGCCTGGGCGCTGCGGGTCCCACCTTGGTGGTTCACGTATGCCACAGCCGTGGCATTGTCCGACTGTATCCGTATGTGCGAGGCTGCAAGCAAGTGATGAAAGGCTCTCAGTGCCAAGAGGATGGCACTGATTTCCAGAACATTGATGGGCAATGTCACTTCCCTCGGTGACCACTTGCCCTGTGATGTAGGTGCACCGCCCCCCAGCCTGTCAGGCTTGCATCGGTAGTCAGGATCTTCCATTGTCCTGAGAGGAATGGCTTCCCTCGTGTAAGCGAGGTTGGTTTGAGCCACCAATGCAGGGACCTCCTGGTTGATGACATCAACCTGAACTCCCTGTCGAGGGAGAAGGGGTTCCTGTCCCAAGATCTGAGTATGGCTAGTTGAAGGACCCTGAGGTGAAACTGGGCAAATGGCACTGCCTCTATTGCTGCTGCCATCCGGCCGAGGACTCTCATGGCAAACCGGAGAGATCGAGGAGGACTGCGAAGGAGTGTGCGAACTCCCAGACGGATGGCAAGTGTCTTGTCCTTGGGAAGGAGCACCAGGCCCTTGGCGGTGTCGAATACCATTCCCAGGAATTTTAGAGTCCGAGTTGGGATAGTCGACGATTTCTGTAGGTTGACTAGCCATCCCAGGTGACTCAGTGTCTAGTGTGATTGAGACACTGACCTCGCAGTCTTTGAAAGTGGGAGACTTGAGGAGGTCGTCCAGGTACGGGACGACTAGGATGCCTCTTGAGTGCAGGACGTCCATGGTGGCCGCCATGACTTTGGTGAACGTTCTTGGAGCCGTGGCGAGTCCGAACAGAAGGGCGACAAACTGGTAGTGGTTTTGGTTGACCGCGAACCTGAGAAACCTTTGGTGGGCGGGAGCAATTGGTATGTGGAGATACGCATCCTGTATGTCTATGGAGGCGAGGTATTCTCCCTGGTCCATGGATGCAATTATGGACCAGAGGGACTCCATGCGAAAATGACGGACCCGTACGTAATTGTTGAGCCGTCTTAGGTCCAGTATGGGTCGGACGCCGCCTCCTTTCTTGGGGACTACGAACAGATTTGAGTAGAATCCTCAGAATCTCTCGTTCGCTGGAACCGGCAGCACAACTCCTGATTGAAGGAGAGAGGAAACCGCTTGGTGGAAAGCACGAGCCTTTTCTGGTGGTGTTGGAGGAATAGAAAGGAAGAACCGGTTCGGTGGAGTGGAAGTGAACTCTATCTTGTATCCGGAAGACAATATTTCCCTGACCCACCTGTCTTCTGTAATAGGCAGCCAGACTTGCTGGAAGAGTAAAAGTCGGCCGCCTACTGGTGGGGTGTCTTCCGGAGGTCGCGAGTCATGATGAAGCGAAGTTCTGAGGTTTTCCTCCCTTGGGTTTCGCTTGGCCTGCTTTCGACTGCCAAGCCCTGTCCGGTCGCTGCTGCGTCCGTGGGTTGTCCCTGCGTGGAGAACGGTTACGGTTTTGCACTGGGCGCGAAACAGACCAGCCCGAGGAATTCCGAAAGGATCGGAATCGCGTCTGATTTCTTCGTTTAAACGTGCGTTTCGGTTTTAGTTGAGGGAGAGAGGTACTCTTACCCCCAGTGGCATTGGCTATCATGGTGTCCAACTTTTCGCCGAAAAGTCTACCAGTAGAATACGGAAGTCGCGTGAGGGACTTCTTTGAGGCCGCATCCGCTTTCCATTCTCGCAGCCAGAGGATGCGTCGTATCGTGATGGCGTTTGATGCTATTCCCGCTACACCTCTGGCGGAATCCAGGGCTGCATGAATCATGTAGTCTGCTACCACTGCTATCTGGACCGCTTGGTCCGAGAGCTCAGGATTTGAAGCCTGAAGACCCTCCTGTAGTTTTTTGGCCCAAGCCAGGATGGCCTTGGCTGCCCAAACTGAAGCAAACGCAGGGCCCAGAGAGGCGCCTGCCGCTTCGAAAATAGAACGAGCCATGCGTTCTACTTGCCGGTCTGCTGCGTCCCTGGGGGTTAAGCTATCCGGCAGAGAGTAAAGTCTGCGCTGCTAGCCTAGAAACCGGAGGGTCCACTTCATGTGGATCTGTCCATTGTTTGGTGACTTTCTGTGGGAAGGGGTACTTCGCTTCCAAATATTTGCGATTAGCGAATTTTTTCTCAGGCTGCGCAAACGGTTTGGTAAGTATTTTCTCAAACTCATGGTGATTAGGGTAGACCTTAGGTGGTTTCTGAACACTTTCGAAGCAAATCCTATGTTCTGGGACTTCCGGGGCCGACTCTGGAATTTTTAGCACCCGATGAATGGCAGAAATTATGTCCTCAACTAGCGCTGTATTGCTAGGAGGAGAAGGAACCACGGACCTGTCCGTTTCGTTATCTGAGTCGGAGTCACAGATGCCCTCCGAATCCTGTGCCTCGCTAAGGTGATCCCTGGAAGGCGACCTGGGGCGGGGATCTTCTGTGGTGGGGGATCCCTGTGGTAAATTGCACTGTCTGTGGCAGGGGACTGCCCAGGAGACCTGGAATGACGCCGTCTCTCCCTGGAGGGGGACGACCTTGTGCTATAGTGCGACTCAGGTGATCGAGACCTGTGGGTCCGCTTACGTCTGAGTCGTAAGCAGCATGTTCCTGAGACAAGCTGTCCGTTTGCTGTGTACCGTCCATAGCCGGGGCCCGACTCTGCAGAGCTTGCAGCAATGTAGCAGTTAGGTTGTCTATGGACTGTGTCATAGACAGACATCTGAGTTGCCCATTCCGGCGTGGCCTCTGACACTGAAGCGTCAGTAGGGACTCCCTGGGGTTCTGACCCAGAGTTCTGGATGCAGTCCCGGCAGTGCAGATACGTGCTGCCACTAGGGAGCGTGGCTTTGCAGGCTGTGCAGAATGCATAGAAACATTCCTGCCTGGTTCTCTTCCTTGAGCCCGGCATAGTGCACAGAGGCTGGCTATAAGGGATCGTACAGGGGTGGCTACGCAGAGGGAACCCACAGAGCCTTATAGGAAGTATAGATTCACAGCTGAGTAATGAGAACCCAGCTGTGAGCTTACCCCACCGGTGTGCCCCTAGGTCCAGCGCCGACAGATCCCAGTTCTGTGCCCCCCGGAGACCGCTGTGATGCTCCTCTCCTGGATCTCATCCAGAAAAAATGGCCACCGGGACTCTGAGGAGAGGGAGGAGGGGGCGGAGAGAAGAAAGAAGAAAAGGGCGCGCTGGGCTGTGTAAAAACGCGCCCTTTCTGCCTCAATCCGCCCCTTCTATGACACTCCAGCGTGTCATTTTGGCCATCCGGGGGGCGGGGAAAAGGCGGCGGCTTCGGCTAGGCCGAAGTCGCGGTCTAAATTAGAGGCCTGATGCCCAGGAGGGCTCCAGAGCGGCGCGGTAGTCCGGGGGGGGGGGGGGCCGATTTGTACCAGACCCCCCCAGAATGGTCGACTGGATAGCGGTGGGGGTAGCGGTTTCTGTATGGGGGGCCCCTGAAGCGCTATGGAGCCGCTGCTGCTGCAGAGACAGGGTCGCAGAAAAGCCCCGTCTCTGCTGTGCCATCCAGTCCGCACCCTCCCCCGGCCCCAACAGGATCCCTCAGCCGGCCTGGGGTCCCTGGAAGCTGCGGAATGCTGCCTGATCTCCGACCCTACCTGAGGCGTCTCAACCTAATGCCCCCTGCGGGGGATTAGGGAGGGTGCGTCTGTCACCATCAGGGGGTCTTCATCCTCGCCTCAACCTCAACCCAGACCCCTTAAAGGGGTTGGGGAAGGAGGGGGGTCTCAACCTCAAACCAGGACCCGAGGGACTGGGGAGGGAGCGACATGGGGAATAGCCACCTCGACCTCAACCGGGTACCCCTAATAGGGGACCGAGGAGGGAGCCATGCCGGGAGTCTCGCTGGAGACCCTCTTTTCTTCATCTGTATTTCCGGATGAAAAAAAGGAAAAAAAAAACGGAAGAAAAAAGGTGTGCCTCCTTGCGACACTAAGCAAAAACTGGAGAAGGCTGACGCCGTCCAGGGGTGTATACTGCAGATGAGGAGTCAAAGTTAATTTTTTTCAGATTATGCATAGTGTTGCCTCCTAGTGGACAGCAGCATAACACCCACGGTTCTGTGTCCCCCAATTACGCGACAGAGTAAAAAACCCATTAACAAGGCCTTAAGTTAATAGCGTTGGGAATGCAAATATTAAAGTAACTGCAATTGTAATTTGTATTTTATGTATAACTAGCTGAAGAGCTCGGTGCTGCCCGGGCATAGTAACTAACATCATCCCGTCAGCCAGAGCTATTGGACTACTACCCATAATATCCCACATCGTCCCATCAGCAAGAGACACCAGACTACTAATATCCCACATCATCCCGTCAGCCAGAGCCATCGGACTACTACCCCTAATATCCCACATCATCCCATCAGCCATAGCCACCGGACTACTACCCCCAATATCCCACATCATCCCATCAGCCAAAGCCACCGGACTACTACCCCTAATATCCCACATCATCCCATCAGCCTGAGTCACCAGACTACTACCCTTAATATCCCACATCATCCCATCAGCCAGAACCACCGGACTACTACCCCTATTATCCCATCAGCCTGGGGTAAGAACCACAGCACTGAGTGGAATGGTCCTAACTTCCATACCAGGAATTCCTTTAAGAGAGGCCTGGGATCAGAACCAAAGAGCTGAATGGATTTGCCCTAACTTCCATACCAATGATCCCTTTAAGAGAGGCCTGGGGTCAGTTATCAGAGCGCTGAGGGATTTGCCCTAACTTCCATACCGGAGATCCCTTTAAGAGGGAAGATGTGCCTATGGGATGAAGGATGTGTGATGGGAGATATGGGCACGGGAGGGGGCGACTCGTTTCTATAATTTGCTCTCTGCTCCTTTCTGGGGCGCAGACAATGGCTGGGAGCTTATGTTCCCAGGGATGCTAGATTTCTCCCACCCAATCAGTGGCTGCCGAGGTGTTGTCGAGTTGGGAAGACTGTTGCTCATAGCAACCAATCACAGCTCAGCTTCTTTTAAACAGCACTGGTGAAGTGAAAGATGCTTCGTGATTGGTTGGTGACATTCAATTTTATATATATAGAGATAGTACACAAATCAAGAAACTTTGTAATAAAACTTATCAGGGAAATCTGCTTGTACTCGTGAATATTTCACTCTTCATGTATTCAGTAAAGACAGATTTACCCATTACTGAAATGGGAGACAACTGTTGGTGCATTGAAAAAATGGAAGAGCTAGAGACCCAGATTCTGCTGCAACTTCTACTGAAAACTAATTACTCTTTCGCACAAGTCATTGGAAACACCAACTGTTCTCTCCCATCTCACTAATGTAACCGTGTCTTCACTGAAGACAGATTTTACCTGTGAACTAAGAATTTAAAGAACAGCCCTGGCAGAGAAAGAAGTCAATTTCACTAGTGATGAGAGTATAGTTGTTGCTCGGGTGTCCTCCGAGTATTTTGGTGTGCTCAGAGATTTTGTTTTCATTGTCTCAGCTGCATGATTTGCCACTTGAAGATAGGGAATTCCCACATGTATTCAGCCTAACAAAGGCATTCCACACATGTATTCAAGCTGTCTAGGAGTCGAAAATCATGTAGCTGAAGCGATGAAAACTATATCTCAGAGGATGCCGAGGGGAGGGGAGGGGAGGGGAGGGGAGGGGAGGGGAGGGGAGGGGAGGGGAGGGGAGGGGAGGGGAGGGGAGGGGAGGGGAGGAGGAGAGGAGAGGAGAGGAGAGGAGAGGAGAGAAACTGGAGGATCCGCCGGAGAAAAAAACGTTACAAGCTCCGTTTTGAAATCTTTGAGGATGGTGACGGACAGCAACTTTTGGCGGATCCTCAAAAAAAACGGATGCAACGGACAGCAATCCGTCACAATCGCCATTAATGCAAGTCAATGGGGAAAAAACGGATCCTCAAAAAAAAATTGAGGATCTGTTTTTTTTCAAAACCTGGCGGATTGTGACTGATTGTAAAAAACTGAAGTGAGAAAGAGGCCTAAACTTCAGATAACATTACAGTTTCTTATTTTCACATGTGATTTATGAAAAAAAAGCTAACATGATGGTTAATCTTAAAACAAAGGTTAATTAAATTGAGAACACACTTTTTTCCCCTTGGCACAAGAACGTTTTACATGAAATTAAGTGAACACAAGTTAAAATGGTCTTCATACTTACAGGGCCCATAATTGTTGCTTGCCAATGAAACACTGGAAGAGATTAAAAATTTGTTTAAGCATTCGTACAGTCAGAGTTAAACCTACGCTTATATTTGAGGCAATCTATGCACGTTGCCGTCTAAGAGCCATAACTAATTTTTGTGACGTGAGGAGGAATGTTGCGACCCATAATATTTTGATTAAGTGGGTGAGCTCAATTGTCTAATTTTGGAATGACGGGGGGGGGGGGATTTAATTTAATAACTCATTGCTTTATATTCTTGAGAAATGAATTTTTTTTTATAGCCAAACAACTTAATTTATTTTTTTTACACTTAATTTCTCTGATGAACCTGAACCCGTGATTGCATAATAGACCACAATATCAATGTGCAATGTAATGTAAATTTCCAGATCTCCCTTCAGAGAGCAAGAGGACTAGAACTCGTGCCACCTATTGGAAGTAGCAATCCTAAAAGGCAATGTCAATCTGTGACATCAGCATTTACAGCGCACTGGTGGGGATGTTCTATGCGTCCAGCAGTCCTTCAGTGACATGACAACCCAACAACGCCCTGCAGTCATGATGGATGGGTGGTGTGCTGAAGACCTCTGTGCCTCTCAAGACTACTCCTGTGAAAGTCAGCACGTGGCTGGCATTCATAGGCAACCGTGATTTTAGCTATATACAGCAATACTGTGGAATTGCTGTATATAGTACAAGCCATCGGAAAGATGATCACAGCTCTAAGTCCCCTAATGGTATGTTTCCTCTGGCACAAACTGACAGCGCTTTGGACGCAGCACACGTCTGCTCCGTCCAAAGCGCTGCCGGCTTTTCTTCGCGCGGTGATTACGCATGTGTTCATTGAACCATACCGAAGCACCACATCCTATCCATTGGACTGATTTATCTTGGAGACTGAGCATCTCCGCAAGATAAATAGACATGCTGTGGGCGCCGCATGTCCGGTTACGCAGGGAAGCCGGAGGCATCCCTGCATGCATAGTGAAGATGAGATTTCATAAAATCCCTTCCACCATGCTGTAACATCTGGCTGCTGCGGATTGGACACTGGCTGTACGCAGTGTTTAATCCGCAGCATTTACCGACTGTGGAAACATACCCCAAATGGACTAAGATACATACAAAGTGAAAAAAAAAAAAAATCATTTTAAAAAAAATTTACAAGTCTAAATAATTTCTTCCCCCTTCCATTAAAAATTCATAAAAATGCAAATTAGTTATCGCAAGGTTCGTAAAAATCCAGTCAAAATATTAAATTTGATTGGTAAACTGCTTAATGAGAAAATTAAAATGCCAGAATTTTAATTTTTTGCCAGCCAAAGAAAAAAAAAAAAAAAAAAAGTGTATTAAGAGGCAATTAAGTTTTTTAATCTACCCCAAGACTATATACAAATAAAAGCAAAGAATATAATCCACCGCACACACTGGCACATCCGGACACACAGGGCAAGGCGCGGGAGCGCCGCCCTAACCTTAGGCTCTGATCCATCCCCCAGTAACCTCCCGGGTTTGCCGCCAGAGACGGCCAAAATAACACTTGCTCTGCCCCTGCTGCATGTACAAGGTCTGCCGCCAGTGACGGCCAGCAAAATTCTTGCTCTGTTCCTACGGACTATACAAGGTCTAAGATTCTACATGACTACTGCCACAGCTCTTGCTTGATTCTGGAAAGAAATCTAAGTCTATGCGGCAACAGAACGCAACCTGTCTACAACCGCAACCATACACCACAGTACCTGGGATTACCTTAAAGGGGGACTACTTTTTCTCTCAAGTGCCTTATACTGACACTCTTGTTACCAAGTACCCCATGAGTAAGATCCGGGAGGATCGAAATGTTGGGTAACTTACTGGAGAATCAATGTGTACACACTGCGATTGAAACTTTGGCACTTTGTCTAGACTGGATGTTTTTTGAATAAAAATTTACTTATTTTTGCAAAGTATCAAGTCTTAGTGTGCGGTGGATTATATTCTTTGCTCATATTTTGGGCCTCTACAGTCCAATCCACCAGCACCTTTCCTCTTTGAATGACCTGAGTGCACACCATCTTCTATTATTATATACAATTAAAAACCAGCTCAGGGGGAGGGAAAAGAAAAAAAAAAACCAAGTCATTACACACTGAAAATTGAGAACGTTAAGTTTGAGGGGTTTTTTTTCACCACTTAAATGAAACTATGCATGTTTGGCATCTCCATAATCATACTGGCCTGGAAAATCATATTGCCAAGTCATTTACCATAAAAAGAACACTGTAAATAAAAAGCCCAACAATTGCTGAGTTGACTTATTTTTGCCATTCCTGCTTTCCAGCACATCACATGATAAAGTTGATGGCGTCATTCAAAAGTACAACTCTTCCTGTAAAAAAAAAAAACAAGCCCTCATACAGCTATGTCGATGGGGAAACAAAAAAAAAATAAATAAAAAATTATGGCTCTTTGAATAAGGGGGAGGAGAAAAAAAACTTGCCTGGTCCTTAAGGAGTTAAGCTAGTAACAGGTAAAACATGCTCAAAAACCAATTTTGAAGGTTGGAGAACTTAAACTTGGAAGGAACATGCAGAAATTCTGTAAAGCACATTCTGATATTACTTACTGTCATCTCCAACAGGACCTGCAGAACATTGTGCTGGAGGATCACGGGCCAAATCATTCAGTTCCTGTGAAGATAAAAAATATGCACGAGACTTAAAATCCAGGGAATAACTAGATGTTAGTTGAAGCTTCATAAAAAAAGGCATGCATGACGCACATGACAATTTCTTCATCCAAGTACCAGGTGTTAAAAAAAGATTAGATAATTGCCGCTCTTCCAGGAAGGGTAGGTTCACATGACTATAAAATCATTGAGTTTCATCCAGAAAAGCGGGACAGTTTATGCCATCCATTTTTATTTTACAGCAGCTATTAGATATAAGACTATTTCCTGTTTTCCATGTCACAGAATTGCAATGTAGCATTAAAATCTGGATGCACTACTGTGGCTCAATATGGCATCCATTTTTTGTGCACCCATAAAGTTGAATGGCCTTGTCCCATCCGATTTTCTGATGAAACTCCTGCAGTGGCCAGGAGATGCATATCTGCAGCCGATCTTGCACGATCAGACATTACACAGGACATAGTAGGGGCAGCTCAGGAACATGCACATTCAATTGCAGAAATTATGCCAAGATTAACTAACATGCTCGTGGGAAAAGCCCTTTAGGAACCATCTTCAGTGTAAAAGAGCAAGGTGCTCTGGCAGTGACTATACAGATCAGCCACTACAGAGAAACTCAACATCAAGTCTGGGATTAAGTGAGGATTTGCACAAGCCTACATCCACAGAAGAACTGTAGCTAGTTCAAGATTTTTGGAACAACCTCCACTACAAAGTTTCTGCAAAAGATATGTACAGGTGTACGTACCTAGAAGGGTTGATGCCATTTTTTACGAGAAAAAAAAAAAGTTGTCACACCAAATCTTTATACGATTAAGGTTTTTCATGGTTTATTAGCTGTCCACTAGGAGGCAACACTATGCATAATCTGAAAAAGATTAACTATGGCTCCTCCTCTGCAGTATACACCTCTGGACGGCGTCAGCCTTCTCCAGTTTTGTGCAAAAGCATTAGGAGGAACGTAACAAAAACAATCATGCCTGTAAGAAGGCTACTATATACAGTTGTGGCCAAAAGTATTGACACCCCTGCAATTGTCAGATAATACTCAGTTTCTTCCTGAAAATGATTGCAAACACAAATTCTTTGGTATTATCTTCATTTAATTTGTCTTACAAGAAGGAGAAAAAAAAAAAAAAAAAAAAAAAAAGAATGAAGCAAAACATTGATCATTTCACACAAAACTCCAAAAATGGGCCAGACAAAAGTATTGGCACCCTCAGCCTAATACTTGGTTGCACAACCTTTAGTCAAAATAACTGCGACCAACCGCTTCCGGTAGCCATCAGTGAGTTTTTTACAATGCTCTGCTGGAATTTTAGACCATTCTTCTTTGGCAAACTGCTCCAGGTCCCTGATATTTGAAGGGTGCCTTCTCCAAACTGCCATTTTTAGATCTCTCCACAGGTGTTCTATGGGATTCAGGTCTGGACTCATTGCTGGCCACCATAGAAGTCTCCAGTGCTTTCTCTCAAACCATTTTCTAGTGCTTTTTGAAGTGTGTTTTGGGTCATTGTCCTGTTGGAAGACCAATGATCTCTAAGGGAGACCCAGCTTTCTCACACTGGGCCCTACATTATGCTGCAAAATTTGTTGGTAGTCTTCAGACTTCATAATGCCATGCACACGGTCAAGCAGTCCAATGCCAGAGGCAGCAAAGCAACCCCAAAACATCAGGGAACCTCCGCCATGTTTGACTGTAGGGACAGTGTTCTTTTCTTTGAATGCCTCTTTCTTTCTCCTGTAAACTATGTTGATGCCTGTGCCCAAAAAGCTCTACTTTTGCCTCATCTGACCAGAGAACATTCTTCCAAAATGTTTTAGATTTTTACAGGGCAGGGCAGCTTGAACTTGTTTGGATATTAGTCGAGGTTCTTTATCCAACATCTGCACAATCTTGCGTTGAAATCTCTTGTCAATTTTTCTTTTCCGTAAATATCTAGGGAGGTTAGCCACAGTGCCATGGGCTTTAAACTTCTTGATGACACTGCGCACGGTAAACACAGGAACATTCAGGTCTTTGGAGATGGACTTGTAGCCTTGAGATTGCTCATGCTTCCTCACAGTTTGGTTTCTCAAGTCCTCAGACAGTTCTTTGGTCTTCTTTCTTTTCTCCATGCTCAATGTGGTACACACAAGCACACAGGACAGAGGTTGAGTCAACTTTAATCCATGTCAACTGGCTGCAAGTGTGATTTAGTTATTGCCAACACCTGTTAGGTGCCACAGGTAAGCTACAGGTGCTGTTAATTACACAAATTAGAGAAGCATCACACGATTTTTTGAACAGTGCCAATACTTTTGTCCACCCTCTTTTATGTTTGGTGTGGAATTATATCCAATTTGGCTTTAGGACAATTCATGTTTTTTCATTTTAGACAAATTAAAAGATAATACCAAAGAATTTGTGTTTACAATCATTTTCAGGAAGAAACTGAGTATTATCTGACAGAACTGCAGGGGTGTCAATACTTTTGGCCACAACTGTATGAGCTCAAAGAATATGAGAACTCAACCGTAAACAACGGCCCGTAAGGACAACAGGGTGGGAGCTGTGTCCCCCAATTAGAGGCCAAGAGAAAGATTTTACGGTGAGTACACAAAAATCTCCTTTACTCTGTCGCCTCATTGGGGGACACAGAACCATGGGACGTCCCAAAGCAGTCCCTGGGTGGAAAGCAATGGACGAATATTGTGCTAGCAGGCACCTAAACTTGGGGCACTGCCACCTGCAGAACCAGTCTTCCCAGGCTCGCATCCGCTGAGGACTGGGTATGAACACTGTAGTGTTTCGTAAACGTGTGTAGGCTAGTCCAAGTGGCCGCCTTACACACTTGTTGTGCCGAATGGCCCAGGAGGCCCCTACTGCCCACGTAGAGTGCGCCGTGATACCGGCCAGAAGAGGGGAATTGTTAAATCGATAAGCCTCTTGTATGGTGGACTTAATCCACCTGGCAAGGGTAGCTTTGGAAGCCGGCAGACCCTTGCGAACGCCCTCCGGAAGAAGGAAAAGGGAATCAGACTTCCGGAAGGGTGCAGTCCTAGACACATATACGCAATGCCCTGACAAGGTCAAGCGTATGCAGAGCCTTCTCCACTCTATGAACCGAAACAAGGGATGGCAGTGAAATTTCTTCATTGAGGTGGAAGGTGGACACAACCTTCGTAAGGAAGGATGGCACTGTACGGAGAACCACCTTGTCCTGGTGAAAAGCTAGGAAAGGCCGTCTGCACGAGAGTGCTGACAATTCAGACACCCTGCGCAGCGAGGTGATTGCCACCAGAAAAAACACTTCCTTAAGGGGTTCGAAAGGTGGTGCCTGTAATGCAGACAAGACCAGGTTGAGATCCCACGTTTCCACTGGGCGTCTGTAGGGGGGAACTAATCGGGAAACTCCCTGGAGAAAAGTCCTAACTTGCGGCTTGTTAGCAATACACCTTTGGAAAAGCACTGAAAGCGCTGACACCTGGCTCTTAAGCGAGCCTAGGGATAGCCCGGCGTCCAGGTCCGATTGAAGAAAACCCAGCACCTTTGGAAGGGAATAAGGGAGTGGGACCTGTCCACGGGATTCGCACCAGGTAAAGAAAGCTCTCCAGGTACGATAATAAATCTTGGCGGAGGCAGGCATTCTTGCTCTGATCATGGTTGTGATGACGTCTGGTGAGAGACCTGCTTGGGTTAGAACCCAGGTTTCAAGGGCCACGCCATCAAATTGAGAGCCCCTGAGTTCAGATGGTAGAACGGACCTTGTGACAGAAGGTCGTGACGGTTGGGGAGAAGCCAGGGGGCGTCTGCCGTAAGTTGCACAACGTCGGCGTACCATGTACGTCTGGGCCAGTCCGGCGCGATCAGGATGGTTGGAACTCCCTCTTGTTTGATTTTCCTCACGACTATGGAGATCAGGGGATGGGTGGAAAAATGTTCAGAAGCTGGAACTGGGTCCAGTCCTGCAGCAGGGCATCCGCTCCGAGCGACCACAGGTCGCGTGTTCTGGTCATGAAATTGGAGACCTTGGCATTGAAATGGGATGCCATTAGGTCCACGTCCGGGGTCCCCCAGCGACGGCAGATCTGGTGAAAAATTTTGGGATGGAGAGACCACTCCCCCGCGTCCATTCCTTGTCTGCTGAGGAAGTTGGCTTCCCAGTTGTCCACACCCGGAATGTGGACTGCTGAGTGTACCGACCTAGTCTCTTCCGCCCAGTGGAGGATATGTGCCACTTCTCTCATCGCCTGGGCACTGCGGGTCCCGCCTTGATGATTCACATATGCCACCGCCGTGGCATTGTCCGACTGTATCCTTATGTGAGAGGCTGCCAGCAAGCGATGAAAGGCTCCCAGTGCCAGGAAAATTGCCCGAATTTCCAGAATATTGATGGGCAAAGTCATTTCCGCTGGTGACCACTTGCCTTGTGCCCTGTGATGTAGGTGCACCGCACCCCATCCTGTCAGGCTTGCATCGGTGGTCAGGACCTTCCAGTGTCCTTAAAAAAAGATTTTCCTCTTGCAAGTGAAGTTGGCTTGAGCCACCAGTGTAGGGACCTCCTGGTTGACGATGTCAACCGGTATTCCCTGTCGAGGGAGAAGGGGTTCCTGTCCCAAGACTTGAGGATGGCAAGTTGAAGAGGCCTGAGGTGAAACTGGGCAAATGGTACCATCTCTATTGCTGCTGCCATCCTGCCGAGGACTCTCATGGCAAACCGGAGGGATCGAGGAGGATTCCGGAGGAGTATGCGAACTCCAAGACGGAGAGCTAGTGTCTTGTCCCTGGGAAGGAGCACCAGACCCCTGGAAGTGTTGCATAGCATCCCCAGGAAGGTCAGGGACTGACTTGGGTAGTCTGACTTTTGCAGGTTGACTAACCAGCCCAGGCGACTCAGTGTCGATTGTGATTGAGACACTGTCCTCGCAGTCCTTGAAGGTGGAAGCCTTGATGAGGTGGTCATCCAGGTATGGAACGACTACAATGCCTCTGGAGTGTAGAACGTCCATGGTAGCTGCCATGACCTTGGTAAACGTTCTTGGAGCCGTGGCAAGCCTGAACGGGAGAGCCACGAACTGGTAGTGGTCCTGGTTGATCGAGAACCTGAGAAACCGTTGATGGGCAGAAGCAATTGGTATGTGCAGGTATGCATCTTGTATATTATCTATGGAGGCGAGATATTCTCCCTGCTCCATGGACACAATGATAGACCGAAGGGACTCCATGCGAAAATGACGGACCCGTACATATTTGTTGAGCTGTTTCAGGTCTAGTATGGGCCGGACGCTGCCTTCTTTCTTGGGGACTACGAATAGATTGGAGTAGAACCCTCGGAAGCGTTTGTTCACGGGAACCGGTACTACGACTCCTGCTTGAAGGAGAGAGGAGACCGCTTGGTGGAAGGCACGAGCCTTGTCTGGCGGTTTTGGTGGAACAGAGAGGAAGAACCGATTCGGTGGACTGGAAGTGAACTCTCTTGTATCTGGAAGACACTATTTCCCTGACCCACCTTCTTTCTGTAAAAGGCAGCCAGACTTGCTGAAAGAGCAGAAGTCGCCCTCCTACTGGTGGTGTGTCTTCTGGAGTTCGTGAGTCATGATGAAGCGAAGTTCTGAGGTTTTCCTCCCTTGGGTTTCGCTTGGCCTGCTTTCGACTGCCAGGTCCTGTCCGGCCTCTGCACCGCCCGTGGGTTGTTCCTGTGTGGAGAGCGGTTACGATTTTGTGCTTGTCACGAGATTGACCAACCCGAAGAATTCCGAAAGGATCGGAATAGTGTTTGGCTACGCCGTTTGAACGTGCGTTTAGGTTTCAGCTGAGGGAGAGAGGTACTCGTACCCCCCAGTGGCGTTGAATATCATTGTGTCCAGCCTTTCACCAAAAAGCCGTCCACTAAGGTACAGGAGATGCGTGAGGGACTTTGAGGCCGCATCCACTTTCCATTCCCGCAGCCAGAGGATACGCCGGATCGTGATGGCATTTGCTGCTATCTCTGCTACACGTCTGGCAGAGTCCAGGGCTGCATGAAGCATGTAATCTGCTACAACTGCCATTTGAACCGTTGATCCGAAAGCCTGGGACTTGAAGCTTGAAGACCATCTTGCAATGCTTTGGCCCAAGCCAGAATGGCCTTGGCCGCCCAAACTGACGCGAACTCGGGGGCCAGGGAGGCACCTGCCGCTTCGAAAACTGAACGAGCCATGCATTCTACCTGCCGGTCTGTTGCGTCACTGAGGGTTGAGCCATCAGGGAGTGAGAGTAGGGTCTGTGCTGCTAGCCTAGAGACTGGGGGGTCCACTTCGGGTGGGTCTATTGGGCCTATGCGGCATCAATAGTAAAAGAAAAATGTTGATAAAAAAAAAAAAAAAAAATAATAAAAAAAAAAAAATTGGGGTGTATTTACCTTCCGACGTCCCGCGCTGCCATCCCGGGCCACAGCGTTCCCAGTAATGATGTTGGTCTCGCGTTACTATAGCGATCTCGCGAGACTACGTCATCACAGGACCTTGCCGCAAGGCATTACTGGGAACGCTTAGGACGGGAACGCAGCGCGGGACGTCGGAAGGTGAATATACCCCGATTTTTTATTCTTTTTTTTTTTTACAGGGGCTTTGGTACCCAGGGCCTGGAGGACAGTCTCCTCTCCTCCACACCGTGGGTACCAACCGCACATGAGACGCTTAACTTCCCGCATGGTGGGCATAGCCACATGCGGGAAGTAAGCGATTCTCATGCATTCCTATGGGTGCGGAATCACGGCAATTCTTTGCAATTCCGCACAAAAGAATGACCATGCTGCGATCTTTTCCGCGATGCGTTTCCGCCGCGGAATAAAGCGCAGCATTAGCACAGCATGTGCGGAATGCCATAGGAATGCATGGTGAGGCGTTCTGTACACGGTTTTTAAACGTTTTCTCGCCGAAAATGCTTAAAAATCGCATCGTGGGCACATAGCCTTAAAGTATTTCTTTTAACACAAATTTTAGAATTTTACTTTTCAATAACCACCATGTTTTGCATCGCCATAAACTTACTACCATGAAGAATTACATTGCCAGGTATTTACTTAATTGAAAATCAAAACTGAAAAAGTAGAATTATAGAAGAGAATTCTCCTAATTTCACCACTTGGATTTTTTTAGGGCCTTTTTTTTCAGTATATGAGGTTTAAACCACAAAAACAAAGTAGGCCTCATACAGCTGTAGCACATGAAAAATTATGTCTCTTGGAAGAGGAAAACAAATGAAAGTTTAAGAAAAATCAGCCATCTCCAAAGGGATAACGGCACTAATAAAGTCAAAATGGAGGGGGAGGGGGGGGAACTAGCATTGCATATCTTGTTTTTTGCTTCAGATTTTTCTGACAGGAAAGTCAAAGAACGGCCACATATAACACTCCTTGTATTAACTAAACACTGATCATACAGGTTTTACTAGACTGTGTTCACATACAGGATGCAGCTTTTTTGCCTGCAATTTTTGAACCAAATCATGCAACAACCACCTCTGAATATTTCAGGTTAAGGGGGGGGGGGGGGGGGGGAGGGGCAGTTTTACATTTTTCCTATCTGGATACATTTTTAGTGCAGATTTGAAGCAGTGGTTTTTTTTCATACAGAAAGTGATTCTGCAAAAAAAAAAAAAAAAAAAAAAATTGGAGCAGTTTTATTTTAAACATTATTCCGAACCACATGCCCCCAGCTTTCTAAATTTCACCCAAAGCACGCAATTCAGAGACATAGTGGCCAGGAGCTTTCTTGAAATCACAATACTTTAGGGGATTTTTTGTGCACTGTTTTGGAGTAGAAAATCTGCATGTAACCATCAAAGTATTTATGTTTAAGTGTGAACATGGTGGTATTAATACAGCTGGAAATCTGAATGCTGTTCTTCATGAAGGCGAAACCGTAAAACTACATGATTTTCCAACACAGGTTACAAAGATTAACTCCGCAGAAAATAAGCAACTTTGTAATGCATCTTATCAAATAAATGTGCTTTTTTTCCACCCAGATGGATCTTTTAGGGTAGGTTTCCACGTTCAGGAAACGGCAGCGCTTTGGACGCAGCTCCGCCCAAAGCACTGTCCCCTTTTGTACACGCGGTGATCCCGCATGTATTCATTGTATAGGATGCGGTGATTCCTCATGTGTTCATAGACTGTATAACTCATCTTGCGGAGACAGGAGTGTCTCCGCAAGATAAAAAGACATGCTGCGGTCTATAAAGACGCGCTCCGCATGTGCGTATACGCAGGTCTGCCATCTGCGTCTTTGAACGCCTAGTGGAGATGGGATTTCATAAAATCCCCTCCATTGTGCTGTAACATCTAGACTCTGTGGATTGGACGCTGCCGCTGAACGCCCCTTACTCTTATTTCATGGCTACAATATGAATTCAGTAGAGACAGGTTTTCATACTCCTGAGAAAGGAGATTATGACAACACAATATTAGGGGAGGTACAGACCATATCAGTCAGAGTGATCCGACAAAGCATCAGATTACACCCAGACCAATATTACTCTACGGGGCAACAAACATATCTGATTTGTCCTCGGTCTGAGGTAGGAGGAGGGGAAATTAATGCATGATCTTGATCCAATGTTCTGATCGCACTCTGCCAGTCAAGTCAATGAGGGTGTGAAAAATCGGAATGCACTGGGATGACATTGGATCCCACTAAGCCAACACTGATCAGTGTCATTTGCACAGGCAATGACCAAGATTAAATTAATGGATTTTTATTTCCACAATATGGTTCAATTCTGAAATAATGTATTTTTCAAGTAAAAACACACAATTGAACAGTAGCGCCTACTATTGGTTACTGTACAAATTGGTCCTGGAGGAGATCATACCCCAGCCACAAGGCTGTGGCAGCAACAGCTGGAGGGTTGAGCCTACTGACAGATTCCCTTAAAAGTCAGTATATCTCTTCATAACAAAAGTGTTGAAGGGGTTGTCCGGCCATAGTGTACAAAACAGTAGGCTCAGAGTATAGACTTGTAAATCCTCACAGTGAGGTTTCCCCGATACCAGCAGGCGCTTGACCGCAAGTATTTGATTTGCATATATATGCAGTCATGTGCTGACTAGTCGTGAGCAGCATTGCTCAATGCAAGTCTATTGAGCGAAGCTGGACACATCTAATCAGAATGTAGCTGGGACTATGGAAATCAAATACTTGTGGTCACAAGCGCCGGAATCTGTGACTGTAGACTAGTACCCTAAGGGGAAAAAACCCTTTAATAAGATAAATATCAAGCCCTTTTCCACCCTTGAGGGTGAATACAACCTATTCACAATTGCTGGTCAGCCAGAACCACTGATGTGCATATAACATGCATGGGCAGCTTCTGAGAGAACTAAGATATCTAATTAGCATGAGCACTAAAATTTTACAAAAAGAGTTAAGTCAGCATTTTAATTGTAGGTAGCACAGCACCTTCATTTTGGTGGTAGAAGTAGATCAGTGGAAAGGTTCCTGAAAGTTTTTTAGATTGTGAAACCGTAGAACATCTAAACTGCTATAGTGGCTACAAAAGAAACCTGCTTTTAGTGTCCATTATATTGAAAATGAGTGCAGCCATTACAAGGGTTTTCCAGGGCAATGATCTATCCAAAGTCAATCTGCAGCCAGATTTTAACCGTGAACACGACAGTTCTTTCACAGCTTAGTGGGCATTTCCAGGTACTGCAGATCAGGTCCTATTCATAGTACTGAAGAAATTCAGAAGTGTCGATTAACACTGGATGCTCATGCTGCACCGGTCTTTCTAGACTAATGGGCACCAAATTAATGGAGATGTGTACACTTTAATTTGGCACCTCTTCTGGTTTGCTGCATTTCTGGTGTACAAAACACCAAATGATTTGAGAACTTTGAATGTAGACGTTAGCACGCCCCCATCACGCCTCTTCCCCAGCTATGCCCATTTCAGCAGAACCAATTCAAACTGCCGTCTAAATAGGGAACATTTTACATCTCTTCAAGGCTTTTAATAACACTTCTCTGGCATAAAAGCTTTGATTCGGCCTTTAAGTATTCGTGCGTAATAAGTATGGGGTATCCAAGATTGAGGTAGCACCTCTGGTGAAGGGCTTGCCATATCCTTCTAGAACAGCTTACCCATCTGGTACTCAACTCTCACCTGTACCTCCAATTAACTGCTAGTATGCGGCACAGAGTACTCTCGAACACCACCTTGGCAGGCGGGCCAAACCAGGTGAGGGTAGCTGCTGGTGGTTTTGAGGCCAATGGTGACTTTAAGGGTTTGCCTACCTGTGCATGTGAAGGCTGGATTTGGCAGACTGCAGGAAACAACCATCTTATTATTAACCAAAAGAGTGAATCCCAGCAAAGCATTATGGAGCACAGAGAGGGCACAGTGAGGCACATTGGCCATCCATTGCTTCCTGACCTACAGTGTCCCAATCTCCAGTCCTCTCGACTAGCTCTTGCCAATGGTACTCGATAGGCACGGATGACAGTGAGGCAGACAACCTAGGCAACTTTTCCTCACTTTAATCAAAGTCAAGTGCAAGTCATGACTTCAATCACCCAGCTTCAAAGACCTGTGGCAATGGGGAAGTGGCGAAGCAGAAAGTGTGGAATCAGTGTTCATGAAACTGTACACAGGCAGCCCAGGGCATAGGCTTGCTCGCCACTGGACCCAAGCAGTTGAATTTGGCAGACCCCTGGGTGTCTGACCAGCCCTCTTTAGGATCACTGTGCTCACCTCTGTCGATGGAGCTAGAAAAGGAAAACATGCCAGGAGCAATGTAGCGACATTTTAATAACCTGTGTTGACTTGACCAAGGCTTTAGGCTAGTTTCACACTAGCGTTTTTGAGCGCAGCGACGGCATGCGCACGGCCGCCTCTAAGCCCCGCCCCTGCCACGCCTCCGCCTGTAGCTCCGCCTACCGGCGCATGACGCTGCATGCGCCCCCTATCTTTATCACTGGGGACGCAGGCCGTGCGCAGTATGCGTTTGGCGGCGCAAGCGTCCTTTTGACGGTGCACCGACCTGCGCCAAACGCAACCTGCTGCAATTTAGTTGCGCCGGCGCACCGTCAAAAAGGCGCATGCGCCGCCAAACGCATACTGCGCACGGCCTGCGCCCCCAGTGATAAAGATAGGGGACGCAGGGCGCAAGCAGCATCATGTGCCGGCAGGCGGAGCTACCGGCGGAGGCGCGGCAGGGGGCGGGCTTAGCGGCGGCCGTGCGCAGGCCGTCGCTGCGCTCAAAAACGCTAGCCTTAGACAGTCAGCAGAGACAGCCTGTGGAAATTCATGGCAAAGTTTGGCTGCCCGAGCAAGTTCATCACAATCTAGTATAGACTGTAGGTGGCGTTAGTAAATGTAGAAAAGAGGAACACTTGCTGCAAATAAGGAACACACCAATGTGATCAATAATTTTTTATTTTTATTTAAGTTCATCACAATCATCTGGCAGTTCCATGATTGTGAAGGTCCTGAAGACAAATCTGAGGCATTCCCAGTTACATACTGCACAAAGCAAGGCCTCGACCCTGCTCCGTTTGCAATTTTCTGCCATGTTGAGAGATGCCCTTAGCAACTCCAAAGACTAAATCCAAGTCAGGTACAGGACTGACTGCAAGCTATTCAGCCCCAGATGCCTGAAGGCTATTACAAAAGGTGCACGTGACTTCAAGATTGCTGATGACTGGGCATGCAACACCAGCACAGAGCTGCAGTATGAAATAGACTTTTTTCCCCAGCTTGCGACAACGTCGGTCTCGTTATAAGTTCTAGAGAGATTAAAGTTATGTACCAGCCTGCTCCAGGAAAATCATACCAGCAGCCAATCATTACGGTGAATGAGCTCAACCTCAAAGCAGTTGATAACTTTACTTGCCTGTGCAGCACACACTGCCATGTAGTGACCATAAATGATGAGGTCAACAAAAGAACTGCTAAGGACAGCATCACCTTCAGGAGACTGCACAGGAACATCTGGGAACAAAGGGGACTCTGCTTTACCATATGATGGGCCTCACCACACTTTTCTATGCTAGTGAGACCTGGACTGTCTACAGCTGACATGCTAAACAGCATAACAACTTTCACCCGAACTGTCTCAGCTGACTTCTCCAGGTGGGCTGGACATGGTCAGAATGCCAGACAATAGATTGCCTAAACAACTGCTGTACTAAAAACTAAGGGAAAGCGAGCAGAAGAAACTGCCAGGGACCCTGTCTGGATTATCTAGGGACATATCATGAAGCAAGAAGGATGACAGCATCACAAGAAGGAAGGCGTCGCAAGAAGAGGTGAGGCGAGTATAATAAAAGGTCTTATACACAGCCAATAGGAAAGCCCATGAAGTGCCAGAACAGCAGAGCTCCCCATAAGTGACCCCAAATTTACAAACTACACTTCTCAATGAATTCATTTAAGGGTGCAGTGATCATCATATTGACACCACAGGTGTGTCACAGAATTTTATACCATTGGGCAGTGAAGACAAACTACATTTTTACCACCTCTTTACTACCAGTAACGTTACTAGGGGCTTCCACGTTAAGGCTACTTTTACACATGCCGGGTTGTTTGCGGCCCGTTTTTATGAGCCGTATTGCCGTGATTTCTGCGGTCTCCCGCAAAAACGGGCCACAAAAAACCTTCTTGCTGTTTTTCCCTGTTGTAATAAATTGCAGGGGGGGAAAAAAAAAAAAAAGCGATCCGCAAATACGGTGTACCGCAAAAACAAGCTACTGTTGTTTTTGTAGTACCATTGATTTAAATTGAGGCTGGGTCCATGAGCCGTGAAAAATATCGACAAAGCTCGATATCTTTTCACGGCTGTATATACGTCTCACAGCAATACGGGACACAGCACTCCGATGTATTTTTGCGGCCCCATAGAAATTGGGGCCGCAAAAATGGCCTGCAAAAACACAGCAAGTGTAAAAGCAGCCTACCAGATGACAGACCTGAGTGAGGGCTTGCTTTTTATTGTGGATTGAAGTGAAGATTTTATTGGGAACATTTTACATAACGTTAGGGATCACAGTTACCAAGTGCTCTACACCGAGCACATACTTAGTGGTTTCCACCTAAATCTCTGAATGATGTGATTCAAATGAAACCCCAGAGGGATCCATTCAATATAATGAGGCAGCTTTCTCTGGACTCCGTCTGGCCTCTGTTCAGCGTTGTGTTTTTCAAACGTGCACAAAACTGTGGCCGAAGGCACTTATGCAATACTAAACAGATGGACACCGCCGAATCACAGGTCAGACGGCGTGTCCACAGTGCCTCCCATCTGCCTCATTGTAGGGAATCTTCTGCCAGAGGTTCTGACTCAATCATGTATTTCAGAGATTTACATGGAAACTCCAATTCAAACGCTCAGCACCTGATAAATATGCGCTGAACCTTACTGCAATCTTTGGGAGGCAGAAAAAAAAAAAAACAAAAAAAAAAAAACAACCAGCAGGTGAAGAATTACTTTAATTTTTACGCCGTTCCTTGTGTGGTATAAGTGATTAGGCAACTTTATTCTTCGGGTTGGTGCGATTACAGTGAAACCAGATTTAAAAATCGGGATTTTAGGTTTGGCTGCTGTTACACACTGAAAGACGCTTTTTACTGCAAAAAAAGTTTTTGCATCACCATATTTTGAGAGCTATAATTCTCAATTTAGTGGGGATTTTTTTGGTTTCTTTTTTTTTTTTGGGGGGGGGGGGGCATATCCCGTTCCGTGTGTGGCAAAATTGATAAGGCAGACTTATTCTTCGGGTCAGTACAATTACAGCGGTACCTCATTTACATCCTTTTATGTTTTGGAGCCTTTACACAAAAACTATTATACAGAAAGCAATAACAGGCTGGTTTCACATTTGCGTCTGTTTGCGCAGCGTTTTATCCGCAGCAACCGTATGTGTCATGCTTCCCCATCTTTAACATGGTGTTCGCAGAGGCATGTGTCAGCGTACGCCTGCGTTTTTCGGTGTGCAGCAGGGTCCGGCGAACGCATCATGTTGGTTTTTTGGAAGCGCCAAAAAACCGACAAATATGCGCATGCGGATGAGTGCATCAAAAACACATTACTGTATGGGAACGCATGCGTTTTTTCACATGTCTGGGAAATGATACACGACCATTGGGTGTGGCTTGTGTCAAGGAAATTCTCCAAACGCATGCGCTGAAAAAAACGCAAAAGCATGCAAAAAAATGCATGCAGACGCAGCTGTTTTTTGCCATCATGCGTAAGCTGATGCAGATAAAAAATGTGGCGTTGACATGCGTTTGCGCATGCAGACGAAACGCTGCACACACAAACGCTAATGTGAACCTAGCCTTAATATTCCACAGACGCTGTATGGCAGCTCGCTTTTTTGAGGGACAAGATGACGTTTTCAGCGGTATCATGCTTCTATCCATCTTTTGGATTGCGTTTTATTCCACTTTTTATTCGGCGATAGAATAAAGCATTGGTTTTTTTGCCTTGTTTTGTATGGTGTTCACTAAAGGGATTAACTAGTGGGACAGTTTTATAGGTCGGGTCGTTGCAGACGCAGCAATATCAAATATGTACTTTTATGGTTTACATTTTTTCATACATTTAGATAAAAAAAATCAAGATATTGTATTTATGCTTTTTTTTAATATTCACATTTTTTACACGTTTAACTTTGCTCCACTATGGGACTAGAATTTTTTGCAGGCTGACCGCTTGTATAGTACGAGGATGCAGCAGCATCCCCATACTATGCAAAATGTCAGCTCTGTCCAAACAAATAGTTGCTGATCATGCACTGCGCATGATCAAGCAACTTTCCTAGCTCCGGTGACCCGGATGTCGTATTGCCGACATTGGGACACCATGGCAGCGATCAGACACTGCGTCATGCTGCAGGGTCTCCGTTCCCAAGGCAAAGGGGCTGTTATCCCTCTGCCAGTTCCCAGAATGCTGCGATCACAGCATTCAGGGGGTTAAAGTGCTTGGAGCGGTGTGTGGCTACTCCTAGCACTTAAAGGGAATCTGTCACCCATATTTAGTGATATCATGTAAAGATATCACCCAATTGTGCATCCCATAAGGATTCTATTAGGGCTTTTGACTCCTCTGACCCCGCACTTTTTTTTTTTTCATCTGGTTGGGGATGTATGCAAAATGCTGCGGTCCGGTCCGATGGGTGTGGCTTAGTCGCCCCCCCCCCCCCCCCACCTCCTCGGCTTGCTGCACGTAATCTTCATCTGTGAATATCACAGATAACGTTGGTTTTCACACTTGCGCATAGTAAAGCCTCGGGCGCCTGCGCAGTATGCTTTGCCCAACTGTGGGCAAAGCATATAAATCGCTACTGCGCATGCGCCGGTATTTTTCAGTGCGGACTATGCCCCGGAAGTAGTGTGTCCTGCATGTGAAGAATTAACTTTGAACCAGACATCCCCTTTAAGAAAAAAAAAAAAAAAAAAAGAGAACATACTTTAATGGATTATAAGCAAGTCACCATAACAAAATGGTTAATACATCTTGTAGATCGGGCACTACATCATACAATATGCTGGAGGACACACTAATGGGAAATTATGTCAGAAATGACTAACAGCAGTCTGCAACATGCCATTACTAGTAACCCAAATATCTGAAGCTATGAGAGCTTCAGCCAATGAGCCTTCCACAAACTGGAAGACAGCTATACTTGAGAGGCCACTAAAAGTGACATTGGAAAATTTGATACCCAAGAATACTTGGAGTTATAAATTCCTAGTACACAATAAGATACAGTTAGGGCAAATAAATGAATCGCTAAGGGTATGTGCACACCCTGCGGATTCACCCGCGGATTTGTATCTGCGGATCCGCAGGTAAAACCGCAGCTAAAATGACCTGTGGTTTTACCTGCAGATTGGCCAGCGGTTTTGGACAATGGAATAGGTGGCAAACCTCAGCAGAAACCGCTGAAAGAATTGACATATAGCTTTTCCCACAGTTGAAAATCTGCAGCATATGCACAGCAGATTGTAAATCACAGACTTAGGCTGGTTTCACATTTGCGTTTTTTAGCTCTGGAAAAAAACGCATACCTGCGCATGCGTTTTTTCCCCTATATTTAACATGGGTGCGCATAACTGCGCGCTGGTAAGCGCATGTATGCGATTTTCATGCGCTGCGTTTTTTTGGGGTGTGCGTTGGTATTTTCCAGACGCAGCATGTTGCATTTTTTGGCCCTGCAAAAAAGCGCATGCGCACATATGCGCACGTTTTGCGCTAAAAATGGCCATTATAGCCTATGGATGCGCATATGTGCGCACTGGCATGCTCATGTATGCGTTTTTTTGCATATGCGTTTTTTTTTTTAACCATGGAATTTAGGGGTTTGGGTTGGGGTTTGGGTCAGGGTTAAGTATGGTTTGGTTAAGGGTTAGGGTCAGGGTTAGGGTCAGGATTAGGGTTAAGTATGGTTTTGTTAAGGGTTAGGGTCAGGGTTAGGGTCAGGGTTAAGTATGGTTTTGTTAAGGGTTAGGGTCAGGGTTAGGGTTAAGTATGGTTTTGTTAAGGGTTAGGGTCAGGGTTAGGGTTAAGTATGGTTTTGTTAAGGGTCAGGGTTAGGGTCAGGGTTAGGGTTAAGTATGGTTTTGTTAAGGATTAGGGTCAGGGTTAGGGTCAGGATTAGGGTTAAGTATGGTTTGGTTAAGGGTTAGGGTTAGGGTTAAGTATGGTTTTGTTAAGGGTTAGGGTCAGGGTTAGGGTCTGGGTTAGGGTTAAGTATGATTTGGTTAAGGGTTAGGGTCAGGGTTAGGGTTAGTAAAGTCATGGTTTGGGTAGTGTGAGGGGCCACCTAAAAATGTTCATAGAATCTATGAATCATAGAATCTATGAATCATGAATCTATGAATCATAGAATGAATCTATGAATCATGAATCTATGAATCATAGAATCTATGATTCTATGAAGTATGGTTTTGTTAAGGATTAGGGTCAGGGTTAGGGTCAGGATTAGGGTTAAGTATGGTTTGGTTAAGGGTTAGGGTCAGGGTTAGGGTTAGGGTTAGGTATGGTTTTGTTAAGGGTTAGGGTCAGGGTTAGGGTCTGGGTTAGGGTTAAGTATGATTTGGTTAAGGGTTAGGGTCAGGGTTAGGGTTAGGGTCAGGGTTAGTAAAGTCATGGTTTGGGTAGTGTGAGGGGCCACCTAAAAATGTTGGAAAAAACAAAAACGCATAAAAACGCATAAAAACGCATAAAAACGCATAAAAACGCATAAAAACGCATAAAAACGCATAAAAACGCATAAAAACGCATAAAAACGCATAAAAACGCATAAAAACGCATAAAAACGCATAAAAACGCATAAAAACGCATAAAAACGCATAAAAACGCATAAAAACGCTGCGTTTTTTTCATGCATGCTCATAAAAATGCTTGAAAAAAACGCAGCAGTTGTATGCTTATGTATGCGTTTTTTCAATGCGTTTTTTTGCGGGAAAAACGCGCTGCAAAAAAAAGCAAGTGTGAAACTAGCCTTACATTGTACTGTACACTGTCTGCAGAACTGCTGCGGATCCACAGAGGCCAAATCCGCAGCGTGTGCACAGCCTTCAATTTTACATAAAAAGTGTTTCGACCATATGGCTGAATCCATAGTAGCATATTGCTCAGGTACTAACAACTTAGTACTATTCAGGGTATGTTCCCACGTAGTAGTCTCTGCGGATTTTGTAGAGAAAACCGCAGGAAATCCGCAGGACAAAGTGCTGCGGTTTTACTGCAGATTATCTGCGTTTTTTCCCTGCGGTTTTACACCTCATAATGGATGAGGTGTAAAACTGCAGCGTTTCTACACCAAACAATTGACATGCTGCGGATTATAAACCGCAGCAAAACCGCGCGGAAAAAAACGCAGCATGTGCACAGCTTTTTTTTATTTCCATAGGAAATAAAGGTACTGTACAACGCAGCAAAATCTGCTGCGTTTCTGCAGAGCCAAAAACGCTGCGGAAACGCAGCAGAATCCGCAAAGTGTGCACATACCCTCAAAGTTAGGAAACATACATGAAACCTGTATAGGTTAGCCAAATTAAAAGGAACAGTCAGCATAGAATGACTGTTCAATTAAGTACAGGCCTTTGGTGCATCATGGGGTGGGCCAAATATTTAAAGGCAATCTCACTTCATTCTTCATTTTTGCCCTATGAGATGCGGCCAACGCCATATCAGGGGCTTATCTACAGAATTCTATATGGCTGTAGATAAGCCCCCGATGTAACCAGAAAGAAAAACAAGTTAGATTATACTCACGGGGGGTCCAGCCCGATGGGTGTCGTGGTCCGGCGCCACCCATCTTCTAGCGATGACGTCGTCCTCCTTACTTCTGCTGCAGCTCCTGCACAGGCGTACTATATCTGCCCTATTGAGTACTACAGTGCGCAGGCACCTGGAAATGTCAGAGGTCCGGAGCATGCGCACTGCAGTACTTTACTCTGCCCTCAATAGGGCAGATATAGTACACCTGTGCAGGAGCCACAGAAGTAATGAGGATGTCATTGCTAAAAGATGGGATGCGCCGGACCGCGACACCCATTGGACCGGACCCCCGGGTGAGTGTAATCTAACTCGTTTTTCCTATCTTTCAGGTTACATCAGGGGCTTATCTACAGCATTACAGAATGCTGAAAATATGCATCATAGGAAAAAAAAAAAAAAAAAAATTGTTGTACCAGCCAAACCAAGGGACACCCATATTTGTTCACAACGCTTCTGCAAGGTTCTTATAGGTACAGCACAATCAACAGGAGCCAGCACCCCCTCAGAGCTGCATCTCATGGGTACCTCTAGTTTGGGCGCACACGAGATTGCTTGCATGCTGTAATCAAATGCCTGTCTGGGGAAAAAGCAACATGCTTTTTAAAACAAGACACCCTCCTATCCTTGTGAATTTTAAGGCCTCGTTCACACGTACAGTTTTTTTCGCGTTTCCGCGAAAAATAAGCATCCCATGCATTCCTATGTGATTCCGCAATGCTGTGCTAATGCGGCGGTTTTTACCGAGGCAGAATAGCTTCGCGGTAAAAAACGCAGCATGCTCATTAATTTCGCAGAATCACGGCGATCCCGCACCCATAGGAATGCATTGTTCTGCTTACTTTCCGCATGTGGCTGTGCACACCATGCGAGAAGTAAGCAGAACATTTGCGGATGATACCCACGGTCCGGAGGAGAGGAGACTGTCCTCCGGGCTTTGGGTACCATATCCCTGTAAAAAAATAGAATTTAAAATATTGTTATTCTCACCTTCCCGCATCTCTATTCTCTATTGATGCCTATGTGGCATCAATAGTAAAAGACAGAATGTAAAAAAAAAAAATATGGTTATTCTCACCTTCCGACGTCCCACGCAGCCTTCCCGCCTCTCTCCACGCTCCCGGTCCCAGTAAGCCTTTGCGAGCAATGACGTCATCGCGAATGACCACTAGACGTCGCGATCCCACGAGAATGGACGTCATCGCCGTAATTGTCGCAAAGGATTACTGGGATCGGGAGCGTGGAGAGAGGCGGGAAGGCTGCGCGGGACGTCGGAAGGTGAGAACAATATTTTTTTTTACTTTGTCTTTTACTATTGATGCCGCATAGGCAGCCTTAATAGTAAAAAGTTGGTCACACTCGTCAAACACTATGTTTGACGAGTGTGACCAACCTGTCAATCAGTTCTCCAAGCGATGCTACAGATCGCTTGGAAAACGCTAGCAATTCTGCAAGCTAAATACACATGCAAAATGCTAGTTTTTCTGCAGGAAAGTCACGGGAATTTAAAATGCGATTTTCCAGCGGAATGGAATCTGGAATTCTCGGTAATTTCCGCGAGAGTTCCGCTACGTGTGAACCCAGCCTAAGTGTTTAATGATCACGCCCAGTAATGACTAGTTTAGACACTGAAATACACACATGGGCAGCACTGGGCTCAAATCCCACCAAGGACAACATCTGCAAGGAGTTTGTATGTTCTCCCCATGTTTGTGTGGGTTTCCTCCAGGGTAGTCTGTTTCCTCCCACACTCCAAAGACATACGGATAGGGAATTTATATTGTGAGCCTCATCTAGGACAGTGCCAATAATGTCTGTAAAGCGCTGTGGAATTAATGGCGCTATATAAATGCGCAAAATAGGCAAGCACACTATTTTGTTACACTTTAAATAGACCGTCAGCACATAATGACTGTTCAAGCCAAGTACAGGCTCTCAATGCACCATAGCACGGCCAAACAATTTTATTTCTATAGCGTCAACATATTCCGCAGCACTTTACATTATAGAGGGGACTTCTACAGACAATAGACATTACAGCATACCAATAAACACATAGATCAAAACAGATACCCAGAGGAATGAGGGCCCTGCTTGCAAGCTTAGTATTTCGGGGTTTTATTGCAGCACTGGAGTGGTGCAAGTAACCTTCATCCCCTGCCCCTAATATTATACTCACCAGTCACATCTGTTCCCAGCATCGCTCCTGCCAATCTTCAGCAGATAATGACCTCAACTATGAAAGTCTGAGAGCCTCGATCTGGTTCCCATTGACTTATGAGAGACTGCGACAGCTCTGATTTCCAATCAGAGTGATGCATTAAAAGCTGTAATTAAAGGAATCCTCTCAATCTCTGAAACACTTCTGATCGTTAGCTTGCACCGAACTTTCCAATTCGGTCCTGATAGCAGAAACGTTGCATAAAAGCTTTCAAAAGTCGAAATAGGGAGTTGCAGGAAAATGTTTCCACAACAGATTGAATCAGCCAGCAAAAAAATAAGCAGTGCTGGTGTGGGACAGTACATCTCCACCCACCCCTTAGTCAAATGAATAAAAAATACTGGCATGCTAGAATCCAGAAATGAGACATTAAGGGTATGTGCACACGTTGCGAATTTGCCTGTGGAATATTTTACACAGATTCTGCATCTCTTGGCAGGTAAAAATCTGCGCGTTTGATGTGTTTATGTGCATTTTCATGCAATTTTTGCAAGCTAAAGATATATTTAACAAAAAAAAAAAAAAAAAAAAATTGTGATGTCATTTCCTTGTCCAACCTCTTGTACATACTCCATTGAAGAATAATGTTTACACAGATAAGATTAGATAGATTAGATTGGTAGAGATAGATCTACAGATAAATACCAAGTCCGATGTTTAGTAATAAACATAATAAAATGGTATATAAAGAGTTCAAGACAGACAGAATCTGTGTTAGGCTGGTGTCACACTTGCGAGAAACTCACGAGTCTCGCATCTCAACACCCGGCACTGCCGCCGCCACTCGGACCACAGCGTTCAGCTGCATAGAAATACATTCAGCCACTCACTCTGGTCCCGAGTGCCGGAGGCAGTGCTGGGTATTGAGGTGCCAGACTCATGCGAGACCCTGGCCTTAAATGCAATATTAAAAAAAAAAAAATATTAAACAATTTAAAAATAATGGTGTGGGCTCCAGCGCAATTTTCTGCACCAGAGGGGGAAAACAATGTTTATAGCCTAGGAAGGGTTAATACCCATTGTGATGAAGGAGTTAACTGCCCCTACCCCCACCCCCCCCAGGGCCTGTAAGCATATTGAACAAAGCAGGATTTAGGGCTCCAATGTTGAATAGCAAGGCCTTTTAGTATGTTAATGAGATAAGGCCCAAAACTGAACTTAAAAGCCAAGTAGGAGCCACGTCAGCATGGGGCAGGAAGGCGCCTGGGGGCTTCAATTAGAATATACCTGTCAGCTAGACAAATACACATTCATTGTCTCTCCCAGCCACCGCAACTCCATTCTAGGATCATGGATTATGAGCACACCTTTCGAGTTTTAGACTCAAAAAATATCCGCGTGACCCTGAGGAAATCGCGCATCTGGCAGTGCGACTCCTGAGTCGGTGAGGGCTCTGGGACCTGAGATAGAGATTGGCCCTCCACAGCGACCCAATGGGGCCATGTTTGCTCTCCACACGAAAGGCAAAACAAACTACGTTCACTGGTACCTCTCATGCCCTGATCCGATCATGCTGTTGAAAGTTACCCCCTTTCTTAGATGTTGGGAATAAGTTCTGTTCCTCCACACCAATGGATCTTCCCAGGCTATGAATATTAGCCCACATGTTTACATCACAGACTGGAAATTCAAGGGAGCGTATATGAGGGGTGCTGTCATGGATGCCTGGAAATACAATTACCAGTAGGACCAATTCACACTTTCCAGGATGTCCCTCCTGACAGCACCACCAGGAGAGTTACCAAATTACTCCAACTAGGGCAGGATTACAGCCTGAAGGACTTTCCTCCCAAAGGCCGTTTGATGATTTGCCATAACATCTAATTTGTAATGTTTACAAAAGGTATTAAATTTAGACCAGGCTGCAGCCCTGCAGATTTGGTCCATGGACGCTCCTGCGCTCTGTCAATGAGGCAGAAACGGCTCTCAGTGAATGGGCCCTGAGGTTTTCCGGCGGAAGTTTCCCTGCAGACATATGCTGCGCCAATAGTTAACTTCACCCATCGGGCCAGGGTAGCTTTCGACGACTTCTTCCCTTTAACCTTTTTGTCCAAATGGCAGGCAAAAATAGAGTCCACTCTCCAGTTTTCTGTGTGTTTTAAGTATTGATGAACTGTTCTTTTATCGTCCAAGAGGTGGAGAGAGAGTTCTCATTGCTGTAATTCTGGCAGAAAGTAGATAGTACTATTTCCCGATTCCTGTGGCAATCGGAAACCACTTTGGGAAGAAAGGCGGGATTTAATTTTAAGACAATGCAGTCCTCCTGTATTTTTAAAAATGGGTGTTCTATGGATAGGGCCTGGATCTCCCCTTAGCATCTCGCAATAGTTATTGCTACGAGAAAAAGAGCCTTGAACGTTACTGACCTTAGGAGGACCTGCTCGAGTGGTTCATATGGATCCTTGCGTAGTTCATTTCGGACTAAACTGCGATCCCAGGGTAGTATTGAGCTACGGATTGTGGGTCTCATACACTGGCTTTTATGAACCTAACCACCCAGGGATGATTGGCTAGTGGATAGTCGAAATATGAACCTAGGGCTAAAACCTGTACTTTTAGCATACTAGGCCTCAGTCCCTTGTCAAAAGCCTGCTTGGAGGAAGTCGAGAATGTGAGGGATATTTGGACCTTGAGTGAGAGATACTGGTACTGTACATTGAGAACAGAACTTCTTCCAGATTTTCCAATATATTGCCGCGGTTACTGGTTTACTACTCTTTTTTACAGTAGATATCACTAGCTTGGAGAACCCCGTTTAGGCTCTCCGCCTCAGGATCCAGGCTGATAGCTGTAGCATTTCTGGTCTCTGATGTACTAGAGGTCACTGGGTTAGTAGGTCCAGTCTTGATAGTAGTAGAATTGGATCTTCCAGCGCCATACATCTTAGTAGGGAGAACCAGCTCCTTTTGGGTCAGTAAGGGACAATCAAGATTACTGATGTTCTGCTTTCTTGGATCTTCCTTAAGACTCTTGGTATAAGAGCAAGTGGTGGGAAGGTGTAAGTGAGACCCATGTTCCAGTTCTGTGCCAAAGTCTACCCCTGTTGGGTTGTCTCCTGACTTTAGAGGGGGGGGGGGGGGGGGGGAAAAAAAATTCTTTTGTTTTTGAGTTCCTTCTTGATGCAAATAAGTCGATCTCCGGTGTCCTCCAGTGCATAACTGTATGAAGACTTTTTAGTGACCATTCTGAAGAGTGGACTTTCTGCTGAGAAAGTCCGCCACCTGGTTCTTTGATCCTTTCAGGTGAACCGCCGTAACCGATTTTATCGTCTGCTCTGTCCAGGAAAAGATTGTGTGAGCTAGGTCCTGCAGGTGTTTTCTCCTTTATTAAGGGTATGACTGCTTTTAGAGATTCCATTTTGAATCTTTTGTAGGTCACCCACCGGTTTAGTGGCTTCAGGTTTATTATAACCCCGTGCAAGCTGGCTTATGCACGTCATTCTTTGTGATTGATCTAGGCTGCTGTACACACATACAGAAGTCCTGCCCTCAGGTTCTATTTGATTGTGCACCTGTGTCTGGGCCTGTTTCACCCTTCAACTGTGGTTGCTGGTTTAGCTGTGTGGAGGTTGGACCGGAAATGTCTACATCAGGACCAGGTCAACCTTTATCTGCACTCGCCCTTTCTGGCACCATGGGGGTGATTCAGAAATGCTTCAGGTACATTTTGCATTTAATAGACCGTAATGGCACAGCAAATATAAAAAACGTAGAGTAGGACTGCCCCATATGAGAATACCTTGGCGGGGTGGCTCATAGAATTTTTCAATTGTTTGCTAAATGTCTCATTTTGAAGTACAGTTAGAAGTCAATATGTGCATATGCACTTTACGTATTACGTACTGACTATAGGCAGAGCTGGCTTCTCCCCCTTTTTTTGCTTCAGGTTTATTATAGTTCGATATTCTCCTTCTGGATTTTTTTTTTTTTTTTTTTTTTTTTTAAATGGAGAATAGGGTTGAATAATGACCCTGAAATATTTGGGAATGGGGGTACCAGGGTTATGGCACCTACCTCGATTAGCTCCTATATATATATATCTTTTACAGGGCCCTGTGGTGGGTCACGCAGTATCTCCGGGGGGGGGGGGGGGGGGGGGTGTCGCTCAGTGAGTACGATGTTGTATCCCCTCTGTGACCATATTCAGAATCCACAGGCTTGGGGTAATGTCCCGCCAATTCTTTAGGAATTAAAAGGGGTCTCCCTCCTACCTTCCTGGCGTCGTCTGCTGGGTCTTGACCTCTGATCCTGAGGGGAGCTTTTCCCTTTTCGACCTTTTGGGTAGCTCCACCAGCTGGACACTTCCCTTTCCCTTTCTAGTCCTGCCTGGGATGGGAGCAGGTCCTCCGAAAGGATGGCATTTTCTTAGGCCTTTCTTTCCGGAAAGCCTTTGACGGAAGCTTTCAAGAAATTCATCCAATATGGGCCCGAATACACGAAGACCTGAAAACGGTATGGAGCACAATTTGTTCTTTGACTGGGTATCCCCTGTCCGGCACATCAACCACAGTGCTCATCTTACTGCCTTAGACAGAGCATTATTCCTTGCTGCAAAGCAAACTGACGTCGATGAGGCATCCGCTATGAAGTCGCTTGCCATTTTCAGAAGAGGTAACAATTTTAAGATCTCTTCTCTGGGGGTTTTGTCCCTAATCTGATCCTCTAGCTCACCCTCCCATAAGCTTATTGATCTGGCTACCGAGGTGGCTGCTCTGTTAGCCTTCATAACGGCTGCTGACGATTCCCAGGCTTTCCTGAGGAGGTCCTCTGATCTCTTATCCATCGGATCCTTAAGGCCAGATGAATCCTCAAAGGGAATAGCTGTCTTTGACACCCTGGCTACGGGCATGTCGATCTTTGGGATCGTTTCCCAAACCTTGGGTATCTTCTGGATTGAAGGCAGTATTTAAAGTCTCTTGGGACTACCAGCTTTTTTTCTCGCTTCTTCCGACTCTTCCAATATCATCGCCGTTATGTGTTTGTTAATGGGGAATACTCTATTCCTACGAGCTCTTAGCCCGCCGAACATCTCATCCTGGGTTGTTCGTGGCTCCGTAGAGTCTACAGTCATTGTGTTCCTGACTGCCTGTGGGCGTCAGTGTTCGATGAAAAAAAGTATCTCTTCCTTTCTTCCAGAAAAACTGCCGATGAACATTCTCCGGAATCTGGATCGGAGTAGTCCGACACCTCTCCTTGTTCCGAACTCTGTTCCAGTTCCAATCTAGGCCTCTTAGGATGTGGGAACTGTGGTGGTACAAGAGCTGCGACTGTAGTCTGTACCTCTCATCGGATCATGGATTTTATATTGTCTAATAGAGAGGATTGCTCCTGTTTGATAAGTCCCGATATGCAGCCTTCACATAGCTTCTTTATATATCCTGGCGGGAATCTGACTGAGCATAGGGGGCATTTTTTAGGCTTCCGCTTGGTAGCTGTGGTGGATTGCCTTGGTGCTACCTTGGCCTGCAAAACATGTATAGGAAAGAGGCTCCTGTATGTCTGCATATGGAGACCTGTAAGGGACCCCTCTACCCCTTCTCTCACATGGTCCAGCGCCGGTTCTAAGGATTGGACGTCTGGACGGCTAACACTTTCCATCTTTACTGAGTCAAGTGTGCGTCTTAACATCTGATTCGTCCTCTTTCCGAGCCCAGCTGCTGTTGATCACGATGTGACCGGCCATGCTATGCACGCTCCCTCTGGAACGCGTGCCCAATCCATCTGGCTCAGTCCCCATCTGAAGCCCTGCCTCTCCCAACGCCCTACGATGCACGAGGCGCCGGAATTCAACCAAAAATGGCATTGGCGAATTCCCCCTCACCGAAGGCCGCATCTCCCTGGGCACCACCATGTTTGCTACCATTATTTCTTATATTTAGAAACTCTATAGCAACGGGGTCTGTTCCACAGGACTGGCGCATAGCAAATGTGGTACCAATATTCAAAAAGGGCTCTAAAAGTGAACCTGGAAATTATAGGCCAGTAAAGTCTAACCTCTATTGTTGGTAAAATATTTGAAGGGTTTCTGAGGGATGTTATTCTGGATTATCTCAATGAGAATAACTGTTTAACGCCATATCAGCATGGGTTTATGAGGAATCGCTCCTGTCAAATCAATCTAATCAGTTTTTATGAAGAGGTAAGCTATAGACTGGACCAAGGTGAGTCATTGGATGTGGTATATCTTGATCGTTCCAAAGCGTTTGATACCGTGCCACACAAGAAGTTGGTACACAAAATGAGAATGCTGGGTCTGGGGGAAAGTGTGTGTAAATGGGTAAGTAACTGGCTTAGTGATAGAAAGCAGAGGGTGGTTATAAATGGTATATTCTCTAACTGGGTCGCTGTGACAAGTGGGGTACCGCAGGGGTCGGTGTTGGGACCTATTCTCTTCAACATATTTATTAACGATCTGGTAGAAGGTTTGCACAGTAAAATATCGATATTTGCAGATGATACAAAACTATGTAAAGCAGTCAATACAAGAGAGGATAGTATTGTGCTACAGATGGATCTGGATAAGTTGGGAAATTGGGCCGAATGGTGGCAGATGCAGTTTAACAATGATAAATGTAAGGTTATACACATGGGAAGAAGGAATCAATATCACCATTGCACACTGAATGGGAAACCTCTGGGTAAATCTGACATGGAGAAGGACTTGGGGATCCTAGTTAATGATGAACTTACCTGGAGCAGTCAGTACCAGGCAGCAGCTGCCAAGGTAAACAGGATCATGGGGTGCATAAAAAGAGGTCTGGATACACATGATGAGAGAATTATACTGCTTCTGTACAAATCTCTGGTTAGACCGCACATGGAGTACTGTGTACAGTTTTGGGCACCGGTGCTCAGGAAGGATATAATGGAACTAGAGTGGGTACAAAGGAGGGCAACAAAATTAATAAAGGGGATGGGGGAACTACAATACCCAGAGAGATTAGCAAAATTATGATTATTTAGTATAGAAAAAAGACTGAGGGGCAATCTAATAACCATGTATAAGTATATAAGGGGCAATACAAATATCTCTCCGAGGATCTGTTCATACCAAGGAAGGTGACGGTCACAAGGGGGCATTCTCTGCGTCTGGAGGAGAGAAGGTTTTCCACCAACATAGAAGAGGATTCTTTACTGTTAGGGCAGTGAAAATCTTGAATTCCCTGCCTGAGGAGGTGGTGATGGCAAACTCAGTCGAAGGGTTCAAGAGAGGCCTGGATGTCTTCCTGGAGCGTAACAATATTGTATCTTACAGTTATTGTTAGGTTGTTTAGAAGGACGTAGATCTGGGGATTTATTGACAGAATTTTATAGGCTGAACTGGATGGACTAATGTCTTTTTTCGGCCTTACTATGTTACCTCTGGCACCGCCCCCGGAAGAAGTCACCGGCGCGCCTCCCGATGGCGCGGCGGAGTTTCAGGACACGAGGTGCCGGCTGCACCGCAGTCAGAACAGCAGCTGCTCAGAGCCTTCTGGGGGGGATGCGGCAGGGTTCAGGAGCATCCAGCTCGACCGCGCGCCGAGGGACCCATTGCGGTTTCAGTACTTGTTGCGGAGTGGGCGCTAGCTCCGGACTCCGCTGCTCAGAACCCTCTGGAGATGGATACAGCCTTTCCCCATGAGCTCTTGCTCCACCGGGTTCCAATGCCCCCGGCCTAACAGGTACTTCTGTGCAACTCTGCGCTCAGCTGCGTGTATCCCTGATAGGGACAGGAAATACACTGAATTGTGTTAGCGGGGAGGGGATAATTAACCTCTGTGTTCCTGTTCCTATCAAGGATAAGAAGGACAACCTCCTGGTGGTGCTGTCAGGAGGGATATCCTGGAAAATACCTTTTATTATTACTCACCTCTTGGGAGGTTTGGTCAGATGGGCATCTCTGGTCTTGATCCGGAGCCTCTTCTTGAGATCACTGTCCTCATGTGGCTGACGCGTTTTACATCGTCCAGTGTCAAACTTAGCATTCCTGTGCAAATGCACTTCTCGCTGTCGAGGCACAATTAAGTACTCTACTGAATGCACAGCAAAAAGGTCAAAGAGCGCCGAAGCATGCGCACTGCAGCACTTCACAGGGCAGAGAAGTGCACCTGCGCAGGAGCACAATGCTAACACTGGATGATGTAGGACACATCAGCCACAGGAGGCAGGACAGCCATCGCAAGAAAGTCGCCAAATCAAGACCAGAAACACGCAGACTAGACAGCCCCGTAGGAGTATAATAAAAAGGTATTTTTCTTGACTTGAAGACTAGACTGGGGGCATACATACAAACATCATTGTATACAAGTGATTACAGGAGTTGGCCTTAACTCATGGCAAAAATCTGGTGACAGGTTCTTTCTAAGTGACATGCAACCTCAATGCATTTGGCACAACGTAATCTAGCAAGTCTAGATGAATTGGCCCCGATGTCTTTCAGGCATGTCTGCTCACAAACTTCTGAAAAATTGAGAAAGAATGAACATGCTGCACAACTTGATGTCACTCAGTCTTTGAGCTTCTTTTAACCTCTTCACGACATGCAAACTTGTGCCATATGCCAGCTCCCTAACTTTGATGCAGGCTTGCACACCTAGCCCACAACTGCTAAATTAACCATCATATGCCTCTAATAGCCGAGAGTGGAGCGCCAACTGCATCTGTTAAATCCTACTTTCAATCTGACAATGAGAATTAACACGTGGCTACAGGGGCATGCATCATTACGTGCTTCTATTTGCGCACCTGTGATGTAAGGCCAGGTTCACATGTTGCGTTCGGCGGGCATGTCAAAACGACGCAAGTGGACACATCCGCATGCAACGCATGTCCTGCATACACAATTTTAAAGATAGGTATGCAGAACGCATGCGGAAGTAGACAGAGCTTAAGAAGTCCACAGCACTACGCTGCGGACTGAAACTATGAACCTAGAATCATAGAATCATAGAATCGTAGAGTTGGAAGGGACCTCATGGGCCATCTGGTCCAACCCCCTGCTCAAAGCAGGATTCGCTAAATCATCCCAGTCAGATGTCTGTCCAGCCTCTGTTTGAAGACTTCCATTGAAGGAGAACTCACCACTTCTCGTGGCAGCCTGTTCCACTCATTGATCACACTGTCAAAAAGTTTTTTCTAATATCTAATCTGTGTCTCCTCCCATTCAGTTTCATCCCATTGCTTCTAGTCTTTCCTTGTGCAAATGAGAATAAAGTTGATCCTTCTACAATGTGACAGCCCTTTAGATATTTGTAGACAGCTATTAAGTCTCCTCTCAGTCTTCTCTTTTGCAAACTAAACATTCCCAAATCCTGCAACCTTTCCTCATAAGACAGGGTTTGCAGACCGGTCACCATTCTGGTCGCTCTTTTCTGAACTTGCTCCAGTTTGTTGATGTCTTTTTTAAAATGTGGTGCCCAAAACTGGACACAATATTCCAGATGAGGTCTGACCAAAGAGGAGTAGAGGGAAATAATGACTTCACGTGATCTAGACTGTATGCTTCTGTTAATACATCCTAGAATTGCATTTGCCTTTTTTGCTGCTGCATCACACTGTTGACTCATATTCAGTCTGTGATCTATTAGTATACCCAAGTCTTTTTCACATGTGCTGTCACTTAGCCCTATTCCTCCCATTCTATATATGTTTTTTCCATTTTTATTGCCCAGATGTAGTACTTTGCATTTCTCCCTGTTAAAAACCATTCTGTTAGTTGCTGCCCACTTCCAGTTTATTTAAATCTTTTTGAATCCTCTCTCTCTCTTCTCTAGTATTAGCTATCCCTCCTAGCTTTGTGTCATCAGCAAATTTAATCAGTTTACCCTCAATTCCTTCATCTAAATCGTTGATAAAGATGTTGAACAATACAGGGCCCAGGACAGAGCCCTGTGGTACCCCACTTGAGACATTCTTCCAACTGGATGTGCAGCCATTTACGACCACTCTTTGGGTCCGATCACTAAGCCAGTTATGAATCCACCTAACAGTTGCCTTGTCCATTCCATACATAGTCATTTTTTCAATAAGGATTGTATGAGAGACTTTGTCAAATGCGTTGCTGAAGTCAAGATATACTATATCTACAGCATTTCCTTGATCCACCCAATCAGTGATACCGTCATAGAAGGAAATTAAGTTAGTCTGACATGACTTATTAGTTACAAACCCATGCTGACTCTGTTTAATCACTTCATTCTTATCCAGGTATTGACATACATGTTGTTTAATAATTTGTTCAAAGATCTTTCCTGGTATAGAAGTCAGACTCACCGGCCTATAGTTACCTGGGTCCACCTTCTTCCCCTTTTTGAAGATAGGAACAACATTTGCTCTTCTCCAGTCTTCTGGCACTTCTCCTGTTCTCCAAGAATTTTCAAAGATTATAGAGCAGCGCCTTATTGAGCAGCGCAGATGAGTTGACATGACAGCCAAGGTCTGCTGAAGACCCTGGTGTCTGTCATGATCCTCTTGTGAAAGCCAGCTGTTCAAGAGAACTATTAAATCCAGAAAATTTTAAAAAAAGTTCAAGTCCCCTCCCCCCCAACATGTTGCACCAATCAAAATAAGCAGTATTTGCCTATATTGTTTCCCTTCTCAGTACAAGCATATTTAGCTTGATATAAAGTCAGGCACCAGGCAAGAAAAATAAGGCAAAGAGCTATCAATCTAAGGAGGCTCCTGGTGGGCGGGGAAGACTTCAGGAGTCACAGGAAGCTGAATAAAATGATACCTTGTTATCTGCAATCCGATGTTTTTTTCCCCCCAGAGAAACCCAAGTTTTTCTTATATGTAAGTGAGCCGTTAGGATATAATCAGCCAGACACTGACCTGAATGAGACACTCTGCCTTCAGAACTATTATTAGAAATAAAAAGGGGAGTTACCAATGTGATGTATAATGGCAGCTTTCTGCTCTCCTGATTCTACTGCAGAGTTGTGTGTGATTATAATTGACATTTGCAGGTGGTTCCTTTCAACTTCCATCTCACAGGCACAGAGTACTGGGAATAAAGTATACACACCTGATGAAAGCCTACATTGCCGAAACACTTTTTTATATAACAAAAGGTTTTGTTTGCATTTTACCTAGCCAATAAAATATCATCTGATTCAACATCACAGATACTTAGTTATTTGGCTATATAACCCGCTTACTCCAAATTGGGTTAACCCCTTCACTACCAAGGGTGGTTTGCACGTTAACTCCCGGGCCAATTTTTACAATTCTGACCACTGTACCTTTATGAGGTCATAACTCTGGAACTCTTTCATGGATCCTGGTGATTCTGACATTGTTTTTCTCGTGAAATATTGTACTTCATGGTAGTGGTAAAATTGCATTAAAATAACTTGCGTTTATTTGTGAAAAAAACGGAAATTTGGCGAAAATTTTGAAAATTTCGCAATTTTCCAACTTTGAATTTTTATGCCCTTAAATCACAGCGATACGGCACACAAAAAAACTTAATAAATAACATTTCCCACATGTTTACTTTACATCAGCACAATTTTGGAACCAAAATTTTTTTTTGTTAGGAAGTTATAAGGGTTAAAAATTGACCAGCGATTTCTCATTTTTGCAACACCATTTTATTTTTAGGGACCACTTCACATTTGAAGCCACTTTGAGGGGTCTATATGATAGAAAATACCCAAAAGTGACACCATTCTAAAACCTGCACCCCTTAAGGTTCTTAAAACAACATTCAAGAAGTTTATTAACCCTTTAGGTGCGTCACAGGAATTTTTTGAATATTAAAAAAAAAAATGAACATTTAACTTTTTTTCACAAAAAAAATACTTCAGGTTCAATTTTCTTTATTTTACCAAGGGTAACAGGAGAAATTGGACTGCAAAAGTTATTGTGCAATTTGTCCTGAGTACGCTGATACCTGATATGTGGGGGGGAACCACTGTTTCGGCGCATGGCAGACCTCAGTAGGGAAGGAGCGCTGTTTGACTTTTTCAATGCAAAATTGGCTGGAATTCAGATCGGACGCCATGTCGCGTTTGGAGAGCCCCTGATGTACCTAAACAGTGGAAACCCCCCAAGTGACCCCATTTTGGAAACTAGACCCCCCAAGGAACTTATCTAGATATGTGGTGAGAACTTTGAACCCACAAGGGCTTCACAGAAGTTTATAACGTACAGCAGTACAATTAAAAAATCATATTTTTTCCACAAAAATGATCTTTTCACCCTCAATTCTTATTTTTCCAAAAGTAACAGGACCCTAAAAGATATTGTGCAATTTATCCTGAGTACGCTGATACCCCACATGTGGGTGTAAACCACTATTTGGGCGCATGGCAGAGCTCGGAAGGGAAGCAGCGCCATTTGACGTTTTTGGCTGGAATTGAGATCGGACACCATGTCACGTTAGGAAAGCCCCTGATGTACCAAAACAGTAGAAACCCCCCACAAATGACACCATTTTGGAAACTAGACCCCCCAAGGAACTTATCTAGATGTGTGGTGAGCACTTTGAACGCCCCAGTGCTTCACTGAAGTTTATAACGTCCGGGCGTGAAAATAAAAAAAAATCGTATTTTTTCCACAAACATGATCTTTTAGTCCCCATTTTTTTATTTTCCCAAGGGTAACAGGAGAAATTGGACCACAAAAGTTGTTGTCCAATTTGTCCTGAGTACGCTGATACCTCATATGTGGGAGAAAACTACTGTATGGGCACACGTCGGGGCTCGGAAGGGAAGTAGTGACGTTTTGGAATGCAGACTTTGATGGATTGGTCTGCGGGTGTCATGTGCGTTTGGAGAGCCCCTGATGTACCTAAACAGTGGAAACCCCCCACAAGTGACCCCATTTTGGAAACTAGACCCCCCACGGAGCTTATCTAGATGTGTGGAGAGCACTTTGAACCCCCAAGTGCTTCACAGAAGTTTATAACGCCTGGGCGTGAAAATAAAAAAAAACATTTTTTCACGCAAAATGATATTTTTGCCCCCAATTTTTTATTTTCCTAAGGGTAACAGGAGAAATTGGACCCCAAAAGTTGTTTTGTAATTTGTCCTGAGTAGGCTGATACCCTACATGTGGGGGTAAAACACTCTTTGGGCACATGGCAGAGCTTGGAAGGGAAGGAGCACCATTTGACTTTTTCAACGCAGAATTGGCTGGAATTGAGATCAGACGCCATGTTGCCTTTGGAGAGCACCTGATGTGCCCAAACAGTGGAAACCCCCAATTATAACTCCAACCCTAACCTCAACACACCCCTAACCCTAATCTGAGCCCTAGCCCTAACCCTAGCCCTAGCGGGAAAATGGAAATAAATACATTTTCTTTTAGTTTTATTATTTTTCCCTAACTAAGGGGGTGATAACGGGGGGGGTTTGATTTACGATTTATGGCGGTTTTTATGTTTGGCGGCTGTCGCACGCTAAAAGACGCTTTTTATTGTAAAAATAGTTTTTGCATCACCACATATTGTGAGCTATAATTTTTCCGTATTTTGACCCACCGAGTCATGTGAGGTCTTATTTTTTGCGGGACGAGTTGACGTTTTTATTGGTACCATTTTCGGGCACGTGACATTTTTTGATCGCTTTTTATTCCGATTTTTGGGGCGCAGAATGAACAAAAACCAGCGTTTCATGAATTTCTTTAGGGGGGGGGGGTGCGTTTACACTGTTCCGCGTGTGGTAAAATTGATAACGCGTTTTTATTCTTCGGGTCAGTACGGTTACAGCGATACCTCATTTAGGTCGTTTTTTTATGTTTTGTCGGTTTTTTGCAATGAAAACAATTTTATATAAAAAAATAATTATTTTTGTATTGCTTTATTCTGTGAGCTATAACTTTTTTATTTTTTTGCGGATGATGCTGTATGGCGGCTCGTTTTTTGCGGGACAAGATGACGTTTTCAGCAGTACCATGCATATTTATATGCGTCTTTTTGATCGCGCGTTATTGCACTTTTTGTTCGGTGGTATGATAATAAATCATTTTTTGCTTCGTTTTTTATTTTTATTTTTTAAGGGGTTCGCTAAAGGGGTTAACTAATGGGACAGTTTTATAGGGCAGGTCATTACGGACGCGGCGATACCAAATATGTGTACTTTTGTTTTTGTTTTTTTTTTTATTTTGAAAAAATGGATTTATTGGGGAATATTTTTTTTTTAATTATTTTTAACACTTTTTTTTTTTTTTTTACTTTATTACCTTGTCCCAGGTGGGACATCACTGTCCTGTGACAGATCGCTGATCTGTCACATCACAGATCACTGTGACAGATCAGCGATCTGACACAGGCACTGCTGAAGGCTTCCTCATGCCTGCGCTTTGCAGGCACTGAGGAAGCCAGCTTCCTCAGGCCCCCGTCGCCATCTTGGATTCGGGGGCCTGGAGGAAAGGAGCCCCCCGCAGCAGCGCTGCACATTGCGCTGCCGTGGGGGGCTCAGGGAAGCACGGAGGGAGCCCCCTCCCTGCCGATGCTTCCCTTTAACCCCCGGTACACCGCGATCGCGTTCGGTGTGCAAGGGGTTAACGTGTCGGGGGCGGTCCGTGACCGCCCCTGACACATTGTGCCGAGTGTCAGCTATGATAATTAGCTGACACTCGGCCGCGATCAGCGGCGCTCACCACGTGGGCACCGCTGATCGCGATGACGTAATATTCCGTCCATGGTAATTAGGTCCATGGTCACATGGACGGAATATTACGTCAATTGTAGGTAAGGGGTTAATCTCTGAAGTAAGCGCCCTGAAACTTTTTATTCGCAATATCACGTGGAAGAAAATTTTTTTCTGGGAGAGGAAAACCATCTCCATGTTATTACAGATGGGCAGCATATCGGTGGAAGGATCACCTTTGTTTGTAAACTTTTCCCAGTGTTTAAGTTGTACAGGGTGGGCCATTTATATGGATACAACAAAATAAAATGGAAATGGTTGGCAATATCAACTTCCTGTTCACGGCACATTAGCATATGGGGGGGGGGGGGGGGAGACTTTTCAAGATGGGTGGTGACAATGGCAGTCCGCTTTAGCATTTGGTGAACATGGTAAAATAAAAATCCAAAAAAACATTGTGGAATTGCACTTTTTTGCAATTTCACCACACTTGGAATTTTATTCCCCATTTTTGAGTACACAACATGGTAACAAGTAGTTGGTAACTGCAGGCAGGCAAGTTCTTAGCAAAGGGAGAAATAAGCAAAGTCCTGGATAACCATTTTAATGCCTCATTTGCATATGGATTCAAACACCCATTCCTAAAGAATGCATCAACAGATAAGGGTATGTGTACACGCTGCGGATTCTGTTGCGGATCCGCAGCGGATTTGGCCGCTGTGGATCCGCAGCAGTTCTGCAGGCAGTGTACAGTACCATGTAAGTCTATGGGATTTACAATCCGCAGTGCACATGCTGCAGTTTTTACACTGCGGAGAAGCAGCGGTTTTGAATCTGCAGAATTAAACGACATGTCAATTCTTTCTGCGGATTCCGCTGCGGTTGCCACCTATTCCATTGTCCAGGTGTCAAACCTCAGGGTTAAACCGCAGTTCAATTTACCTGCAGATCCGCACAGAAAAATCCGCTGGTGAATCCGCAGCGTGTGCACATACCCTAAAGAAGCCAATGGATTTACATTTTAAAAACCTGCATGACCATATATGCGGTATATGGGTGGGATCATAGTGACAGATTCTTCTAAATTTACTAATCAGACTGTATATTTTGTCAGTATGCCTCCAAAGTGTAAGTTTTTATGGGTAGAACAGGTTTTGTTTTTTTATTCTTCCAAGACAAATGGACAGCCATATAACAGCATTTTTTTAATTAGACTAGTTGTAGTTTTGAATGGCATTACTTATTTTATCATAAAATAGTGAAAAACTCGAACAATTTAAAGTGAAGAGAAATAATGGAAAGGAGGAAAGAAAAGAAAGTTTGACATTTTCCTAGGTTTCATTTTCTATGGTGTTCATTGTAAGGTAAATGACTTAGCAATACAGATCCCTATTGTCAATAAGATTACACAGAAACCCAACTTGCACAATTTTTTTTTTTTTTATGCAAAACTGTAGACTTAAGGCCCCTTTACATTTAGCGATGCCACACAGGCAGCTCTCACCAGCGATGTAGCGATGCTCGGCATTCGTACTTACCTTTCAGACGAAGCGATGACTGCCGTCTTCCGCCCGCGTCCATAGTTCGCTCGTCGGCACCAGCAGGAAGCAGACGACGAGAAGTGGACGATCTCGCGCGATCAGCGATAGCCAGCGGGGGAGCCGGTCAGAGGCAAGTATCACATATAGCGATATCGCTGCTGCGTCACAAAATCGGTGACGCTTTAGCGATATCGCTATGTGTAAAGCCCCCTTTAAAGGGAATCTGTCACTTTTTTTGTACTATCAGCTGCTGGCATTATCAGGGGTTTATCTACAGCATTCTGCAATGCTGTAGATAAGCCCCCCATGTAACCTGAAAGATATGAAAATAAAAGTTAAGGGCCTTTTACACATAGCGAGATCGCTAGCGATATCGCTAAAGCGTCACCGATTGCGACGCAACAGTGATACCGCTAGCAATCTCGCTTTTTGTGACACGTACCTGCGACCGCCCCACACCCCGCTGGACATTGCTGATTGGCCCAGAACATTCGAGGGCATTTTGTCCTCGTTGGCGTCCCGCTGGCGCCGACTAGCGATGCATGGACGCAGGCGGAAGTCGTCATCGCTGCGGTGTGACAGGTAAGAGTGACCGCCGATGGATCACTTATCGCTACTGCGTCTCAGGTGAAATCTGCCTGTCTGGCAGCTCACTAGCGACGCACCAGCGATCTTGACCAGGTCATATCGTTGTCAGGATCGCTGGTGCATCGCTAAATGTAACAGGACCCTTAGTTTATAATCACCGGAGGGGGTAGTCCGGTCCCTCCCATCTTCATATGATGCCGTCCTCTTCCTTTCCTGTAGTAGCTCCGGCACACTGCTCTGCCCTGCAGAATACTGTAGTGCGCAGGTGCCAGACATCTCCCGACGCCTGCGCACTGCAGGACGCCACTACAGGAAGTGAAGAGGATGGCATCGTATGAAGATGGGAGGCGTCGGACCAGACTGCCCCCTCTGGTGAGTATAATCTAACGTGTTTTTCTTATCTTTCAGGTTACATCGGGGGCTTATCTACAGCATTACAGAATGCTCTAGATAAGCCCCTGATGTCAATGCCGGCAGCTCATAGGGCAAAAACAGGGTAACAGATTCCCTTTAAAAGCGAACCTGACGGTTGACATGCTGCCCGATCCACAGGCAGCATGTTATAAGACGAAAAGCACACTTTAACCCCTTCACGACACGTTCCCCACATGTACAGCACGTCGTGTTCCTCCCTTTGATGTTGGCTCCGGCGCTAAGCCCACATCTTTCCCAGCACACGTCAGCTGTTTTGAACAGCTGACATGCGCCCACAACAAACGCGGGTGGAATCGTGATCCACCCGCGGCTGTTAACCCGCTAAATGCCGCTTTCAATCTCTGACTGGCATTTAATCTGATCGTGCTGGAAGTGCATCACTAATCCCCACCCATCGGTGACCCCATCACATGGTCATCATGACAACCAGAGGTTTCCAGCAGACCTCTGTGGTTGTCACAGCCAGATTGCTTTGAATGCTACCTGGTGGTCAGCGCTCATAGCAAGTGAGCATTTCTGCTACACAGGCGATCTGATCATCGCCTGTGCGTAGTAGAGACGAACGGACAACTGCAGCTTCTACTACTAAAGACGCATGCAAAAAGTTAAATAAATAAAAAGTTCAAATCATCCCCATTCAAAATACAAATTAAAAAAAAAAAAAAAAAATCATACATACGGCATCATTGCGTTCAGATGCGACAGATCTATCAAGCTATAAAAAGAATCCGATCGGTAAACGTCAATCTCCAATCGCGGGGTGCCGACGGGTTGTCATGACCACTTATGTTTGACTGAAGAGTAGCTGAAGGCCCCTTCACGACCTTGTTATTTTCAGTGTTAGACATTTGCTCCACTTCTTCCTAGAGCAATAATTTTTATTTTTCTGTCAATATGGCCGAATGAGGGCTTGCTTTTTTGCAGGACGAGTAGTACTTTTGAACCACACCAATGATTTTACCATCAAACGGGAAAAAAAAACCAAAAAACCTCAGTGTGGTGAAATTGCAAAGAAGTGCAATTCCACAATTGTTTTTGGTGTTTTGTTTTTACCATTTTCACTAAATGCTAAAACTGACCTGCCATTACAAGTTTGCAGATAAAAATATATATATATATATATATATATATATATATATATATATATATATATATAAAAAACACTACACATGTTTAAGTGATGAAAAACAATTTAAAGTTTGGTTAAAAAGGCAACATTTTCCAATACCCGTTTATTTTTTTGGATCTTGAGAGCGGGCTTATTTGTGCCATGAGCAGACATTTTTATACCTTTTTCGGGTATATGCCACCTTTTGATGACTCCATATTGCATTTTATTACAATTATGCGGCAACCAAGACAATTCTGGCGTTAAGAATTTTTTTTTTTTTATAGATTAGTATTTGCTGTGTTCAGAAACTACCTAACGTTTTTTGCTTTATTTTGAATGGGGCGATTTAAACTTTTTTATTTTTGTAAAATAAAAAAATTGATGCGTTCCCGTGTGGTTGGCGGGCGCGTCAAAACGACACATCCGCATGTCCTGCGTACCCAATGTTAAAGATAGGTACGCAGGACGCATGCAGAAGTAGGCGGACCTAAACAGAAGTTCGAGTGGGCGGAGCTTCAGGGAGGAAGTTTGCAGCCGTCCACAGAGCCCCGGTATGCAAGTGTGAACTTAGCCTAAAGAAAAATAAGTAACGTGTGCATGAGACGTGACGATTCTCATTCACTTTGCTGTCATCAGGAAACCCTTCAGGTTTTGTGAAAAATCAGATCCAAAAAAAAAAAAAAAAGATAAATAAAATAAGTGAGTGCACTGACCCTTAAGAGAGATTCGGCAATCCGTGGGTACCTTACATCAGGCACTGCTCTAAGCTCAGCAAGGTATGTTTAACTGTGAAACGCCACTTTGATAGTCACCGGGACAGAGAGCACGATGCAGACTAGTAGGACAGGCGGGTCCACAGCCTACTGCCCTGAACTGACAAGTCTCTGCCTAAGTGTTCGTATAGCGGTGGCAGCAGAGTCAGACATACCTGGCTGAGTTCATGCAGCCAGTAACTAACATACTGCCCACAGATTGGGTTGCATACATCAGTAGACAGGTTATTTTTGAAGGGAATCTCATGATTTTTTTTTTTTTTTTTTTTTTTAGTAGGATACTAATGGTATCCTGAACTACAGCTTGGGCAGCCCATTCAAAATCTAACATTTTGTTGCAGTAGCATCTCCAGTTTTCTTGCTGTAAGCATTGGAGAATTCTCAGCCGCATGCCAGATAATCAAGCATATGTAAATCCAAAGTGAACATGCACTGCTCTCCATACCCCCACCAATCCTTCTACAAAGACATCTGTGATAGAAAAATAACAGTATGGGATACCCCACATGCGCAGATCCAAGGGAAGCATGTGGAAGATTTTTACCATCACTGACATCGGTGCAGAGGGGTGGCCGGATTATGGTCAGTGAAAGTACAAATATTGCTTGATGCCTCCTTAGGTCTGTGCATGCTGTGTATTCGTATACCGTCTTACTATCACCGACATCAGCGCAGAGTGGTGAGTGGTTTGGTTCAGTCATTTTATTGCAAAATGTCAGTTCTTGGGTGGTTTGTGAGCTATAAAGGTGAATTTAGTTGGCACTTCTGCCGCAAACAGTCAAGTACTTCTGTAAATTGTATACAATTTGAAACATCTTATCCATGCAGTCATAAGAAACCTCTGGGGATAGTTCTCTCTCTCATGGGTTCCATCATTTTTACCTGAAAAACCAGAATTATTCCAATAAAGTCACTCATGGTAGTTTTATTTTTTTGCCATTTCCTTTTTCCTACTCCTTTTTTAAGTGCCATAACATACAGCGAGAGAAAACTGGGGGGAAAAAAAAAAAAAGTAAACACGAAACTAAATATATTTCTAAAATGTGCTATTGACATGAAATTCTCACTAGATGTAACAACCCATCCAATCCACAGAAGCAAAGAAAGCAAACTATAGGAGGTCCACAAGTTAAAAGGGTTGTCCACTACTAGGACAATCCCTTTTCATTCCCCATATTTGGTCCCAATAAAATTAAAAAAAAAAAAAGTTTATTCTCCCCTCCCAATGCTGTTCCCGCTGTGTCTGCATACTTGCATGACATGTGGTGCCCGGCGCCCAGAGCTGGAGTCACTGTCCCCGCCTTCAGTCGAATTGAACATGAAGATGTCAGATCACCTACAGCTTTGACTGCCTCTTGATGTTCAATAGCAAGGACAGTGACGCCAGAGCTGATTGGGCACAGGGGTCACTTATACAACCGCACAAGGGTCCTGGGACCACAAGTGTCGACACTGCAGGAATGGCGCAGATACCGGACGTATACGCGTTTTTATTTTATTGGGGCCAAGCAAGGGGAATGAGAAAGGGTTGTCCTAGAAGTGGACAACGCCTTTAAATTACATGTAATAATGAGAAAGGATATGGATAAAGTATTAAACGCATGAAGAAATAAGGCTGCGTGCACACGCTGCGGATTCCGCTGCGTTTCCGCAGTGGTTTTGGCCGCTACGGACCCGCAGCAGTTTTAGCTGCGGTGTACAGTACCATTCAAATGAATGGGATTAAAAAACCGCTGTGCCGACGCTGCGGAAAAATCCGCGTGGATTTGCTGCGGTTTTGAATCCGCAGAAAGAATTGCATGTCAATTCTTTCTGCGGAAACCGCTGCGGGTTCCTATCTCCACCATTGTGGAGATAGTGAATCCGCAGGACCAAACCGCAGGCAAAACCGCAGATAATCCGCAGGTCTTTGGACCTGCGGATTATCTGCGGTTTTTGCAAAATCCGTGCGGATTAATCCGCAGTGGATTCCGCAGCGTGTGCACGTACCCTAAGTGCAAAAACCATGGAAAGTCAAGACACCAGCTGAAATCTATCAGTAATTAGAAAGCAATCTACCACTAAGTCAAAAATAATATCAGCTGGTTCAACTGATGGTCTATAAAAAGCATCACAAGAAATATCATGATGGGTAAAGCCAGTGAGCTGTCTCAATACTTTATTGTTGCGAAACATACTGATGGCACTGACATAAGAATTTCTAAACTACTGAAGGTGCCAGTGAGCACTGTTAGGGCTATAATCCAAAAGTAGAAAGAACATAATTTTACCTCTCTGGCATTTTTTACCGTTCTCTCTTCACATGTTCAATAACTTTTCCCTAAGTCATTTCTCATTATTACACAACTTAATATGTGGACATCTATGGTATTTCTTTGCCTGTGTTTTGGATAGGTTGTTACCGACATCTGAGAATTTGAAAGAAACATTAAGAAAAATATTTACTTAGAAAATTGGTGACTTGTTCAATTGCTTATAGCAACATTAATATGCAAAGGTTGAAATATGATGGTTTGTTTATTTTATGGAACAAGTTAATAGTTTTGAATGACAATTCACTTAACTATATAATGTACTGGGGAAAATTTTATGTGGTAAAATGGTTAGGTTTCTTTTACACTTACCGAGTTTTTTGCTTCCCGTTTTTCGCAGGCCGTATTGAGGTGATTTTTGCGGTCTCCCGCAAAAACAGGTTGCAAAAAGCCTTCTCGGACCGCCGTTTTTCCCTGCTTTAACAAATACTATGCACTGCAATACTAAATGTTTTAAGATGCTCAGACAAGATGGACTTCAATGGAGGACCTACATGACCACCACGAGGGCTTTCAGGATGCCTATAGCAAACTTGATAACCTATCAGCACCCCACGGATCCATTGCACAAGAGATGCCCATGAACACAAGCTAGCCTTGACGATTGACAGCAAAGCGCTAGCTATGGGCACCACTGTTACAGGCAGATGGCTTTGTAAAAGTTGGCATCTGCCAAGTATGCTGTGGGCCAAGTCTGAATTTGCTGAATACTTGCCCTATGAGCATAGAACGTAACTTAGCCTACTATTGTCAATGTAGGTTATTTGAAGCAATTTAGATCAGTCAATGAACAGAACCATTTTCTTGCAGGATTGCCATTCTTCAGTTCCTTTTGCCCAAAAGGAGTCTGTAGTATACTATTGTAAATCCAGCATAACCAGATAAGAGGGCAGAAGAGCACCTTCTCGTGACAGTCACTGGTGGGGCCTGAACCTGCCAAGAGCAAGCAGTGTTCCCACAACAGGTTACCCTACCCAGAGCTGCTGCCTTCATTCACTACAAGGAGCTTACGAGTGCTATGTAAACAGCTTCTGTCTTCTCAGGGCCATAGCTGTCTGTCAGACAATCAGCCCAATTACAACTGGTAAGGCTAGGTTGACATTGCGTTAGAGGCATCCGTTTAACGGATGCGCTAACGCTGATGTCGCTTTTGACATCTTTTGTGCCCTAGCGCTAACTATATGCGCTAACGCATGGTAGCATTTCGCTACCAAGCGTTAGCCATACAAGTCCATGCACAGCGAACGCGTCCATTCGCTGTGCAGTAGACCAGATGCACCCGAAAACGCTGCAGACCGTGTTCGAGGGTGCATCAAAAGTAATGAATCATCGCTAACGCATGCCGATTTCGGCATGTTAGGATGCGTTACTATTATTGCGGCCAATGGGTGCGTTAATGCATCCGTTACATAGCGTTAGTGCCGCTATGTAACGGATGTGCTCAACGCATGGTCCCTAACGCAATGTGAACCACCCCTAAGATTGGAGGAACTTTAAAGCAGTGACACCAAGAAAAGTGACTGCAGATCCAGGAGCAGCCACCCCTCAAGTCAGATGTGCTATTGACACTCAAGAAAATTAGGCAAAATTGACATTAGCTTTGATGTGAACAATGTAATAGTGAAAAAACAGACAATAGGGAAGGCGTTTTACACGATGCACGACTGAAGTTAGAAGGAAAGTTACGTTCCACCAAGGCACTGGAACCTTTTAATGGCAAGAGTAGCGTAGTCCACTATTAATCACGTAGTCCGCACTAGTTTTGATGGCAAAAGTAGAAACAAAATTAGGATCAAGTCAGCCTAATCTGTCATGACTGTCAAAGATCCACAGGAGATAGTGAAAGTGTGAACAAAGCCTATGGCTAAGGAGGAAATAAAGGGCCGACACTTTCTTCCACTACACTCCTTAGAAAACTGGTGATGATTTGCGCGCAAGTCTGAACACAGCGTCCTATGTCGTGCCAACATCGGACGAGTGAAAGCCAACATTACAATTCAAAGAAAGCCCAGATGAACGGCACCAAGGCTCTAATCCACCAGCAACAAGTCGAGGATCAATCACAGGCACACTGTAAAACAATGCTGGGAATAACGGTGGTCAGCATCAGAAAAAACATGCTAAAATTTGTAAAAGATTGAAAAAGATGCGTCCTGGTCCTGTTGAAGCGTCTGTGTATGCGAAACGGCTGTCGTCCGTCTTTTTCCCCCGCATGCCTCATGTTATCTGCCCGTCCTTTACTGTGTGACCTTTAATGGTTGAATAAAGAAACACTGCACTACAAATCTGGGTGAGTGCCGCATCTTTTTCCTTCTTTTACAAAGCCAACATTACCGCTCACCAGGATGTGCACATGCACCCCCAACTCATGTGTCACAAAGGCGATAAGAGCTCCATGAACAGCTTCAGGATATGACCAATGGAGGGAGCCCACTGGGAGAGCAGACGCCGGCCCTGAGCAGCCCAAAAGCACCTCAGGATACGGAGGCTGTGATGGCCACTAGATCCTCTGTGACATAGGCCTGGAGTCAGGATGTGACCAACGGAGGGATCGCCACTGGGGCCCCTGTGAGCAGACGCCAGGCCCCTGGCAGACCAATAGCACCTCAGGATACGGAGGCCGTGATGGCCACTAGATCCTCTATGTGACATAGGCCTGGAGTCAGGATGTGTCCAATGGACGGGGCCACTGGGGCCCCTGTGAGAGCAGACGCCAGGCCCTGGGCAGCCCATTAGCATCTCAGGATACGGAGGCTGTGATGGCCACTAGATCCTCTATGTGACATAGGCCTGGAGTCAGGATGTGACCAATGGAGGGAGGGGGCCACTGGGGCCCCTGTGAGAGCAGACTTCAGGCCCTGGGCAGCCCAATAGCACCTCAGGATACGGAGGCTGTGATGGCCACTAGATCCTCTATGTGACATAGGCCTGGAGTCAGGATGTGGCCAATGGAGGGAGGGGGCCACTGGGGCCCCTGTGAGAGCAGACTTCGGGCCCTGGGCAGCCCAATAGCACCTCAGGATACGGAGGCTGTGATGGCCACTAGATCCTCTATGTGACATAGGCCTGGAGTCGGGATGTGACCAATGGAGGGAGGGGGCCACTGGGGCCCCTGTGAGAGCAGAAGTCGGGCCCTGGGCAGCCCAATAGCACCTCAGGATACGGAGGCTGTGATGGCCACTAGATCCTCTATGTGACATAGGCCTGGAGTCGGGATGTGACCAATGGAGGGAGGGGGCCACTGGGGCCCCTGTGAGAGCAGACTTCGGGCCCTGGGCAGCCCAATAGCACCTCAGGATACGGAGGCTGTGATGGCCACTAGATCCTCTATGTGACATAGGCCTGGAGTCGGGATGTGACCAATGGAGGGAGGGGGCCACTGGGGCCCCTGTGAGAGCAGAAGTCGGGCCCTGGGCAGCCCAATAGCACCTCAGGATACGGAGGCTGTGATGGCCACTAGATCCTCTATGTGACATAGGCCTGGAGTCGGGATGTGACCAATGGAGGGAGGGGGCCACTGGGGCCCCTGTGAGAGCAGAAGTCGGGCCCTGGGCAGCCCAATAGCACCTCAGGATACGGAGGCTGTGATGGCCACTAGATCCTCTATGTGACATAGGCCTGGAGTCGGGATGTGACCAATGGAGGGAGGGGGCCACTGGGGCCCCTGTGAGAGCAGACTTCGGGCCCTGGGCAGCCCAATAGCACCACTAGATAGGCCACTAGATCCTCTATGTGACATAGGCCTGGAGTCAGGAAGTGAAGCACAAGGAGGAAGTCCATTAGAAGAGACGTAACAGCAGTGAGGGCTGCGGGGCCCAGCAGCCGGGGCCAGGGAGCCTTCACATGCGAGAGGCTGCGCTAGTGTGCGGCAGCGCCGCCATCTTACACTGCGGGCTGAGCAGAATGTACACGGCGGAGCCACGAGAGGCGGGCGCCCTCCAGGGGGCAGAGCACAGTGTGGGGGATGGGAAGGCGCGGACCCTCCACACTGACGCTGCGCGCCCGCCGAGCACAGCCGCAGAGACCCGCGAAAACCGCCCGGCCAGTGTGATGGGAGCGGGGCCGGCGGGCGTCTGCTGCTGCGCACGGCGTCCATCCCCGCAGGCCCGGGCCGCGCTCCCGCCTCCGCAGCAGCGTCACACACAGCAGGCAGCACACGCTCTGACAGCCCTCACCTTGTGGATCCGCTTCAGCGCCATGATGCTCTCGCTGCTGCCGGTGCCGGGCGGGTATTCGGGCGAGCTGGGCGGAGGAGGAGAGAGTCAAGGAAGAGGCGGAGACAGAGGAGGTGGTGCTGCCCTCCCCTCCAATATCCGGGACACGCTACAGCCCGGAGCCGCCCACACACGTCGTAAGCGCGGATTGCAGGCGGGCGTCTCCCAGCTGCTGCCGGCCGCCTGTGCTATTAGTATTGCTCTCAGCTCGCCCCTCCCCCCGTTCTCGGGCTCCGTCCTCAGCTCTTCGGGCTAGCCCCGGCCACGCACACCTCTACGTCACTGGCTCAGCTGCGGCTGGAGCTGTGCGGCGCGCTCTATTCCTTCTCACGGAAGACACGCCCATCTGGCATCACGTGAAGCCAAAAACGTACGGCACTAGCTTATGGGCGGGGCCAGGAGGACGTGCGCGCGTCCGAAGCTTGAGGTGGTTGACAGCTGTGGGAAGAACAAAACACGGCAATGTGTGAAAAGTGATGTCACGCTGCGGGGACACGAGCGGAAGCGGCGGGACTCGCTGCCTCAGCTTTTAGTTTCTTCTGCTCTGCCTTAATGACGGAGTCCGGTGTTATGCAATGAGGCGCGGCAATGCGTCACCGGCTGAATGACGTGGCCCATGACTGGGAATTATGCAACTAACGAGCATGACTATGCACCACTGTGTGACTGAGGAGCTTGGTACACTGCCGCCATTACCCACCGCGGGTGTTACCGAGCGGAGGAGGGGCGTGAGGCGCGCAGGCAGCCAGCACGGCCCGCGCACCCGCTGCGCCACAGAAACGTCCAGAAGAGCGCGAGATTGTTGCTAGGCGCGATCCCGGAGTGGGCGTGGCCAAGCAGTGTGACGTCTGCGCAGTGGCTTGTAACCGTCCCGAGAGGCCTGGCGCCTTGTGCAATGTGTGTCCCAGTGGCGGGAGAGTGAGGAGCCCTCCTGAGGCTGCAGCACCTGCGGGGGGAGCCCTATGGGTGCACTGTAGTGTCAGCCTGCCTTATAGCAATGGCTCTCTAATAATGGGTGCACTGCGCTGACAACTTGCTGTATCACAAACGATTAGTGTTGTCACCGTCCATATCTGTTTAACCCCTTAGATACTGATGTCAATAGTGACTATCATATAAATGTTTAAAAGAGTGGTTTCTCCCTATAAATCCCCATCGGCACCCTGAGATCATGATTGTGTGGTCCTGATGTTTGCCATGGCAATTCATGAGCAAATAACGGCGTTAGGGTACCGTTACACCTAGCGACTCACCAGCGATCCCGACCAGCGATATGACACAGTCAGGATCGCTGGTACATCGCTAAGTGGTCGCTAGTGAGCTGCCACACAGGCAGATCTCACCAGCGACATTGCAGGGGTCGGGGGTTGCTACTTACCTGTCAGACGCGGCGATCCTGCGTCCTCCCGCCCGCGTCCACGCGTCGCTCGTCGGCGCCACAGGTAGCGCAGCAGGAAGTGACCGACGAGGAATGGTCCAGGAGCTTCTCGCGCGATCAGCGATAACCAGCGGGGGAGCCGGTCGGAGGTAAGTATCACATGCAGCAATATCGCTGCAACGTCACAAAATCTGTGACGTTGCAGCGATATTGCTAGCGATATCGCAGTGTGTAATGGGGGCTTTAGAGTCTGCCGGCTATAGTGGCCTGTTCAGAAGACAGCAACGTTTAGATGGTAAAAATCAACCTTTTCATTCCTATCATGCCACTTTGTCTTAATTCCTGAAAAGCACCTGAAGGGTTAATAAACTGCCTGACAGCAATTTTCAGTATGTCAGGGGGTGTGGTTTTTAAAATGGTATCACTTTTGGGGGTTTTCCAATATACAGGACCCCTAAAGTCACTGCAAACCTGGATAGGTCCCGAAAAAATTATTTTGTAAATTTCTTTGAAAATGTTAAAAAAAAAAAAATTGCTGTTACATTTTTTTAGCTAAGTGCACACGTACTTTTTAGCCCTGCGGATTTTTCCGCGCAGAATTGAAGAAATCCGCAGGTCAAATGACCTGCATTTTTCCTGCGGATTTCTTCCTTTTTTCTTGGGGTTTTTGTGCGGTTTTCCTCTGCAGATTTCCCCCTGCGGATTTGGAGAATGGAGCAGGTGGAAAACCGCACAAAAGAAGTGACATGCTGCATATTTTGAACCACAAGAAAACCGCGCGGAAAAATCCGCAGCGTCTGCACAGTGGGTTTTTTTTTTTCTATTGACTAATATGCTACTGTACATCACAATGCGGATATGCAGCGTTTCTGCCCGGAAAAATCCGCTGCGGATCCGCTGGATATCTGCATCATGTGCACATGGCCTAAACCTCCTAAAATGCTAACAAAATAAAATGGCATTTTACAAATGGTGCTGATGTAAAGCCGACGTGGGAAATATTTGTTTTTCTATGGTATGACCATCTGAATTAAAGGGATATTCATTAAGGGTGTGTGCACACGCTGCAGATCCGGCTCTGCGGATCCGCAGCAGTTTCTGCTGCATTGTACAGTAGCATTCTAACCTATGGAAAATGAAAACCGCAGTGCAGACGGTGTGGATTTTTCCACGCGGTTTTGCTGCGGTTTTCAATCCGCAGAAAGAAATGACGTCAATTCTTTCTGCGGATTCTGCTGCGGTTTGTCATCTGCTCCATTGTAGAGATGATAAACCGCAGGGTAATCCGCAGACAAACCGCAGGTCTTCTGACCTGCGGATTTACCTGCAGATTTTACAAAATCCGCGCCGACAAATCCGCAGAGCATTGCGCAGCGTGTGCACATACCCTCAAAGTTTGTAAATTGCTATTTTTTTACATTTTTGTCATATTTCTGATTTTTTTTTTTATAAATAAACCAAACATATCGACCTAAATTTACCATTAACATAAAGTATAATTTGTCACGATAAAACAATCTCAAAATCACTGGAATTTGTTAAAGCGTTCCATAGTTATTATCACATAAAGTGACACTGGTCAGATTTTTTAAATTTGTCTCGGTCACTAAGGGGTTAATAGCTGACAACTCTTCTGAATCTGATCACTGTGGCATTTAATGTTAAAGGTATAAATTCACCTAACAAACGTAATCAAATCATGCCATTACTAAAAAAAAAAATCACACTTAGTTTTTCTACAGGAGACTTATTATAAAAAAAGGCATATACCCAAACCTCTCTCGTTCAATATACCCTATATGGTTTAATAGCGCCACCTCATCTGCTTCTAAAGGGGTAAGCATAGCGATAAGAAAGATACTTCCGTTTATACCCAAAGATAGCCTCTCTGATCCAGAAGGCAGCTATATTTTTTGTAAAAGGTTGTATTTTTCCAACACATTAGTGACACTAGGTAATCTGTATGCCCTTAATCAAGGTCAGACCAAGTGGATCTTTAAAACTATGGAAACGTTGACAATTTTTAAAGAAAGTTTCTTGATTTTAGGAGATTTAATGATTTCCCTAAACACTATTCTTGTTACCTCCTTAGGTCACACTATCCATTCTCAGAAAATTTTGGGAAGTTTACGCAGAACATTTCAATCTCTTAATTGATTCTTGGCACCTTTTGAATCCTTCTGCATAGGACTAGACCTTTTTCTCCACTGTCCAGAAGTCTTATCATAGCCTAGATTATCTTTTCATAAACTAAACTCTTAAACTTATAAAATCTGCTCACATTGGCTCAATCACTGTCTCTGATAATGCACCTATATTCATGGATATAATTGTACAGGTGTGCTCAAAAGTTTACATACACCAGCAGAAATTTTGCTTTTTTGGCCTTTTTTTCAGAGAATAAGAATAACACCAAAACTTTTTCTCCTCCCATGGTTGGTGGTTAGGTGAAGCCATGTATTGTCAAACTACTGTGTTTTCTTTTTTTTAAATCATAATGACAACCAAAAACATCCAAATGACCTTGATCAAAAGTTTATATACCTCATTTCTTAATACTGTATATTGCCCCCTCTAACATAATTGACAGCTTGAAGTCTTTTGTGGTAGTTGTGGATGAGGTTCTTTATTTTGTCAGATGGTAAAGCTGCCCACTCTTAGCAAAAAAAACTCCAGTTCCTGTAAATTCCTGGGCTGTCTAGCATGAACTGTGCTCTTGAGATCTCCCCAGAGTGGCTCAATGATATTGAGGTCAGGAGACTGAGATGGCCATTCCAGAAACTTCACTTTGTTCTGCTGTAGGGAATGACAGGTCGATCTTGCCTTGTGTTTTGGATTGTTGTCATGTTGGGTCGTCCAAGCACATCCCATGCGCACCTTCCGGGTTGATGAGTGCAAATTTGCCTCCAGTATTTGCTGATAACATGTTGCATTCATCTTTCCTTCAACTTTGACCAAGTTTCCTGTGTCTTTGTAGCTGATCGCACCAGTGGTTTTGGGGTCTCATGACAGCAGGTGCACCATATCATGATTTGGCCGTCTGTAATCTCAGAGTGACTGCAGACATTTATCCCAAGCCTTTAATAACTTTATAATAATAAATTAATTATGAAATTATTAAATAGAATGCAGCTCGTATTTACTGCATTGTTATACTTGTTAGGGGGCAGACAGACGGACATATTTGTCATGCGACAATCGTATTGCAATCCTCGGACTGACAGTTGGCTCTCCTGACCTGTGTGTAACAGCTGCATAGTAATCCATCACGCTGTCATGCTCCTGTCAGGAGAGGCAGCGGGCAGTCCGAGGATTGCGAAGCGATCCTCGCATGAGTTATACGGCAGTCTGCTTGTGCCCTTATGCTAAGGCCGGGGTCACACTTGCGAGAAACTCGCACGAGTCTCTCACCTCAATACCCGGCACTGCCGCCAGCACTCTGGAGCGTAGTATGCGGCTGCATGTATTTCTATGCAGTCACACTCGCCAGTGCCGGGTATTGAGACATGAGACTCATGCGAGTTTCTCGCATCACACTCGCAAGTGTGACACCGGCCTTATATTTATCCTGGTTATACTAGTACTTAGATATTAACCCATTATTAATGTATTAATGCTATTTATCTGTATTGTTATGCTTGTCATACTAATACTTATAAAAGACCCAGCTTGCAAGTATAAAAAGCCCCCCATCTCCAGCCCCCCAAGACAGCAACTATTACATGTGATGGGAGTCCATATAATTTCATATCAAAACAGTATAATAATAAGCCCCTCAGTGCCCTGTCCCCCCTCCCCCACAATACCCCCATCCTCTCACATTCATTCCCTAGTGCCCTATCCCCTCTCCACCACCCCAACACCCACAATACTCCCATCCTCTCACATTCACCCTCCAGCACCCTGTCTCCTCTCCCCCATAATACCCCCATCTTCTCACATTCACTCTCAGTGCCCTAGCCCCCACAATAACCCATTCTTTCACATTAACCCCCCCAGTGCCCTGTCCCCCACTTCAGCCCCCATAATACCCCCATCCTCTCACTCACCCCCAATGCCCTGTCTCCTCTCCCCATAATAACCCCATCCTCTCACATTCACCCCCAGTTCCCTAGCCCCCATAATAGCCCCATACTCTCACGTTAACCCCCCAGTGCCCTAGCCCCCACAATAGCCCCATACTCTCACATTAACCCCCCAGTGCCCAAGACCCCACAGTAGCCCCATCCTCACACATTAACCCCTCAGTGCCCTAGCCCCCACAATACTCCCATTCTCTCACCTTAACCCCCCAGTGCCCTATCCCCCACTTCAGCCCCCATCCTCTCACATTCACCCCCAGTACACTGTCTCCTCTCCCCCATAATACCCCCATCCTCTCACATTCACCCCCCAGTGCCCTAGTCCCCACAATTCCCCATCCTCTCACATTAACCCCCAGTGCCCTAGCCCCCACAATACCCCAACCTCTCACATTAACCGCCCCAGTGCCCTAGCCCCCACAATACACCCATACGCTCACATTAACCCCCCAGTGCCCTAGCCCCCGCAATACCCACATCCTCTCACATTCACCCCAGTGCCCTGTCGTCTCCCCCATAAAACCCCCATCCTCTCATATTCACCCCAGTACCCTGCCTCCTGTCCCCATAATACCCCCATCCTCTCACATTCACCCCAGTACCCTAGCCCCCATTTCAGCCCCCATCCTCTCACATTCACCCCCCCAGTGCCCTAGCCCCCACAATTCCCCATCCTCTCACATTAACCCCCCCAGTGCTCTAGCCCCCGCAATACCCCATCCTCTCACATTAACCCCCCAGTGCCCTAGCCCCCACAATACACCCATACTCACACATTAACCCTCCCAGTGCCCTAGTCCCCACAATACCCCCATCTTCTCACATTCAACCCACAGTGACCATGACATGCCCAAACTAAATGAATCTAATCAATTCCATCCCCACTTACCGATGAAGCTTGCAGGCACAGTGAGGCAGGACCAGGAAGTGTCCAGTGTAATGCAAGGGGGGGCACTAGGACCCAGCATGCCTGAGCCAATCAGAGTCTGCACAGAGAGAAAGTAACTGCAGCTGCTGCAGGTCAGGAAGGAGCTTCTAAGGAGAGATAGCTGCACACTGCAGGGACTGAGACTCTGACAGACTGCACAGCGGCAGGTTGCAGAGCCAGACAGGGGAGCCTACATTGTGCTGCTTCCTCCCTGCAGCTCAGACACAGCCTTATGACATAAGTGGCCCTGTCTCCCAGTGGGTCCCTTCATGTGACGGGGCCCGGGGCAATGGCCCCCCTCTGCCCCCCAGTAGCTACGCAACTGGGCAGAAGCAATGGCACACCTGAAGGAACAGGAAATTTTGATCTTCCCTTATTTGAACGACTTCTTGGTGATAGGCAACTCGGTCCAACATTGCAAAACACAACTAGAGAGAGTAATGACCTGTTTAGTAAACCTAGGTTGTGTCAGAGACACCGCACTACAGTTGCTCATAGAGCCAGTGCGCGTGTCCTGAGTACAGAAGCAGTGCTAAGAGTTACCTGGGGAGCAGGGCAGCAGAGGTGACAAAGCGTGCTTCAACTATTAGTGTCAGGGTCCAGTCAGCGCTGGAAAGTAAAGAGGCACGGGACCTGCGGACACTGAAAATGAACAAGCTTGCACGGGTCCTATGGTCATGTGACTGCAAGGGGGCGTGGCTTAGCGTCCTGCTTTCAGATATGACAGGACACCATACAACAACTCAGAGTCAAGCAAAACGGAGGTCACAACAGTACGGGCAAACGTAGTACAGGAGGGACAAACAGACGGGAGGTCAGACAAAGCCAAAGGTCATACACAGGATCACAGTACAGTACCAGGGAGGAGACAGAGCGGATAATCAGGGCCAAGCAGAGATCAAAACCAAACAGACATAGGAGGTACCAGGCAGAATCCAAAGCGATATCCAGGAAACAGACCGAGTCATACACAGAGAATCAAGTAACCAGAACACAGCACTAACACACTCAGGGGTCACCACACAAGGGCAAGAGTATAACTGACAGGGATGGGAGCGTCCTGAGGCTATAAGAAGCCTACCCCAGAACCAGGGAGAGGCCACAATCATAGCCCCAGGTGTGCAGGTAAGCCTGCATCGGGATCACAACCTTTAACCCCAGAAATGCCAGTCATCATCACTGGTTCCAAACATTAACCCCACTTGTGCGAGTCAAACCCACACTGCGATCATGACAGGTTGGCTATTGAATCTAAAAAAAATCAAAGATCGAGCCAAAGACTCATCAGGAGTTCTGAGGGCTTATGTTGGACTCCCAGAAGCAAGAGTGTTGCCTTCCGGAGGACAAAAGGGAAAAAATCGTGGGTCAGATGTTGAGGGCATCACAATACCCATCAATGACCTTGAGAAAGGCCATGTCCCTGATAGGTTCCCTAAACTCATGTTTGCCAGCAGTTCAGTGGGCCAAAATACACACCAGGGGGCTCCAGTGGGACATCTTAAAAAAACAGGGTCAATTAGAAGGTTGTATGACTTGTCTTCAACAGCTATTTGTTCCCTGAGTTGGTGGAAAGAGGTGGGCAATTTGACCAAGGGGATCCCTTGGGTGACCACAGTGTCTCAAGTTGTCACCATGGATGCAAGCCCCACAGGGTGGGGGGCTCATTTAGACAACAGGGTTACTCAGGGGGTCTGGACGGGTCAGCAGTTGGATGTATCCTCTAACCAAAAGGAGCTATTAGCAGTTAGTTACGCCCTAATAGAGTTCTTAGATACTCTTCGTGGCCATCCCGTGCAAGTATTTTTGGTGGTGGCCTATCTGAACCATCAGGTCACGGGCCTTGATGGACATAACTCAGATTTTCTGGTTGGTGGAAAGCAATCTCCTCTTCTTGATGGCACTCCACATTTGGGGGGTAGAGAACCAGAAGGCAGACTTTCTGAGACGCACTCAGTTGAAACAGGGCGAGTGGGTGCTAAAAGAGTCCATTTTCAACCAGATTGTGGAAATGTTGGGTCTTCCAGTCATACATCTCTTCACCAGCATCGACAACACAAAGGTAGACTCCTTTAGCTCCATAGATCACAGAGGGAATCCTCAGGCAGGCTCTAGATGACTTTATGATTCCTTGGGATCAGAGCCTGGCATATGCCTTCCCCCTGGTCATCCTCATCCCTGCAGTTCTAAGGAAGATCAGGGAGGACAGAGCAAGAGTGATACTGATAGCCCCTTTCTGGCCAAGAAGAACTTGTTTCACTTGGCTGAGAATGATGTCCATCACTGACCCTTGGGTACTACCACAAGTTCCGGACCTTCTCTCTCGGCATATCACCCTCAGGCAGCAAATTTACACTTAACAGCGTGGAATTTGAAAGGGCTCTTTTGAGGGACAGAGGTTTTTCCCCAAATTTGGTTTTCACCCTACTTCAGAGTAGAAAAATCATCACTATCAAAGCCTACTGTGAAACCTAGAAAAAATTCCTATCCTCGGGGGTTAGAGTCCAGTATGGAGTCCCAATAACGGCAATCCTTGAGTTCCTACAAAAGGGGTTGGAACGAGGCCTGGCTACTTAATACTCTAAAGGTTCAGGTGGGCGCTCATGATGTAGCAGGCAATCCTTGGGTAGCAAGATGGCCTCCCAGTGGATGGCCATGGAACAAGGAGGTGGAATAAGATTCTGAAGGTGAACAACTGGCTACGGCGATGGTGCCGTCAGCAACGATTTGGATTTCTGAATCACGGAGTGAACTACTTATACGATGGACTACTTGCTAGAGATGGGGTGCACCTTACGAAGACTGGAAAGCATGTATTTGGAAGTCGCCTTGCTACACTTGTAAGGAGAGCTTTAAACTAGAACAAGGGAAGGGAAGCAAAAGACCAGAAAAAGCCATACACCTGACAAATGCTATTGAGAACTCTGCTATTAGAAGTGGAAAGGAAGGACAAAGACAAAAGAATCTAATTAATAAAAATATTGGAGAAAGAGAAACCAATCACAAACTAAAATGTTTCTATACTAATGCACAAAGCATGGGCAACAAACAAGGAGAATTGGAACTACTAACACAGGAAAAGAAATATGATGTCATTGGAATCACTGAAACTTGGTGGGACAATACACATGATTGGAATACAAGACTAGAAGGATACAACTTATTTGCAAGAAACAGACTTGATAAACGAGGAGGGGGTGTCGCATTGTATGTTAGAAACACGTATATCTGCACAGAGATTGAAGCTTCAGAGACTGGGAGTTCTGTGGAAACTGTTTGGGTAAGAATACATGAACAGAACAATGGAAAGGACACCATTGTAGGCATTTACTACAGGCCGCCTGTGCAAGCTGAAGATATGGATGAACTCTTTATGCATCAAATGGCCAAGTTCTCCAAAAAATATGACATAGTTGTCATGGGAGATTTCAACTATCCAGACATTTGTTGGGAATCTCTCTCAGGCAAAACTAACAGGTCATGGAAATTCTTATCCTCTCTTGCTGACAACTTTATCTTCCAAAAGGTAAGGGAGAAAACAAGGGGAACTGCTACCTTGGATCTAATCCTTATAAACAGGGAGGAAATGGTTGAGGAGGTAAAAGTGGCTGGGACCCTAGGAGGTAGCGACCATGCTATTTTAGAATTTTGGATAACTAGAGGCGGAAGACCTGTGAAGACTCAGACGTCAAGGTTAGATTTCAGAAAGGCAGATCTTAAGGGATTCAGAAAGAGAATTGGAGGGATCCAATGGCTGGATATCCTAAAAGACAAAAATGTCCAGGAGGGGTGGGAAATCTTGAAAAATGAAATTCTCAAAGCACAGCTGTTAACAATTCCGAAAAGAGGGAAGAATAGGAAGCATTTAAGGAAACCAGGATGGATGAACACAGAACTTAAGCACATGCTAAAAAGGAAGAAAAAAATGTTTATAAAATGGAAAGAGGGAGGCATATCTAAAGAAGAATATAATGCTGACTGCAGAACCTGCAGGGCACAAATCAGATTAGCTAAAGCTGAAAATGAATTGAGGCTTGCAAGAGATGTCAAAAGCAATAATAAAGGATTTTGGGGATATGTCAAAAGTAAAAGAAAAGTCACAGATGCTATAGGATTTTTACAGGATGAAAATGATGAAATGGTAAGACAGGATGTTGAGAAGGCTGAACTTTTAAATTCCTATTTTGCATCTGTTTTCTCTCAGAAAGGAAAAGTAACATCAACTGTTATTCACTGTCCTATTAAGGGAATAGAAGAATCCAGGATATCTATAAACAGAAAGATAGTGAGGAAACACTTAGCTAACCTAAATGAATTCAAGTCTCCAGGTCCAGATGAATTACACCCCAGAGTACTGAAGGAGATAGCAGAAGAAATTTTTGAACCCCTCTCCATAATCTTTGAAAATTCTTGGAGAACAGGAGAAGTGCCAGAAGACTGGAGAAGAGCAAATGTTGTTCCTATCTTCAAAAAGGGGAAGAAGGTGGACCCAGGCAACTATAGGCCGGTGAGTCTGACTTCTATACCAGGAAAGATCTTTGAACAAATTATTAAACAACATGTATGTCAATACCTGGATAAGAATGAAGTGATTAAACAGAGTCAGCATGGGTTTGTAACTAATAAGTCATGTTAGACTAACTTAATTTCCTTCTATGACGGAATCACTGATTGGGTGGATCAAGGAAATGCTGTAGATATATTATATCTTGACTTCAGCAAAGCATTTGACAAAGTCTCTCATACAATCCTTATTGAAAAAATGACTATGTATGGAATGGACTAGGCAACTGTTAGGTGGATTCATAACTGGCTTAGTGATCGGACCCAAAGAGTGGTCGTAAATGGCTGCACATCCAGTTGGAAGAATGTCTCAAGTGGGGTACCACAGGGCTCTGTCCTGGGCCCTGTATTGTTCAACATCTTTATCAACGATTTAGATGAAGGAATTGAGGGTAAACTGATTAAATTTGCTGATGACACAAAGCTAGGAGGGATAGCTAATACTAGAGAAGAGAGAGAGAGGATTCAAAAAGATTTAAATAAACTGGAGAAGTGGGCAGCAACTAACAGAATGGTTTTTAACAGGGAGAAATGCAACGTACTACATCTGGGCAATAAAAATGAAAAAAGCATATATAGAATGGGAGGAATAGGGCTAAGTGACAGCACATGTGAAAAAGACTTGGGTATACTAATAGATCACAGACTGAATATGAGTCAACAGTGTGATGCAGCAGCAAAAAAGGCAAATGCAATTCTAGGATGTATTAACAGAAGCATACAGTCTAGATCACGTGAAGTCATTATTTCCCGCTACTCCTCTTTGGTCAGACCTCATCTGGAATATTGTGTCCAGTTTTGGGCACCACATTTTAAAAAAGACATCAACAAACTGGAGCAAGTTCAGAAAAGAGCGACCAGAATGGTGACCGGTCTGCAAACCCTGTCTTATGAGGAAAGGTTGCAGGATTTGGGAATGTTTAGTTTGCAAAAGAGAAGACTGAGAGGAGACTTAATAGCTGTCTACAAATATCTAAAGGGCTGTCACATTGTAGAAGGATCAACTTTATTCTCATTTGCACAAGGAAAGACTAGAAGCAATGGGATGAAGCTGAATGGGAGGAGACACAGATTAGATATTAGAAAAAACTTTTTGACAGTTAGAGTGATCAATGAGTGGAACAGGCTGCCACGAGAAGTGGTGAGTTCTCCTTCAATGGAAGTCTTCAAACAGAGGCTGGACAGACATCTGACTGGGATGATTTAGCGAATCCTGCTTTGAGCAGGGGGTTGGACCAGATGGCCCAGGAGGTCCCTTCCAACTCTACGATTCTATGATTCTAAGATTCATTAAAACCTTCGCAAGATCTAGGCCTATTACCAGCCAAAAATTGCCGCCATGGGATCTAAATTAGGGCTGATAAGACCAAACAGGTCCCCCCTTTGAACCCTTGGATTCTGCCTTGCTCAAGGTTCTGTCCCTTAAAACGGTCCTTCTAGTGGCTTTAACAGCAGCCCGTATAGTGAGCGACATTCAGACTTTATCTGCAGGCCCTCCCTTCACTAGGATCTTAGAAGACAGAATTATTTTAAAGCCTGACCCTGCTTATTTGCCCAAAGTAGCATCTTAGTTCCATAGGTCCCAAGAGGTAGTCCTTCCTTCCTTTTGCTCCAACCCCAAAAAATGCTAGAGAAGAGAAATTCCACTTATTAGACGTAAAAAGGTCTTTGCTTTAGTACCTAGCGTCCACCCAGGGGTGTAGGAAGGATGTATCTCTGTGTGCTTTCAGGGGCCTAGGAAGGGACTCAAGGCCTCCAATAGTACCTTGGCAAGAGATGCGATCTCATTGACCTACTCGTGGGAATGTCGCCCCGGAGGGTTTGAGAGCTCATTCCACGAGAACAGTGGCAACCTCCTGGGCAGAAAGGTTGGATGTATCAATAGAGCAGATCTGTAAGGCTGCCACTTGGTCATCATATAAATAAAGATTATTATTACTATTATCACCTTCTACCTTTTATAAACACTATCGGCTAGACCTAGCCTCTTCTTCTGATCTTACCTTAGGGTTCTACAGGTTGTGTTCCCTCCCTAAGATACCATTCTCTGAAATTATCTTCGTTGTGCTATGGTGCAGGGGCTCCACTAACATTTTGTGAATGGCCAGAGCCCCTGCACTGTTTACTATGCGGTGGAGATCTTGGCGCTGAGATCTCATCTCCCGAGATCTTGGTGCGGAGATCCCCATCTGCGCCGCACCTGCGGCCATTTTCCTCTAGACATCCAGTAGAGGCAGGCGCGGTTGGAGATCTCGGCATTCCTCCATCTGCGCCAAGTGAGAAGCCGGACCCCAGAAGAAGAATGACGGCTGCCATATGCCTCCGCTGCACGGCTACCACTCGCCACCATACCACCACTACAGGACCACTGCTCGCCGCCGTACCACCGCACACTGCAAGATCACCGCACCACCACCACAACACCCCCAGCTCCGGGCCCGCAGCATTGACCCCTCGGTAAGAACAGTTTTCGGTTTATAAGATGCACCCCCACTTTCCCCTTAATTTTGGGGATCATAAAAGTGCGTCTTATAATCTGAAAAATAAGGTCTATCTGCATTTGGTTGTATATTATTACTGCTTGTATTGTATATGAATAAAGTATATTATTTATGGAGTGGTATTTTCTCTTACTGTATAGAAATTGCTCTTAGGCTAACCAAAATGTTAAAACAAACATTAGGGCAATTTAAAGGCAATGCTTCTAAATAGTAACCACGTGTATGTAAATTGAGCCACTGGGAATGTGATGAAAGAAATAAAAGCTGAAATAAAGGGATTTTTGGTACTTACCGTAAAATCTCTTTCTTGGAGCCTTTATTGGGGGACACAGGTTACCATGGGTGTATGCTGCTATCGCTAGGAGGCTGACACTATGCAAATAAGAAAAAGTTAGCTCCTTCCCGGCAGTATACACCTACCGACAGGCCCAGATTACCTCAGTTGGTGCTAAAGCAGTAGTAGGAACAACATAAGAACTCAACCTATGTACCAACCAAACAACGGCATATTGGCCAACATGGTACAACATTAAAGGAGGTTGCTGTGTCCCCCAATGAAGGCTCTAAGAAAGAGATTTTACGGTAAGTACCAAAAATCCCTCTTTCTCGCTTCATTGGGGGACACAGGTTACCATGTCCAAAAGCAGTCCCAAGGGTGGGAAAGAAATGCTGAGAGAAGGGTACTTAGGTCGGCCGGTGGGAGACCGCCGCCTGCAGTATCTTCCTACCCAAGCCTGCGTCAGCGGAGGCGTGAGTATCTACCTCCGAAAGTATGGAGAGTAGCAGCCTTGCAAACCTGCAAGCCCGAAGCCTGGTGATGAACGGCCCAGGAAGCTGCTACAGCCTGGGTAGAGTGAGCCCTCACTCCCGGAGGAGGCTGTTTGACCTGGACGCGGTATGCCTCCGAAACCGCTGAGCGAATCCAACGAGCAATGGTGAAATTGGAGGCTGGAAATCCATTCCGACGACCTTCAGTGACAACAAACAGGGAATCGGACTGACGGAAGGAAGCAGTCCTAGCAAGGTAGACTCAAATTGCCCTGGCCAAGTCCAGCTTGTGGAGGGATCTCTCCAAGGGATGAGTTGGAGAGGGACACAGAGAGGGGAGGATGATGTCCTCATTGATGTAAAAGACAGAGACTACCTTTGGCAGAAAGGCAGGAACCGGTTAGAGAACTACCTTATTCTGGTGCAAAACTAGGAAGGGAGAACGGCAGGATAATGCTGCCAACTCTGAAACCTTCCCAATAGAGGAGATGGCAACTAGGAAGGCCACCTTCCACGAGAGGATGGGAAAAAGAAATATCCTGAATCGGCTCAAAAGGCACACACTGGAGGGCGCTCAAAACAAGACTTAGATCTCATGACTCGACCAGAGACTGGTAAGGAGACACTATGTGAGCGACACCCTGAAGAAAAGTCCACCTGGGAAAGAGAAGCCAGGTCCATTGGAAGAGGAAAGCTAGAGCTGACGTCTGACCCTTTAAGGTACTGAGGGAAAGGCCTGAATCGAGACCCGTCTGTAGAAATCCAAGAATGGAGGGAAGAGAAAAAGACATAGGAAACAAACTGTTGACCTCACACCACCGAAAGAAGACTTTCCAACATGTGTGATAGATGCGTGATTACGCTGGTTTCCTTGCCTTAATCAAGGTCTGGATGACCTTGTGTGGAAAGCTTCAGTCCCTCAGGACCGCGGCCTCAACGGCCATGCCATTAAATTCAGAGACGGAGAAATCAGATGGAAGAGGGGCCCTTGCGATAGAAGGTCTGGACGGTCTGGAAACCTCCAGGGAACGTCCAAAAGTTCACTAGCTCCATATACCAGGCCCTCCATGGCCAATCTGGAGCTACTAACAGAACGGGGACACTTTCTGCTTTTATTATCTTCACGGTCCTGGAATCAGGAGAAGAGATGGGAACAGAAAAGGCATGCGAAACTGGGACCACGGGATCACAAGTGCGTTGCAACCGATGTCCATCAGATCCTGAGACCTGGCTACGTATTTAGAAACTTTGTGGTTTACTCGAGGTCGACATCTGGAACACCCCACCTCAGACAAATTCAGTGGAAGACAGCGGGGATGAGAGACCACTCGCCTGAAACAAGCCCCTGACGGCTCAGGAAATCGGCTTTCCAGTTGTCCACCCCTGGAATGTGGACGGCCAATATGGCGGAAACATGGCTTTCCGCCCAACACCGAATCTTTACCACCTCCAGCATGATCTGCTTGCTGCGAGTTCCGCCTTGGTGATTTATGCATGCCACGGCAGTGGCGTTGTCCGACTGGCTGTGGACCTGCTTCTCCGTGAGAATGGACTGCCAGCGGATGAGGGCAAGAGGAATTGCCCTGATCTCCAAGAGACTGATTGGGAGGAGAACCTCCTGAGCATCTCAGCGGCCTGCGCTGTGAGGTGGAGGAAAGCTGACATCGGTGGTGGTGACTTGCCACCAAATGGGAAGGATCTGCGTAGGACAGAGGTGGGAAGCGTCCACCAGGTTAGGGATTGCCTCACCTTGAGAGGCAGAAGCATCGTTTTTTTCAGGGAAATCATAGTCTTGTCCCAGGCAGGTAGGAGGGCCAGCTTGAGAGGGCGGGAGTGAAAATGGGCATACGGCGCTGCATCCATGGAGGCAATGATCTTCCCCAGGATGCTCATGCAGAGCCGAAGGGGAAGAGGGACCGGGCGCTTTAGGGCTTTCATCCCCTGTCGGAGAAATTAAAATTTCTTCTTTGGAAGGAAGACTCGAGCTTGGCTGGTAACGAATTCCATGCTCAGGAATACTAGATGCTGAGTTGGGATCAGGGTCGACTTGTCTTTACTGATTATCCGGCCGAGATGCCGCAGCGTGCCCAGAGTGATCTGGAGTCTGTGAACGCAGTCTTAGCGAGATGGGTCCTTGACCAGAAGATCATCGAGATAAGGGATTATAAGAATTCCCTTAGAACGAAGGATGGCCATGACCGCCGTCATGATCTTCGAGAAGATCCCGGGGGCGGACGCCGGACCGAATGGGAGAGCCGTGAACTGGTAAAGGTGTTCCTGTAGGGCAAACCGGAGGAACCTCTGATGCTGCACACAAATAGGAACGTGCAAATAAGCGTCCTGAATGTCCACAGAGCAAAGCTATTCCCCCAGCTCAGAGCAAATATATTCCCCCAGCTCTGTGGAGGCAATGACCGAGCGCAAGGAACCCATTCAAAAATGGCAAACCCGAAGGTGACGATTCAACTGCTTGAGGTCCAAGAATGGGCGAAGGGAACTGTCCTTTTTCGGGACTACGAACAGGATTGAGTAAAACCTGAAAAACTGTTCGTGCCAAGGAACGGGTACGATTACTCCTGAGTTTAGGAGGGAAGAGACAGCCCAGGAGAGCCCTGGGACCTGAGAGGGCTGTCTTGGTGGACGAGAGGGAAGAAACGTCCCTTTGGGGGCAAAGAAAAATCTATCTTGTAGCTTGAGGTGACAATCTCCCTGACCCAGGCGTTGTCAACCGCCGCCAACCAAGTATCCTTTAAGGAAGAAGCCTGCCTCCCACCCTGGAAGGATTCCCAGGTGGGGGTGACCCTTGATTTTGAGGAAAATGTGTGCCCGCAAGAACCGGAGGGCTTGGAGGGGCGGCTCCAAGACCTTCAGCGAGGTGCAGGTTTGAAGGAAGGTTTCCTTCTTTTCCTCTTGTGCGGAGGTCTTGCTGTGAGGATCCGAGGTTTCCTTCTTTCCCCTGAAGAAGAGAAGGGTTGTAAGGGCCGAAAAGACTGGGTGCCCCTTCTGTTGAAGGGGCGTCTTGGCCTGGATTGGGGCAGAGAAGTACCTTTGTCTCCGGTGGCGTCCGAAATGATCTGGTCCAGCCCGGCTCCAAGGAGCCTGGAGCCCTGCAATGGTAGGCCAGTGAGAGATTTTTTTTTTTTCTAGGAAGCTGGAACCGCGTTCCACACCTTCAACCAAAAAATGCGGCAAAAAGCAATAATGTTGCTGTTTGCTCTTGCTGAAGAAACAGCAGTATCCAGGGAGGCATTCAACAGGTATTTACCCGCATGGGTAATTTGGTCTGCCAAATCTGCTAATGGCTAAAGCCTCGATATGTCTGTCTGTAGCGTCCCTGAGAGTTGCCGCATCGGGAACAGACAGAACTGTGTGGGATGCTAAGGGTGAGACCGGCGGGTCCACCTTAGGAGATTCAGACCTTTTGCTGATAAGAAAAAAAAAAACTTTTGTAGTTCCAGCACACGATATAGGAAAATTAAAAAAAAGCTTTTATTTAGTCCATCTTTAAAAATACAATACCAAATGTAATAAAAGCATGTGTAGGCTACACATGCTTTTATTACATTTGGTATTGTATTTTTAATGATGGACTAAATAAAGGCTTTTTTTAATTTTCCTATATCGTGTGCTGGAACTACAAAAGTTTTTTTTTCACCAAGAATTTTCTCCCAGATGGGGATGGATTCATTCCGTGCACCGAGATCATGGAAAGGAGGACTGGGCAGGCTGGACCAGGTGAGCTGAAGATTAATTCTATATTGCCTTTGCTGATAAGGTCTGAACTAAATGGGTAAAGGATGTCTAGCCGTTTTCTTCCCGGAAAGCGCCTTCCGGGATGTTCCCAGTGTCTAGTGGTAGTGACCTCAAACTATTGAGTGGGAAAAAGTCTGGAGGTATGTTTTACCCTTATGAATGCAATGGATTCGTCCTGAGCAGTCACATTTTCCACTTTTATTTCGGGGGGGGGTTTGAACGATAGCCGAAATGAGGCTATCTACCATGTCCTGTGTCCTAGAGGTCTGAGCTGCATCAGAGTCCGACTCTGACAGACAGGTTACATCTGACCCGACGTCCGCTTCCGAAGAGGGGAAAAGGGTAGAGAGGGGGAGCTAGACAGAGTCCGCTACCTAGACCTTCCTCCTGGTCTGTCCCTGTGAAGGTCAAGGTTAGGTGTGTGCGAATCACCGTGAGATGTGTTCGGAGCACTGTTGGCAGCAGGGAGATGTGGCATACGTTCCAGGACCTGTACCAGGGACTGTGATATTTTCATCAAGTCTGAGACTGACTGAGACATTGTAACGGTCAGACCTGAGACCGACTGGGACATGACAACAGCCCACTCCAGAGGGGAGGGTGTGCTCTCATCCCAGACGTTAGAAGTGTACTAAGAAGCAGACATGGTGGAAGGACTGCAGGACGGACAGAAGGGCGACGGCTGGCCTGAAGCCCACTTTCTCTTACAGCGGGCACAAGCGTAGTGAATAACCGTAGGATTGTGACCAGAGGCCCCTGTGAGGTTGTGAGAAAGTGCAGCAGGATGCTGGCAGCGATACTGCTGAGGAGAGCTATTAAAAGGTAAAGTGGCTAGGGGAAGGGAGAGGGCACAGCCTACCAGATACCCGGCGATTATGCAGCAGCAGAGCGCAGGAAGCTGTGTCCCCCGATGTACACCGCATATGTGTGGGTGCTGAGGCACTGTAGACGCTGCAGGAGCCTCAGCTGCCAAGATGGAGGCTGTACTCCTTGGTCACGAGACGCGCTGAGGGAAGCGGTGGGCGGGGATATTGCAGAGCAGACAGCGTGTAGAGATCCCCCTGTGAATGGACAGTCGGCTTGGGCGCACAAAAAGGGGGGTGTGCCCCGCCGGCGAAAGTGAAACTTGCATCCTAATAGACTAAGACATCCTGAGGAGCCACCGCCTGAAGTAGTCCCAAAGTCAGCGCCGGGTCGAACAAGTAAGCCAGGGGGTGTGCCCGGCACTGGAAGTGAAAGCGGAGCAGTGATAGGCTGGCCAGTGTGAAGGGGGTCGTGAATGGGACCCATGACGCGTCGAGGACAAAGGTGCCGAGCCGGAAGGCGTGGCCCGTACGCAGGCCAGCCGAGGAAGAAGCCTGTAAAAATGGCGGAGACCGCGCGTTGAAGGGAAAAAAGGTGCGGATTTTGAAAACGAGGTGCAAGAAGCAGGGGTCTATTGTGATCGGTGAGCTCTGCTGCCGCCTGGGGTGGGGGAGAGTTTTAGGGGCATATACCTGTTGTGAGAGTCCGGCTCCTCATCATCTCTGAGAATCGCATCAGGATCCCTCGGGAGAGAGAGAGGGTCCTGGTATAGAGATTCTCCTTCCCGCACCGTCTCCGGACGGTGCAGAAGAAGGTATCGACTCCTTATTAAAAAGGGGGAAGGCCACCACCGGTGACCACCGTCTTCTTCTCAGCCCTCTCCGAGGAGAGGGGTGAGGAGGGGAAAAGGCAAGGACTTGCCACCAATAGTCACCCTGAAACACCCATAAGGGTGACAGGAGACAAAGTCCTGCCTGTGAGTCCGAGAGTGGGTGATACCACACTGCTCTCTCGGTCGCATAAATGTGGGAAAACAGGGTGAGAAGTCTGCACCCTGCTACCCGAAGAGCTGTATCTGAAAAACAGAGGGGAAATGATTAATAAACACACAAAACCTGTGAAGAAAAAACACTGCGTATCTGGTGTTAGATCCAGGTCCGCCTCCTACAGACACTAAGCTTAAACTGAGGTAATTTGGGCCTGTCGGAAGGAGTATACTGCTAGGGAGGAGCTAACTTTTTCTTATTTGCATAGTGTCAGCCTCCTAGCAACACCAGCATACACCCATGGTAACCTGTGTCCCCCAATGAAGCGAGAGAGAAAAATAATTTCCCCTAGTATTATTCTGACATTTCATGTTCTTGAAATATAGTAATTATTAGAGTTGAGCGACTTTGGTCGGATCGGGTTTCGTGAAACCCGAATGAAACAAAATAAGTTTCAGATGAAACTCGTCCGACTAGAGCAAAACAAAGTCGGAGTTTCGTCCGAAACCCGACCCCAATGCAAGTCAATGGGAAATAAAAGTCGGCCGAAACTCCGACTTTTTTTGCTCTAGTCGGACGAGTTTCATCTGAAACTTATTTTGTTTCATTCGGGTTTCACGAAACCCGATCCGACCAAAGTCGCTCAACTCTAGTAATTATCCTAACTGACCTAATAGAAAGAATGTGTACTAGGATTAAATGTCAAGGATTTTGAAAAACTTGAGTTTTAAAGAAGATGGCCAAGGTATATGTAACATATGTATTCAATTGTATATGTGGTCCAGGTATAGTACACATACAAGTCAGAGCCTAAGCAATACCTCAAAATGTTTGTGTAGAGATCTAAGATACCTGTCAAATATGCACCACTAACTTGGCTGTAACCTCAGTGGAGAGGCGGCAAAGCGAGAGACACCTGACCACAGAATAGCGCTTACCCACCCCAACATCTGTGTTGCCATTACTTCCCCAGGGAGGGCTTTTAGTCTGACTTGTTTGTGTATTATACAGTACTTGGAACACATTAACTACTAGATTGCATATGGTGGTAATATTGTCCATATCAGTGTGTGCACATTCCATTTTTAACTGTATGATTGTCTTTATTGCACATTTATTAAAGAGAACCTGTCAACACAATTTTGTATGTTAAAAGTAAAGGAATGGCCATAATGATGCTGTTGTACAGATTAAATAGATACTTTTGGTGAAGAAATCCTCACCCTGGTCATTCTTTAGTCTGCATTTGAAGTTTTGGTGTAATAAGCTTTAGGTGAACATCGGTGGAACTGCAGATAGGTTGTTCTGCCTCTGCCCCTTTGCTTGCTTCTTGTGTCTGTATCTGCCTCCAGTGTAAAAGATCACGCCAGTGCCATTTTCGCCATATGCGACACTTGCGCAAAATGAGATCTCGGCTTTTCATTGAACCAAGATTCTCAATCTGCTCAAGCGCCACCATCGTTGCTATTTTACAGATGACAAGCGGGAGGTCGATCTGCGCATGTGCCACTGAAGTACTGTTTTATTTACCAATGCTAGTAGATCAATCTGCACAAGATTCACCTGTGGCGTGAGGGGCTTCAGCGCAGACTTTCAAAAATCAGGCAGATATAGACACGATGTTAGGCGTCGGGTTACTGCCACTGCACAGCAGGAATCCAGAGCATTGCACCCAGCGGTCTCCCATTCTTCTTCAGCCGCAGTGGAGCCTGCTCAGCAGACTCATCAGTCCAGGCGCTCTGCCCAGACCAGCAGTGTAGGGTTGGTTGCTGCTGCCACCTCTGGTTCAGGTTTGACAACGCATGCTGGCCAGCAGCGAGCCACTCCAGGGACGAAGTCCTCTTTTCGCTCCACTGAGCATGCCCGTGGGACGATCTCTCTTTGGAGATCGGAGGTCACATGCTCAGGTCCTTCTCCAGCTCGGATTGGACCATCTGAAAGGTCCCGAAAAGATGCAGCTATAAAAGAGCAGCATGGCCGTGCGGCCATGCGCTAGGATAGACTCAAATAGTTTGGAGTGTATGATGATGGATGCATGTATCTGGTGACTGACTCATTATGAAACCCCTTCCCTTTTGATACGTATGTTGGTAGGGTTTGGAGACTGAGTCAGTGCCTGCCAGTGGCTAGTCTATAGGCCACAGTGCATACCAGCCGTCTGCACACTAGCGTCTGATGGTGTCGCCCACTACAGGGCACTGTCGAACCGCGGCAAGTGACAGCCACGCCGCTGCAACGCCTTGCGCAACTTGTGCGCTTACCTGGCCCAACCCAGGGTGATTAGTGGCGTCCACCTGAGCGGCACTGTGCACACTTGCACATGTAATTTATTTAACCCTTGCTGGCATCGCAGTCGCGGTGCCGAGCGCTGGCGGTCTAGAGGGACTTCAGTCCTGCGGTCTAAGGGCTGAGTTCTGTGACTATACGCTAACGCTCACACTGCCGAGCTCTGTGAGCAATAACAGGCTACGGCATTTATTATTTTGCGGTTGTGCGGCTCTGTGAGATAACAGAGTCCGCCTCTGTACACATTGGGTGAGGTTAACCCCGTGTGTTCCATTATTATACCGCCATATCGCGTCCGCCATTACCGAGCAGCAGTTAACGCCTCTGCACGGTGGACCCTGGGCTGCGAACGCACCTAAACACCATCCTTATTATTTGGTGCGTTCCGCCATCCCATAACATACGAGAGGCAAGCGGAAGGGCCGGGTGTCATGGGTATGTCAGATGCAACAGTTGCTCTACATCTGGCTGTAGATCTCTGCGTTTGGCATTGCAGACACCTTCTTAATCCTTCTGACTTTTTGACCCAACAGCAACCTCCCTCCAGCTCTATTTGACACACCTGGATCTTGGTGTTTATAAACTCCCAACCTGCTTCAGGGAGTAGCCGGTGATATTCACTTTATCCCTTGTGAAGGATTGGAGCTGTACCTGTTGGCTAACTTCCTTTCTGTTGCTCTTGGAGGATGTTTGGTGTTATTTCTCTGGAGTCTGCTGAAGGTAAGTTCCTCTCTCCTTGTTTGTCTCCCTTGTTGTCTTTAGTTAATAGTGAGGACTGACCAGTGCTCATTCCCACCTCTCTATCCAAGGCCTATCTCTAGGGATGTACAGGGCTTAGGTTTCCTGCTCGGTGATTAGTGTGGAACCAATATAGGGACGGTAGAGTAGGCAGGGTGTTATAAGATCTGCCTAGGGGTCTCCATTCCCCCAGTCCCTAGTATTTATGCTTCCTTCCCCTCTTCCCTTCGTGTTGCACGTACTCTTTTCCACACTGTGCGTGAGCCCGGGTCACTGGTATTACTGGTAAATTTAGGTCAATATAATTTGTGTTTATTTGAAAATATCAGAATGTTGGCAAACATTTTGAAAAGTTAGACATTTTCAAAATGTCAATATTTATATTCTTAAGTCAGCTAATAGTGATGACATGTTGGATAACGTCTTATTTGAGCATGCTCGGGTTATTCTAGTATTTTGGGCGTTCGCGGATAATATATTCGAGTCCCTGCATCTGCATGTTTTGCGGTGGTAAACAGGTGCAACACATGCAGGGATTGCCTGTTTGTTTGAGACCTATCAATGACTCTCACTGTGGCTGTTTGATCCCGCTTATAGGCCCCATTACATGTATCAATGTCCCAGCGATCCCACCAACGATCCGACGTGGATGGGATCGCTGGGACATAGGTGATCGCTGGTGAGCTGTCACATAGACAGACCCACCAGCGATCAGGATCAGCGAGCAAGCTGGTATCCAAGGTAAACAGCGGGTATCCAAGACCCGCGCGGCTCTTAAATACCCGCTGTTTACATTGAAAACCAGCATCCAGCGTCGCTGATCGCTGGTCTCTCGCTGCAACACACAGCGATGCACGCTGGCCAGCGGGAGACCATCGATCAAAAAATGGCCCAGGACGATCCTGCACGATCAGCGATACCCGGCAGGGGGGCAGGTCGCTGATCCATATCACACTCAGCGATGTCGCTGGCGAGATCACTGTGGCTTCACAAAATCAGCGATCTCGCTGTGTGTTACGGGGCCTTATAGCTGGGTCTAACAGGCCATCGTACCCTAAGGTCATCAGATGACTTTACGGTACCATGGTAATGATTGGCACCTGCGATTACGATCGCAGGTGGTTGATTCTGTCAAAGGGGGTCTTTTAACCCCTTTTTAACCACACAGATGCTGCTGTTGCAATTGACAGTGGTATTTAAAAGGTTAATTTTCTACTGTTGATTCCAAAACTGGCCGGGGATCATGCCTTAGGGTGTCAGCTGTCATAAACAGCTGTCACCTACGGGATTTGCACCCGCTGGGTGGGCACTATTCACTTATTCATTGGTGTTGTGAACAAGGAATAAGGCCCCTTAACGGCTGCTTTTAAAAGCGTATTGGCGGTCGTTAATCGGTTAAACATTTGTGAAACCATTTTCAACTGATGATACAGTGATGAGGGCCTTTAATTTTAAGCTGTAGTCCTGTTTAGCAGAAGTGAGGGCCTACTTAAATGTGAACATACAGTTGTGGCCAAAAGTATTGACACCCCTGCAATTCTGTCAGATAATACTCAGTTTCTTCCTGAAAATGATTGCAAACACATTCTTTGGTATTATTATCTTCATTTAATTTGTCTTAAATGAAAAAACACAAAAGAGAATGAAGCAAAAAGCAAAACATTGATCATTTCACACAAAACTCCAAAAATGGGCCAGACAAAAGTATTGGCACCCTCAGCCTAATACTTTGTTGCACAACCTTTAGCCAAAATAACTGCGACCAACCGCTTCCGGTAACAATCAATGAGTTTCTTACAATGCTCTGCTGGAATTTTAGACCATTCTTCTTTGGCAAACTGCTCCAGGTCCCTGATATTTGAAGGGTGCCTTCTCCAAATTGCCATTTTTAGATCTCTCCACAGGTGTTCTATGGGATTCAGGTCTGGACTCATTGCTGACCACCTTAGAAGTCTCCAGTGCTTTCTCTCAAACCATTTTCTAGTGCTTTTTTGAAGTGTGTTTTGGGTCATTGTCCTGCTGGAAGACCCATGACCTCTGAGGGAGACCCAGCTTTCTCACACTGGGCCCTACATTATGCTGCAAAATTTGTTGGTAGACTTCAGACTTCATAATGTCATGCACTCGGTCAAGCAGTCCAGTGCCAGAGGCAGCAAAGCAACCCCAAAACATCAGGGAACCTCCTCCATGTTTGACTGTAGGGACCATGTTCTTTTCTTTGAATGCCTCTTTGTTTTCTCCTGTAAACTCTATGTTGATGCCTTTTGCCCAAAAAGCTCTACTTTTGTCTCATCTGACCAGAGAACATTCTTCCAAAACGTTTTAGGCTTTTTCAGGTAAGTTTTGGCACACTACAGCCTGGCTTTTTTATGTCTCGGGGTAAGAAGTGGGGTCTTCCTGGGTCTCCTACTATACAGTCCCTTTTCATTCAGATGCCGACGGATAGTACGGGTTGACACTGTTGTACCCTCGGACTACAGGGCAGCTTGAACTTGTTTGGATGTTAGTCGAGGTTCTTTATCCAACATCCGCACAATCTTGCCTTGAAATCTCTTGCCAATTTTTCTTTTGCGTCCACATCTAGGGAGGTTAGCCACAGTGCCATGGGCTTTAAACTTCTTGATGACACTGCGCACGGTAGACACAGGAACATTCAGGTCTTTGAAGATGGACTTGTAGCCTTGAGATTGCTCATGCTTCCTCACAATTTGGTTTCTCAAGTCCTCAGACAGTTCTTTGGTCTTCTTTCTTTTCGCCATGCTCAATGTGGTACACACAAGGACACAGGACAGAGGTTGAGTCAACTTTAATCCATGTCAACTGGCTGCAAGTGCAAATTAGAGAAGCATCACATGATTTTTCGAACAGTGCCAATACTTTTGTCCACCCTCTTTTTTATGTTTTGTGTGGAATTATATCCAATTTGGCTTTAGGACAATTCTTTTTGTGTTTTTTCATTTAAGACAAATTAAATGAAGATAATAATACCAAAGAATTTGTGTTTGCAATAATTTTCAGGAAGAAACTGAGTATTATCTGACAGAATTGCAGGGGTGTCAATACTTTTGGCCACAACTGTAGCTTGTTTGACTGTGGAGAAGTCTTCCTGTGAGTGCATTTTCTTCCAGCGCTGCTCATCAGTCCTAGACGTTTTGCTCAGCTTTCTTGTGAGGTTGGTGTGCCAAGTAAAAAATGTTTTTTTGACAGGCAGGGAAATGTTATGCATTATATCACAGAAAGAATCAGCTGTGATCCCCTGCTGTCCTGTTTGTGTACTCTTGTGCATCCTCCCCTGGTCAGGAGGTGTGGTATGATCAGACCATGTTTCTGCACGGTCAGATAAAGCCATTACACAGTAACATAGCATGGGCACATTATCACCACAGTCAATTTTCTAACAAGTCCAGTTGTGGAACTGATTTTTATTCCCAGCTCTATTGATTAAAATGTACTTTATTTATCTCTGGAGGTACCCGGTCTGTCTGCGCAGGGGATGGAGGGTGTGACGCGGGCCTGTAGATTGGCGTCGGTCAGCGGAGACGGAGTCAACCTCCTGGAGCACACGCTGGATACCCGCCAAAAGCCCCGTTTTCGCGCACAGTCCCCTTTATATCAGACCCACCCCCTTTAGTCAGGTGTAAAGGTCTGCTCCGGTCAAAAAATCCTTCCCCTGGCAACAATGGTGACAGCCCCGACAATTCCGGCCCAGACACGCGAGAGACACTACTAGCCTGGTCCATCCTCCCACAGTCCTATAGAGAATCTATGGGGTATTGTCAAGAGGAAGATGAGATGAAGGCTGCTGTCAAAGCAACTTGGGACTTGGGCTTCCATAACCATAACACCTCAGCAGTGTCACAGGCTGATCGCATCCATTGCACGTCAAATTGATGCAGTAATTGATGCCAAAGGAGTCCCGACCAAGTATTGTGTGCATTTACTGAACATACATTTCAGTAGGCCAACATTTTGGATTTTAACATAATTTTTCAAGCTGGTGTTATAAAGTATTCTAATTTACTGAGATAATAACTTTTGGGTTTTCATTGGCTGTAAGCCATAATCATCAACATTAACAGAAAAACACTTGAAATAGATCACACTGTAATGACTCAGACTATAATATATGAGATTCTATTTTTGTATTGAAGAAATGAAATTAACTTTTTGATGATATTCTAATTTTGTGAGAAGCACCTGTATATGTGATTATTTTGGGGAGAATTACGGCTAGCAAATATATATGGTGGCTGTTATTAAGGGGTTAAAGAAATAACAATTTTTACCACTTCATAAAAAAAAAGAAAATGCTTCAAAAATATATATGAATTGCAAAGAGAATTTCCCATAGATAAGATATTGGAAGTTTTGTGGAACGTTATTTTTAAGACTATTTTGGAGCCAAAAAATTGTGTGAACATAACGCACTGTGTGACTAAGGCTAGCTTCACACTAGCGTTTTGGGCCGCAGCGCACGACCGCCGCTAAGCCCCGCCCCCTCCGGTCATCTCCGCCTAGTATCGCACACGGCTGCATGTGATCTGCACACCCTATCTTTAGCATAGGGTGCGCAGACCATGCGCTAGTAGAATTTTGCGTGCGCTGCGCCCTTTTGATGGTGCGACACTGTGCGCCGAACGCACCATGTTGCATTTTGGTGCGCTCGGAGCACCGTCAAAAGGGTGCAGCGCACGCAAAATTCTACTAGCGCATGGTCTGCGCACCCTATGCTAAAGATAGGGTGTGCAGATCACATGCAGCCGTGTGCGATACTAGGCGGAGATGACCGGAGGGGGCGGGGCTTAGCGGCGGCCGTGCGCTGCGGCCCAAAACGCTAGTGAAGCTAGCCTAAGGCCACGTGCACGCTTTCAGTATTTGGTCAGTTTTTTACCTCAGTATTTGTGAGCCAAGACCAGGAGTGGGGAGAAAATGCAATAATGGCGCCCGTGTTTCTATTATACTTTTCTCTGCTTGCACTACTCCTGGTTTTGGCTTACAAATACTGAATGTGTGAACGTGGCCTTATGGGCGACATTGTCTATTGCTTCATCATATCCATGGAGAGCGAGCGTGGTCACGTTGCAGCCCGCAAATGACCACGACTCATCAGTCGTCACAAGTTCGAACTTTTCACAGAGCCACATCACTACTACATCAGGGGTAAAATGGCGGCTATGGGTCCGACACTTGTCCCGTGAACAATGTTTGCTAGGGGTGAGGTGTCATTGATACAGCGCAGCGCAATAATACAAATTAATGGGGTCACATTGGGACCATGAGGGTACTGTCACCACGACAAGCAAGTCACAACACAAGAAGACCAACAATGTCCAATTTTTGGTGATTTTCAATGTAGCAACAAGGTCACCTTGTAATCCCAGCAGTCTTAGGCTATGTGCACACATTGCAGATTCACCTGCGGGCTTTTCCGCGGATCCGCAGGTAAAACCTCAGGTAAAGTGACCTGCGGTTTAGCCCTGCGGTTTCACACCTCTACTATGTTAAGGCTGTGTGCTCACGATGCGATTTTTTACGCGTTTTTGCCGCGATTTTCAGGGCAAAAACGCTGCGAAAACGTTTAAAAATCGTGTACAGAATGCCCCCCATGCATTCCTATGGCATTCCGCACATGGTGTGCTAATGCTGCGCTTTTTTCTGCGGCGGAATCGCATCGCGGAAAAAATTGCAGCACATGATCATTCTTTTGTGTGGAATCGCAAAGAATTGCCGCGATTCCGCACCCATAGGAATGCATGAGAATCGCTTACTTCCCGCATGTGGAAAATATACCCCGTTTTTTTTTTATCATTTTATCTTTTACTATTGATGCCGCATAGGCGGCCTCAATAGTAAAAAGCTGCTCACACTTGTCAAACACTATGTTTGATGAGTGTGACCAACCTGTCACTTACCAAGCGATGCTTCAAATCGCTTGGAAAGTGCTTGAGAAAATCGCGAACAGAATCGCGGTGAAATCGCGCTGAAAAAAACGCGCGATTTCTGGGAAGGAGTCCGGTTTTCATTGTGCGTTTTAAAATGCTACGTGGGCACATAGCCTAAAGGTGTGAAACCGCTGCGGAATCCGCCCAAACAATTGACATGCTGCGGCTTGTAAACCGCAGCAAAACCGCGCGGAAAAAAACGCAGTGTGAGCACAGCGTTTTTGAAAAGCCATAAGGTTACATGGTACTGTACCATGTCTGCGGAACTGCTGCGTTTCTGCCGGGCCAAAACCGCTGCGGAAACGCAGCAGAATCCGCAACGTGTGCACACAGCCTTTAGTTGACATTTTTAGCAGCTAAGTTGCAGCCAACAGTCTGCGTGTGGCCCTAGTTTATAATACTGAGGTGTACATGCAGCACAATGCCGCAGCCTGAATCGGAATTAATTAGCAGGATTTCCCTTTCTCAGCGGGAGCTGGACGGGACGCCATTGTGCCTCTCGCAGCGCTGCCCTGGGCCACTAGGGGGCGCTGTGTAACGCAGGAGAAGGAGGAGCGCTGAGGCTCAGGAGCTGCTGCCAGGAAGAGGCCTGTCTTCAGTAGCTGCCGTGCCGACATGGTGCTGGAGATCTTAGCCCGGGTTATCAAGGTGCAGCTGCCCGCCTATCTGAAGAAGCTGCCTGTGCCGGACAGTCTCGCCGGCTTCATCAGGCTGACAGGTAATATGGCGGGCTGGGTGAGGAATAGGAAGTGAGTGGTGGTGATGCCCCTTGTGCTCCCCTGTGGTGTTGCTGCTGGGCCTCTGCTGCACTTCTCATTGTGCTGCTGGGGAAAGTCACTGGTGGGTGGAGGTGAGCTGGACTGTGTCCTGCATTGTGGCGCAGCCTGAGGGATAACAGTCAGCTGTGCTACATCAGAGCATTCCCCACCACAGCTGAACGTGTGCTCCTGCTCAGGATGTATAGAGAGCCCTCCCTGTAATGCTTCATCCATTAATGGCCATGTTCCCAGCAGAAGACACCTCAGGAATCCTCTTCTCTGGAGCTTTGTAATCCTAAAGTGTTGTTTCCTGAGCGCTTAAAGCCATTAAACAATGAAGAGACCGCTGACAATGCTCAGAGATGTCCCAGCATCTTCCCAGGACCTTGTGTCGTAAGGTATAGAGCAGAACATCTGTTGGCGTCATTAGAACCCTGAACGAGACGTCTTCCATAGGAATGAATGGGAAGGTTCTTGTGATTATTAGCTCATTTTCATCTACATTTTTGAGTGAACTAACTCTAACCAAAATGATCTGGCAGCCATTAAACTTTATCTCTGAAAGCGTGCCGCCTACCTGGCTGCGTTCATACAGCCGGTGCCGGATACACGCATGTTCACGTTAATGAGTCCGGCACATCTGACAAGTGGTGTCAGCCACGTCAGAAACGTTGGTCCAGGCCCCGGCTACGTTACCCCAGAACTCATCATGAGCTAGGTGAGATGCGGCATCACGCCCCAGCATTGCCCATTTTGCCAAGCTGGGATAAACAGGTGTGAAAACGCCAAGTTAACCAATTTTTGCACAGCTACAAGTTGCATAAAAATCTTGTGACTTTTCAAAGCAATTTACTCCAGAATTTTAGCTGACGGATTAACGAGTCGACAGCCGATTGCCTAAAACAGACGAGAACCTCTCCGCAGGATTCAGCCCTATAAACTGACGGCATGGCCATAATGGCACTGTGATGCTGATCAATATGATACCCATGGGAAGGGATCTGCTAATACTCACTCCACTTTGAAGTTTTCATAAAATGACATCTTGTGTTCTTCAGGGCGGGACGTAGGGGCAGGTCCTTCTTCTCATTCCCTCCTCTGCTTCTCCAGAGCTGAAATCTCGATCCGCGCATGCCCCGTCTCCGGCACCATTTTATTTTTCCTGCGCACGTCCTGCCCACACAATGATAGCGGTGGAGCTGAATTTTAAAATGGCAGGTCACCGAATAATCAGAGGAAAAAAATTATGAAAGCAACTCCCCTACAGCGGCGTGCTGAAGCACAGAACTCGTGTGGTCACACGTGCAGTCAAGTGTAGATAAAAGGATTTTTGATCCAGCCACTTAAAATCCACAATTTATTCTACAAATGAATAATCGGTGACCTAAGATCCAGCCCTCATATCCAGCCCCGAAGTACAAGGGTGAGTATTAAACAACCATTGAGCAGATCCTTTCACATCGAATATCGGATTAAACAGCATCACAAAGCCATTATGGCCATACCTTTAGTTTATAGGGCTCAATCCTGCTGACAGGTTCTCTTTAGAGCACCATTTCAGAGGGTGTTTTTTTTTTTTCTCTTTTATTGCAGCACTGGACTGGTGCTTCTAATCTAAGGTTCTTTAGCAGGTTGTGACCTGTCGGATCCCTCCAGTCTTGCGAGCCAATGGTCACTTTTCAATGTAAGTCTGAGAGAATCGTTCTAGCTCTCATAGGTTTATATTGAGAGCTTGTGACTGTTACCTCTGACTTCCGGTCAGTCAGAAGTTGCGCTCACAAGATGGCGCCATGGTTCCGGGGCAGCACCGATAAAACGTGAAAACTGTGACGAGTCAGGGACCTTAGGTAGCATCACTCTAGCGCTGAAATAGAAAAAAAAAATGGAATGGTGCCTTAACCCCTTCACTACCAAGGGTGGTTTGCACGTTAACTCCCGGGCCAATTTTTACAATTCTGACCACTGTCCCTTTATGAGGTCATAACTCTGAAACTCTTCCATGGATCCCGGTGATTCTGACATTGTTTTCTCGTGACATATTGTACTTCATGTTAGTGGTAAAATTTCATTCAAATAACTTGCGTTTATTTGTGAAAAAAATGGAAATTTGGCAAAAATTTTGAAAATTTCGCAATTTTCCAACTTTGAATTTTTATGCCCTTAAATCACAGCGATACGGCACACAAAAAACTTAATAAATAACATTTCCCACATGTTTACTTTACATCAGCACAATTTTGGAACCAAAATTTTTTTATGTTAGGAAGTTATAAGGGTTAAAAATTGACCAGCGATTTTCTCATTTTTGCAACACCATTTTATTGTTAGGGACCACATCATATTTGAAGCCACTTTGAGGGGTCTATATGATAGAAAATACCCAAAAGTGACACCATTCTAAAAACTGCACCCCTTAAGGTGCTTAAAACCACATTCAAGAAGTTTATTAACCCTTTAGGTGCATCACAGGAATTTTTTTGAATATTTAAAAAAAAAAAATGAACATTTAACTTTTTTTCACAAAAAAAATACTTCAGGTTCAATTTTCTTTATTTTACCAAGGGTAACAGGAGAAATTGGACTGCAAAAGTTAATGTGCAATTTGTCCTGAGTACACTGATACCTGATATTTGGGGGGAACCACTGTTTCGGCGCATGGGAGACCTCAGTAGGGAAGGAGCGCCGTTTGACTTTTTCAATGCAAAATTGGCTGGAATTCAGATCGGACGCCATGTCGCGTTTGGAGAGCCCCTGATGTACCTAAACAGTGGAAACCCCCCACAAGTGACCCCATTTTGGAAACTAGACCCCCCAAGGAACTTATCTAGATATGTGGTGAGAACTTTGAACCCACAAGGGCTTCATCGAAGTTTATAACGTACAGCGGTACAATTAAAAAATCATATTTTTTCCACAAAAATGATCTTTTCACCCCAATTTTTATTTTTCCAAGGGTAACAGGACCCTAAAAGTTATTGTGCAATTTGTCCTGAGTATGCTGATACCCCATATGTGGGTGTAAATGACTATTTGGGCGCATAGCAGAGCTCGGAAGGGAAGCAGCGCCATTTGACGTTTTTGGCTAGAATTGAGATCGGACACCATGTCGCGATTGGAAAACTCCTGATGTACCAAAACAGTAGAAACCCCCCACAAATGACACCATTTTGGAAACTAGACACCCCAAGGAACTTATCTAGATGTGTGGTGAGCACTTTGAACCCCCCAGTGCTTCACAGAAGTTTATAACGCCCGGGCGTGAAAATAAAAAAATGGTATTTTTTCCACAAACATCATCTTTTAGTCCCCATTTTTTTATTTTCCCAAGGGTAACAGGAGAAATTGGACCCCAAAAGTTGTTGTCCAATTTGTCCTGAATACGCTGACACCCCATATGTGGGAGAAAACTACTGTATGGGGACACGTCGGGGCTCGGAAGGGAAGTAGTGACGTTTTGGAATGCAGACTTTGATGGAATTGTCTGCGGGTGTCATGTTGCCTTTGGAGAGCCCCTAATGTACCTAAACGGTGGAAACCCCCCACAAATGACCCCATTTTGGAAACTAGACCCCCTGAGGAACTTATCAAGATGTGTGGTGAGCACTTTGAACCCCCAAGGGCTTCACAGAAGTTTATAATGCCCAGGCATGAAAATAAAAAAATCGTATTTTTTCCACAAACATGATCAATTAGTCTCCAATTTTTTTATTTTCCCAAGGGTAACAGGAGAAATTGGACCCCAAAAGTTGTTGTCCAATTTGTCCTGAGTACGCTGATACCTCATATGTGGGAGAAAACTACTGTATGGGCACACGTCGGGGCTCGGAAGGGAAGTAGTGACGTTTTGGAATGCAGACTTTGATGGATTGGTCTATGGGTGTCATGAGAGTTTGGAGAGCCCCTGATGTACCTAAACTATTGAAACTCCCCACAAATGACCCCATTTTGGAAACTAGACCCCCCACGGAACTTATCTAGATGTGTGGTGAGCACTTTGAACCCCCAAGTGCTTCACAGAAGTTTATAACGCCTGGGCGTGAAAATAAAAAAATCATATTTTTCCACAAAAATGATATTTTTGCCCCCAATTTTTTATTTTCCTAAGGGTAACAGGAGAAATTGGACCCCAAAAGTTGTTTTGTAATTTGTCCTGAGTAGGCTGATACCCCATATGTGGGGGTAAAACACTGTTTGGGCGCATGGCAGAGCTTGGAAGGGAAGGAGCACCACTTGACTTTTTCAACGCAGAATTGGCTGGAATTGAGATCAGACGCCATGTTGCATTTGGAGAGCACCTGATGTGCCCAAACAGTGGAAACCCCCCAATTATAACTCCAACCCTAACCCCAACACACCCCTAACCCTAATCTGAGCCCTAGCCCTAACCCTAATGGGAAAATGGAAATAAATACATTTTCTTTTAGTTTTATTATTTTTCCCTAACTAAGGGGGTGATAACCGGGGGTTTGATTTACTATTTATGGCGGTTTTTATGTTTGGCGGCTGTCACACGCTAAAAGACTCTTTTTATTGTAAAAATAGTTTTTGCATCACCACATATTGAGAGCTATAATTTTTCCGTATTTTGACCCACCGAGTCATGTGAGGTCTTATTTTTTGTGGGACGAGTTGATGTTTTTATTGGTTTCATTTTCAGGCACATGACATTTTTTTATCGCTTTTTATTCCGATTTTTGGGACGCAGAATGAACAAAAACCAGCGTTTCATGAATTTCTTTTGGGGGGTGCATTTACACCATTCCGCGTGCGGTAAAATTGATAAAGCGGTTTTATTCTTCGGGTCAGTACGGTTACAGCGATACCTCAGGTCGTTTTTTTATGTTTTGTCGGTTTTTTGCAATGAAAACAATTTTATATAAAAATTAATTATTTTGGTATCTCTTTATTCTGCGAGCTATAACTTTTTTTTATTTTTTTGTGGATGACGCTGTTTGGCGGCTCGTTTTTTGTGGGACAAGATGACGTTTTCAGCGGTACCATGGATATTTATATGCGTCTTTTTGATCGCGCGTTATTGCACTTTTTGTTCGGTGGTATGATAATAAATCATTATTTTTTGCTTCGTTTTTTATTTTTATTTTTTAAGGGGTTTGCTAAAGGGGTTAACTAATGGGACAGTTTTATAGGGCGGGTCGCTACGGACGCGGCGATACCTAATATGTGTACTTTTATTGTTTTTTTTTTTATTTTGAAAAAATGGATTTATGGGGGAATATTTTTTTTTTTTTCCACTAATTTATTTAGCGATTTTTCCTTTATTACCTTGTCCCAGGTGGGACATCACTGCCCTGTGACAGATCGCTGATCTGTCACATCACAGATCACTGTGACAGATCAGCAATCTGTCACAGGCAGTTCTGCAGACTTCCTCATGCCTGCGCTTTGCAGGCAGTGAGGAAGTCAGCTCCCTACAGGCCCCCGTCGCCATCTTGGATCCGGGGGCCTGTAGGGAAAGAGCCCCCCGCAGCAGCGCTGCACATTGCGCTGCCGTGGGGGGCTCAGGGAAGCACGGAGGGAGCCCCCTCCCTGCCGATGCTTCCCTTTAACCCCCGGTACACCGCGATTGCGTTTGATCGTGGTGTACAAGGGGTTAACGTGTCGGGGGCGGTCTGTGACCGCCCCTGACACATTGTGCCGGGTGTCAGCTGTGATAATCAGGTGACACCCGGCCGCGATCAGCGGCGCTCACCACGTGGGCGCCGCTGATCGCTGGGACGTAATATTCCGTCCATGGTAGATCGGTCCAGGGTCACATGGACGGAATATTACGTCCATTGTAGGTAAGGGGTTAACTGATTCCACCACCAAGTATGTATTTGTATGTGAATATATGTCCTCCCTCCTGCCAACTTTTACCACTTGCAGTGTGTAAGTTTTCTTATACTTCTGTAATGAATATATTATTTTGTTTTTTTGTTTGCTTTTCCCCATCATTGAGTCTGTGTGTATGACGAGTTTCGTTAAAAATATAGAATTATGCATATATTATGGTCAAAGTTTGGTTGTTATATAAATTTAAAGCACCATTCCAGCATTTTTTTTTTATTGCAAAGCTGGGGTGGTGCTTTAAATGTAATTCATCAGTCATCGCCTCCATTCTTCTCCAGCTTCGCTCCCGTTGGTCTCTAGTAAAAATTGACCTGCCCGCCGCTAAAGTGTTTTATGGAGCGAGACAGAGGTCGCTTTTCAATACAAGTCTATGAGAGCCTCGTTCTTGCCCTCATAGACTTGTATTGAGCTCTTGTCATGTAACTTTTCACTTCTGGCCAGTCGGCAGTTACGGGCACAAGATGGCGCTGGGGGACCGGAGCGGCGTCTGTAAAGGGTGAAAAATTGAAAGTTGCAGGCAAAGGGGCTTGCATTTAAAGCGCTGGAACTAAAACACTGGCGTGGTGCTTTAAATTTGCCATTTTTCTGTTGTCCTTTGGTAGCCTGTGTAAGCTGTGGCCCTTGAATTTAACTTTCCAATAGGTTCAAGAAAAACTATGCATTCCCATCCCAGACACAATTTTTCGTGACCTGTACTCAAACACAAGGATGAACGAAGACTGTCAAGCATGGATGGCACTTTCAGTTTACTTCTTTGGTAGTTCTGAAATATATGTACTTTCCTATATATTGGGGTGGGAAATACACTAATGCATACTAGCCAAACCAAGGCCAGACAGACCATATTTTGTCTTCTCTTCAGTTTCAGAATGGCTGCGGTTACTGCCTTTTCTGGGCGTCCTCGCGCTCTTAGGCTACCTTGCAATTCGACCATTCCTGCCAAAGAAAAAGCAACAGAAGGATAGTCTGATCAATCTCAAAATCCAAAAGGAGAACCCAAAAGTGGTGAATGAAATTAACATTGAGGACCTGCATATTGCCAAAGCTGCCTACTGTCGATGCTGGCGCTCTAAAACGGTAAGCTTTTATCATTTCCATTAGCTGGCTGTGTGACTCCAAGTTCCCAAGCAAATGTACTAGCACATAGATCTAGGCTACTGCGTTATAGTGTTAAATCCCCATTGAAAGGGTTGTCCACTACTGAGACAATCCCTATATTTCTGTCTTTGTAAAATAACACCTATATGTGCGCCTGGTGCCAGCACCATTCCAGCGGTGACGGAACTTGCTCTCCCACTGGAATGGCATCCGAGGTGAGTATAGTATTTTACAAGGTGGGATTAGGAAGGGGTTGTTTGAGAAGGGGACAGCTCCTTTTAAGATCTGTAAAAAATTAGAATAAGTAAAAGAGCAAAATACAAAATAAGAGGTGTGTTCGATGGGTTGCTATAGACGAGACCTTTTTCTTTTAGTTCATAAATCCCCCACACTACCCTGCCCAAATCTTGTGTACTCAGTTTTTTCTTTGTATGTTTTAGGACTATTGTTGAATTGGACCAGCACTTCTGTGCAGAACGTCCTATTTTTAAGACTTCCTGAAAGAGCAGCAGCGATCCACCATGCCAGCACAAAATTGCATTGTCATAACCACATTGCTGTTTAACCACTTAATGACCCATGAGGACAGTTAAGCTGTTTTAGTAGAATTCTCCTGCCATTTTCTATAGTTGAGTTTTTGTTTTTTTTTTACAGTAAAAGCAAAATCTCTCTCATAAACTTCTGCTCCATTCACACAATGGATTTTGAGACCCTGTTCTCGGTAACGGTGAGGCTCCCAGTGGTTGTAAATTTATCATATAGCCTGTGGACAGGTGATGTATAGATTTATGTCTGAGATGGAGAACCTCCGTCCTGCAGACCATCTGCAGACCATCTACAGACCTATTATCTGGCCCCTGGGACCACAGTGCTTGGGCCGGATGCTGTATTTTGGCGGCCGCCTCCCCATTTATCCCGTCTTGCTCTGTGAGCACATGCACGCAGTGTTTCCACAGGCCTCAGCATTCAGCAGTGATGAAAGATTACGTACGGACACCACTGCCAGCGTCAGGACGTAGTTTGTGAGTGGAGTTAGGGTGTATGCGCACGCTGTGGATTCTGCTGCGGTTCTGCAGCGGATTTGGCCGCTGCGGATCCGCAGTAGTCTTTGCTGCGGTGTACAGTACCATAATATCCTATGGATATTAAAAACCGCAGTGCAGACGGTGTAGATTTTTCCGCGTGGTTTTCCTGTGGTTTCAAAACCGCAGAAAGAATTGACATGTCAATTCTTTCTGCGGATTCCGCTGCGGTTTGCCATCTCCTCCATTGTGGAGATGAAAACCACAGGGCAAAACTGCAGGCCAATCCGCAGGTAAAACCACAGGTCTTTTGACCTGCAGATTTACCTGCGGATTTTACAAAATCCGCGCTGCCAAATCCGCACCCCATTCTGCAGCGTGTGCACATGCCCTTTGAGCCCAATTTATACAGCCCCGAAAGGATGTTGCAAATGGCCCTTGGCAGAAAAAGATTCTCCACTGCCTGATTTAGGTGGCAGTATCTTTTAACATGTATTTACAGTGATATACGGTATATTTCATGAAGATCCTGTCAGCATGATTTTGAAAGTAAAGACATGGCTCCGGTGCTGCAGCATAATCGCATGTTTAGTGTCCTAGTAATCACTAGTAATCACTATTTACAGTGATATACGGTATATTTCATGAAGATCCTGTCAGCATGATTTTGTAAAGTAAAGACATGGCTGTAAAAGTGCTGTATTGATTAAATTGATACCTTCGGTTGAGAAATGCACTTTGTAGTTCTTCCTTAAAGGGACCCACTCAGCAGGATTGTGCACAGTAACCTACAGTCAGCGTCAGGTTGGCGCCATCATACTGATTACAGTGATACCTTGGTTGATGAAATCCGTCTTGTGGTTGTTTCTTAATCTTTAGTTTCAGTTTTGTGGTGATGATATGCTCGTGCTCCGGTGCGGGCCTAGAGTCGGGGGTCTTCATGTGGTGCTCTAGCTATTTGTAATGCAGACTGCTGACAGGTCACTGATCCCTCACTGACATGCCTCCTAGTTTACATAATGAATACCTTCACATACTGAATAAAAAAAAAACCCTTCTAGAGGCAGGTGTCACCCGCGGCTCCGGTGCTGCAGCATAATCGCATGTTTAGTGTCCTAGTAATCACTGTACATTGTTATTGAGTAAGCACAAAAAAAAACTAAAATCAAATGTAGTAGCAGCTAGCGGTGTGTGTAGAGAATCCGATAGCGGCTATTGCGCAGCCAGCGCCATCTTGCTGGGGAAGAAAAAAAAAATTCCTCCTCCAAGATGGCGCGATCTGCGAGAGTGACCGGAGGGGACCGACCGGAGGGAACAAAAAAAAACATTGCTGAGGTGCAGCACCTCCGCAGAGTCCCGCCACAGGCACAGGCCCACGAGTGCCTAATGGGAAATACGGCCCTGGGAATGAGCATATTATCACCACAAAACTGAAACTAAAGATAAAAAACCATAAGATGGCTTTCATCATCCAAGGTATCATTTTAATCAGTACAACGACGCCGACCTGACACTGTCTGTAGGTTACTGTGCACAATCCTCCTGACAGGTTTCCTTTAAAGTGAATCTGCCACCAGCTTTTTGCTACCTTTTATGTGAGAGCAGCATATTGTAGAGAAAGAGACCCTGATTCCAACTGTTTATTACTTTGATTGTGCTACAACTGCTGCACCTTATAATCTGAGTACTTAGCTGTAGCTGAGCTCAAAAAGCTAACCCCGACTACACTAGGTTCTCTATGTATATTGTCTATTGACAGTGAGATGCTTATCAGAAGAGGGGATGTGGTTGGATGACTTGGCAGGAGGCAGCCAGTCTAGGCAATAATAATGTCATAGTGATAAAACCTTCATTGTAAGTAAGCACCACACAGCCTGATAAGTGACACATCACTGAATTCAGTATTTTACCCTTCGCCACAACAGCACCCACTTGGAGAGAGGGATCCGCCCATAGGAACAGGAAACCTACAGAGATAAAAGAGGGCGGTCCGCCTCTCCTCCTCAGTTGGTTTCCTGTTCCTATGGGAAACCGCAGGATTCTCCTACAGCACATATGTGGGCCAAGGAACCGCCTGTACAGTCTCTGTGGGAACAGCAGGGGTTCTGGTCCAGAAGCAGCGACGGGGGGAGTGCTGTGATTCGACTCCCTCCTCGACTGATGCCGCAGCAGCGTGGGCAGAAACGCCGGGTCTGGGTGAGGCCGACCGGGGTTCCCCTGCAAATTTACACGCCACCAGGGTCTGGAGAGAAACCATCCCGGTCCGTGTGGGAGCGCGTAACCGGAGGAAATTGATGCAGCCTCCAGCGTTCCTAAAGGCTTCAGCGTCCGGAGGCAGGACGCACATGCAGCGCCGACACAGGAAATAGTAAGGGGGAACTTCTGGGTTACCGGAGGTTCTCCAGCGGCAAGGCGCACGCGCGGCTCCCGAGGTCTCATGCAGGCATGGTAAAGCGCTCCCCGCCCCCTCCTGGCAAAAGCTGCGAAAAAAAAAAAGATGGAGACTATGTTAATTTGCAGCGCGGCCCGGCGGCTGTATAGCAGGCTGGGCACGCGCTAATTAGCCACGCCTAAAGCAAGGATGCGCACCAGGGGAGGGGGAGGTACCGGTGAGATGGTGGAGCTTACAAAAAACTCCAGGGAATTGAGTTTCGCGTGAAAGCATGTCTTCCCCAGGACAGAGCACGCATCCCCAGGCAGGTGATACAGCGGCATCCAAGAACCACTCGGGCGGAGGTTCCTCGGACAGAAGCCACACCAACAAGCCTCCTGATCCGGTACCTACAGCTTCTCTGGGTGAGTGGACGACTCTCTGCCTATCAAGCTGATAAATACTTCTCTCTTTCTTCCTCTCTCCTTCGCTATGTCTCCTCAGGCTGAGAAAAAAGAGAAATCAAAAAATAAAGAGTACCCTTTGTAGACGTCCCCCTACCAGACTCTTACACCACAAGGCTATGTAAAAAATGCATTAATGAAACGGCAAAACAGGCATCAGCCACAGACATAAGGGCTATAATAAGGGAAGAGTTACAGGCCTTAACCCAGTCTAGCAGTACACCCATACATACTAAGACTCCGACTGTGGTTAGCTTAGACTCTGACGAGGACGAAGCAGTGATAGTTCCAACGCATCCACATCATCATCCTCCTCAGATATGGAGGGGCGTTCGTGTTTCCCCTTAGAAAACATGGACAACTTGGTTAAATCCGTGAGAAACACCATGGGGTGCACAAAGACAAGGGAGCCGCAAACAACACAAGAAATTATGTTTGCAGGACTAACGGATAGGAAGAGGAGAGCCTTTCCTTTTATACCAGCCATAAGCCCTGGTTAATAAAGAATGGGAGAAGCAGGACCAGAGAGGTTATCTCCACTCAGCCTCAAAAAGAAGGTACCCCTTCAGTGACAAGGAATTGTTAACATGGTCTAAAGTCCTGAAAGTGGACGCGGCAGTCGCCTCTACCTCAAAACAATCAGCCCTACCGGTAGAGGACGCAGGTGTACTAAAAGATCCACTTGACCGTAAAGCCGATGCCTCACTAAAAAGAGCATGGGAGGCAGCTACCGGCACGTTTAAGCCTGTAATAGCTAGTACTTGCACGGCTTGTTCTATGCTGGTCTGGATTGATCAACTAGACCAGCAAATAGATCAAAAAATCTCCAGAGACAAACTACGAGCCGCTATTACCTTGATCCATGGCGCGGCTGCGTATATTGCAGATGCTTCTGCTGACTCGTTACGCTTAGCAGCCAGGACAGCAGGCTTACTTAATAACGCCAGGAGTAGTCTGGGGCTTAAAAGCTGGAGAGGCGATACTCAGTCCAAGGCAAAGCTCTGTGCTATTCCTTGCGAGGGTGAGTTTTTGTTCGGAAAAACCTTAGATGAAATCCTTACCAAGGCAAAAGAAAGGAAAAAGGACTTCCCTAACCCCTCTCTCCCATTTTATAGGAGGGCGTTTAGGAGACGACCGTTTGGCAGAGGAAGGCCAGCGGAAAATCAAAATCGTTGGGCCACAAAGGAGAAAAAGAACAAAGGTGCCATGTTTAAAGGATCCTCCTTCCACAGAGACAGGAGCTAAGGAGCCAGTCCCTTCAGTAGGAAGAAGACTAAAATTTTTCTTTCGAGAATGGGAAAAAATCACAACCAGCCCTTGGGTTCTGGACATTGTTAGAGAGGGGCTAAAGATAGAGTTCCGCCACATGCACCGTAACTCCGTTATCATAACATCTCTCAACTCGCCAATCCAACAGCGGGCCCTAGAAGTTGAGATTCTAAGCTTGCTGGACAAAAAAAGTATTGGTCCACATGCCCGAAGGACAGGAAGGGAGAGTATTTTACTCCCCTCTTTTTCTGGTGCCTAAGCCAGATGGCTCATTCAGGACTATAATCAACCTGAAAAAACTAAATTCATTTATTAAAAATCATAGATTTAAGATGGAATCTATTAGATCTACAATTAAGCGCCTCTTCCCCAATTGTATGATGGCGGGCTTAGCTCTAAAGGATGCTTATCATCTTCCCATCCATTACAGGTATCAGAAATACCTCAGAGTTGCGGTCCTCCTTGACGGCACCATACACCATCTCCAGTTCACAGCCATGCCATTCGGCCTTTCCATCGCACCACGAGTTTTTACAAAGGTGATGCTGGAAGTGATGGCCTTCTTACGCCAGAATGACACTTTGATAATACCCTATCTGGATGACTTTTTAATAATCGGGAACTCAACTCGACAATGTAATAGACGAGTTGCTGACGCAATCTTATCCCTACAGGCTCTAGGATGGATAATAAACTTCAGGAAGTCCAGAGTCGAGCCACAATCCATGCAGTCCTTCCTGGGTCTCCAACTAGACTCCATAAAACAAATGTCTACTGCCACAGGTAAAAATTGCAATGATCAAAAAGATCACGTTAGCAATAGACAAACCATGCATGTCCTTGAGGGAAGCAATGTCCCTCCTAGGGTCCCTTACTTCCTGCATCCCGGCAGTTCAGTGGGCCCAGTTCTACACCAGGGAACTACAACATCAGATTCTCTTAGAGGAAACCCATGTCCGAGGGAATTTGGTAAAGAAAATTAATTAATCCGAGATGGTCCTAACTTCCCTAGCGTGGTGGTTAGATGATGATAATCTATCGGGAGGAGTACCATGGGTGATAACACCTTCCCGTATAGTTACTACCGACGCCAGCCCTACAGGATGGGGGGCTCATATGGGAGGCACCTTCTCCCAAGGCCTGTGGGATGTAAGCAAGAGACAGGATTCCTCAAACTTAAAAGAACTGAATGCGGTTAGTCATGCATTATATCATTTTCTTCCACAGTTACAAGGGGAACACGTGAGAATCCTTTCAGACAACACCACAGTGGTCGCATATCTGAACAGGCAAGACGGAACTCAATCAGTCAGCTTAATGTCTTCCGCAAGAAAGATCTCGTCCTTAGCCGAAAAGAAATTTTTGTCTCTCGGCTCTCCACATAAGAGGAACAGACAATTTGGAAGCAGACTTTCTAAGCCGCCATACGCGACGGCAAGGAGAATGGTGCCTGAGCCGGAAAATATTCACACACCGTGTCACTATGGGGTCTTCCCCCAAATAGATCTTTTCGCCACCAGACAGGTGCGAAGGTTCGCCTCTCTGAACGTAACAGACCGTCCGGAAATTCTGGATGCCCTCCTAGCCCCGTGGCAGCTCAGACTGGCATATGCGTTTCCCCCAATCATGCTACTGCCGCAAGTCATCAGGAAGATAAGGGCAGAAAAGGCGCGGATTATCTTAATAGCGCCATTTTGGCCCAGGAGGCCATGGGTTTCATGCCTGCAAGCAATGTCAGTGACAGACCCTTGGGTGCTTCCTTCAACCCCCAAGCTCCTTTATCAGGGGCCATTCTTCCATCCTCAATCTTCACTTGACGGCTTTGAACTTGAGGGAAATGTTGAGAGCAAGAGGGTTCACGGAAGGGTTAGTCAATACTCTCCTGCAGAGTCGAAAATTGGCTACTACAAAGTTTTACACCAGGGTGTGGAGGAAGTTCCTAGAGTTTCACACAGCTCCCGATTCTAGAGAAATCCCGATAACACCAATTCTAGAATTTCTGCAAAAGGGAAAGATCTAGGACTATCCGTCAACACACTAAAAGTTCAAGTGTCTGCTTTAGGGGCCCTCTATAGTTATAATGTGGCAGGCAATAGATGGATAGCCAGATTCATCTTGGCCTGTGAGCGGAGCGAACCAGTACACATACCCAGAGTTCCTCCTTGGGACTTGAATTTGGTACTAGATGCCCTAACATGTCCCCCCTTTGAACCGTTAGACTCAATATCCCTGAAGCACCTATCTCTCAAGACTACTGCTAGTGGCACTAACTTCAGCCAGAAGAGTCAGCGACATACAAGCACTCTCAATAGAACCCCCGTTCCTGTTAACATTCCAGGATCAGCTGATATTAAAACCAGACCCCTCATACCTACCAAAAGTGGCGGGGAAATTTCATAGGTCGCAAGAGATCCACCTCCCTTCATTCTTTAGTAACCCTTCTACTCCAGATGAAGAAAAAATCCATACATTAGACGTTAGAAGAGCAGTTTTACAATACATAGAGAGGTCTAGCAGCTGGAGGAAGAGTAGGGCTCTGTTTATTTCCTTCCAGGGCCAAAAGGAGGGATATGAGGTCACAAGGGGTACCCTGTCTCAGTGGATCAGAGACGCGATCTGTTTGGCATATTCCGCGAGAAATGAAGATCCTCCGGAGGGTATCAGTGCACATTCCGCCAGAGCTATGGCATCCTCGTGGGCAGAGAGGAGAGACGTCGCAATCGAGTCTATATGTAAGGCTGAAACTCGGTCAACGCCTTCTACCTTTTATAACCACTATAGGCTTGATCTATCATGCTCATCTGACCTAGCCTTTGGTAGAGCGGTCCTCAGCACAGTGGTCCCTCCCAGGTGAAGGTCTCTGAAAGTCTCTCCAAGTGGGTGCTGTCGTGGCGAAGGGTAAAAAGCGGATTACTTACCGGTAATGCTCTTTTAATGAGTCCACGACAGCACCCACTCACTACCCTCCCTAGAAGTTAACAGTGTATATACACCTTCTTAGATATAAAATTGATAAACTAAAATACTGAAATGGCCTAATAATTGGTGGTCCTCAAGGTACTCTGAAATCCAACTGAGGAGGCGAGGCGGACCGCCCTCTTTTATCTCTGTAGGTTTCCTGTTCCTATGGGCGGATCACTCTCTCCAAGTGGGTGCTGTCGTGGACTCATTAAAGAGCTCATAAAGAGCATTACCGGTAAGCAATCAGGCTTTTTGACCCTTTCTCATACTGTCATCAGGTTATGTAGCAAACGCCTGCTGACAGATTCCTTTTAATCACCATTTGACGTTTTCTGCTAGACTGTGCATCGGGTGGGGGTGGGGAACGTCTGCTCCTTGTCTGATTCCCCAACTCCTCCGTTTCCCTTGTTTGAAATCTCCTGTTCAAAACAGAAGGCAGGTGACTTTTTCAGTGACCTGTTATTCAAAAACCGTAGGCAGGCCAAGGGGTAGGGAATCACAGAAAGGGAGAAGATCCAATGTACAATCCGGCCCCTGTGTACCAAAACCTAATTGGCAGAAACTTCAGTTGGTGACTAAATAACTACTATTTATTTATTTTACTCATTTATATAGTGCCATCAATTCCACAGCGCTTTACAGACATTATTGGCACTGTCCACGATGTGGCTCACAATATAGATTCCCTATCAGTATGTCTTTGAAGTGTTGGAAGAAACCGGAGTACTCGGAGGAAACCCACAAAGCACTGGAGACATACAATCTCCTTGCACATGTTGTCCTTGGTGGGATTTGAACCCTGGACTCCAGCGCTGCAAAACTGCAGTGCTAACCACTGAGCCACCGTGCCGCTGCATGTGCATGTCTTCACCAAAGGTAGCAATGTAATCAGTATTACAGCGCCAGTACAACCATGTCTTTACATTACAAAAATGGGCTGTCAGGTTGTCTTCAAGTCTTTTTCTTTCGGGTTAGTTGATGCACCTCTTCTAAGTTGCTGATTGTGTTTTGTTCTACATTGCCTATCACTCTTGCTTTTTAATATATGTTGTATTTTGGTTGGTGTTATTCTTCAGTAATGCCCTGTTTCTGAATATTTTTTTTAATTTTCTCCACAGTTTCCAGTCTGTGATGGTTCCCATAACAAGCACAATGAGTTAACGGGAGACAACATCGGTCCACTCATACTCAAAAAGAAAGAAGTATAATAAATGTCAGTTTGCCATCGCTTACGAATTTGTGACCTGGTCCAATATACCGATCTAGTTTTATAAAATAATTTCAAGACTGAGTTGTTTCTGTCCACCTTGAAATATAATAATAATCTTTATTTTTATATAGCGCTAACATATTCCGCAGCGCTTTACAGTTTGCACACATTATCATCACTGGGGCTCACAATCTAAATTCCGTATCAGTATGTCTTTAGACTGTGGGAGGAAACCCACGCAAACATGGGGAGAACATACAAACTCCTTGCAGATGTTGTCCTTGGTGGGATTCGAACCCAAGACCCCAGCGCTGCAAGGCTACAGTGCTAACCACTGAGCCACCGTGCTGCCCATTGAAATCTTGGATTAATGATGGCCTGTACTTAGAAAACGGTTTGCTTTACCCAAAACTGATACAGTGCCTAGCCTAAAGCCCCCGTTACACACTGCGATATCGCTGTAAAGTCACCGATTTTGTGACATTGCAGCGATATTGCTAGCAATATCGCTGCATGTGATACGTACCTCCTACCCTCTCCCCCCCGCTGCTCATCGTTGGTCGCGCGAGAAGGTCCTGGATCATTTCTCATCGGCCACCTCCTGCTGCGCTTCCTGTGGCGCCGACGAGCGACGCGTGGAGCCGGGTGGGAGGACGTCAGGATCGCCGCGTCTGACAGGTAAGTAGCGACCCCCGTCCCCAGCGATGTCGCTGGTGAGATCTGCCTGTGTGGCAGCTCACTAGCGACCACTTAGCGATGCACCAGCGATCCATATCGTTGTCTGGATCGCTGGTGCATCGCTTAGTGTAACGGTACCCTAAGAGGCGTGAGCCCCAATTATTGGATCTGTCTGTCCTATTCTTTGCACTTGTAAAACTCTTACAACCTCAAAATGAATGTTATGTGTCTGTAAAGTAGGCAGTGACTAGATTCTCTTTTTTTAAAGGGACTCTTGTTAACACGTCTGTTCAATCAAAGTAAAGGGTTGGAGTGGTGCCATGAATGTTAGGTCCCTGACCCTAGTATTAAGCTTCCCAGCTGCCGTCTTAAGCTGTTCCTGGCGCCGCTTTTGTCCCAAGCTGCCATCTTGTGACATTTTTTGATTAAACGGAAATTAGAGGTAATGGTAACAAGACAAGCTCTTAATGGAAGTCTATAAGAGCCCTCGATTTTGAGTAGTGACATCCAGACCGCCCAGCAAGCACTGGAGCGATACGGCAGGCCTGACTGCTGTAGACCATACAGAGCAGCGCTGATAACAAGATGATGGTGACTGGTAAGTATGACACTAAGTGCAGGGAACTTAGATTAGTGGAACCTCTCCAGCACTGCAATAAAAAAGACACGGACCGGTGCTTTTATATACTTATATTATTATTCAAAGCACTGAACTAAAAGCTCCAATTGTCTTATTTTAAATTAGGCACAAATATATTGAAAAATAGGGAATAAATGGTATAAAAGAGCAGAAAGTTGATGGTGCTCGCTGCTCTCACTTGTTCTCTGTAAGTATTCAACACTTTCTGCTGTAAAGGGGGAAATTGACAGCTTATATCACATTTTGTGCTACATGTATTTTTTTTCCCAAGATAAAAAAACAAAATTCCAATTTTCACAATGGCCACTGGAGCTTTTTTGGACACTTCCTGTCTTTTAGAAAGAGTTTACAGCAGTATCTTTATCATCAGAGCCAAAATTTCATTGACAGGTAACACCTCTATACACCGTTGATACCACAGAGAGAGGCTTTTGGTACTTTCAGTTTTACATTAGTAAGAATTGGCACAGGCATCAAAGCCAAACCATTCCGGCAAGTAACTTGAGCGTTTATAATGCGGTCCTTTTGTTGTGATCTAGAGAAGATATCCATTACCACTGGTGCAGTCTATACTCTTTATTTAACCTATTTTTCTAGGAGTTTAGTAGACTAGCTGTGGTGTTGCAGATGTCAGCACTGCCTAGTTTATTTGAACGGCTATCACAAGTGCCACATTAATGGGGTTAAATTTTTCTAAATGTTTTCTATAATTATGGATTAATATGTAGACGTTTGCTGTTTCTATTGTGTAAATAGAATTGTCATTTTTTCTTATACTATAGACCTAAGAGGTAAAAATAAAGCAAGCACCAAATCTGAATATCTTCTAGTTTTTACAGTTTTCCATTTTGACTTGAACACACATTTCTGTAGAGAATTCTTTAAAGGGAACCTGTCCCCAATTGTTAACCTGCAGATGGGGTGTGATTGGATTCAAGCTCTCTGGCAGCCGTTAAAGTACACACTGGCGCCGGTTTTTTTTGTCAGTGTAAGATTTATTATATTTTCCCATTCTCCAAAATGGGGAGAGAGAGGATCCACCTCAAAGATATGAAACTCTATAGCTTTATAAGGCAGAGCCCTCCAGAATGCTTCAGTGGAGACATTATTGCTCTGGGGGAGTTAAGATTACCTGATTCCAGCAGAGTGGTGTCCCTGGGCTTGTGCAGAGTTGGAATTTGCGGACATCTCCCCAGCAGCATGGCCTGACCTGGCACGGTGCATTCCTGAGAGATGGCAGAAGTGGACTGACATCAGTTCCAGGGGCACTGCCTAGTGTGGCCCAGTGCTTCCCTGGAATCCAGCAGCTGGCATCACATCTGGTGGCACAGTGCATTGCTGGGAGCCGGCGTAGTGATGCACTCCAGGGGCACAGCCTGGTATGGCATAGTGAATCCCCTGAATGGAGCTGGGCGTCTTTTGGGGGCACGTCCTGAAATGGCATAGTGCATCCATAAAGGAAAAGGGCCCCTAAACAAAAGGAAGCAAGATGGAAGGAGTCTAGAAATAAAGGAAAGACCTCGCAAGGGGATTATTTTTTATCTGGGTTTCCAAAAAAAAAGACAATGACACCAGGCCCCATGTAGGCTGAAGGCTGAGTCAGTTTCTTCCTGTCTGGGAAAGGGTTTCCCTTAGCCCTTGGATATTGGGCACGATAAGGGAGAGGCTAAAACTAGAATTCCTCTCACCCACCAGAAAGATGTGGTCGCAAAAGATCAGCATTTAGGGGTAAATCAAAGCGATCCTAGAGGAGGAAATAAGGTCAGTCTTGGAGAAGGGGGTCCTCACCCATGTGCCAAAGAGAGGAGGGGAAAGGATTCTACAGCCCCATATTCTTAAGGAAAAAGCCAGACAAATCATTAAGGAAAATAGTAAATTTAAAACGCCTAAAGCAATTTCTATGCCCAGATGCTTCAAAATGGAGACTATAGGCAATAGTACAACTATTGTTTCCAGGATGTTTTTTTTTTTTAAACTTTTTATTGAATGCAAAAACATATTAATGCAGATAATGTTTGAGGCATATATATCTAAACCTCATCATTAGAGGTGGCATTGGTACATAGAATAGTATATCAAGACAATCACTAAAAACCAGGGGAGGGAAACATGTCAGAGACAAGTATAGTGTTAACCCGTCAGACATTTAGCATAATTGTCCAACTTTAAGTTCAGGATCCACCGACACCCCAAACATCCCGGAATGTCTCCTTGCAGCGGTTCACCTAGAGAAATCATTAGACAGGTACCTCCCCCAATAGTAGTTGCTCCTTGTACCAGATCGTCGGCTGAAAAGAGGTCTTGATATCGTTCTGAATGCGTTGTGGGAGCATAGAGATGAACCTTTCCCAAGTTTCGAGAAAGGCCTGCACCCTTCCCTCTTTTTGTAAAGAGGCCTCATCCCAGTCCACTTGAAGCAAGTATGACAGCTTCTCTAGGAAGATTTTGAAAGGAGGAGCATGATCATGGATCCATTTCTGTAAAATAGCCTTAGTACCGGCTGCCACCACCAAATGCAACAGTTTATGGGCTCCTGGAGAACAAGCATAGCTATCCTATTTGAAGTATCCAAATATGGCTCATAAATGTTTGTCAGTAACAAAGTTTGTCAGGTGTGTAGCGGTGTATTGCCGTATTCTTTCCCAAAATGATCTAATGACCGGACATGCCCACAAACAGTGAAACAGATTGGCCTCTGGGGTATGACATTTAAAACATTTAGAAGTTGTGTACAGCCTCATTCTATGACCTTTCTGTGGGGTCAGGTAGGAGTCATGACAGATTTTTAGTCTCACTTCTAGAAAACGGGCTGAAGGGAGGAATTTGTAGGTCTGGTCTAGAGCTTTCAGAATGGTGTTACAGGACAAGCTGGTGTCTTCAGTCTGCCATTTTGTTAGTGGAAATTAGAATTGTTCATAGTCCAGGGCTGCATGGATGAATTTGTAATTAGTTGCTATTTGACCAAATGGAGAGTTAGATTTAGTGAACCATCTAAGTAAGAAGGTTTCCATTCGTATTCAGAAAGATGTGTTAGTACTTTTGTTACGTACCTTTTACCTTCCAAGTATTGGAAGGGAGGGAATATGGCAGTGGGATATATACATTTCAACTCCTTTATTGTGTATATCTGTCGTCCTTGGGGTGGACTAAGTGCTTAATAGATGTTATACATTGGGAGTACCACTGGTAGAAGACAGGGTGAGAGTGTCTATCCTGAAAGTGGGGATTACCAATAAGAGGGAGAAAAGAGACATCCAGGGAGAGAGCTGGAAATGTCGACGTAGTTTCTGCCATGCCCTCCATGTAGATATTAAGAATGGATTAATTCGCTCTTCAGTCGGTAATTCAGTATAAGGGAGATGTAGAAAGGCAGGGAGAGCCAGCCCCGGAGTAAAACAGCACTCAAGGTCATATTGGGCATAATAAGATGTTCCTCTCAGCCAGTCCACCACCACCCGGAACAGGGATGCCAGAGGTTATAATGTCTAATGTTTTATCCCAGTTGATATTGTAGCCCGCGAAGCCTCCCACATCCCCCAACTGAGGGTGTAAGAACCTTCTGGGGTTGGTTACCACCAGCAGAATGTCATCTGCAAATGCCGCAAATTTCAATTTTCTAGTACCCATCGTAAGCCCTTCACAGGTAGGGGTCTGCCATAAATGGCGCAGTAGGGGTTCTATAGAAAGATTGAGTAAGAGGGGTGACAGAGGACATCCCTGTTTAACTCCCTGAAAAAGATCAGTTGTTGGTGCTCCTTCCATTAACTAACACATGGGTATAAGCGTTTGCATGGAGGTATTGGACATATTGTAGGAACTTTGGACCGAAGTTTCCCCTACCCAGGACTTTGTATAGAGAAGGCCATGCCACTTTGTCAATGGCCTTTTTGGCATTGAGACTCATCTGCATTGCAGGCAGTCTCAATGTGTCTTGAGCCAGGACCGTGGCTGCGACCGCCATGAGTATATTTGCTCCGTCCCTGGGTAAATCCTGTCTGAGCCTCACATAGGAGACCAGGTAGCAACTTCTGCAGCCGGCTAGCCAGGATCTTCGCCAAAAGTTTATAGTCCTGGTTGAGGAGTGAGATTGGGCGATAGGATCGTGGCAATAGTGGGTCTCTGTTAGACTTGGGGTTTAGTATTGTGCGTGAGTCTGTGAAATGAAGCTCCCTGGAGAAAGGTTTCATTAAAGAGATTAGTCAAAATGGGTACCAAGTCAGGGGAGAGAATCTTATAGTATTCCACAGAGAAACCATCAGGGCCTGGGGTCTTACCATTAGATGCGCCTGGTATGGCCTGTCTCGCCTTGTCCCTCTGTGATCTCCGAGTCCAACATCATTGGTTGGTTGGTTGATAGTCAGTGACGGCAGGTTAATAAGGTTCAGGAAGGAGTAAATTGCTGGGGGATTGGCAGGGGAGGCTCTATATAGAGCTTCATAATATTCACTAAAAATTTGTGTGATCTCTTCCTGGATAGTCGCCTGTTGCAGGGTTCTTTAGTTTAATAATTGGTTTGTAGGATTGTTTATTTTTGGTTAGGGTAGCTAGTAATTTGTCCGTCCTGTTTTCCCAGCGGTAAAATTTATTTCGGGTTAATTGAACTTGCCAATGCGACTAAGAATGTATGAAAGCGTCCAGGAGATATTTGGTCATAGAATAAGCATGCTGTGCATCAGGGGAAAGAGACAGGGCAAGTGTTGTCTGAGTTTGAAGGAGGGAGGCATGCAAGACATTGAATTTCTTTTTATACAGTTTCCTCCTACATGACAGATAACTGATGATATGGACTCTCATAGCCTTAGAAGTGGCCCAGAGCAAAGGAACATCATCAGTATAGATGATGTTGTCATCTGGAAAGTCATTCCAGTGAGACTTGAGGAAGATTTTAAAGTCAACCGACTCTGCCAGGTAGGATGGAAACCTCCAATGCCGTGCCTGGGGGCTTGGGTCTGTTAAAGTCAAAGATATGGAAATAGGAGCATGGTCTGAGAATAAAATTGGGTGGTTTCAAGAGTCAGTGTTGGGGAAGTAATCAATATGAGGATTGGTAGGTAAGGGAATTACATGTATATTGTCTGGCTGTAGAGTTCATAACTCTCCACAAATCGCAAAGTGAGAGTTGTTCCATAAAGTATAGAAGAAAGGTGGTGGCCACTGAGGTTTGTGGGGAAGGCTGAGAGTGGTTTATAGCAGGACATTGCACTTAATTAAAGTCTCCTCCTATTACAAGATGGCTCGGTCCAAGCCTCAAAAGAATCTGAAGAAGTGATGTATAGAAGTGGTGTTGTTCACAGTTAGACATATAAAGATTGACTAGGATATATACTTTACCGGCTATGTCTGCTTTCAAAATCCGATATCTACCCTGGCTATCGCTGATAGTCTTGAATGGAACATGACAGGCCCTTTTTAATAAGCATGGCCACTCCGCATAATAATGAAGTGTGCGAAGTAGTGTAAAGCCCCCGTTACACACTGCGATATCGCTAGCAATATCGCTGTAAAGTCACCGATTTTGTGACGTTGCAGCGATATTGCTAGCGATATTGCTGCATATGATACCTCCGACCGGCTCCCCCGCTGATCGCGCGAGAAGCTCCTGGACCATTCCTCGTCGGCCACTTCCTGCGGCGCTTCCTGCTGTGACGGTGAGCGACGGGTGGAGCCGGGCGGGAGGACGCAGGATCGCCACGTCTGACAAGTAAGTAGCGATCCCCGTCCCCAGCGATGTCGCTGGTGAGATCTGCCTGTGTGGCAGCTCACTAGCGACCACCTAGTGATGCACCAGCGATCCTGACCGCGTCATATCGCTGGTCGGGATCGCTGGTGCATCGCTAGGTGTAACGGTACCCTAACAGTCCACTATCCAGAGTGCTGATAATTTATTAGGCTTGTCAGCCCTCCAGTGCGTCTTCTAAAGAAAGATCACATCTGATCGGAATCGTTTTATGTGACTTAGAATTTTTTTTTTCGTTTGAGGGGGGTGTTGAGGCCTGCACGCTCCACGACAAGAATCGTAAGTGTGGTGAGGTGTAAATGGTGTCAGTTTGATGTCTGGGGTATACTCATTCTGGGTCCCAGGGCGAGGTCAGCGCGGCACCCAGTAGTACAGTGTGTCTATCCTTTTCAGTCCCAGCGAGCCACGGGCATGAACAGATATTGAAGGTGTCATTAAAGGTGGGTCCCGTACGTACTGATATCTGATCTAAGAAGGGAAACACAAGAGGATAGCGGTAACAGAGAAAAATAAAAAAAACATAGTTAAATTTTCAAATCCATGGTGGGAGCTCGCCAGGAATATACTAGGAGAGCCGTGCCATCACGAAAGAGAACAGAAACACCAGTCCTCCTAGAGTGAAAAATAACATATATATCAGGTTTCGTAAATCATCCCACTGCGACATTTCTAGAGCGTTGGAATCCTCTGTATGCCATCTCTGGATCTTCATAGATAGATACACAGTCTCCATTCTGAATTTTTGGCTGGGTATAGCAGCTGAAATCAAATCTTCCTTTCAACCTTTCAATAGACGACAAACAGGAATGAATGTTTTGTGCTTTTGGGTGTCGGCTGCTGAAAAGTCCTGGAAGACTAGAATCATGGCTAGCTAGTTCTTGTTGTCAACAATATGCCCTTAAGACCTTTTCTTTCACAGCCCAGTTAAGGTATTTAGCTATAACCGGTCTGGGTAGGCTTTGGGGGGGCCCATTCTGTGTGCTCGCTCTATCGTCATCGAGCTGGTGGCAGGGAGATCCTTGGTAAGATATTTCATGAGACCTTCCCCGCCCACTGATTTTGGGATGCCCACAAAGCGTAGATTGCTGCGGCGGTCTCTGTTTTCCACGTCCTCCAATTTGTCGTGCATCTCTCGTTCCAAGGTCTGACTTTGCTGAAGAAAGGTCTCCGATACTGCCAGCTCCGTTTCAGCAGATTGAACTATTTTCCAGTTCTGTTATTTTTGAGAGTTAAGGTACTGTCACACTTAGCGATGTACCAGCGATCCCGACCAGCGATATGACGCGGTCAGGATCGCTGGTGCATCACTAAGTGGTCGCTAGTGAGCTGCCACACAGGCAGATCTCACCAGCGACATCGCAGGGGTCGGGGGTCGCTACTTACCTGTCACACTAGGCGATCCTGCGTCCTCCCGCCCGGCTCCACGCGCCGCTCGTCGTCACAGCAGGAAGCGCTGCAGGAAGCTGACGACGAGAAACAGTCCTGGACGTTCTCGCGTGATCAGCGATAACCAGCAGGGGAGCAGGTTGTAGGTAAGTATCACACACAGCGATATCGCTAGCAATATCGCTATAACGTCACAAGTTATAGCGATATCGCTTAGTGTGACAGTACCTTTAGTGGTAATCTGAGCCATGGCTGTATTGCTGAAGGCATGGACCACATCAAATCTTTTGTCAAACAATGACATTAGTTTAGAGACCTTGGGCCACCAAAGTTGCCTGTGCAGGGTCTTGCATAGAAGGTTCAGAGCAACTCGATGATGGGGAGAGTTGTGGCGGGGACAGATTTTCTTTCATATGTGATGCGGGCAGTGGAGAAGCTGGTTGGTGGCATGAGCTTTTAGTAGTGTTGAGGTGGTTTCAAGACGGGTTTGCTCTTGTGCATTGTGGGTGGAGATCATTTGTTGGATTAACACACAGTAGAGGGCACCACTGCACAGGATCACCTGTTACATACTAAAAAGCCATGAAACCACATAGAGAGAAAGAAGTATGTACATATCAGGGATCACCGGGAAAATAGCAGCAAATAATTCTTTATTAGAACACCCGAACACACAAAAAGACCATTAAAACAATTAAAACTGCAAAAATGCAATCATATTTATACCGAAACCCATAAGGGTTAAGCCCCTGCAATAACCCCACATACACAATATTTTGTACAGACCAACAAATGTCAGGGTTAAAGTGGTGCACAATATTCCACAATGTAAGTGTACTTAAAATATGCAGCCTAATTCCCATGAACCCAACACCGCAGAGACCGAATACTAAATGCGGCAAAGTGCTGCTCTGCTGTTGAAATAAAATAAGGGATTACCCCAGAATGAAAGGGGGCAAAGCGCCGCATGCAACCTGTGTCGCAGAGGCAAATGCCTACATGGATGAGAGAAGACCAAGAACGCTCATGCAGTGTGGGGGGAGAGGCATGGGGAGGGAAGGCAGGGGCACAGGAGAAATGCCCGACGCGTTACGCCAGTCAAGCTGGCTTCATCAGGAGCGGTAGACAAGAGTGTGGGCGGGTGGGAAATAAATACCTGAATTCGATTATGACATAGGAAGCAGCTGGGAGCCATCTGCGTGTGAGGGAAGAAAGACCATGACTGGCGTGTAGCAAAGTGAGAGGCAAAGTCTGCGCAATCGCAGTGACAAAATGAGGTATTGGAAGCGGTGTACCAAGATGGCTGCTGGATAATGTCCTGCGCATGAGCCGGTCAGTGCACGCTCGGCAGAGCAGCAATACAAAAGCATTGAGCTGAGTCGAATACAGCAAAATGGCTGCAGAGACCTGCTGCGCGTGCGCCGATCCGCGCGTGCTTGGTGGGGCAAAAATATATACAGAGAGAGGACAACCCTTAACCGAAATAATAATAATAATAATAATAATAATAAAACGCCCCATCAAAATAAGACAAGGAAAAGTGTATTATAGTATAGTTAAAAAACCATGGTTTTTAAGCAGATAGAACCAAGTTCATCTGCATATCAACAGAGATAATGAAAAAAAATTCCATTTTGTAATCTTGTTAGTATACCCAATTCTAAAATGGAGGAGACCTGGAACTAATATAGACACTGGAGGAGCCCACTAGCTGAATTGCTAAAGTAAAGGCTAAAAACAAGATGCCAAGTTAGAAAACAGAATCAAAAATAAACAAGAATAAAAATGGGGGAGGGGGGGAGAGGAAGGGGAGGAAAAAAAAAGGAATGGCAGAGGGACCGTAAATCCAGTAGGGACAATCCGGAAAACTGTAAAGAGCCAATACTTAATTTAATAATACAAGATATTAAATCTACAATGAAGTAGTAATAGAGAGTCATGATGCAAATATCAATGTATTATATATAAGAGTTTCCGGAAACAGTACAGGTCATTGTGGTCCCAACAGCTAAGCGGGCGCTCTCAATGTATTGTGACATAAAAAAAGCTACCAAAAAGGTTGTATGAAGAAAATACACATGTCCGTGATAGAGTGTCCCGGCTGGTCAGGTCGGATGTAGAAAACCTCTATCACATATTGGGTCAATGTTGTCCAATAATAAGCAGCCAACTGAGACGTTTCCAAATATGGTGCAGAACCATAAACAACCCAAGGAGATGGTTGCAATAAATAGAGTCCCAGATGGAGGGCCTCCAAAAGGAATAGTTGGGAAGGGAGGTTCCATAACCAGGGTATACGATGTTCCGACTAATTTGACCCAATATATAGAGATTCCAATATACATGGGTACAATTTGTCCAAAACAGTTAAATCAACTCTCTTCGTATGCCGGGAGCCAGAAATGTGACAAATTCCTGAATAATCAGAATCTGAGATAAAAAAAAAAAAAATCATAAAAAATTAAAAAACCAAAAAACAGGGAAAAAAAAAATGTTGCAAAATTTGTTTGAGTCCCCAGAGTCAGTGGCAGGCAGAGGGGGAGGGAGGGATTTTGTGTGTGTAGAGGGAATCAAAGTTGTTTATAGAAACTGGTGAAGAGTAATTCTTCATTAAGCCCATTAGGTGTAAGGCTGCCAAGATTGTGAATCTATTTGGATTCACATCTAAGAAGTTTCTGGACAGTGTTGCCCCCATGGATGTTAGTTGACACTTCCTCCAGACCCATCACCTTCAATCCTATTATTCGTCCCTGATGCACATCCAAAAAATGTGCTGCCACCGAGGAAATGTTTTTACCTTTCTCGCGATCCGTCCTTGCTGTTGAAATGTAAGAGAGGTGTTGCTGTAACCTCCTTTGAAATTCTTGTGTAGTCTGCCCTACATAGACCTTCGGGCAATTGCAAATAAGGGCATAGACCAAATTCCGTGTCTTACAGTTGAAAAAGGTTCTTTTAGGTTTAATCTGGAAGGGGAAGATAGAAAGTGAAAAACTGTCTTGAGCGATCATATGTTGACAGATATTGCAATTCCCGCAAGGATAAGCGCCAAATACCCTAAAGCCTCTGTTTCATCTGACAGTTGGACGAATATAGTGGCTATGACATAGCCAATCCTTCAAATTGCGAGCTCGTCGCGCTACCAGGTTAGGGGAGGCAGAAATATGCCGAGACAGTTTGAGTTCACTGAGTAAGATACCCCAACTATGATCTAGGATTTTTCGGATATCCCGCCAGTGGTTATTGAAGGTGGTAACAATGCCTAATGGTCTAGAGGACTCACATGTCTTTCTCTGGAGTAACTCAGAGCGTATGCTTGTTCTTGCTCTTTGGTACGAAGAGGAAATAACCTTCTTGGGATAACCACGACATCTGAAACGGTCTGTCAATGATCGTGCTTCCGACAAGAAGTCGGGTACATTGCTACAGTTCCGCTTAGTCGGACAAATTGACCTGTAGGGATACCGTTTTTGAGGTGTTTGGGATGAAAGCTGGTGTAATGTAATAGGCTGTTAGTAGCTGTTGGCTTACGGTATAGATTGGTGGAAATGTGCGAACCTTCCAAGGTGAGACAGGTCCAGGAATTCAGCCGTAGTGCAAGAGATGTTAGAAGTCAATCTGATGTTGAATTGATTGGTGTTCAACTCCATGATGAATTGCCTGCAGCTTTCTTCTGAGCCTGTCCAAAACAGCACATCATCAATATATCGTAGCCATTGAAAACAGTATGCGTTGATGTCCTTGTGTTGATACACAAGCTCCTCCCACCACCCCAAAAATAAGTTTGCATAAGTGGGAGCAAATCGTGCTCCCATGGCGGTGCCTGTGATTTGTCTATAAAAATTTCTGTCAAAGACAAAATTTTTTTTATTGAGAACGAAAAACAAATCAAGAAGAAACCGATCATGGTCCCTATCACCCAAGGGATTTTGTTTAAGATAGTATGAAACGGCCTCCAAACCAAGATCGTGACTAATGCTTGTATACAGAGACTCAACGTCAAGCATGACCAACAAAGTATGTGGTGGTAAACAAAGGTTACTAAGTATTTGGATAAGATGTGTCGAGTCTCGTATATAAGATTTAAGAGCAGTAGCCAGCGGTTGTAGGAAGAAATCGAGGTAGGTACAAGGTTTTTCGAACAACCCCCCCATGCCGGAGACTATAGGCCTACCTGGTGGATTTTCTAAAGATTTATGTACCTTTGGAAGAAGGTAGGTACTACAGGGTCAGCAGTGGTCAAAAATTCAGCTTCTTTTTTGTTGATGATGCCATGACGTATGGCTTGTCCAATTAATCGATCCAGTTTCTCTTTGAAAACCTCGGTAGGAACTGCTGGAAGACGGGTATAACATGAAGAGACCTGTAATTGATGCATTACTTCCTGCAGATAAAGGGAATTGGGCCACAGGATTATATTGCCCCCCTTGTCAGTTTCACGGACCAGGAACTCCTTGTTATTATGAAGGTCAAAAAGTGCTTTATACTCAGCCTTACTCAGGTTCTGGTTCCTGGTGTCATCCAGACGAAGATTTTGGATGTCCCGGCATACATTGGTGAAGAAAATATGAACCGCTGGGAAAAGGGAGAGTGAAGATGTGGCCTGTGAGGGAAGACAGCCAGTACATTTTCTTCTAGAGGAAGGTGTCTCATTCTCGTGGAAAAGGTCCATCAGATCTCTAAGTGCTTGCGTTTCGTCATTGGGGAGGTTGTCCGCTGAGGGATGGTGGAATAACAATTTAAATGTAAGTTGATGACAGAACAAGTATTCATCTTTCACAAGGGTAAATTTGTCCAACGTATTCATAGGGGCAAACGTAAGCCCTCGTTCTATGACAGATCTCTCTGCCATAGTGAGGGTGTGTGATGTCAAGTTGATAATTTGCAAATTACATGTGTCCTGTGGCACTTCCAGCACAGGCGGGGAGGAAAGGGTGGTCACCGTTTCCTGTAGTTGTAACGTGTTTCCCGCTTGTAAGCTGGGGACAACTGCTTGTAGCCCCTGTTCCTTCTCCTTGTGCCACCTAGTCTTACGTCTGCCCCTCCTACAGTCCCTTCTAGATCGCTTTGATCTGATGATAAAAAAGTCGCTGGAGGATTGGTCGTATCTGGAATTGGTTTCATTATGGGTATTTTGTTGAAAGGAGACTACCCGCTTATTGCCCTGGTGACTCCATTTAAAGGCACGACCATTATTGAAATCTGTTTTGTCATGCTGGAATTTCTGGTGTTTCCCATCAATGATCTCTTTTTCAAATTTATCGATCACTGTCTTGAGTTGCTGTTTAAAAGATGTGACCAAAGGGGGATCAAATGTCAAGAGTTTGTTTTCCCTGGATTTAATATCCTCCTTCAACTTAGCTAATATGGCCTGATCGTGTGCTATCGGCATATCCATCAGTGTAAGGGAGCATTCAACCAATCTAGCCTCCCACGTACTCTGAAAAGACTCGTCAACTTCCCAAGCAGGGAAGATTTGCACCCGCAAGCCACGTGGCACCAGACCTGTGACCTTATATTCCTCCAAGCTCCTTATGTTCCACCATACTTTAGTGAGAGATTTGTGCAAATTAGTCTACTCGTTAGTAATTGTATTGAAGCCCTCATCTTTGTTAGGCCGGTTTCACATTAGCGCATTTTCAGCGCGCGCACGGCCGGGGGTAGCTCCGCCCCCGATCCGGCTCTCTGCCCGGCGTGCCCGCCCCTTCCTTGTAGCGCCGCCTCCTAGCGCACAGCGGCGCCTGCGATCGGCGCACCCTATCTTTAGCATAGGGTGCGCAGATCGTGCGCAGGCCGTGCGCTAGTTGCGCTTTGACCTGTGCTGCGCACTTTTGACGGTGCACCGGCCTTAGCTGACTGAACTGGACTGCTATTGCCCGTATCAAAGATTCCCTGAGCCCTCTGGCTCCAAGCCGTTTCCTTGTCCGACAGATCCAGTCATAAATGGTAAAATACCACAAGTGCAAAAAATATATATAAAAGCAGTGTGCCTCCTCCAAGGAAAGAGGAAAACACAAGAAAACCCCAACAAAATGATGAATTAACACACGGTAGAGGGCACCACTGTACAGGATCACCTGTTACATGCTAAAAAACCATGAAACCATATAGAGAGAAAGAAGCATGTACATATCAGGGATCACCGGGAAAATAGTAGCAAATAATTCTTTATTAGAACACCCGAACACACAAAAAGACCATTAAAAACAATTAAAACTGCAAAAATGAAATCATATTTATACCAAAACCCATAAGGGTTAAGCCCCTGCAATAACCCCACATACACAATATTTTGTACAGACCAACAAATGTCAGGGTTAAAGTGGTGCACAATATTCCACAATGTAAGTGTACTTAAAATATGCAGCCTAATTCCCATGAACTCAACACTGCAGAGACCGAATACTAAATGCAGCAAAGTGCTGCTCTGCTGTTGAAATGAAATAAGGGATTACCCCAGAATGAAAGGGGCAAAGCACCGCATACAACCTGTGTCGCAGAGGCAAATGCCTACATGGATGAGAGAAGACCAAGAACGCTCATGCAGTGTGGGTGGAGAGGCATGGGGAGGGAAGGCAGGGGCACAGGAGAAATGCCCAACGCATTACGCCAGTCAAGCTGGCTTCATCAGGAGCGGTAGACAGTGTGGGTGGTTGGAAATAAATACCTGAATTCGATTATGACAAACAGGAAGCAGCTGGGAGCCATCGGCGTGTGAGGGAAGAAAGACCATGACTGGCGTGTAGCAAAGAGAGAGGCAAAGTCTGCGCAATCGCAGAGTGAAAAAATGAGGTATTGGAAGCGGTGTACCAAGATGGCCGCTGGATAATGTCCTGCGCATGCGCCAGTCAGCGCGCGCTCGGCAGAGCAATACAAAAGCAGTGAGCTGAGTTGAATACAGCAAAATGGCTGCAGAGACCTGCTGCGCGTGCGCCGATCCGCGTGTGCTTGGTGGGGCAAAAATAAATAGAGAGAGGATAACCCTTAATAGAAAAAATAATAATAAAACGCCCCATCAAAATAAGACAAGGAAAAGTGTATTATAAGGAGCCCAGTAGCTGAATTGCCAAAGTAAAGGCTAAAAACAAGATGCTAAGCTGGAAATCAGAATCAAAAATAAACAAGAATAAAAATGGGGGGGGAGAGGAAGGGAGGGTGTTTTAATAAAGAATTATTTGCTACCATTTTCCCAATGATCCCTGAGATCGCGTGTTGGGTGGCGGCAGCACCTTTGACCGGGTAGATCTCTCCGTTTGAAGTTTTGTTAGATATCTGTCCATTACAACTCCCCATAGTCAGGCGGGAGGTAGCCGGATGGAAGGCAACAGGGGTGATTATTAGAGTTGAGCGAAACGGGTCGAAAAATTTCAAAAGTCACCGACTTTTGGCAAAGTCGGGTTTCATGAAACGAAACCCGACCCTAGGATGAGGTCGGCCACGAGGTCGGCGACTTACGCGCCAAAGTCGCGTTTCAAAAGTTTGTTTTGCGCTCTTTTTCAGCCAATCAGGTTCCACGGACACTGTGGGCAACGTGATGACATAGGCACGGGTCACCACCATCTTTCAGAAGGGCATGCAAGTGATTGGCTTGCTTTGGTGGGCGTCACAGGGGGTATAAAAGGGCGTGCACGCCGACCGCCATCTTACTTCTGCCGATCTTAGCATAGGGAGAGGTTGCTGCTGATTCTGTAGGGAGAGTGTTAGGCAGGGAAGAAGAAAAAAAAACTGCTTCTGCTGCTAGCGATTGTGCCTGTACAACACACCAGTCACTGTGTGTGCAGTGCAAGGGGAGGCTATATTGTGGTGTATCAGTGGTGTTGGGCTGCCTTCTAAGGCTTCCTGACAGCTGCATTGCTGTTTACCCACTGCTCTGTAAACTGCTTTTTTAAAAGCAATCCCAATTTTTTTTTTTTGTCCTGCTGAGGTACTGAGCGTGCATTTTTTCACACCATACAGCGGTGTACGCTCCTCACACAGTACCGTGTAACGGCTGTTATCACAGCCACAGTGAAGCTATCTGTGTCACTCTGTGAGAATAAGTCGAGGACATGTTCCGTTCTTACAGACCTGCACTCTAGGGAGATTCCTACTCTGCCCAATTCTACATACACCTTGTAGTTTGTGATACACTAGCCAATTTCTGCCTGTGACATAGCGCTGTGATATTCAGTGGGCCTCACACAATCAAAAAGTGTCCAGTGTCCACAAGTGTCTGCAGAAATTCAAAATCTCCCTTATCCTCTAGTCACTTTGGTCACAGCTGTGCCATTGAGCCTGTGACATAGCGCTCAGATATTCAGTGGGCCTAACACAATCCAAAAGTGTCCAGTGTCTGCAGAAATTCAAAATCTCATTTATCCTCTAGTCACTTTGGTCACAGCTGTGCCATCGAGCCTGTGACATAGCGCTCAGATATTCAGTGGGCCTCACACAATCCAAAAGTGTCCAGTGTCCACAAGTGTCTGCAGAAATTCAAAATCTCACTTATCCTCTAGTCACTTTGGTCACAGCTGTGCCATCGAGCCTGTGACATAGCGCTCAGATATTCAGTGGGCCTCACACAATCCAAAAGTGTCCAGTGTCCACAAGTGTCTGCAGAAATTCAAAATCTCACTTATCCTCTAGTCACTTTGGTCACAGCTGTGCCATCGAGCCTGTGACATAGCGCTCAGATATTCAGTGGGCCTCACACAATCCAAAAGTGTCCAGTGTCCACAAGTGTCTGCAGAAATTCAAAATCTCACTTATCCTCTAGTCACTTTGGTCACAGCTGTGCCATCGAGCCTGTGACATAGCGCTCAGATATTCAGTGGGCCTCACACAATCCAAAAGTGTCCAGTGTCCACTAGTGTGAGCAGAAATTCAAAATCTCACTTATCCTCTAGTCACTTTGGTCACAGCTGTGCCATCGAGCCTGTGACATAGCGCTCAGATATTCAGTGGGCCTCACACAATCCAAAAGTGTCCAGTGTCCACAAGTGTCTGCAGAAATTCAAAATCTCACTTATCCTCTAGTCACTTTGGTCACAGCTGTGCCATCGAGCCTGTGACATAGCGCTCAGATATTCAGTGGGCCTCACACAATCCAAAAGTGTCCAGTGTCCACAAGTGTCTGCAGAAATTCAAAATCTCACTTATCCTCTAGTCACTTTGGTCACATCTGTGCCATCGAGCCTGTGACATAGCGCTCAGATATTCAGTGGGCCTCACACAATCCAAAAGTGTCCAGTGTCCACAAGTGTCTGCAGAAATTCAAAATCTCACTTATCCTCTAGTCACTTTGGTCACAGCTGTGCCATCGAGCCTGTGACATAGCGCTCAGATATTCAGTGGGCCTCACACAATCCAAAAGTGTCCAGTGTCCACTAGTGTGAGCAGAAATTCAAAATCTCACTTATCCTCTAGTCACTTTGGTCACAGCTGTGCCATCGAGCCTGTGACATAGCGCTCAGATATTCAGTGGGCCTCACACAATCCAAAAGTGTCCAGTGTCCACAAGTGTCTGCAGAAATTCAAAATCTCACTTATCCTCTAGTCACTTTGGTCACAGCTGTGCCATCGAGCCTGTGACATAGCGCTCATATATTCAGTGGGCCTCACACAATCCAAAAGTGTCCAGTGTCCACAAGTGTCTGCAGAAATTCAAAATCTCACTTATCCTCTAGTCACTTTGGTCACAGCTGTGCCATCGAGCCTGTGACATAGCGCTCAGATATTCAGTGGGCCTCACACAATCCAAAAGTGTCCAGTGTCCACAAGTGTCTGCAGAAATTCAAAATCTCACTTATCCTCTAGTCACTTTGGTCACAGCTGTGCCATCGAGCCTGTGACATAGCGCTCAGATATTCAGTGGGCCTCACACAATCCAAAAGTGTCCAGTGTCCACTAGTGTGAGCAGAAATTCAAAATCTCACTTATCCTCTAGTCACTTTGGTCACAGCTGTGCCATCGAGCCTGTGACATAGCGCTCAGATATTCAGTGGGCCTCACACAATCCAAAAGTGTCCAGTGTCCACAAGTGTCTGCAGAAATTCAAAATCTCACTTATCCTCTAGTCACTTTGGTCACAGCTGTGCCATCGAGCCTGTGACATAGCGCTCAGATATTCAGTGGGCCTCACACAATCCAAAAGTGTCCAGTGTCCACAAGTGTCTGCAGAAATTCAAAATCTCCCTTATCCTCTAGTCACTTTGGTCACATCTGTGCCATCGAGCCTGTGACATAGCGCTCAGATATTCAGTGGGCCTCACACAATCCAAAAGTGTCCAGTGTCCACAAGTGTCTGCAGAAATTCAAAATCTCACTTATCCTCTAGTCACTTTGGTCACAGCTGTGCCATCGAGCCTGTGACATAGCGCTCAGATATTCAGTGGGCCTCACACAATCCAAAAGTGTCCAGTGTCCACTAGTGTGAGCAGAAATTCAAAATCTCACTTATCCTCTAGTCACTTTGGTCACAGCTGTGCCATCGAGCCTGTGACATAGCGCTCAGATATTCAGTGGGCCTCACACAATCCAAAAGTGTCCAGTGTCCACAAGTGTCTGCAGAAATTCAAAATCTCACTTATCCTCTAGTCACTTTGGTCACAGCTGTGCCATCGAGCCTGTGACATAGCGCTCAGATATTCAGTGGGCCTCACACAATCCAAAAGTGTCCAGTGTCCACAAGTGTCTGCAGAAATTCAAAATCTCACTTATCCTCTAGTCACTTTGGTCACAGCTGTGCCATCGAGCCTGTGACATAGCGCTCAGATATTCAGTGGGCCTCACACAATCCAAAAGTGTCCAGTGTCCACAAGTGTCTGCAGAAATTCAAAATCTCACTTATCCTCTAGTCACTTTGGTCACAGCTGTGCCATCGAGCCTGTGACATAGCGCTCAGATATTCAGTTGGCCTCACACAATCCAAAAGTGTCCAGTGTCCACTAGTGTGAGCAGAAATTCAAAATCTCCCCTGTCCTATAGACACCTTGTACCTTGTTTTACATTACTATATAGTTTGTTGGATTTTGTCTACATTTCTACCAAAAATGAGGAAGGCTGGTGGAAGAGGCCGTGGAATTGGGCGGGGGTTGGCAGCTGGTAATGATGGTGTTGGTGGTGGATCTGATGGTAGTGGCAAGAGCAAAATAGGACCGAATGCAGGAGGTGTTGAGCCTGCGTCATCGTCTGGCTCCATAAGGCTTCGAAGGCTTAGTTTTCTAGGAGTTGGCAAACCGCTTTTAAAGCCAGAGCATCAGGAAAAAGTTTCGTCTTACATTGCTGACTCAGCCTCCAGCTCTATCGCCTCCTCTTCTTCAGTTGTAAAAAGTAAAAGCACTGAGTCGTCATTGGAGGCTCATGTTCATGAACCACACCTTTCCTTGTGTCCTTCACCCCAACCAAGATTGAAGGATGACGCAGGCCATACTACTGATTACTCCATGGAGCTGTTTTCACATACCATGCCTGGATTATCAAGTCAAATGGTGAATTACCCAGGCCAAGATGAATCTGACATGGAGTGCACTGATGCACAGCCGCTGATGGATGATTCTGCTGGTACATTCACTCAGAGCACTACATTGTCCTCGCAGTGTACAGAGCCAGATTCTGACCCTGATGAGACTCAGGTGCCCCTTCCCGCACACTATACCACCATACACGGTGACACAGAGGAAGGTGCACATGACATAGAAGAGGAGGTGATGGATGACCCAGTTGTTGACCCAGATTGGCATCCATTGGGGGAAGAGGGTGCTGCTTCCAATAGCTCAGATGAGGAGCATCCACAGCAGACATCGACATTGCAACAGCTGTTATCTGGCAGGCCCGGAGCACTCCAAAGACAGGTTCCAAAAATCAAAAGAGTTGCTGGACAGCTTGTCCAGAGGGTCAAAAGATCACAGCGTGCTAGGCCGCAAAATGTCTGCCAAAGTAGGAAGAGTGCAGTGTGGCACTTTTTTGAACAAAATCCTCATGATCAGGCCAAGGTTATCTGTAAGAAGTGCGCAAAGACCTTTAGCCGAGGGAAAAATCTGAAAAATTTGAATACCAGTTGCATGCTTAGACATTTAAACACCATGCACTTGCAAGCGTGGACACAACACCAAACCTCAAGTGCCACATGTGCAACTGATCACAACGAAGGTAGTCAGCAACGCTACATTGTTTCCCCCACTGTAAGCCCACCGGTTAGCACAGCAGCAAATGTTGAGGTGCCGTTGCAAGGCCACAGCAGTCAGGGAATCCCACTGTTATATCAACGAAAGACTGATTCTAGGCCATCAGAAAGAACACCAACTCCATCACCATCATCAACCCTCTCTCAGTCCGCCCTGTCCACTGCTACTTCCACCATATGCAGCTCTCAAGTCCAGCTCACCCTCCCAGACACTATGAGTAGGTCAAGAAAGTACTCAGTCTCTCATCCGCGTACACTGGGTTTGAACGCCCACATTGCCAAACTAATCTCGTTTGAGATGATGCCCTTTCGGTTGGTGGAAAGCGCAGCTTTCCGCGAACTCATGGCCTATGCAGTACCACGCTATGACCTACCCAGTCGCCACTTCTTCTCTCGCAAAGCCATCCCAGCCCTCCACCATCATGTGAAAGACCGCATTGTCCATGCACTCAAGCAGTCAGTGAGCGGAAAGGTGCACCTCACAACTGATGCATGGTCCAGTCGGCATGGCCAGGGCCGTTACGTGTCCATCACTGCGCACTGGGTTAATGTGGTGGATGCAGGGTCCACAGGGGACAGCGGTGGTGGGACAGTGCTGCCTAGCCCACGGTATAGGAAAGAGTTGGCTGTAGGCGTTCGACCCTCCTCCTCCAGAAGCGAAAGCTCGTCCACAGAGCGCAGTCGTACGAGCACTCCATCTGCAGCTGCCACTGTTGCACACGAGGTGTCCCCCTATCGAGCAGCTAGTGGAAAGCGTCAGCAGGCTGTGTTGCAGATGATGTGTTTGGGCGACAGACACACCGCCGAGGTGCTGGCCGAGTACTTGAAGCGACAAACTGAGTCATGGCTGGGCAGTGTACATCTTGAGGCAGGCAAGGGTAGTTAGTGATAACGGCCGTAATTTTGTGGCAGCCATAGCCCTTTCAAAACTCAGCCACATACCTTGCTTGGCTCACACCTTGAACCTGGTGGTGCAGTGCTTCCTCAAAAATTATCCGGAGTTAACAGCCCTGCTCCAGAAGGAGCGAAGACTGTGCGCGCACATCCGCCGGTCGCCTGTACACTCCGTTCGTATGCAGAAGCTGCAGCGATTGCTCCACCTTCCCAACCACCGCCTCATTATCGACATTGCAACAAGGTGGAACTCCACCCTGCACATGGTGGAGCGGCTGTGCGAGCAGAGGCAGGCCATAATGCATTTGTGGGAGGATACACGGCCAGGCACTTTGAGAGCAGACATGGAGCTGACAGGTGTGCAGTGGTCGAAGCTGAAAGACCTCTGTAAAGTCCTTCAGTGTTTTGAGGAATGCACACGGCTGGTAAGCACAGACGACGCCATCCTAAGCATGAGCATCCCACTTATGCGTCTGCTCATGCAAACTTTGACGCACCTTAAGGAGCAGGCTTCTGCAGCCAATGTTGATGAGGAGGAAGAGGAGGAGGGAATCCTTGATGACATTCAGCCATTGTCTGCTCAGGGACCTCTCCTGGACGAGGTGGAGGAAGAAGAGGAGGAGGAGGATGATGGGGATGATTACTTAGGGGAGGAGGATGCATCTCGTGGGGCAAGTGAAAATGTTGGCGTGGCAAGGTCTGGTACAGGGTTTGTGCGTGACTGGAGGGATGTGGATTTGCCAGAAAGTGCTCCTCCAACCAGCACTCGCAGTGCATCATTGACACCGGGAACATTGGCCCACATGTCAGATTATGCCTTGCAGATCCTAAAAAGGGACCCCCGCATTGCCAAAATGATGAACGATGATGAGTACTGGTTGGCCAGCATCCTGGATCCACGCTATAAAGGCAAATTACAAAACATCATGCCACAGGAGAACCTTGACCTAATATTGGCTAATAAACAAGCAACTCTGGTAAATCGGTTGCTTGAGGCATTCCCAGCACACAGCAGCGGTGATGGTTCTCACACAAGCCGTACGGGCCGGGGTCAGCTTGGCAGAGGTGTTCGTGGTGCACACAGCAGAAGTGGCGTTGGAGACAGGGGTTTCATGACAATGTTGTGGACTGATTTTTCAAGTACCCCTCACACAACTGGTAATACTGCATCGATGGAAAGTGACAGGAGACAGCAGTTGTCAACTATGGTTACAAACTACTTTTCCTCCCATATCGATGTTCTCCCACACAGGTCATTCCCCTTTGACTATTGGGCCGCTGAACTGGACACCTGGCCTGAATTGGCACAATATGCCTCACAGGAGCTCGCTTGCCCAGCTGCAAGTGTGCTATCGGAAAGAGTCTTCAGTGCAGCTGGATCAATCCTGACAGAAAAAAGGACCCGTCTGTCAACCCAAAATGTGGATGATCTAACCTTCATTAAAATGAACCACGCATGGGTTTCCAAGGATTTTGTCCCACCTTCCCCTGATGACACATAGGGTGACAGAAAAATGGCTTGCTTTGGTCCACCTCTTCCTTGGACTTGACCTATTTCACCTTTTGCATCAGCTGAATGTCCAACATCAACATATGCCACTTTCTAAAACTCCCTAACTGTGCTGCCTCCCGCCCCCATGGCCGGGGTCACCACCTAGCGCACGACACCGTGCGAGTGCCGTTGCCCTGGACAGGTGGGTAGACCGACTCTTGGGCGCGGGCACTGGCACAAGGTCCCCCATAGTGCAATCAAGTGTCTCTGACGGTGGTGGTGCACACCCGCCGTCAGACACACCGCCGTACTATGAGGGGCCCAGTGCCAGTACCGACGCCCACGAGTGGGCCCCCCTTGCTTGGGCAGGGCCCCAGCATTTGCAATCTTTACCTCTCCCTGCTCCTCCGCTGTGTAGTCTGGGCCGTCAAATCCATACTGTGCCTGACACCGTTTGAGCCTGCCTCCTGATGTATAGACATATATTTTGAATGTGTACACTATCCATACATGTTATCTGGGGATACGGTACCCTTTCTCACCTTTGTGCAATCACGTGCAATCCATACTGGGCCTAACACCGTCTGAGCCTGCCTCCTGATGTATAGACATATATTTTGAATGTGTACGCTATCCATACATGTTATCTGGGGATACGGTACCCTTTCTAACCTTTGTGCAATCACGTGCAATCCATACTGGGCCTAACACCATCTGAGCCTGCCTCCTGATGTATAGACATATATTTTGAATGTGTACGCTATCCATACATGTTTTCTGGGGATACGGTACCTTTTCTAACCTTTGTGCAATCACGTGCAATCCATACTGGGCCTAACACCGTCTGAGCCTGCCTCCTGATGTATAGACATATATTTTGAATGTGTACGCTATCCATACATGTTATCTGGGGATACAGTACCCTTTCTAACCTTTGTGCAATCACGTGCAATCCATACTTGGCCTAACACCGTCTGAGCCTGCCTCCTGATGTATAGACCTATATTTTGAATGTGTACGCTATCCATACATGTTATCTGGGGATACGGTACCCTTTCTCACCTTTGTGCAATCACGTGTAATCCATACTGGGCGTGAGAACGGCTGGCGAGCTGTTAAGCAAGCTACAGCACCTGTGGTTTGCACACGTAAGTTTTTCATTTTTTCAGGAATGACGGTTAGGCCTAATTCCGGAACTGCGGTTGACCTGCACTTACTGGGAAATCATTGTTCGCGGGTAATAATTGTAATCAGTGATCCCCATCACTAACGTTGTTCAGCGGGTTATCTGCACCTGTAAGCGACAAACGCTGGCCTTTTCAGTGTAGCGCACATGCAGCCACGGACATGTAAGGGCATGACACACCAGTTATTGGCCAATCTCATGTGCCAGAGCCTCACGTGTCCCTCTAGTAAGCCGGACTCGGACCGCGGGGCATGACGGAGTCTCGTTCGTTAACGGAATTAAGCTTGCAATGTGTGCATCTGTTCAGTATCAGGCATGGTTGAGGTTTCCCAGGTGGAGTCGAATTTAACCGTAGGCTCCACTCCTGGTGGTGCCCTTCTGGACATTCCTTTAAGGTTCAGCTTTGCAACCATACTGCCCACGTAAAACAAACACTTTGCCTTCATGAACGCTGTTTGGAGGGTCATGACTCGTGGGAATAACGCCGCCCAATCAGTTAACCTGCTAGAGAGATCGTTCGTTGCTCCCAAGCATGACATCACACTCCCTAGGAAGAAGGTAATGCCACTGTGGCGACCGTACTCCTGGGGGCGACACAAGTGCACTGATGCCCAGCCACTGCTCGATGAATCTGCTGGTACATTGACCCAGACCACTACATTCCCCTCCCACGCTACACGGCCTGAATCTGACCCTGATGAAACTCAGGTTACCCTTCCCATATACAGTTCCATCTTACACGGTGACAAAGAGGAAGCTGCAGATGAAAGTGCAGGTTCGGCCCACCCGCCATCAGACACACCACCATACTATCAGGGGCCCTGTGCCAGTGCCGTCGCCAACGAGTGGGCCCCCCCTGCTTGCTCAGGATCACAGCACTTGCAAAGTTGAAATACTGTGCAGTGAGATGGTAGATGGGGACGACGAGGAGTCCAGACAAGTACAGGGATTCCCTAGCGAGGAGACTTATTTGATTGTTTTCAATGTTGGGACAGCAATTTTTGGGGAGCACTATACTCTGGAGAATGATAGATGGGGCCCACCATACACTGGAACATTCCAAAGGTGGACATCAGACACTGGAGCAGCATTTACAGGGCCCATTATACACTAGAGCATTAGAAATGGGGCCCATTATGTTTGGAGCATTATTTGGGCCCATAAGACAGTGGAGCTTCATCCATGGGGACCAACATATACTGTAGCATTATGTGGAGCTCATCATATACTGTTTCAAACATTATATGGGACCAATGATTCTGTATGAAGAAATAGATGGGCCTCGTCATGAGATGTAAAAAGTGAAGTATTTTTCATTGTACTATACCGCTATTTCTCTGCCGTATCGGAGCATGATGAGTTGTGGTATGTGTTAAAGGGGCGCTCTTTCGCCCAGGGCACATGAAAACCTGCAGCCAGCCCTCCCCCCCACAACTTTAGCCAAATAACCCCCATTTTTCAGTGCGTAACTTGTATTATGAAGTTAATTAAGGTTGACAAGCTTAAGTAAGAAGAGTTGATGCTTTTGGCATTCAAATGGGCACTGTAGGTGTGTTTCCTGTCCTCCTCTCACTGCCGACTTTTATTCCCCATTGTCTTACATTGGGTTTCGTGTTTCGGGACGACCCTGACTTTTCCCTATAATCGGCCGATCTTGCTCCACCCCACTTTTGGAAAAGTCGGGTTTCACGAAACGAAACGCGACCCTAAAAAACCAAAAGTCACTCAACTCTAGTGATTATCAGAATAACATATTACAAGTCCCAGTGGGTTGAAAAGTAGGAAGTCTGTAGTAGTTCAGCTACAGCATCATAGTCTTAAACGGCGGGGTTCAGGCAGGCAAGGAGTGACATGCCTGTGCCACAAATATCCCCAGCTAGCAAGCTGGAGAAAGGTTATGTAGTTGGTAGGCAATGTGCTGGGTGATAGTCCCAATGTCCCTCCCGTGACCAGCCAAAACAGATGTCAGGAAAACCACACCAGCAGCCTAGCGTGGTTTACAGGCACCTTCTTTTTAATGTGTGATCCACACACAAAGCTCCTGGGGAAAGAAGAAAAGGCCACAGTTCCAGGAAAACAGCAGTAATGATGATATCTTACAAATTGGACTATAGGTAGCAGGGCTGTGGAGTCGGAGTCGTGGAGTCGGTGCTCATTTTGGTGGAGTCGGAGTCGGTATAAAATGGACCGACTCCGACTCCTAAAATATATAATAAATTGGGTACAGTAATTCAATGCAGGATGTGCTGAATATTTATTCATAGGAGTTTGGGAAAGTTATGAAATGACCTATAAATGGCTGTTCTATTCCTGATCTAAGGCTACATTCACACACAGCGGTTTTCCTGTGTTTTTTGAGGATACGTTTTTCAGCTGCAAAAGTTGATCATCTTTTTAAAAAACCGCATCACCTGAAAGGTTTTTGAGCTCATAGATAATGTTTTCAATAGCAAAAGCAGATTAAAAATCTGCTCTATCTATCCATTTATCCATATCTGTCTATCCATATCGTATCTGTACCAAAAAGAATGAAAACCGGGTAGCACACCAATATATATTCTATCTAAATATCTTGATTAAAAATGATTAAATGTCTGAGGTTCACATTGTACTACAATAAATTTTTGACTTAAATATAAGCAATATGTGTGGGAGTCGGAGTCGTGGAGTCGGTGTAAGGGAAATTGAGGAGTCGGAGTCGCAGGTTTGGCTTACCGACTCCACAGCCCTGATAGGTAGGAACCGATTTAAAATGCGGTCATACTAGATGTCCCGCTCCCAGGAGCCTTTCAGAAATCCTTTATTTAGTAGCAGTTATACTGAGCACCCACTAGGCGTCAGCAGAGAACCGTTAGGGTAGCAGTGTTGATAGCTGGAACTGCACTACTCACCACCACCAGCTAGTTGCACCTTCACCGTCGTCCCAAGGACCACATGCAGAGCAGCAGCAGCATCCTCCCCACTCGCCTTCTCCAAGATGGCGCCAGAGAAGACGCAGAGGACGTGGTACCCCCAAGCGGCGCGTCAATCCAGCAGCGCCGTCACCACAGCAGAGAGGAGTCGCCCGGGCCAGAGGGATCCCCACCGCCAGTGAGGAGAACCAGGACAGGCCCCTGTCGGGTGAGGTAGTTGTAAGAAGAGGAGGGAGGATACCGTGCTAGGTTAGAGCCGGTGGGCCGACTCCAGGTGGAATGCCTCAGTTGCCGGGAAGAGTGGCGGGATGGGCCCCCAGCAGAGGGGAGGTCTGAGGACCGTGCACAGCAGCCGCAGAGCCTGATGAACTCACCGCTGGATCACCAGGGATCCCCTCCTTGCGAGTGCTGATGTCCAGAGCCCGGGGAGAAGATGGCGCCCGGCCCAGATCCTGACTTCTGGCTCTCATGGACTCACTCCCTCAGGTGACTGCCGGCAGCAGCACAATTGATTCAGGGAACCTCCCACAATGTTCCTGAGGGCTTCAGTCAAACCCTGGGGGTTGGGGGACCTCAAAAGGTGGTCAGATGGATCTCAGATGAAGCATGTCTTCTTCTCTATGCAGTCAAGGCACGCCTCCTTCCATGATGTTTTATGGCCACTATACAGTAGATCTCCAAGACGCCTACCAGTATGTGCCTATTTTTCAAAGACATCAAAAAATATCTCACGGTGACAGTCAACATACAAAGACGAAATACTCTACTCCAAGAAAATGTAAATCTGCACAGCAAGGGAACCCACTCAATGCACAGGTGTTGCACAGACAAGCTGCAAGCATACATTTAGCAATGAATGCTCCGTGAGCCAGGGTGCCTCTCCAAAACAAACCGCCACAATAGATGCCAATATAGAAGAAAACGGATGCCACTCACCAGTAAAAATCACTCTTTATTCCAATACTTTAAAACATCAGCGTCGGGATGATGAGAGCAGGAGTGGAAGAGACAACGGCCATTTCGTGCTGTGGAAGCGCTACCGCAGCGCAAAACGGCCGTCGTCTCTTCCCCTCCTCCCAACGCTGATGTTCTAAAGTATTGGAATAAAGAGTGATTTTTACTGGTGCGTGCCATCCGTTTTCTTCTATATTAACATACAAGGACGGTTTACACACCTACAATTCCTGGTTCTCCCCTTTGGCTTATCTATGGCCCCAAGGGTCTTCACAAAGATAGTGGCAGAAATATCAGCACATATAAGAGAAAAGGACTTTTATTCATCACGTACTTAGACAATATCCTCATCGTGGAGGAAGTAAGAAACCGAATGCAAAGAGGCGGTGGGACGTGTAAGGGAGAAACTGCACGCCGTAGAATGCATAATAAACTTTAAAAAATCATGGAAAAAACATAACAAATTTTTAGGAATTTTGTTGGATGCAAAGAGGGAAACTTATTTTCTCCGCAAGAAAAGATAAAGTGTTTAGATTGACTTCCAAATTGGTCAAATACCCAGTGACTGCCTTAAGAAGGGCTATGTCAATCCTGGGGATCTTAACATCTTCCATCCCAGCCGTAACCTGGGCAAGGTTCCACTTTAGAACCCTTTAGTGGGAACTGCTGAAAGAGAGGAAAAAAAACAGAAGGAAATCTGGACAAAAGGTGGTGGCATCTTGTCAGGCGGAGTTAATTAGGAAATCAAAAACGTCCAAATAATCACCATGGACGAAAGCCCTTTAGGCTAGGAAGCACACAGAGGGAAGAATTCTCCAAGGAGGATGGTGTCGAGTTGCTGGATGCATCTTCCAACAGGAAAGAACTAATGGCTATCAGGCTGGCACTTATAAAAATCTTACCAGAGATAAAAGGCTGCCAACATGTCAAAGTTTTGTCAGACAACAAAACATCAGTCATGTATATAAACAAGCAAAGGAGCATAAGGTCTCATGACAGAAGCAGACAATATAATGACTTTATTGGAAGAAAACTATCAGCAAATTATCTAAAAGGGGAGGATTACATCAGTCGTTATATGGTAGATCAGGATGAGTGGTCCCTAAACCCGGAGATATTTCAAAGAATAGTCAGACGCTGAGGGGAACTTCAAACTTGTTCGCAAGAAAATCAAACAAAAAAAAACCTTGAAGGTTCTTCTCTCTGGATCCAAAAGACTTCCCTTATGGAGTCAACACCCTTCTCCACAAATAGACAAAAGAGCTAGTTTATGCTTTTTCTTGATTCCAATAGTTCTCAGGAAAATTCGGTCTGACTAAGCCAAAGCAGTATTAATAGCCCCCTCTAGCCCAGAAGAACCTGGTTCACCTGGCTAAGTTGTCTGGCAGTGGTGTAACCATGGGTACTACCAGAAATCCAAGATCTCCTATCCCAGGGGACTCATATTACATCCCAATGTTAGGGATCAACATTTGATGGCATGGAGCTTGAGCGGCGGTTTCTAGCGGCTAGATTTGAGGATGCTCAGATGGGTTAATCTACACCCTAATGAAGTGTAGGAAAAAAATTTCATCAGACATCTCTAGAATATGGAGAAAATTCCTAACCTTTTCAGGGGTAGACCTGTTAAAAAACAGCCAGGTCCCCTGGATTCCTATTATAGAATTTTTACAGAAAGGGTGGGAGATGGGGTTTGCAAAAGAGTACCCTTAAAGTCCACACTGCAGATCACTCCCTGATAACATTTTTCAAGGCAGTCAGTCGCTCTGGGATATTCTGACAGCCACGAGCCACCCCTTAGGAACTAAACCTAGTTTTAATAGCTTTAGTCAAATCTCCATTTGAGCCCCTATGAGTACTCAATTAAGATTTTTGACCCCTCGGGCAGCCCTTACATCAGCTAGAAGGGTGGGGGAGCTGCAGGCACTATTGGTCAACCAACCCTTTACTCGGGTCTTGCCAAGCCTTTCTCCCAAAGGTGGTAACACCTTTCACAGATCTCAGGAGATAATGTTGCCATTTTGCTGTGATAACCCTAAAAATGAGCAGGAAAGAGAGTTTCACATTCTGGTTATTAAGAGATGCCATATACAATACGTAGAGTCAACCAGGGAATATGGGAAATCTATCTCCCTGTTTGTTCTCTTTCAGGGTCACAGGAGAGGCAAGGCTGCATCCAAAGGGTCTATAGCCAGATGGGTCAGAACATGGATTGCCTTGGCCTTCACTTCGTGAGGTGTCCCCCCCACGATAATATAAAAGCACACTCTACAAGGGCTGTCTCTACATCCTGAGCAGAGAGCGCTAACGCATCTCTGGAACAAATATGTACGGCTGCCACGTGGTCTTCACCCTCCACTTTTTTTCAAGCACTAGAGGATGGACTTAGGTGCTGGGGATCTTGCTTTCGGGAAGATTTTATAAGCAGTGGTCCCTCCCGAAGGGATTCCTCCAAAATCTCTCTCCATGGTGCAGTCGTGCGGAATGGGAAAAATTTTAACTTACCCTTAATCTAATTTTCCAGAACCCATGACAGCACCCTTTCTTATTTTCCCATTTTCCCCCCTTCTCACCTCTCCTTGGTGGATGGTCACTGTTGACTCACTGGGTGTTGCAGAAAAAAAATGTAAAAAATGTATTTTCGGATGTAGTCACGTGCAGGTGTGAAGGGTTAAAACTAAAATCAGAGCTGAAGTTTCGTTTTCTCCATTCTCTGAAGGTTTAGTTTCTCCATTCTTGTTGCTGTAAGATAAATTTTTGTAATTGGGATGAAAAGTTCAGGCTGTCATGAAACCAAACTGTTCCTCATCAGGTGCAAGATAAGGGACCGGGGGGTATATTACTCTGAAGAATATGCCATTATGCTACTTTCTATGCTATGTAAATACGGACTTATATGCAGTTTCCGGTTATCTTGCAATATTATTGGCTTATAAAGTGAAATGATGCTATTGGTAGTTGAGAACTTTGCATAATTAAGCAAAATATTATAAAAGAAGTGACTAAAATAAATGGGTTTAGCAATCTCTTTGGATCGTCCCGTACAGAGACCCCCATCTCCGTGTGGTCATTTGAGTTGCTAGCAACACTCTGTGGAATAATTTGGAAATCACTGGATCAACCGTGAAGGTTTAATTTAACCCTCTCCCTATCACAGGGTATGACTTTATACCACTGGAATATCATGTATTACCAAACTTGTATGTCACTTTCACAGTCTGCTTTGCACACACGCTCTGCAGAACAGGCTGCCAATGTGCCATGGATAGATAACTGTGCGCTCACAGTATAATGAGAGGTGACTAACTGCTCCCTGTACCGCCCTGATTATTTGGAAGCGAGCAGAATAACTTAATTTTCTCCCTGTAGCCACACTTTCAGTAAGGCTGGGATCAGACTTGCGAGAAACTCGCACAAGTCTCACATCTCAATACCTGGCACTCCAGTCCCGAATGCCGGCGGCAGTTCCGGGTATTGAGATGCGAGACTCTTGCAAGTCTGACACCGACCTAAGCAGGGCAGACAAACACTAAAAGTCTGATTTTTGTATAAGGCTTCACAAGCTGTTCCAGTAATTTATGAAGTATATAGGGTGCCCTTTATGTGAGCAAACGTCCATCTAAAATGAAAACAGTTTGGCGAGCTTTGATCCCGTCTTGGACACAAGCTGTGGGTGTGAAGGGTAACCGGTTAGGCAATGACAAAGCGTGGTGGCCATCTTGAATGCAACTTTTCTTGGAATTATATTGTTTTTTCAAATAAGAAGGCAAATGTCGGACTGTTATGTTAATATGAAGCACACCATTGTTTTTCCGGTGAAATTCTGTTTTCTTTCTCAGGTTAATAGGGATTTTACACTGACATGAGAATGAAGCCAGTATATTGGTCTCCGTGCATTTTGGACAGCCATGTCGCCGTGTCTTAGGCCGGTTTCATATTTCCGTCTTTCAAGGTCAGTCAAAATCCGCCAGGCGGTTAAAAAACGGATCCGTCTCCGTCATGGGCCAAACTGATGCCACTGGATCCGTTATGTATACGGATCCGCAGCAGCCAGCAAGAGGTTGAAACTTAAAGAGAGAGAGAAAGAGAAAAAAAAAAACGTTGCAGAGTCAGTTTCCTCCGCCCGGGAGCCGCTAAAATTCTGACGGATTCGTAAAAAAACGGGTGAGACGGACGACTGTCAGTCAAAATCCGCCGCTAATGTAAGTCTATGGGGAAAAATAATGGATCCGCCAAAAAAGGGGCGGATCCGTTTTTTTCTAAAAGTGGCGGATTTTGACTGACGTCAAAAAACTGAAATGTGAAACAGGCCTTAAACAGATGTGACTGGAACACTGGAACAGTAAAGTATTGTAACTGAAGAGTAACAAGGTCCATCAATAACTGGTAGCAAATTGTGTAATATGTCATTCACGTCTAAATTGGATTACACAAACTATTTCTTGGACCAATAGCAAACCTAGTGTTTCCGAAAGAAAGTGATTAATATGACATTTATTAAAAGAAACACTGAATTTGGGCAAAACGGTGGCTCAGTGGTTAGAATTGCAGCACTCGGGTCCCAGGTTCAGATCCCACATCTGCAATGAGTCTGGCTGTTTCCCGTGATTGGTGGCTTCCTTCAACATTCCAAAGTCATACTGATAAGGAAATTAGATAGTGTGCCCCATGTCTGAAGCACTGTGGAATTAATGGTATGAGTAAAATAAATTTAATTTGTGTGAACCATAGGAAACTTTTTATTTTTTAAATTCGTTTATTAAACTTCAGAACAAGAAAAGGATGTAATATACAACATACATATTTGCTTGTGGTTGTGAACATTGTACAGAGCATACACACTACCGTCTTTTTGTTAAATACTAAACAAAAATTGAACACTCTTATTAATATACGAGTAATATATGCATAATCCCCCAAGCATATACAGGGAACAACAGGCTATACATTATAAGCATGTACATCAATCATATCTCACAGGCCTTTATTATATCGCTCAGATAACGTAGATTAATTATAAGTTCCTAAACTACAACTACATTTACTAATTAGCAACCTACTGCCTTGCACTATATTGTCTCACATGCAATGTCTCCATTCTGCAAAGTGAGATGAGAAGAATTCCACTTCTCCCAGATTTTTTCAAATTTACCCAGGCATCCCCTGTTCTGGTATAACGTGCGCTCGTATGGGACAATCGTGTTTACCAAGTCAATCCAAGTTCTAAGAGAAGGACATGAACTACCCATCCACCGTAGTGCCAATACTTTGCGTGTCATAAACAGCGTCTCACGTAGAAAGATCCCAACATGGTGACCCCAGATCTCCTCCTCCCATACCCCGAACAAGCAGACCAGTGGTTCAAGAGGGACAGGAGCTTGCACCAGTGATGACAAGAATAGCGTCACCTCTTTCCAGTACTGTAGGGTAGTGGGACATTGCCATATCATGTGAATAAAGTCTGCATCTGGTGAGTGACATCGCAAGCATTCTGATGATTGGAATCGGCCCATCCTAAAAAGTCGTATCGGAGTCAAATATGATTGGTTTATTATATACAACTGTATCATTCTATTAATAATAGATGGTGATACTCCGATCGAAGACTCCAGGATCTCTTCCCACTCCTCTCCCTGCGTATTAGGGATGAGTCTTTCCCACTTCCCTTTAACAGAACTTATGGCAGATTCTGCTCCCACCGACAGCATGTACATACAGTGGGGCAAAAAAGTATTTAGTCAGTCAGCAATAGTGCAAGTTCCACCACTTAAAAAGATGAGGCGCGTCTGTAATTTACATCATAGGTAGACCTCAACTATGGGAGACAAACTGAGAAAAAAAAATCCAGAAAATCACATTGTCTGTTTTTTTTTCATTTTATTTGCATATTATGGTGGAAAATAAGTATTTGGTCAGAAACAAAATTTCATCTCAATACTTTGTGATATATCCTTTGTTGGCAATGACAGAGGTCAAACGTTTTCTGTAAGTCTTCACAAGGTTGCCACACACTGTTGTTGGTATGTTGGCCCATTCCTCCATGCAGATCTCCTCTAGAGCAGTGATGTTTTTGGCTTTTCGCTTGGCAACACGGACTTTCAACTCCCTCCAAAGGTTTTCTATAGGGTTGAGATCTGGAGACTGGCTAGGCCACTCCAGGACCTTGAAATGCTTCTTACGAAGCCACTCCTTCGTTGCCCTGGCGGTGTGCTTTGGATCATTGTCATGTTGAAAGACCCAGCCACGTTTCATCTTCAATGCCCTTGCTGATGGAAGGAGGTTTGCACTCAAAATCTCACGATACATGGCCCCATTCATTCTTTCATGTACCCGGATCAGTCGTCCTGGCCCCTTTGCAGAGAAAAAGCCCCAAAGCATGATGTTTCCACCACCATGCTTTACAGTAGGTATGGTGTTTGATGGATGCAACTCAGTATTCTTTTTCCTCCAAACACGACAAGTTGTGTTTCTACCAAACAGTTCCAGTTTGGTTTCATCAGACCATAGGATATTCTCCCAAAACTCCTGGATCATCCAAATGCTCTCTAGCAAACTTCAGACGGGCCCGGACATGTACAGGCTTAAGCAGTGGGACACGTCTGGCACTGCAGGATCTGAGTCCATGGTGGCGTAGTGTGTTACTTATGGTAGGCCTTGTTACATTGGTCCCAGCTCTCTGCAGTTCATTCACTAGGTCCCCCCCCGCGTGGTTCTGGGATTTTTGCTCACCGTTCTTGTGATCATTCTGACCCCACGGGGTGGGATTTTGCGTGGAGCACCAGATCGAGGGAGATTATCAGTGGTCTTGTATGTCTTCCATTTTCTAATTATTGCTCCCACAGTTGATTTCTTCACTCCAAGCTGGTTGGCTATTGCAGATTCAGTCTTCCCAGCCTGGTGCAGGGCTACAATTTTGTTTCTGGTGTCCTTTGACAGCTCTTTGGTCTTCACCATAGTGGAGTTTGGAGTCAGACTGTTTGAGGGTGTGCACAGGTGTCTTTTTATACTGATAAGTTTAAACAGGTGCCATTACTACAGGTAATGAGTGGAGGAAAGAGGAGACTCTTAAAGAAGTTACAGGTCTGTGAGAGCCAGAAATCTTGATTGTTTGTTTCTGACCAAATCTTTTTAAGTGGTGGAACTTGCACTATTGCTGACTGACTAAATACTTTTTTCCCCCACTGTATATAAAGCGGAGATAAGGTCCTATGGACCCTGTGAGTTAAGTGCGACTGAAGAGCAGATCTTAGTTGTAAATAGCGGAAAAATTGAGATCTCGGGACATCATGTCTAGCCTGTATCTGCTCAAAAGACATTAAGGTCCCATGATCATACAAGTCTCCTATCAAGGAGACATTATGTTGAGTCCAAAAATCAGTGGACGGGTGACTTAGTAATACCGAAAAATAGGCATTTTTCCATAGGGGCATTTCAGCTATAATGTCCCTATATCCAGTTTCTTAATTTGCCTCCATACTAATTGTGCCAGACGGAGCAGGGGCAGTAAACGAGGGACACCAGGCCTCTCCAACTCCAGGAAACCCAGTGGGCAATCAGTTCTTGCAGCGTGAAGCAAGTGACTTTCAGAATTAGGGAGATAATTACTCTGCATCCATTTACTTAAGGCTTTAGCCTGTCCAGCCAAATAATATAAGAAGAAATCTGGTAGCGCCGCCCCACCTCCCTTTTTAGGCCTCTGTAGAGTGGACAATTTAAGTTTAGGTCTGGTTTTCCCCCATATAAAAGACGTGACCTGGGAATTAAGATTCACAAAAAAGGACTTGGGTACCATTACGGCACTGTGCTGAAGGGAATAGCTAAGTTTGGGAAGTAATATCATTTTAATCAGGTTGATGCGTCCGGCCACAGACAGCGGTAATTTGCTCCAGGTTGCAAATTTAACTTTAACCAGTTCCAGCAGTGGGCAGATATTAAGTTGTAAGTCGAGCGCGCTGTTATGGGATACATGAACCCCCAGGAATTTAAAGCTAGATGCAATAGACAACGAGGAGAGAGCCTCTAGTCGGGACATCGGGGCATGGGATAGGGGTAACAAGGCAGACTTTACCCAATTTATATATAAGCCCGAATATTTACAGAATCTATCTATGGCGGCAATCACTTGAGGCAAAGTTTCCTCCGCCTCATCCATAAATATCACCATATCATCTGCGTATAAACCTATGGTATCTACCCGACCCGCTATATCTATACCTTTAATGCCAGGGTAAGACCTTATGCGTATTGCCAGTGCCTCGATCGCAAGGGCGAAGAGGGCCAGGGAAAGGGGGCACCCTTGACGGGTCCCCCTATGTAATGAAAGGACTCAGATATGGAATTATTCACAATAATATGGACTTTAGGTTTCATATACAGTAGTTTAACCCATTTTATAAACTTATCACCAAAGCCTTACCTCTCTAGGCATGCGGAGAGGAAAGGCCACTCAAGAGAGTCAAAAGCCTTGGCGGCATCTAACGACGCCAGTGCCCATTTGTTGTCTGGCATTAGAGAACTATATTGGACTATTGACTGGACTTGTCTGATATTAATTGAAGTACTCTTACCAGGCATAAAGCCTGTCTGGTCAGGATATATAAGGTTCAGTATAATCGAATTTAATCTGGTGGCGAGAATCTTAGTAAAGATTTTATAGTCCACATTTACTAACGATATGGAACGATAGGAGCCACATTCCAAAGGGTCCTTCCTAAGCACTATGATATTAGCCTCGTAAAAGGATTCAGGCATAGATTCCCCCTCCCATATTCCCCGAAATACCTTTATCAGAAGTGCCGTTAATATGTCTCGGTATTTCCTATACAATTCAATAGGGAACCCGTCTGGCCCAGGGGCCTTCCCAGAGGCCATGTCCGCTATAGCATTCTCTATCTCCTCCACAGTGAATTCAGCGTCCATAAAGGCTCGCTGATCAGAATCTAAGATAGGGAATGTTACATCTGACAAGTAATACAAACACTCCAAATTATCAGAGCCACTTTTAGATTCATATAATGACTTGTAATAATCATAGAAGCAGCCAAGAATCTGCTCGGTTGAAGACACCAACGAATCATCCGACTTACGGATCTGTAATATTGTATTAGAAGTATTATGTTGGCGCACCAGATAGGCCAAAAGTTTACTTGCTTGGTTTCCCAGTTCAAAATAAGACTGGCGAGCATTGAATAATTTGCACTTAGACTTAGTGTCTATGTGCTGGGTGTATAATCGTTGGGCAGCCAACGACTCAATCCTATTGCCATTGGTTTGGTTAGATATGTATGCAGCCTCTGAAACCTTCAATCGCCGTTCCATCACATCATCCTCTCTTGAGGTTACCCACTTAATATAAGATATTGTGGAGGATAAGCAGCCCCTCAGATATGCCTTAAGGGCACCCCAAAATAAATTAATATCCTGAGTTTCCTGATGGGACAAAATGAAACAATGCAATTGATCGATTGTTCTATCGGGGGTTACTATCAGTTTCAGCCAGAAAGGGTTCAACTTCCAAACCATCCTATCATTTAATTGCCCGTACTTAAGATTGAGGATGACCGGGCTATGGTCTGAGATCCCTCTATTGCCATGCTCCACACTATCCACCCACATTGCCAGACCACTGGCTCCGAATATGTAATCTATGCGCGACAGGGAGCGCCTAGTGGATGAGTGGCAGGTATACTCTCTCAACTCAGGATGCCGCACTCTCCACAAATCTAGCCACCCGTTACCCCCCATAAATAGCCACAGTTGGGTTGCTGCCAGCGAAGGAACCCCCCAGCTACTCCATCATCCAGTCTCAATTTATCAAGATGATTGCTCATAACCATATTGAAGTCCCGCATACAGATAACATCTGCATCCGGATAATTTAGGGCGAAACTCATCGCCTTCTGGAGAATGGACATATTAGCCGGAGGTGGATTATAAACACATAAAATCACATATTTCCTGGTATTTACTGATGCATAGACGAAGACAAAACGACCCTCAGGATCCCTCTGGGTCTCCCTGGCTTCCCATCTAACATCTCTATGCACCAACAGTGAGACCCCCCTCGAGTAACTAGTATGGAATGCGTGAACAGACCATTGTACCCAAGGCTTCTGCACACACCGAGTTTTATCTCTGGTCAGGTGCGTCTCCACCAAGGCCACAATGTGAGGGCGGTAATGTCTAATCTGCGAGAAGACTTTGATCTTTTTCCGGGGTTTTTTTTATACCTCTCACATTCCATATCATACATATCATCTCAGACCCCATATTTACTCCGCTGGATATGGCCTACATCAGTACCCGGGGAAAATTTAGAGACACCACACATAAGCTGAAACTGCTGCTGGCTGCGAAGTATACCTAAAATCAAATAAAACCAAAACCACTATAAAAAAACATCAAAGTGGATAAACAAACAATACAGGAGCAAAGTCCTGCTCTCCCATCACGAAATAGACACGGGGATACCAACACTGAGATCAGTGTCCGGTATTGTTGGTAATCCGGGCGTCCGTGGAAAAGGCTCCAATCAAACCATCAATGAAAAGAATTCTGATTAACAGTAGAAACATTAGGATTCCTTCGCAGCAGACCCTTTGCGGGACCGCAGCCACTCAGCCGCCTCCGCCGGATCCATAAAAAATAGAGAAGAACCCTCGTGGACCACCTGGAGCCTGGCCGGATAGATCATTGAGTACACGACATTCCTCTCCCGGAGCCGCTTCTTGACTTCCATGAATTGTGCTCATTGTTTCTGAAGTTCCATGGAAAAGTCTGGAACAATTGAGATCGTAGCATTGTTGAACTTAATGGGACTCTTGTCCAGCTAGATGTAGAATCGCATCCCTGTCCCTGCAGTTGAGGAGACCCGCCAAAAAAAGGTCTAGGTGGGGCTCCAGGAGGAAGAGGTCTTGTAGGGACCCTATGGGCTCTTTCCACAGCAAATGTTGGGGAGAATTCATCTCCCAGAGAAGTTTTGAGCCAATCTTCTAGAAACTGTTCCGGATGTTGACCTTCCGAGCGTTTCGGCAGACCAATAACTCGGATGTTATTCTGACGCATTCTATTCTCCAGGTCATCTGCTTTTTGCCTCCATGCGTTTACCGAGCCCGCCGCTTTCGTAAGCTTGGCTTCCATGGGTGCGATGGTGTCCTCTACGTTGGACACCCTTGTCTTCACCTCCGTAATGCGCCCTCTCATGGCCTGCATATCTTGTCGAAGACGCCCCACCTCGGTGTACACGTCCTCTATTTTCCCAGTCAGCGATGTCCTAGTTAAAGAGATGGCTTGCATCAGTTGTTCAGATGCTTGCTTGAGGGTTAATTCCTCCTGCTCACTCTCCTCTTCACCCTCAGAGGGGCGGTTTTTACGCTGAACCTGTGAGGGGTTATTTCTGAGGGACCGTGTGGTGTCAGAATGGTCAGGTCTAGCAAACTCTCAATTTTTCAGCTGCTCCTGCCCCCTTGGAGCGGTTCATTATCAATAGCAATATGGCACAGCCGGGCAACTGAAATGGTATGTCCAGGAGATTCCCAGGTCCAAGTTACAAGCACAGTAGCGCTATAATATGATGATGATAAGGGTCCCAGGGGCAGCAAAGAGCAGAAGGGTCACCCAGGAGGATAAAATTCGGCTCTAAGTAGTAACCGAGAGGCCTTATGGCCGGGGAGGGACCGCAGTGCCCACAGAGACAGCAGCCAGGGATGGGTCCAGAGGACCCTAAAGTAATAGCACTGACCAGCTGGGTAGCTTAATAAAGGGGAGTGTGGGGCCCAATCTTCCAGAGCGCTCACCGCTTCTCCATGTCAGATCCACAGAATAGGTGCTCACCGTCCTGTCAGCGCTGTGAGGAGGGGGCCAGCGCAACGTCTCTCACAGCCAGAGCACGCGCTTCTGAAAATGGCCGCCACCTCGTGCAGGTCCCGCCGGCCGCTACTGCTGTCTGCACACCGAGATTCGGCCTCCCGCGGGGGTCCAGAGGTGCTCCACGTATGCTCCAGGTATGCCGCGGAACCACGGGTCCGCTGACAGGATTTGTCAGGATGCGAGGAGTTCTCCCTGAACGCGTCCTCTCTCAGCCGCTACATAGCCACGCCCCATCATAGGAAACTTTAATTTTGACGTCGTGACAGTTTTAACAAAGTGAACAAAATCCATGCGACTAAAAATGTAATTTTCACAGAATCTACAGCAAGTAAAAAATATGTCCAGAATGATGCAAGACTCCTTAAAGGGTCGATAGTGACTTGAAAGATTGCGGCTTCCAACAGGTGCCGCTATAGGGTTGCAGTCCTCTTCCTCTCTTAGGCCTGTTTCACACTTCAGTCTTTTGACGTCAGTTGAAATGCGCCAAAGTGTGAAAAAAACAGATCCGTTTCCGCTTTGCAACAATAGCACGTGGCGGACAGTCAACGCAGGCAAAAAACGTTTCATTGTCCGTCCACTCAAGACAGCGGATGCCAAAATTATAACGGATCCGTCAAAAACCGGATGCAACGGACGACCATCCGTCGCAATCCGTGACTTATGTAAGTCTATGGAAAAAAACGGATTCCGCCCAAAAAAAAAAAGGTGGATCCATTTTTTTCTAAAAACAGCGGATTTTGACTGACGTCAAACAACTTAAGTGTGAAAGAGGCCTTATATAATGATTCTTGTGAGCCATGAATATGACGCAGTATATAATCATTCTTTAGTAACAGCAGATATAGCGAGAGAGCTGGTAAAAATAACCCTCTATATGTATGCAACACCTGATGGTGGTGCTATGCTTACATGTTCATCTGTATAATTATGTCAGGTCACTTATCTGCCTCCTATTTTATATACCGAATATAATATGGTCTGAAAAAAAAATCCCATTCATGAGGCAGGTGGCGGCGTCGGCACCTGCGCTGTAGCATGATACGGTCGATAATGCCTGTTTTCGTGTTATTTAGAGATATAATTTTTTCAAACAAAACTCTTAATCACGATGGCACCGGCAGTGCCTGCACAGTAGCATCCTTCTGATAGATGCTACTACGCTGGCGTTGCGTGCTCCATTTTGGTGTTGAAAAAAAAAGTTAGGCTCCATCAAGATGGCGGCGCCTGCGCAATAGCATCTATCGGAACGCGATAGATGCTACTGCGCAGGAGCGGCACCGGTGCCAGTTTGATTACGATTTTTTTTATTTTTCAAACAAAACGATGTCTAAATAAAACGAAAACAAGCATATTCTCTACTGTATCACGTTACAGCGCATGTGCCGCCGCCTGCCAAATGAATGATTTTTTTTATTCAGTATGTAAACTAGGGGGCAGGTCATTGAGGGATCAGTGACCTGTCATAAGCCATACAGATGAAAATGTAAGCAGAGCACCACATGAAGAACCCCCACAAAGCACAAGGATATCATTAATCTTTATTTGTAGTTTAATAGTTAAACAACAACCACAAGATGGATTTCATCAACCAAGGTATCATTATAATCAGTATAACTGCGCCGACCTGACACTGTCTGTAGGTTACTGAGCACAATCCTGCTGACAGGTTCCCTTTAAATACTAGAGATGAGATATAAGATTCGCACTACCATGGTCCAGGCAAGGACGTTTGTACTGCCCGGGTCTAGCCGCCATGGAGTGGAAGCCACACCAGGGTAGTGTGAATCTTTTTACTCGTTTCTATTTAATACATTTCATAAAAAATATAAAATTGTTCTTACTGCTGGCACTGCACCGTAAATCTTAGAAAAAAAATGTAAATTGTCCAATAGATTAGCAGAGTGAGTTGTATGTCAGACTGGGCCAGAGATTTCTGTCCTGTTATTGGTCACCTCGGATTCTTCTGAACCTGTGCATGGGTTTGATTTCTGGAGCATTTTTGGCCCTGTCATACCAATGATTAAAGCGCCTATTGGTGCAGTGATTAAAATAGCTAGGAAAGCTATGGTAAGCACATCCATGCCATATGCTTCAAACTGTTTGTTTCCAGTGTTTCTCGCCATATCCAGGGCAACAGAGCCAATGGCAGCCTGAAAGAAACAATACAAGGTCGTTCAAAATTGTGTTAAACTAGAAGGCAACCACATTATTTAGTCTACAAAATAGCACTAATGTAACCCCTTAAGAATCTGCTGATTTTTTTTAAATTTTTTCCCTCCTCTTATTCCCCACATTTTTTTTATGAACTCTTGTTTTTTGCAGGAAGAGTTGCACTTTTGAATGACATCATCCAGTTCAGCAAATATACAGTATATATGGGAGGAGACACAGATTAGATATTAGAAAAAACTTTTTGACAGTTAGGGTGATCAATGAGTGGAACAGGCTGCCATGAGAGGTGGTGTGTTCTACTTCAATGGAAGTCTTCAATCAGAGGCTGGACAGACATCGGTCTGGGATGATTTAGTGAATCCTGCTTTGAGCAGGGGGTTGGACATAATGACCCTGGAGGTCCCTTCCAACTCTGCCATTCTTTGATTCTATATATTTTTTTACACAGCGTTAATCTTACCATAAACCTGCAATACCAAAGTTGCAGTTTTTATTTTATTTAAGTGGTGAAAAAAGTCAAAATTTGTAAAGGAAAAAGTTTTTGCTTGTGCCAGCATTTTCCCAGAGCTGTAGCGTTTACAGTTTTCAGGATATGGAGCTGTATGAGGACTTGTTTTTGTGCCCCGAGAGGATGCTTTTTTATATAATTTTGGGGTGGATATAATGTTTTGATTGCCTGTTTTTCCATATTTTTCAGTTATTGCAAGGGATGAAAAAACAACTTTTTTTCTTGACTTTTACAAATTTAATGATACCAAATCTGTGGTTTTTCTTCAATTTAAGTGTGGTGATTTGAAGTTATTTTTTGTTCATATTAACCTTTATTTCTGTTTACTGTATATTAGTTGCATTAGGGGACTTGAACCTGCGATCATCTGATTGCTTGTGTTATATACAGCAGTGCTACAGCAATGCTATATATAGTGAATATCACAGTCTCCTAAGTCAGCTAAAGGCCGGGGTCCCACTAACGTATCATAACGGATGTGATATGCTAATGACACTCATCTCCTGCTCTGCTGCAAGTGTGAGCTGAGTGTCAGTGCTCTGTGGTGGGAACATGCAGCAGATCCATCCAGGATCCTAGTCTGGGCAGAGAATCACCAGACAGTAATCTCGGCGGTTCATATTCCGGGGGGTAGAAAGGTGGGCCACCGATTTTCTAAGTCGGCAGGGTCTTGCCTCAGGCGACTGGTCACTGAACCCCAAAGTTTTCACCCAGATCTGTCAGAAGTGGGGCGCTCCCGATGTAGATCTGATAGCTCTTTCGATTCTTTTTCAAAAGGAGCTGCCGTCATGACCCCAGATCAGGAACTTTCTCAAGGGGGTTGCCCACCTGGCTCCAACTTATCAGCCTCCGGTAGATCCATGGGGTCTTATCTTGGTCCTATCTGCTCTTCAAGACTCTCCATTTGACCCCATCCAGGACGTTACAGCTTCCTTTCTCACCTGGAAGGTTGCTTTCTTGGTGGCGTTCTGTGACAGAGTCAGCTATCGCTGAGTCATTTTCTAGAGTGGACCCTCTGAGTCGTGGCACCCACCCACCGAGGGCGAGCTGACCTTGTGAGGAACCACCCCCTATACAGGGAGTGTCAGGGGCAAGACCAAGGGGGTGAGCCACCACGACAGCTGGAACCAGACAGCCGGCTCAAGGAAGACACGAGTGTCTGACAAGGTATGTGCAGGAAACAAGACAAGGCGTGGGTTCAAGGTATCTTCATTAAGGCGAACTCAGGGTAACAACAGGTGCAAAAGTGATAACAGGAAAACACAGCAAGGTGCGTGCGTGGCACGCCACGGACCATGGCATGGTACGTGCAAGATGGCTGGCCTAGGTACAAGCAAGGCTCAATGGCATCGGACTCCGGACAGCTGGCAACGATCGACAGGATCAGGGCATCAGGCTGCGGAGATCAGCGCCAGACATCAGGCCGCAGTCGTCAGGCTTATGATCTCTGGCAGCGATCGGCAGGTTCCGGGCATCCGGCAGGCAAAGCAGGGTTCAGGCAAGGAGGCACGACAGAGCTCCAGACATGGTGCGTGTTAGGGAACACGCCAAGGTCCAAGGCATGGTTCCAGACAGGGTGCATGCTAGGGGCACACCAGGGTCCAGGGCAAGGTGCAAGGCAAGGTGCGTGTGTAGGGGACACGCCAGGTTCAAAACACGGTGCGTGTGTAGGGGACACGCCAGGGTTCAAAGTACAAGACATGGTGCGTGTGTAGGGACACGCCAGGGTTCAAAGTACGAAACATTGTGCGTGGGTAGGGACACGCCAGGGTTCAAGGTCCAAAGTCCTGGGCGCGCTAGAGGAGCCGCCAGGGTTCAGGCTAAGGTCCTGCACGTTCAGAGGGGCACGCTAGGGTTCAGGCTAAGGCCTGTGCGCACAAGAGGGCACGACAGGGTACATGGCAAGACCTGCGCGTACTTTTAGAGAAGCATGGGGAGGTATGCCAAGGAGCAGGCTATGGCCTGCGCGTGCTAAGAGGGCACGCAATGCACAGTGCAGAGACAGCGTGGGTGCAAGGAAGCACAGAGAGCACGGCTGAGGCACTGGCTAGCTGGTCGGGCTGAGGCACAGACAGACGGGCAAGACTGAGGAGAACCCGGCTGAGGCATAACAGGCGACACAGCTGTCACTGTCCGACGAGCACGGCTGAGGCAGAAATAGGCGGGCTAGGGAAGGCCAGGTGCATGCAAAGGGCACACGAAGAAACAAGGCAAGAAGCAATGCAAGGCTAGGCAAAGTACAGAACAAGGAGCGGAACGTAAGCAGAAGCACAGAGCCGGGACAGAGAGAGTATAGGGCTAGCAGCGGAGCGTAGGCCGAAGCCCAGAGTCGGGTCAAGGGAGAACCTTGAGACTAGCCTGGAAGTGTTCAAGAGAGTACCATAGGACAGAGTCTAGCAGCGGAGTGTAGGCCGAAGCCCAGAGCCGGGTCAAGGCAGAACCTTGAGACTAGACATGGAATGTGCTGGAGAGCACCATAGGGCAGAGTAAGAAAAACCAGGCAGAAACAGAGAACGTGGAAGTACTAAAAGGCTCAGAATAGCAAAGGCCAGACATGGTGAAACAGGCAAGGCAGAGAACAGAGGAAGGACTACAAGTCTAAGAATAGCTAAGGTGAGACATAGCAAAACAGGCTAAGGCAGAGAACAGAGGAAGAAGTCTAAGAATAACAAGGACAAAACACGGCATGAGAGACAACACAAGACATGGCACGGGACAAGAGGCAGAATACAAGCACAGAACGTGTGCAGAGATGTACTACAGGGCAGAGTGCAGGGGCACAGAATACAGGGAGCGACCCAGCAGACCAAGCAACCATGCAGGGAAGCAACACGATACTCAGGCACCGACCATAGGAAGGGGCAGTCTGATATAGCGCGTTAGCACCTGCACTTCCGGGTCAGGACCAGGGAAGGACTTCCGGTTCAGTTCCTCCAGGATCTAGAAAGGATCACATGGTCGAGTCCTCCAAGACCATAGAGAGGATTGCTGGATCAGACTGTGCTGGAACAAAGAGAGGGTCACATGATCAGGGTGTGCAGGACCATAAGGAGGATTGCTGGATCAGATTCTGCTGGACCATAGTGACGATAACAGCAGGCAGAGCAGAGATGGATGGTCACACAGCAATGGCATGTAGCCATGAGGTAAAACACACATGCGCACTGGCAATGGCAGGCAGCCATGAGATGAGGTGCGTGTGCACACTGCTCCAGGCATCTTGCAGCACAACAGTCACGAGGTGCGTGTGCACACTGCTTCCAGGGATCTTGCAGCATAAGACATAACGGGCATGATAGATCAGTGCACGTGCACACTGCTATAGGAGTCATGCGGCATACCAGATATGGTGGGCATGATAGTTCGGTGCGCGTGCACACTGCTCCAGGGTTCATGCGGCATAACAGACATGGCGGGCACGACACGTTCACGTCTAACAGACGAGTTTCGCAATTAACGGCACTTTCCTGTTGTTCTCCTTTTCTTGTTATCAGACCGGTTCCTTCATTTTTTCCGAAGATAGTTTCCTCTTTCCACTTTAATGAGGATATCGTTCTGCCTTCCCTGTGCCCTTCCCCAGTTCATCCCCTGGAAAGGTCTCTCCACAATCTGGATCTGGTCAGAGCTCTTCGCTACTACCTTTCTAAGACAGTTCTTTTTCGGCCCGCTCTCGGTTTATCATTCCTGAGCGGCGGCTTAAGGGTCTCCCAGCCTCTAAGTCTACTATGGTTCGCTGGATTCATTCAGCTATCTTGGAAGCATATCAGGTTAAGAGCAGAACTCCCCTTCCGGGGGTAAGGGCTCACTCCACCCTAGCGGTGGAGGATTCCTGGGCAATCTGCCACCAGGCCTCTGCATCTCAGGCAGCTACCTCGGTCTTCCCTTCAGACTTTTGTGAGGTTAATGTATTTTTTTGTACTCACCGTAAAATCTTTCTTGGAGCCTTCATTGGGGGACACAGCACCCTACATGGTTTATGCTCAGGTTGGGCCTGTTAATAGTTTTGGATTTACAAATGCTTCTCTTACTGCTCTTTAACTGACTGTCTGTTGGTGGGTTTATACTGCTGAGGAAGAGCTAACTCTAGGCAAAAAAGTGTCAACCTCTTAGTGACAGCAGCACACAGCCATGGTTACCTGTATCCCCCAATGAAGGCTCCACGGAAGATTTTATGGTGACTACCAAAAATCCATCTTTTTTTACCAAACATTTTTTATTATAATTTTACAATAAAAATGACACAAGGGTAAAGGGAAGGAAGGAGGGGGAAAAGGAAGGAAAACAAAAGGGTATTACATTAGAGAACTCAGAGTAACATGATATTTATGACCGATACATATGTAACACATGAAAAATATCCGAGACATTTCACAGTTTACCAGGTACGTCCAAATGCTAAAAGTCCGTTGTGAAATACAATGAAATGTAGTCTGTAATCAAAATTACTGAGGCCTAAACCTAACTAAACTAAAAACTAAGCCCTAATCTAATAACTAGAACTAAAGCTACAGTCAATGTTCAGAATAGGTCTCATCTGGATCTTCTCATATAGAACTATGTTCTAAACACTAAGCAAAATTATCTAAAAGTCCATTCCATATTCCCCATTTTTTATCGTACTTTTCCAGGAAATTGTTGTTTATAGCAAAACGCCTTTCCAATGCACTATGTATCAACAGACTACGAAGTATATCTTCAAATTTTGGAGGTTCAATCTTCCTCCAGTATGCTGCTAAAGAGTTCTTAACCACCGATAAAATATGGGCTATCATGAGTATGGTTGGGAAGTCTAAATGTTCTAGGTCTAAAAAGAGCAGCGCCATGCTAGGGGAAATAGCTAAATTCCTACCCAAAAACGTATTTATATGAACAGATACCTCACCCCAAAGAGTCCTAATTTTTGGGCAACCCCAAAATATGTGGTATAGATTTCCCACTTCTCCACATTCTCTCCAACATAAACTGGAGTTGTCTTGATTTATAAAGAACAGTCTCGATGGGGTATAATACCACCTCACAAATATTTTGTAGTATGATTCCTGCAACATCATCGAGATCGATGAAGCTTGAGAGTATTTAAGAGCGTCTTGCCATTGCTCTAGTGAGGGGGAGATATTCAGTTCAGATTCCAAAATCCATCTTTTTAATCCATTCCTGATCCTTTTTAGATTAGTCCTCTATAAGTGCACTCCACCCTGAAAGAAATCCCATTAGACGGGGGAAAAAAAAAAAAAAAGGAGGCGCCTGTGTGTGGTCCCAGTCTTTATACTTCACGCTGTAGTACATCTGTATTGTGACCAGCAATTTCTCTTTTTTTTCAGTAAATAACTACTTATCTTGGCTTAAAAACAAACATAAAAACACTGATCAAATACTTAGATTACCTATCACCAGAATTCTAGTTTTATTAAAAAATTTAATTATTTGTTTGCTTATTTTAGATGGCTACTGACTGCTTTGAAAGTAAATAAAAACCTTTGTTTTCTGGACTTACTGTATATACTCGCGTATAAGCCGAGATTTTCAGCCCATTTTTTGGGGCTGAAAGTCCCCCTCTTGGCTTATACACGAGTCATATACGCCAGGGGGTCGGCGGGGGTGTCAGATCATACTGACCCCCCAGCACGTCTCTGCAGCCCCCCCTGCTTGTCTCATGGTCTCAGGGGCCTGCCTTCAGCGGTCACGTGGTACCGCTCATTAAAGACATGAATGTGCGCATATTCATGACTTTAATGAGCGGTACCACGTGACCGCTGAAGGCAGGCACCAGAGACCTGGGAGAATGGGGCTGCAGAGACGGGCCAGAGGGGGGGTGAGTATATGTGATATTCACCTGCCCCCCGTTCCCACGCTGCTTCGCTGCTGTCTGCTGCGTCCTCTGTCAGTGATGTTCAGGTCAGAGGGCGCGCCGCACCCTCTGCTGCCTGAACATCACTGACAGACAACGCGGCAGACAGCAGCGAGCAGCGTGGGAACGGGGACAGGTGAATATCTCAGATGCCGGGTCCTGAGCCAGCAGCGACACCGGCACCTGTCCCCCAGCGATGAAGAGGTGAGTATGTCATTTTTTTTTTCATTTGCGGCAGCGGCAGCATATGGGGATTATTCTATGGAGCATCATATGGGGCCTATTCTATGGAGCATCTTATGGGGGCATAATCAATGGAGGCCTATTCTATGGAGCCTCTTATGGGGGCATATTCTATGGAGCCTCTTATGGGGGCATATTCTATGGAGCCTCTTATGGGGCATATTCTATGGAGCATCTTATGGTGGCGATTCTTTATTGATAGCTATATTAGCATATTATTTGCATAACTTATTGCCTTTTTAGATTTTTTTAAATTATATTGACGATCGGATATTTTTTTTTAATAAAAAAAGCAAAAGGTATTCTCCTTATAATGTGCAGCAACAGTGCGCTCTCTTACCGGCTGTTTACTCTCACCAGAGCCAGCGATGGAGTGCAATGTCACTGTGCACTAAAAAGAATACTGCACAGTGATAAGATCCTACTCAGCATATGTGGAAATTGGCAACTAACCCATGCACAGTAGAGCAGGGACTAGCCCAGTCTCTGAAGCAGATGTCACTAATGACACATTGTGTCAGAATCCGTGGCAGTGAAACCTCATGACAGCTCGTTTGAGTACCCTAGCATGTATATTATAAAAGAGATCAGACGCATTTAGGATTTAAATAAATGTTAGTTTAACCTTACATTTTCATTTGCCTTAAAGGGGTTGTTTCACCAACAAAGTACATTTTAATCAATTGATCTTGGATAATCTTATAACTGTGTCCCTGCTGTGTCTGACTGTACAGGAACATGGTCTGATCATACCACAGCTCCTGGTACGTAGTTATTACAGCATGGGATTGCAGAGGATTCGGTTTGTTTTTAAAATGTTTTACATGACTGAATCAAGATGCAGGAACACAATTATAAGGTTCTCTCAGCCCTGGAACATGTTTTTTAACACATCTAATTGTGGGTATTTTTTTTATTTCACGATCTATTATGTACTTTGTGAATACACAATGAAGGGTTTTTATCATAAATATTGCAAATTCCATAGTGTATTTCAAGAAAAAAACCCAAAAAAACCCAACAACTTTTGCTGTGTTATTGTACTCGGCATAGTTACTGATACTTGCCTGAACTGTAGCTTTAGGCATCCATGCCAAAGAAATAAATATTTTTTCTTTCATATTGAAACCGGCACAGGACACCATCAGGAAACTGAAGAATATTCGTACGAGCAATGCAATTCCAAGCGTAGCAATACACAATCCTTAAATGTAAATGGAGAAAATATTGTGTGTAAAATTAAAAAAAGAAAAAGTAGTACACACTTGCTGAATAAGGCAGGCAGCTGTTCTTCCTGTTTCCTGGAACTCATGATCAATTTCTTGCTTTGTCTCAGAACCATCTTAACCCCTTTCCCTCCAGTTTAGTACTTTCACTTTTGTTTTATTTACCCCAATCTGCCAAGAGCGGTAACATTTCGGAACCGGTTTGAACAAGACAAGTTGCAGTGTTGACGCCATTTAATTTACTAATTTACTAACATACTGAAAAATAGGAAAATATTCTTTTCTGGGTTGGAATGGTGAAAGGAATATTGCAATTGCCATTGTTTGGGCTTTCATTTATTAATTTTCTTCATATGCGTAATAACAGTGGGTACGGAAAGTATTCAGACCCCTTAAAATTTTTCACTTTTTGTTTCATTGCAGCCATTTGGTAAATTCAAAAAAAGTTCATTTTTTTCTCATTAATGTACACTCTGCACCCCATCTAGACGAAAAAAAATGTAGAAATGATTGCAAATTTATTAAAAAAGAAAAACTGAAATATCACATGGTCATAAGTATTCAGACCCTTTGCTTAGACACTCCTATTTAAGTCACATGTTGTCCATTTCCTTGTGATCCTCCTTGAGATGGTTCTACTCCTTCATTGGAGTCCAGCCTTGTTTAATTAAACTGATAGGACTTGATTTGTAAAGACACACACCTGTCTATATAAGACCTCACAGCTCACAGTGCATGTCAGACCAAATGAGAACCATGAGGTCAAAGGAACTGGCTAAGGAGCTCAGACAGAATTGTGGCAAGGCACAGATCTGGCCAAGGTTACAAAAGAATTTCTGTAGTACTCATGGTTCCTAAGAGCACAGTGGCCTCCATAATCCTTAAATGGAAGACGTTTGGGACCACCACAAGTCTTCCTAGACCTGGCTGTCCAGCCAAACTGAGCAATCGTGGGAGAAGAGCCTTGGTGAGAGAGGTAAAGAAGAACCCCAAGATCACTGTGGCTGAGCTCCAGAGATGCAGTAGGGAGGTGGGAGAAAGTTCCACAAAATCAACTATCATTGCAGCCCTCCACCAGACAGGCCTTTATGGCAGAGTGGCCCGACGGAAGCCTCTCCTCAGTGAAAGACATATGAAAGCCCGCAAAGAGTTTGCTAAAAAAGACATGAAGGACTCCCAGACTATGAGAAATAAGATTCTCTGGTCTGATGAGACGAAGATAGAACTTTTTGGTGATAATTCTAAGCGGTATGTGCGGAGAAAACCAAGCACTGCTCATCACCTGCCCAATACAATCCCAAGAGTGAAACATGGTGGTGGCAGCATCATGCTATGGGGGTGTTTTTCAGGGACAGGACGACTGGTTGCAATTGAAGGAAACATGAATGCGGCCAAGTACAGAGAAATCCTGAATGAAAACCTCTTCCAGAGTGCTCTGGACCTCAGACTTGGCCGAAGGTTCACCTTCCAACAAAGACAATGACCCTAAGCACACAGGTAAAATAACAAAGCAGTGGCTTCAGAACAACTCTGTGACCATTCTTGACTGGCCCAGCCAGAGTCCTAACCTAAACCCAATTGAGCATCTCTGGAGAGACCTGAAAATGGCTGTCCACCAGTGTTCGCCATCCAACCTGAACTGAAACTGGAGAGGATCTGCAAGGAAGAATGGCAGAGGATCCCCAAATCCTGGTGTGAAAAAACTTGTTGCATCATTCCCAAGAAGAATCATGGCTGTACTAGCTCAAAAGGGTGCTTCTACTCAATACTGAGCAAAGGGTCTGAATACTTATGACCATGTGATATGTCAGGTTTTTTTTTTTATGTTTTGTTAATAAATTTCCAGAAATTTCTACATTTCTGCTTTTTGTCAGTCAAGATGGGGTGCAAAGTGTACATTAATGAGAAAAAAATGAACTTTTTTGAATTTACCAAATGGCTGTACTGAAACAAAGAATGAAAAATTTAAAGGAGTCTGAATACTTACCGTACTCAATATATATATATATATACACACATATATATATATATATATATATATATATATATATATATATATATATATATATATATATATATATATATATATATATACACACATACACATATATATAATATACACACACACCGTATTTTCCGCTTTGTAAGACGCACTTTTTCCCCCCCCCCCAAACTTGGGGGGAAAATGGGGGTGCGTCTTACAGAGAGGATATACCCTACCAGGTGTAGGCCGCAGGGGTGTCCGGCTGTCTGTCGGCGCTGTGGGTGTCTCCGGGTGCCCAGCCGTGTCTCCACGTGCCCAGCGGTGTCTCAGGTTCCAATCCCGTGACTCTGGCGACATTTTGCGACAGGCCAGAGCCCCGGGGCTCCCCCTCGGTTCCCTCTGTTTTGGCTCCGGCAATATGGCGGCCGCCGCTGGGGGCAGCGCATGCGCTGATAGTGATCTCGGGACAGATCTCGATGAAATCTCATCTCTCGAGATCACCATCATCGCATGCGCCGCCCCCGGCAGCGGCCGCCATATTGCCGGAGCCCCAAACAGAGGGAACCGAGGTGGAGCCCCGGGGGTCTGGCCTGTCGCAAAATGTCGCCAGAGCCTCGGGATTGGAGCCGGAGACACGGCTGGGCACGTGGAGACATGGCTGGGGACCCGGAGACACAGCGCCGACGGACACCCGGTAAATGTGGGCAGAGCCCCGGGCTGCTGCACAGCCCCCCCTGGCAGCAGCGCAAGCCCCCCCTGGCAGCAGCATGAGCCCCCCTGGCAGCAGCGCAAGCCCCCCTGGCAGCAGCGCAAGCCCCCCTGGTAGCAGCATGAGCCCCACCTGGTAGCAGCAAGAGCCCCCCTGCCAGCAGCACAGACCCCCCCTGGTAGCAGCACGAGCCCCCCTGGCAGCGCGCTGCACAACGGAGCACCCTCTCATCCCTTCCTGCGGCCTGCAGTATCACCCCACTCCTGCCTCCTCCTCCAGCAGCGACCCTGGGACCCCAGTTCACCGCAGCCACCATCCCCGGTAAGCGATAAGACACCTGGATTATAAGAGGCACCACCATTTTATTAAAAAAACGTTTTTTTCCTATTTTTCTCAAAATTTGTGGTGCGTCTTATAATCCGGAGCCTCTTATAAAGCTAAAAATACGGTACTAAAAATTCCCAACCATATATCCTGCGCTAGGAACTGAAGACAAATCAGTATGCACCTGATGAATTAACTCAATGTGAACTGCAAATAAACTCAAGAGATCATATGCTTGCAAAGAGTACCATCAAACCATCTATATATAAATGCAACCAACCCAGTATATATTATAAACAGAATTGTAACGTATGAGACCCAAACAAAAAGAGAAAAAGAAAAAAAAAAAAATGTTTTTTTTTCAATATAAAAAACAGCATTTTTCAAATTTAAACCACCAGGCGTTCTTGTCTGCAAACACAGAATCCACCGCGCCTCACATTTTCGTAATTCATATGTTATATTACCTCCTCTGAATTTTAGATTTGGTTTATCAATAGCCATAACTTTTAAATTAGATACATCACCCCCATGCATTTGCAAAAAATGTCGAGATGCACCCGAAGGAGTACGTGTAGTACGATTTTGAGCATCTTAAATATGCTCCGATAAACGTTTGCAGAGCGAACGCGTGGTGTATATCCCACGTACTGCAGACGGCATTGTTCGCAGCAAATGAGGTACACCAAATTAGTACTACTGCAATTCATGAGAACATTTATATCATAGGTCTTATTTGTCTGAAAAGAAGAAAAATTTTTGGAATTAACCATATATTTGCAGGCGCCACGTTTTATGGCCACAACAATATGAGCCCAATGTGGCAAGCCATGTGGATTGGGCTTCCCTATGAAAATTCCTATTAGACGAATGATCACTGGGTGAAAGATAGTTGCCGATAGTAACCCCACGTTTTGATACAAATTTAACACCCTTTGAAAGAATTTTCTGTGTAGCGGGGTCAGTATTTAAAATGGGAAGGTACTTCTTAACAATTGCCACTATCTTGTTAAATTGACAAATTGAATATTTGGATCCATGCTAATTATTTACCTATTCAAATTTACCATGTGGAGAGCCGCAGAGCTGAGGCGCAAGGAGGAGAGCAGCGCTGCAGGAGGCGCATGGGAGCGGGTCCTGAGAGTGCGAGCGTCGATGCAGAGGAGCCAGCCCTGAGATGAGATCAGCGTCAGTGCTGTGCTGCCACTGTGGGGGAGCAGAGGAGGAGACAGACTGACTGTCACTCACTGTGCGTGTGGCGCCGGCCGGCCGGTGGCTGCAGCCGCAGCGCCAGCGTGTCTGTGAAGTCACTGTGTGTCGTGCCCCATAACTAAATGCTGCAGCTCAGGAATGTGCAGACAGTGGATGTTTCCTCTTGGTCTGGCCTGCCCTGCCAGCTCCAGGTAAGAGTACCAGAGCTGAGCAGGACTGAGGGACTGGGATCGAGGCAGGCATGATTTTGGGGGCTCCTGGGGGAGAAATGAAGCATGGCAGGCATGATTTTTGGGGGGCTCCGTCCTGGGGGAGAACTGAAGCATGGTCTGGTTGCTCATCAATGGGGGGCCCCTGGCCTGGGGAGAAGGGAAGCATGGGCTGGCTGCTCATGAATGTGTGGGCCCCTGGCCTGGGGAGAAGCATGGCCTGGCTGCTCATGAAAGGGGGGGGGCCCTGGCCTGGGGAGAAGCATGGCCTGGCTGCTCATGAATGGGGGGGCCCCTGGCCTGGGGAGAAGCATAGCCTTGGCTGCTCATGAATGGGCGGCTCATGGGGGGGGGAGAAGAAACATGAATCGGGCGGCACACATAGGGGGAGAAGCAGCATAAACTGGGGGGAGCACATGGGGAGAAGCAGCATAAACTGGGGGGTCACATAGGGCGAGAAGCACTATGCCAAAAGTAGACCGCATATGGGGGAGAGCATTATGAAACAAAAGGAAAACGGGGGTGCCTATATATATCACCTGGAGGCTGTCTTGGGCTATATATGTTGTTTAGAGGCTATGCTGGGCTGTATACAGTGCCTTGCGAAAGTATTCGACCTGGAACTTTTCAACCTTTTCCCACATAAACATAACATAAAGATACCAAATGTAAATTTTTGGTGAAGAATCAACAACAAGTGGGACAGAATTGTGAAGTTGAATGAAATTTATTAGTTATTTTAAATTTTTGTGGAAAGGCAAAAACTGAAAAGTGGGGCGTGCAATATTATTCAGCCCCTTTAACTTAATACTTTGTTGCGGATACTTTTGCTGCGATTACAGCTGCAAGTCGCTTGGGGTATGTCTCTATCAGTTTTGTACGTCGAGAGACTGAAATTCTTGCCCATTCTTCCTTGGCAAACAGCTCGAGCTCAGTGAGGTTTGATGGAGATCATTTGTGAACAGCAGTTTTCAGTTCTTTACACAGATTCTCGATTGTATTCAGGTCTGGACTTTGACTTGGCCATTCTAACACCTGGTTACATTTATTTGTGAACCATTCCACTATAGATTTTGCTTTATGTTTGGGATCATTGTCTTGTTGGAAGACAAATCTCCGTCCCAATCTCAGGTCTTCTGCAGACTCCCAACAGGTTTTCTTCAAGAATGGTCCTGTATTTGGCTCCATCCATCTTCCCATCAATTTTAACCATCTTCCCTGTCCCTGCTGAAGAAAAGCAGGCCCAAACCATGATGCTGCCACCACCATGTTTGACAGTGGGGATGGTGTGTTCAGGGTGATGAGCTGAGTTGCCTTTACGCCAAACATATCGTTTGGCATTGTTGCCAAAAAGTTTGATTTTGGTGTCATCTGACCAGAGCACCTTCTTCCACATGTTTGGTGTGTCTCTTAGGTGGCTTGTTGCAAACTTTAGACGACACTTATGGATATCTTTGAGAAATGGCTTTCTTCTTGCCACTCTTCCATAAAGGCCAGATTTGTGCAGTGTACGACTGATTGTTGTCCTATGGACAGACTGTCCCACCTCAGCTGTAGATCTCTGCAGTTCATCGTGATCATGGGCCTCTTGGTTGCATCTCTGATCAGTCTTCTCCTTGTTTGAGATGAAAGTTTAGAGGGACGGTCGGGTCTTGGTAGATTTGCAGTGGTATGATACTCCTTCCATTTCAATATGATTGCTTGCACAGTGCTCCTTGGGATGTTTAAAGTTTTGGAAATCATTTTGCATCCAAATCTGGCTTTAAACCTATCCACAACAGTATCACGGACCTGCCTGTTGTGTTCCTTGGTCTTCATGATGCTTTCTGTGCATCAAACAGAACCCTGAGACCATCACAGAGCAGGTGCATTTATACAGAGACTTGATTACACACAGGAGGATTATATTTATCATCATTAGTCATTTAGGACAACATTGTATGATTCAGAAATCCACAATGAACTTCTGGAGTGAGGTTGCTGCACTGAAAGTAAAGGGGCTGAATAATATTGCACGCGCCACTTTTCAGTTTTTGAATTTCCAAAAAAATTTAAAAATAACCAATACATTTCGTTCAACTTCACAATTGTGTCCCAAATGTTGTTGATTCTTCATCAAAAATTTACATTTGGTATCTTTATGTTTGAAGCATGATATGTGGGAAAAGGTTGAAAAGTTCCAGGGGGCCGAATACTTTCGCAAGGCACTGTGTAATACCTGGAGGCTGTGCTGGGCTGTATATATTACCTGGAGTCTGTGCTGAGCGCTGTATATATTACTGGAGTCTGTGCTGAGCGCTGTATATATTACCTGAAGGCTGTTGCTGGACTGTATATATATTAACTGGCGGCTGTGCTGGGCTATAAATGTTATTTGGAGGCTGTGCTGGCCTGTATATATAACTTGGAGGCTGCAACTGGCAAATAATAAATACAGCCCAGCAGCACCCTACAGATATTATATCCAGCCCTGCATAGCCTCAATATTAGATAACAACAAATAACTTTGTTGCCCTATGAAGGGTAGGGGCCCAAAAAATTTCTTGCACAGGGGCCCACGACAGTCTGTGTCCACCCCTGGCCGGGGTCATGCTTGCGAGTGCAATGCGAAAAAACTCACACGAGTCTCTTGCCTTAATGCCCGGCACTGCCGCCGGTGGTTCGGACCAGAGCGCTCAGCTGCATAGAAAGACATGCAGCCACACCACACTCTGGTCCCGAATGCCGGCGGCAGTGCCGGGTATTGAGGTGCGAGTTTCTCGCATTGCACTCGCAAGTGTGACCCCGGCCTTAGTGTGAAACTCAAACTAGTTTTAAATTAATAATATCTTATACTGAGCTATGAATTATTCAGCATTCTTCCAGTAGATATAAAATGTAACTGGATGATATTTTGTGAGATCATATTTACCAACTGTCTCTGGCCTTAATGAGGAAACAGATATTTCTGCTCCAATCAAGCTGAAGAGCAATAACTGGAAAATATCCCACCCGACTGCAATAATGTCTTCAACTACTGTCTGTAAAAGGAAAGTACATGGTTAGAATGGTCACAAAGCAGCCTGGGGAAGAGGAATAAGGCAAGTAACAACCAAATGTAGGCAATCCTACTAAGCAGAAGCTTTGGGCATTGCAGTCACACCTATTGCCAAGCAGGCTCATACAAATCAATAATACAATCACAAAATTTACATAGACAGGAAAAACTGACCAGCACATCCCTACTAGTGTGAATAGGTGCCAGATAACATAACAATTCTAAGAAAATATAAAGCTGCACTCTGGATTGTTTAGAATGGTACATCTAGAAAATTGGAACTGCATTACTGCCATAGAACATTGGTTAAGTGCTATATTACGTACATGTGAAATTTTGAAAACGCAAAATTTGCTATAGCAAAATGTACAGTAAAAAGAAGGTACTTAGCACATAGATTGGCTAATGTATAGGAGTCCAACTGCAATGTCAATGCGTACCTTATAGTTGGGTCCCTGTACTGATAAGACACCTTTGTAGCAAACTCATGTGACGTGCACTCCCACGCCCAATTCCAGCAGATTCAGGTGGATTTAACTAGCTGGTTCCTTCCTGTCCCATATATTGTATGCTTTTAGAGGTGACTTATCAGGACAGCAACCCAACTATAAGGTGTTATGAGTGGCGGGACACACTAAATAAAAAATATAAATGAAGTGCGTTCGCCGCTCGGGGTCCACCGTGCGGTAGTTGTTAAAACCGCTGCTAGGTGGTGGCAGAGCAATCTGGTGGTAGTGTGCACAGGGTTAGATGTCACCCAGGTGCACCAAGCAAACTCTGTTGTACTCACAGAGCTATTATAAACACAAAGGAAAATTATAATGACGTTGAGCCTGTTAGAGGCACAGGGACTCAGCGACGCACACGCGGTAATTGGTCACAGAAGCCCTAGATGACGGCACTAACTCCGTCTAGACCTACCGTAATACTCGTGTGCCTAGCGTTGCAACTGCAAACGCAAGTTAAAGCTGCTACAGCAGCGCGGCGTAGAGAATACTGCAGTGTAACACCGCAAATAGCGCAGGCGCGATGTTGGAGGCCAGCAGGTGTGTCCGTGGAGCAATAGCGCGCTGGCACTGGCTAAACTCAATCCTTCTCACATTCGTATTATCAAAGGAATGGGGTTTCAAATGAGTCATTCACCAGAACATGCATCCATCAACATACACACAGCAGCAAGTATGACTATAGTAGCGCATGGTGGAATAGCCATGCGCACTTTTTATAGCAAACGGGACCTTCCGGAAGTCTCCAGAACTCTGAGCTGAACCAATGGAATCAGGAGCAGGACCTGAGCACCTGACCCCTGAACTCCAATGGGAGATCGTCCCACGAGCATGCTCAGAGGATGGAACGAAGGACTTAGCCTCCGGAGAGAGTTGCTGCAAAGCAATCTCCTCTGCAGTAGACAAAGAGCAGGAGACTGCAGAATGTGAGGGTCTTGATTCCTGTATAGCGAGGGCAGAAATCTGACGCCTAACATAAGGTGCATTGATGTTGCAGTTGGGCTCATATACATTGGCCAAACTATGTGATAAGTACCTTCTTTTTACTGTAAATTTTCCTATAGCAAATTTTGCATTTCCAATTTTACAAAATTTCACATGTACATAATATAGCACTTAACCAATGTTCTATGGCAGTAATGCAGTTCCAATTTTCTAGATGTATCATTCTAAACAATCGAGAGTGCAGCTTTGTATTTTCTATGAAAAGAAAAAAAGCTCTTGTTAAGGCTGGTTTCACATTAGCGTTCGGCTGAGCAGTGGAGGGCTGCCTACTTCCTCCGTTAAGCTCCGCCTACTTCCACACTTCTTCAATTTAGCTCTGCCTACTTCTGCATGCATCCTGCGTACCTATTTTTAACATTGGGTACGCAGGACATGTGAATGTATGCACCCTGAGTACGCCGATACCCTATATATGGAGGTAAACCACTGTTTAGGCGCATGGCAGAGCTCGGAAGGCAAGGAGTGCCATTTGACTTTCAATGCAAAATTGGTTGGAATTGAGATTGGACGCCATGTCGCGTTTGGAGAACCCCTAATGTGCCTAAACAGTGGAAACTCCCCCAAAAGTGACACCGTTTTGGAAAGTAGACCCCCTAAGGAACTTATCTAGATGTGTGGAGAGCACATTGAAACCCCAAATTTTTCACAGAGGTTTATACATTATAGAGCCGTAAAAATAAAAAATCTTTTTTTTTTTTTTTTTTTTTTCACAAAAACAATCTTTTCGCAACCAATTTTTTATTTTCCCAAGGGTAACAGGAGAAATTGGACCACAAAAGTTGTTGTGCAATTTGTCCTGAGTAAGCCAATACCCCATATGTGGTAAATTGGCTGGAATTGAGATCAGACACCATGACACGTTTGGAGAGCCCTGGTGTTCTCACCCACAAAGCTCTCCACGGTGCGGCACCCCCCTACATCTCCTCCCTCATTTCTGTCTATCGGCCTAGCCGATCGCTGCACTCTGCAAACGACTTTCGACTAACCTCTGCACTAATCCGTACCACCCACTCTGACTCCAAGACTTCTCCAGTGCTACTCCTATCCTCTGGAATACTCTACCCCAAGAAATTAGGACTAACCACAATTTGCATAGTTTTAGGCGCTCCCTCAAAACACATGTTTTCATAGCGGCTTATCACGTTCACTAATCAAAGTCATTCTGTGTGTAAGTGTGCGTGTGTAGCCCATTCACTATCTCCATCCATCCTTCACTCCCTCAAGATGGCTGGACCTTCATTGTAAATATACAATTGTAAATACACACCTGTACTTTGTATCTCCCTCACCTCATTGTAGATTGTAAGCTCTCATGAGCAGGGTCGTCTTATTTCGCTTTAATTATTGTATTGTTAACGTTGTTAATTATGACATGTGTTTTGAAACTGTTAAACTGTAAAGCGCTGCGGAATATGTTGGCGCTATATAAATAAAGATTATTATTATTTACTATTATGATGTGCCTAAACAGTGGAAACCCTCGAATTCTAACTTCAACCCTAACCCCAACACACCCCTAACCATAGCCCTAGCCACAAACCTAACCTTAACACACCCCTAATCATAATCCCAACCATAACTCTAGCCCTAACCCTAACTTTAGCCCAATTCACTTTAACCCAACCCTAGCCCAATGCACTTTAGCCCAACTCTAACACTAATGGAAATAAATATATATTTTTTTAATTCATTATTTTTCCCTAACTAAGGGGGTGATAAAAGGGGTTTTATTCACTATTTTTTATATTTTGATGACTGTGATAGGTTCATTTTGATTACTGTGATAGACCCTATCACGATCCATTTTTGGATCTGTGTCAGTTTGGGCTTCTCAGATATAAACTTGTTTCCTTTCAGGCCATCGGGGGTTAATGTCAGTTTTTCCCCCCGGTGGCCGCTGGTGTTACTACATGTTTAGTCTGCTGGTGCTGACCACTCTCACCTTCCTATATAAGGTCACCTGGTGCATCAGCTGGCTGTTGGTTATGACAGGTCCTTTTTGGATAACAACCGTGGTGAAGACTGGAGCTACCTGATGCCGTGGTGGTTCTGCTGAAGAGAAGAGCTTTCTGGAGCAGTGGTGATACTGCTGAAAGCTGAGTCTAGGAGCCTTACTCTGCTGCATGGTGCATTGGCAGCAGAGAATGCTAAGTTTTGTTTTGTTTAACCTTGTCTGTGATTTTCCCGTGGTGTTGTATTAGTGCAGCGGTGGGACCAGTGTCCGCACTTACCAATTCCCTATTGAGGGATAGGTGCAGGGCAAGTGAGGGCTAAGGTATCCTGCTCGGCGACGGTTTGAAAGAAACCGTATAAGGAAGTCAGGTGAGTCCAGGACGCAGCCGTAGCAGAGTGCAGGTGGTGTCCCTTTCCCCGTTCCCTATAGCAGGGCCCACCGTTGTAATTATTTCCCCAGTGTCCCCTTGTTGTTTGGTGACCGACCGGTCGTCGAGTCACGTCACGCAGGGCCAGTCGCATTGTGACAGAACCAATAAAAAATAATTTCCTATTGTTGACGGGCGTTGGCCGGCAGATCTTGGCGGGCGCACTGCGCCCGCCATTTTATCCCGGAAGAAGACGCCGGGGGACATCACAGGGGCATGGTGGGACTCCAGAGGTAATGGGGGGGGTGATTGGGGGACCCCATTTCTCTCTCCTCTGATGTGCGATTACATCAGAGGAGAGAGAAATTAAATGTCAAATTGAACTTTTTTTTTTTTGCTGAGGCCGTTACACCGTTAATAACGGCGATAGCAACACTGGGATCAGTAAAAACCGACCCGAACCATGTTCTCTGGGGTCTCGGCTACCTTCGGCAGCCAAGACCCCGGAGGAATTCTGACACTGGGGGGGGCACTATAACCTTAAACCTCAGCGCTGTTAAAAAGCGGCGCTGTGGTTTTAGTATCCTTACTGTCGCCGTGAAAAGGTGTATCAGCGGTCATTCAGGTGTTAATTTCATATAACATCTATGTTCTGGCAGCTCACTGACTGAGGTGTGTATTTTGAATCCTGCTCGTCTTAACAGTTCAGTTCACACAGGTCTCTGTGGCAGTAATGATTATTCTGCATGAGCAACTCTTTCAAATACTCAAATGGCAACAAAGAAAATAGGTCTCCAAAGAAACGGTTCTCCCTAATAAATTGGTTACACTGTAAAAATGTATATTTTGTGGTCAATTCTGTTTCCAAGTCAAACTACGAACTGATTTGTATTCAGTTCATTGTAAAACAGCACTGTGAGCTTACCTTTTCTCCAGACCACCTAAAGCCAGCCAGAAAAGCCATCACCAATGTACACAATCCTCCAGAACCAGGAAAGCCAAAGAAAAGACTGCCAAAAACTGCAAACAGGGACAGTGCCAAAATGAGATAAGACCTTTTCCACTTCAGCTTCTCCTGTTAAAGAGGAACAAAAAGGTGAATTACTAACTTTTTTTTTATATACAATCTATTTCTTTTAGAAAAAGGTGATTTATTAATACAGTTACTAGAATATAACTTTGTATATACTGTATGTTACACTCCATCCATTTTTTTTACTGCTTTATTCTGAATGGGGCAAAAGGGGGCGATTTGTGTTTAATATTTTTACCAATTTTTATTCTTAGGCCGGAGTCACACTGGCGAGGAATACGGCCGAGTGAGAGGCGCTAAAAGCACGCATTAGACACGGACAAATGATTCTCTATGGGGTCACTCGCACCAGGCGTATATTTCTCATCCGTATCCTACGCTCCGTGCCAATCGCAGCATGCTGCGATTGTCAGCGTACTACGCCCGTAGTACGCCAATGCAAGTCTATGGGTGCGCAAAAAATACGGATTACACACGGACCACACGTGTGACCGAGCAATACGCAGGTCTTTTGGCTGGTGACAGGAAATGGGCCAATCCATCATCAGGAAGCCTAGACATGCAAATGAGCTCAAAAGCGCTCCAGACATCCAGGAAGTACGCCTCCTCGGAGTACAGCAGCAGCATGGCGTCCACGTACATAAATGTGGAGATGCTCATTGTCCTGGTGCAGGAGCGTCCCGAAATATGGGACCCACGCGATGCAAATTATGCTAACCGGACAAGAAAGGAGGCGTCATGGAGGCGCATCTGTTGCCAGATGTACCATTACTTTGGTGACCGACCACGTGATGAGCAGCATAAAATTCGTAAGTGCAACGCAAAACATCATTAACCTTAGCGCGCAAGAAAAAAGGAATCTAGAATCAGCACCCCCCTTCCTGTGCATGTACTTTTAGCCTCATGAGGCCGTTACATTTGGATGTGACACGTGGCTTCACACAGCCATAATTTGGGGTTAGGCCACAAGCTCCTCATCCTCCTAGACAAACAAATTATTTTAAGTGTAGCTAATGAGACCCTGTGTATCTGGCCATTTACATATGCCACCATGGGTAGAAAGCACACCCCAGAAGTCCCCATGCCTAGACTACTGGTAGAAAATGTGACCTCTCAAATATGTGAATTTTACAATATTTCCTGTCACATTGCAGTGGAAGATGTGATGAAACGCTGGCGAAGCATCCGGGACCAGTTCCGCCGGGAACGCCAGCAGAGGTCCAGGAGTGGGGATGCTGGATATGTAAAAAGAAAGTACATATACTATGACCGGCTGTCCTTCCTCGCCCCAATTCTGGATCTGAGACCGTAAGTAGATACCTCACATCACATTACACAAATACATTACACAAATACATTACAGGGACAAAAATATTGATGTATTTTTGGCTCTGTTCTATTTCATAACAGAACTCAAGTCAACCTTACGGATCGAGAAACGGCCTCAGAGACAGAGCCCATTATAGATCCTGTAGGGGATGAGGTGGCTGGCCCATCTTCTCCCCCTACAAGAAGGATGGCTGAAGATGAGGCATCACAGGACAACACAATGGCTGGCCTACACACAACACCACCAGGACGGTCTGCTGCTGCCCCATCACCCATCCTGGAAGAGCCGGGCAACTTGAGCAGCAGCCCAACTGCCCAGATCAGGGCCTCCCCACAGGCTGCTCTTACATCACGGCGAACAAGAAGGCGGCGCCAGGTCACTATTGAAGAGAGCAGGACCAATGTGGACACAGGGGTGCTCAATTATTTATCTAGAGTAACTACAGATGTTGGGGAGGAGGCCTATGCACGTAGCCTCACCCTTTATCTCTGTGCCCTTACCCATGAGATCAGGCTCCGTATTAGGGGATGTATTCAGATCCTGCTTGATGCAAGCACCCCCCCCAATACCCCATATGAGATCTAATGCGCATGAGACCATCCACACAGATGCTTGCTCAAGCAGGGTCCGAACAGCCCCTAATACGTGGGCCAACACCTCAACCCCTTCCTCCCCCTACCCAACCTTCTATTCTGCAGCCCCAAATGTCAGCCTCAAGCCAACCCCACCAATATGGCCACTTGTACCCACCCAGTGTTGGAGGCTGGTCCCAACCTGGTTGGGGACGATCTGGCTATCTTGGTGGGTATGAGCCACGTGCCTACCAGAGCCAACAAGAAGCCCCTCACCATCATCATTACTCTGGCCAGTATCCCCAACAGTCCCAGGAGGCAGGACAATTCCAGCATCATGGGCAACAGTATGGCCCCACACAGGGCGATGTTGGCCACAGTGTCCAGCAGCACCCACAGGCTGTTCTTCCACGTTCCCCTTCCCCAACCTATGAGGATTTATGATTCTGATGGCGGGAGATGTCCAGTGGGTTTTAACTGGTGCTCCAAATATAAAGGAAAAAACAGGTGTTCTCCATCACCAACATTTTTAAACAATGTTTTCCAAACATATGAAACAATCCATCATGACAGGCAAGGCAACCTCACGCCTTTCAGACAGATATTACATGTGTGTACAAAAGAGAATATTTCAATGCGCTATACTGTAAAATGAAAGGATGAAAAGACACTACTCACTTGCTAATGCCTAGGAAAGGCGTGCTGGCCTTAGTGAAGTAGTCACCTTTTTTGGTAGCAATCTCTATTAAAACTATTCAAGGCGACCAGCATTCAGAATATCACGCTCTCTCTATGTCTTAACAAGTGAGTTTTATTTTTTCATCCTTTCAAGTATAGCATGCTTAAATATTCTCTGTTCTACAGACAGGTAATATCTGTGTGAAAAGGTAGCCTTGCCTGTCATGGTGGAATCTTTCTATGATTGGAAAACATGAGGAAATGTGAGTGTTATCTTTGAGCATTTATTTTGGTGATGGAGCTCACCTTTTTTTGGCAAATCTAGTTTAATCTTGTCATGAAGCAATGTTGTTATTGCCTAATATTTTTTTGTGTTTTGTTATGTAATGTTACTTTTCAAAAAAGTTAAAGAAGGCACAAAGGGTCATTTTGCCCATTGCCAAAATGTTCTTATGGCAATATTATGTTTGCCTTTAAGCAAACCAAAAAAAAAAAAAGGCAAAACTAAAAATTTGTCAACTCTAGTTAACGTCTGTGTGATTTTTCACAATCCCTCACAACATACTAACATACACTAACCAATGCAATGAAACACTCATAGAATCATAAGGGGTGGAGTAATATATATTTAGACACAATTAAAGAAATAAATTATAACATAGACACAGCATTCTCTTGCCAAGAAGTTGCCCCCTCAGGTGAGATAAAGTAATTAGTGAAAATATCACGCACTTTTAGGCCAGAGAGCGGTCTACGTTGAGGGTTCATAGGTGGTCTCACCCTGCGCACATTGCCCGGCCTACGCACAACACCATCAGAGGAGGAACAATCATGTATCCTGGTGAAGTTATGCAGAACAACACAGGCTTTCACAACTTCAATCACAATTTTGCTCACTCAACTGAATGGCAGACTGGAGTACCCGCCATTTGGCACAAAGAATCCCAAAGGAACACTCCACCAGTCGCCTAGCACGTGATAGTCGCAAGTTAAAAATTCTGCGCCTGTGGTCAAGGTTGCGCCGGGGATATGGCCTCATGACATTGCGCGATAACTGAAAGGCCTCATCTGCCACAAGGACATAAGGGACTGATTCTTCAGGGGAGCCTGGTAGCTGGCGTGGTGGTGGTAGATCCAACTGGTTGGTGCGTAGCCGCCGAGCCATTAAGGAAGTATTGAAGACTCTAGAGTCTCCCGTCCTTCCATAGGCCCCAATGTCAACAATTATAAACTTGTATTGAGGGTCTACCAGAGCCAACAATACAACAGAAAAGTATTGTTTATAATTGAAGAATTGGGAGCCAGAGTTCGGCGGCTTACGCACCCTGATATATTTGCCATCCAGGGCCCCAGTACAATTTGGAAACTGGCAGGTCTCCTCAAAGTCCCTTGATATCCTCAACCAGTCTTCCATCCTGGGCTCGGGCATGACCACTTGATGGAGTCTTGTCCAGATTTCTGTACATGTAGACCTCACTATGCCTGAAATGGTTGATTTTCCTATGAGAAACTCATGGTGGAGGGCGGCATAAGACAGGCCAGTGGACAGGAAGCTGTAGAACAACAGAAATTGTTAAGTTTAGAATGCCTAAAGTCCAAAAAAAATCAGTTACATGCCGACCAAACTTGGTAGGAATTGAGATAGAATAACACACACATATTTGGTGGCACAATGACTAAGTGATATGCAGGACATATTAGATCTAACATTCTGGTGTGTCAGTTGAAACATATTTGGAGTAAGATGTGGGCATTAAACTTTGTCCAAGAAGGCCAAAAAACAATTTAGCACACGCATTATGAACATAGAGAATGTGGTTGTGTAGTACATACCGTATTGTGAGTAGAAGTCGCTCCTCTGCACATATCGCTTTGCGCATCCTTGTGTCCTGAAAGGTTATCCCAGGGTGCACTGTCTCCAAGAGTCGATCAAATGTGGAAATGCTCATGCGACAGTACTGGTAAAATTTCTCCGGATGCTCCCGCAGAGAAGAATAGAGGCAGTGAAAATGACCTCTTGTGAGTCGTTGCCTCAAAAGTGGATGTACCCACATGCGTCTCCTCCTCCGCGGATCCACTATCACTGGGTATGGTTGCCCAAAGCGCAGTGACAAAAGCCAGGTAAAGAGAACCTGCTCAGTTGTATTGAATCTCAGACCCTCTGCCATGTTGCACAAAGAACACCAACACACCTCGTGAAAGCAAGGTCACAAATGGACAGAATGGAGGCAGCCACTTGTTTCAGACTGTATAAATAGGGTGCAGGCTAATGATTTAAATTGTTTGCAGGCCTCAAAACCGTTAAATGTCCATTTTGCAAGGCTGCGAGAAAATCTCGCCATACGGATTGCATACGGATGCCACACGGATTACATACGGATGCAGACATGCGCAAAATACGCGACCTCACCTGGCTTACGGATGACCTACGGAGCACTATTTAGGGGTCATTCATCCGTATTACGCATGTAAACTACGGACCGTATTTTGCGCAGGTTAGTGTGACTCCAGCCTTACTCTTTACATTCTTCAATTGTTCCCTTAGGAGACTTGAATGAATCTGTGATCTTCCGATTATCTGTGCCCTGCTATGTGTAGCATAAATCCTGATCTCATATCAATGTCGGTCTTAGGCTGGTGTTCATAAGAGGCTCTCACTGACAGACACAGGGGTCTTCCGCAGGCACCTGTTTGTCATAACAACTCATCGGTGCACACGATCACATGACAGACGCCAATAGGTGTGTCTTGTGAGGCGCTTCCCGTTTGCGTGAGAGTGACAGCATTTAACATGTTAACAGCCGCAGGTGAATCGCAATTCCACCCTCGGCTGTTAGATGCACATGACAGCTGATCAAATCAACTGTCATGTGCACGGAAAGATGCGAACTCAGCACCGGAGCCCGCATCACAGGCAGGGACACGACCGATGACTTATACAGCGCCATGTAAAAGTTTGGACACCCCCAGTCAAAAGTACTGTTATTGTGAACAGTTAGACAAATTGAAGATGAAATGATCTCTAAAAGGCCTAAAGTTAAAGATGACACATTTCCTTTGTATTTTAGGTAAAATATATAGTCACTTTTTAAATTTTAAAATTAAAAAGGTAAAAATTGGCCAATGCAAAAGTTTGGACACCTTTGAAGATTTGTGTGCTCAGATAACTTTGACCAAAGTTTCAGGCCTTAATTAGCCTGTTAGGGTTATGGCTTGTTCACCATTATCGTTAGTAAAGGCCCAGTGATACAAATTTCTCAGCTTTATAAAAACTCAGCCTACCTATCCTTGTGCCAAAAAACAGCAGCCATGGTTTTTTATTTTAAGCAGCTGCCTAGCACACTGAAAATGGTGGAGGCCCACAAAGCAGGGGAAGGCTATAAGAAGATTGAAGATGCTTTGCTATGTAGGGTTCTAGCAGGTTCTCAGGATGCAGTGACGAGACACGAGACAGGGTATGACTTGTATAATAAACTTTTATAAATTGAAGCCACTAGGTCTATGCTCAACGGGCAAAACAGGGTAACAAACTATCTGTCCTCGCAGGGACTCAAATAAAATAAACAGTACTTCTTTTTGTGTAACTGAAAGTAATCCGGCTAATCTGGGTGTCAGAGGCCAGACTATGGCCAAACTATAACAATTATTTCTGAAGTCCACTTATCCTTCCATGCGTCGCTCGGGATTGCAGATGCGGCCGCTTAGAGGTCGTTGATGCGACTGCCTTGACGCCTTGATCTTCCGGGAAGGTTTGAGCTCGTCGGGCCCTGAAGAAACTGTACTGGTGAGGCACAACAGGCCCTGAAGAAACAATGCCGATGGGGCGCAACAGGCCCTGAAGAAACTGTGCCGGTGGGGCTCAACAGGCTCTGAAGAACTGATGCCGGTGGGGTGCAACAGGCCCTGAAGAAACGATGCCGGTGGGGCGCAACAGGCCCTGAAGAAACGATGCCAGTGGGGCGCAACAGGGCCTGAAGAAACGATGCCGGTGGGGCGCAACAGGGCCTGAAGAAACGATGCCGGTGGGGCGCAACAGGCCCTGAAGAAATGATGCCGGTGGGGCGCAACAGGCCCTGAAGAAACGATGCCGGTGGGGCGCAACAGGGCCTGAAGAAACGATGCCGGTTGGGTGCAACAGGCCCTGAAGAAACGATGCCGGTGGGGCGCAACAGGCCCTGAAGAAATTATGCCGGTGGGGCGCAACAGGCCCTGAAGAAATTATGCCGGTGGGGCGCAACAGGCCCTGAAGAAATTATGCCGGTGGAGCGCGGTAGTGACGCAGTCTCTAAATATAACCGTTCACCAATCTCTGCCCAGTGTCCCTCAGCAAACCGGACGGGGGCCTCTACGGACGCCTGTAGCGAGGTGGCGCCCCCTGGGGCCGGTGATGACAGGGCCGAAGCTGTGGGAGAAGGCAGGGGGGTAGTGCCCTGGACGCTGTAACGGAATGATCTGTCGTCGCAGCGGTCACTGGAGGTAGCGGCCTTGTCACAACAGGGTGGGAAGCAGCGGGAGTGTCTGTATGCGACCATATGCAGAGAGCGGCCGCCGGTGCAAATCTCTCACGTGTCACTGGACGGTAAGTCCGTAGCTTTCCCCTCACAGACCCCTCCCGGTCTCTCCAAAACACACCGTCCGCTCCCTTGGTCCTCTCTTTCACACAGCTTCCTGTCTGTTGTCCAGCTCTCTATCAACTGCCACTTCAGCGCGCCCCTGCTCCTTTTAAGCTTGCCCCGCCCCCTGCTTCCCTGACAACTTCAGTCAAGTCTTTCCCTTTACTGTCCTCCCAGTATCGTTCCCTCAGGAACCCTGATGGCGGTCCCCTGGGTACCTGCCCATTCACTGTCTGGGAGTCCTCCTCCCCACAGCTAGCTGTCCTTTCCTCAGTTCAAAATGCAATTAAGAAATGGCAGTTAACAGGAACAGTGGATGTCAAGATATGATCTGGAAGACCAAGCACAATTTCAGTGAGAGCTGCTCATGGATTGCTAGAGAGGCAAACCTGAACCCCTGCTTAACTGCAAAAGACTTTCAGAAAGATTTAGCAAACTCTGGAGTTGTGGTACATTGTTGTACTCTTCAGAGACACCTGCACAAATATGGCCTTCATGGAAGAGCCATCAGAAGAAAACCTCTCCTTCGTCCTCACCACAAAATTCAGTGTCAGAAGTATGCAAAAGAACATCTAAAGAAGCCTGATGCAGTTTGGAAAAAAGTTCTGTGGAGTGATGAGATTAAAATAGAACTCTTTGGCGACAACGATCAAAAGGTACAGGTGCTTCTCACAAAATTAGAATATCATAATAAAATAAATTTATTTCATTTCTTTTATACAAAAAGTGAAACTCAAATTATATAAAGTCATTGCAAACAGACTAATCTATTTCAAGTGTTTATTTCTGTTAATGTTGATGATTATGGCTTACAGACAATGAAAACCCAAAAGTCATTATCTCAGTAAATTTGAATATTTTTTAACACCAGCTTGAAAAATGATTTTAAAATCTGAAATGTTGGGGGCGTGGCTAGCAGCTGAAGGAGCATGATGTACTCCTGGAAGCTCCTGGAACCCTGCTCACAATCTGGCCATTATCTGACTTCTGGAGCCTCATCTGTGTAGCATCCGGACCCAGTTGTGCACTTGGAGACTACATCCTCCGGTATCTGTGCTCCCCTAGCTCATGTGGGCATATTTGGATGCGAATAGAGATTGGGGCCTGGGCCTGCTGGAGTCGCGTTGCCCTTGCGGTTGCGGCTACCCCTGCTCGGCCTCTACCTCCTGTGGGGACCCCGTGACAGGAATACTGGGCGCCCGCCATCCCCGGTATCTGCCCGAGGCATTCTGGTGACGTGGCTGGAGGTTTCTGAGGACCGCGGTGCTGTAGCCAGTGCTTCCGGCGGAGCCGCGGTCTAAAGTTGCGGACCGTACAGTGGAAGCGAGCTGGGGAGAGGAGAGAACCGGCAACAGCCCGAAAGGCTAGAGTGTGAACCGCAGCGGCGGTCGGCGGCCTCCGGTAGGTGAAGGCTGGGTGAAGGGAGCAGGCTCCGGTGAGTGACTGGCGGCTGCGTGACTGCCCGGGTCAGGAGGCGCAGGGACGCGGAGGCTGCTGGAGTGAAACTGACAGCCGGGAGGCTGCGGAACTTGGCCCACTTCTGCCTGCTGTGGAGCGCTCAGGACCCTGGTAAGAGAAAGCGGGCATCACTCTTTCCCCCCGGTTCCTGTGGGAGCTAGGATCCGGAGGTCTGGGAGGCAGTGAGTGGAGGTCGAGCGCTATAAGCAGTTTATTGAAAGCAGCTACTGTGTGAAGCTGGAATGCTTAATGCTCTGAGCCAGAATCGGACACTGCCGTTAACTTCCCTATAGTGGAAATAAGTGCCAAGGAATCGGACAGATTATCTGCAGATTATATTGGCGCCAAATTTCCCGCGCTCTGGTGGGGGTGAGCGCCATTTTCTCTCCCTCCTGCCTCATGTGGGAGGGCCTGACAGAGGCACAGGTCTGAGCACAGTGGCTGCAAAACCTTTTCTCCCCACTAAACAAGTTTACCACCTCATATGGATTGCTGAGAGAACATTAAACTCTTTGTCTTATTATAAGCAGCACTCTCCTGCTACCTAGTGCCCCTTCTGGAAAGTATGCCTGTTGCACATGCTATCAATTCAATAGAGAAATGACTTTGTAGGTTTTCTCGTTCTCTCTTCTATTAAAGTCCGAACCACCACCATTATCTCCTGACCGTATGAGATTTTCTCCTATAATATATACATATCTCTTAGATGGCATCATGGGCCCCTCCAAGGCACAATCAGCTGCTGATAAGCTTAAGTCATATGCTAGAGGCAGTAACTCAACGGCCATGCAGAAATCTCCTAGCGGCTCAGCTCAGGGTGAGGTATCAATATCACAAGAAACGGAGAGTATGGATACAGAACCCACCCTGAAACAAGTATCTGCACAACTGATGACTGCCATCCAAGGCAGTACAGCCTCCCTGACAGGGAAAATCAAGGAGGTTAAAACAGATCTGGGACTCCGCCGCAACGATATGTCAAATTTAGGAGACAAAATCCGACAGGCGGAAGATAGAATCTCGAGTCTTGAAGACCAAACAGCACCTTTGCCTGAGCATATTCAAGTATGGGAACAAAAAATGGAGCTGTGTGTACAAAAACATGATGATCTCGAGAATAGACTGAGGAGAAATAACATCCGCATTGTTGGATTGCCGGAAAGGGCTGAAGGTAATAACCCAAGTGACTTTGTGGAGAGATGGATCCGTACTCTGTTTCCGGACGCCACCTTTTCTGCTGCTTACGTGGTGGAGAGAGCGCACCGAGTGCCTGGGAAACTGAATCCCCCTGGAGCCCCTCCTAGACCTTTGTTAGCCAAATTTCTTAACTGGAAAGACAGACAATATTTTGCAACTGGCACGAAAGGCTCAGATAATTAAATATGACAACACTACTGTGATGTTGTTCCCAGATTTCTCAGCAGATTTGCAGAAGCGAAGAGCCTCATTTACATCGGTCAAGAAACGTCTTAAAAGTGCTAATGTAATCTATTCAATGGCATACCCAGCCAGATTAAGGGTCGTGGATGGTGAGAAAGTAATCTTTCAGGGCCCGGCGGAGGTGGAGGAGTGGATCTCCAAGAGAGAAAGACTTCATAAGTAGTAATGATATATGTCAATATAATGACCCATACGTGTTTCTGAACTAGGCTACCACAGTGGCTAATGAGTACATTTCTACTACTATCTGTTCCTATATGACTTTGGTAGAAATAGTAGGGACAATATATATTCATGTGGTGACCTATGTAGATGCCTTAATTGAGTTACTATAATGGTTGACAATTAAACTTCTAATACCGAAATGGTCAATTACTACATTTCCAATATTATTTGTTCCTATATGACTTTGCCAGTACCAGGGAAAATGATCCATGCTAATGTGATGACCTATGTGAATGCCACTGTGGTGGCTAAGGATTACATCTCTAATGTTATTTGCTGCTAGAAGACTTTGCTCAAGGTAGTAAAGATAATACCTGTTAATGCGGTGATCTATGTGGATGCCCTAACTGAGTTGCTGCCAAATGGCTGATAGCTATATTCCTAATATTAGTGTTTCATGAATAATTTTGATAAGATACCATTGTATCGGTTGATTAATGCGACTGTGTCCTTCCCCCTCCTCCCGCTCCGCCTGGATACTATATCCTGATGTGACCATTTTACATTGATGCCTAAATTCCTGTTTTCCGGGTGGGGAGTGGATGCTATGAGGCTGTATGGGAGCGTGGCAGTGGCGTCCAATACTGGGGCGTCGGTGCTATACTGCCTGGTTCGGGAACCTGGTTACCCTTTGGGTCTAACAAAAACTGGGGGAATGGGCCAATCCAGAGATGCTCTTTTTTGAAATAAGGAAGTTGGGGGAGTCAGAAGTTATGATATGCATTTAAGTCGATATATTTCTTATTGGTGGTTCGGACTGGGGAGGGGGTAGCGAAGACTTTTCCTATGCTTCAGTTTAGAGAAGTTCATGGGCATCTCTTGTTTTGTTTTGACAACCACTATTGGTCAAAAATCTTTAGTTTAATTGTTAATCTAGTTTAAAACCAGAATTGCATCTATATCTCATCACCTGTGGATGGTCTGTATGTGGTGGAATTCAATACTCCAGGAACGAATGTTACCCTGTATATAAATTTTCCACGAGGTCTACATGGCGTCACTTAAACTCCTTTCGTGGAACATTAGGGGATTGGGGAGTGCTAGGAAGCAGAATATGGTATTCTCACAGATACATAAAGTACATGCGCACATAATATGTCTACAGGAAATCCACTTGACACCAGATACTATGTCGAGAACAAACAAGCCCAGGATACAATGGCAGAAGCACGCCACACATACGTCCTATTCCAGGGCGGTAATGGTTATGGTACATAAATCCTTGAGATGGTCTGTCCAAAAGATTAAGAAAGACCCAGAGGGTAGGTTCATTTTTATATATGCCTTCGTAGACATGGTGCCTTATGTGTTAATCAATATCTATAATCCCCCGCCGGCCAAACTAGATGTACTACAACAGGCTGCAATTTTTGTGTCACAGTACCCTGATGCTAAAATGGTGTGCATGGGTGATTCCAATATGGTTCTTGATACTTATCTGGATAGAATGAGAGCCGGGAACTCTGGACCTGGTGGCCACAACACATTAGATGCTTTTGTAAAAGAGATGGGCTGGATTGATTTATGGAGATAGCAACACCCTCTTAAGAAAGAATTCTCCTGTTATACCCCGGCCGTTCGTTGTCTGTCCAGAATTGATCATGCATTTGCGTGTGATTGAATATCTTCCCAGGGCAATATCAGATCATGCCCCATTGGTGATGTGCGTTCATCTAGATGGCTCTGATAGATTTAAAAGATTTCATATACACCCATTTTGGTTATCCCTTATAGGGGAACAAGACAGAATAACAGACCAACTGGATGTTTTCATAACAGACCATACTGATTTCCCGGATAGACTGGTGATGTGGGACACACTTAAGGCATATTTAAGGGGGTGTGTTAGGTCTACGATTTCGTATATTAAAAGAGAATCCCATGTTAGGGAACAGAGGCTGGCTGATGAGTGTAGGTTCCTGGAAACTGAATATATTAATGACCCGTCCGATGATCCCTTGCACAGATGGCTCGAGAAGGGGAGGGAGTATCTGTTACACCTGCAGGAAAAAGCCCAGAGGAGACTCTTTTTTACTAAGCAAACCTATTTTGAGTTGGGTAACCAATCAAGCAAATTTCTAGCATACATCGTCCAGCAAAACCAAATATCATCATCTATATTGTACATCAATACAAGGGAGGGGACCCCGTTGCTCAGATCTGACCAAATTGCAAACAGAATCGAGGAGTATTTTAGGGAGCTGTACACCTCCCAACTAAATTATACTACAGAAGAAATTGATGAATATTTAAACCAGATAGAGTTCCCTAGACTTTCTCGCGAAGAGCGGGCATTCCTGAACAGGGAGCTCACTCTAGATTACTCTAGATTAAATTCAGGGGGCAGTCATGTCTCTTTCTAATGGAAAAACTCCAGGACCTGATGGTATACCTATAGAACTATATAAAAGATACCTAGACCAAATTGGGCCAATTCTGATGAAAACTTTTTCTGAGGCACTAGAAAAACGCTCACTTCCTCAATCCTTTTATGATGCCACTATTGTGGTCATCCCAAAGCCTGATAAGCCTGCTGAGGAGTGTGGTTCTTATCATCCTATATCCTTACTTAATTCTGATTATAAAATTCTTACAAAACTAATAGCCAATAGACTCAAAATGGTAATATTGAGTATCATACATGAGGACCAATCTGGCTTTATGCCGGGAAGATCCTCCTTCTCCAATATTAGAAGAGTACAGGTTCTAACACAGATAGGCCACAAATACAAAAGGCCCTGGGCAATAGCTTCTTTGGATACTGCAAAGGCCTTTGATTCATTGGAGTGGAGATTTTTGCAGCGAGTACTCCTAAGATTTGGTTTTACTGATAAGTTTTGTGGATGGATTGAATTACTTTATCATATGCTGAGAGCTAATATTCTGGTGAATGGCATTCTATCAGAGTATTTTGATCTGGGTAGAGGAACTAGACAGGGATGCCCGCTATCCCCAATGCTCTTCGCTCTGGCAATCAAGCCAATTGCATTTAGAATCAGGCAAGATCTTTTGACTGAGGGAATTAACATGAATTCACATGAATTCTAAGGCAGAAAAGGTCAGATTGTATGCTGACGATCTTGTACTTTTCCTGGGAGAAATTGAACGTTCCCTTCCTAGAGCAATTGATCTGATTAATAGTTTCGGAGAATTGTCGGGCCTTAAAATTAACTGGAGTAAATCTGTAGTCATGCCACTCCTTAATAATATAACCATAGATACGCTATCCGATCTATAGGTAGTTTCTAAATTTAAAAATACTTAGGCATCACAATTAATCAAAACCCAATTGATGACCTTAGAGACAATATATACCCCCTGGAGGATATGATGAGGAAAAAGTTTGAGATATGGTCCCGACTTCCCCTGTCTGTAGCAGGTAGGATTGGACTAATCAAAATGATAATTCTCCCAAAGTGTTTATATATGCTAGAACATACATCAATCCGGGTCCCTAAGGGTTTCTTTGGGAAGCTGCATAGCCTGATGGCAACATTTATATGGGGCTCATCCAGACCTAAATTAAGTATTAGCTCCCTACAGAGACCTAAGCAGGGGGATACGCAGTGCCTGACCTTTTTTTATATTACCTAGCTGGTCAACTACGTTACCTAAAATGTTGGCTAATTCAAGATAGACTCAATAATGCAGAATCTCATCTTATATATTTTTTGGAAGGACATACGCCATGGGCAATATTAGAAGGTTCATACAGACCATCTCGGGGCTTGCTGTTCACACATAATTTAGCACTACAGGTCTGGTGAGAGTAAACATATCGTACAGTTCATTGATCAGGTGGGGGTGACTCTAATATGTGCTAATCCTGAATTTTCGCAACTTCAGAAGTTGCAGGATCCGGGTTTTCTGGAAGCGACACGGAGTAGTGTCGCTCAATCAGATTTTTGAGGACTAAACCTTATTATCATTTGAACAATTTCATTTCAAGTTTGAGATTCCCCATAAAGATTTTTAAAGATATATGCATTTGAGACACGCCATACAATGTCAATTCTCGTTTCCTAGAAGACGAATTTCTAAATACCCGTTGATAGGAGTATTGTCATCCCAGGGGCCCACAGGTGTGATATCCTCCCTATATACTTTCCTGTTAAATTCTAGGATCACATCCACTAAACTAGCTGTGGAGGGTAAGTGGAAGCACTTGATCCCATCTATTGCAGACGATCAATGGGGTGACGCATTAGAGGCGCATATGGTGGTGTATCCGGCAGCAAACAATAAGTTAATTCAATTGCATATTCTTCATCAATCCTATTTAACCCCAAGTAGGCTATATACATTTGGCAGAAGAACAACTGATGAATGTCATAGGTGTGGAGATAAGATGCCAAAAGTCCGCACCTCTATTTGGAACTGCAGAGTCATTCAAAGATATTGGAATGACGTAATACCTACTTTGGAACGGATAATCGGAATACCGGTTGAATGTCGTCCAGAGCTCTGTATTTTGGGTGTAGTGGATGAGGAAAGTTGGACTCATCATGATAGAATATTCCTCCGGGAAGTGCTATTTATGGCCAGAAAGGCGATCGCATTGAGATGGATGGGAGGGAAATCTCCTTCAATTCGCCAGTGGAAAAAATTAGTGAATGATGTCACTCCATAGGAAAATATATTGTATAGACAGAGGGGGCCCCAAAAGTTCCACAAGATCTGGGAAAGATGATGCGATTCACCCTTGACACATCTGGCGCCGGATGTTATAACCTCATCAATTGCGCGGTATAGCCCCTAAGACACCTTCTTCTATGTATGAAAGTGATGCTATGAATGATCTAAGGCCTGTTTCATACCTCCGTCTTCGGCGGTCAGCTGAAATCCGCCATAGGTTACCAGCAACTGATCCGTCTCCGTTCAGTGACGGACAGATGGCAGCGGACCACGCTGGCACCGGATCTGTGGGAGAAGGCAAGCGGTGAGATATAAAGAGACCGCGATATGCAAATCATGCGGCGGCCGCGACTTGGAGATCGCGCGGCGGCCTGGAACGTGCGAGGTGAGGAGAGAAAGAATTTTAGCTGCTCCCGGGATGGCATTTCAGGGTTAAAACTGCTCCCGGCTTTCACTTTTCGGGCATGCGCAGTTAAAAATAGCGGACCGTCAACCAAAAAAAACGTTGCAGTGTCCGTCTGGTCCGCCCGGGAGCCGCTAAAATTCTCACAGATCCGTCAAAAAACTGACCTAACGGACGACCATTAGTCAAAATCTGCCACTAATGCAAATCAGTGGGGGGAAAAAACGGATCCGCCTAAAAATGGACAGATCCGTTTTTTTCTAAAAGTGGCGGATTTTTGACTGACGTAAAAAAACTGAAGTGTGAAAGAGGCCTTAACAATAAATATCCATCACAATCTGAATAAATACAGACTCAAATGCTAATAAAGAATCTGTTGGTTGATGATGCAATGCTTTGTAGAAATGTTATACTTTATTTGTAGCACTTGTTCACTCTACTTTATTGTTGAAAGTATGCTTCTATATTCACTTTGGATAATAATGATAGTCTGACCTGTATTTTTATACTGCAATATCTATGCTTGTTGTATTAATTTGTGGAATCTTTCAATAAAAAGTTTTAAAAAAAAGTCTGAAATGTTGGTCTACTGAAATGTACAGTTGTGGCCAAAAGTATTGACACCCCTGCAATTCTGTCAGATAATACTCAGTTTCTTCCTGAAAATGATTGCAATCACAAATTCTTTGGTATTATTATCTTCATTTAATTTGTCTTAAATGAAAAAAACACACAAAAGAGAATGAAGCAAAAAGCAAAACATTGATCATTTCACACAAAACTCCAAAAATGGGCCAGACAAAAGTATTGGCACCCTCAGCCTAATACTTGGTTGCAAAACCTTTAGCCAAAATAACTGCGAACAACCGCTTCCGGTAACCATCAATGAGTTTCTTACAATGCTCTGCTGGAATTTTAGACCATTCTTCTTTGGCAAACTGCTCCAGGACCCTGATATTAGAAGGGTGCCTTCTCCAAACTTCCATTTTTAGATCTCTCCACAGGTGTTCTATGGGATTCAGGTCTGGACTCATTGCTGGCCACCTTAGAAGTCTCCAGTGCTTTCTCTCAAACCATTTTCTAGTGCTTTTTGAAGTGTGTTTTGGGTCATTGTCCTGCTGGAAGACCCATGACCTCTGAGGGAGACCCAGCTTTCTCACACTGCACACTGGGCCCTACATTATGCTGCAAAATTTGTTGGTAGCCTTCAGACTTCATAATGCCATGCACACGATCAAGCAGTCCAGTGCCAGAGGCAGCAAAGCAACCCCAAAACATCAGGTAACCTCCGCCATGTTTGACTGTAGGGACCGTGTTCTTTTCTTTGAATGCCTCTTTTTTTCTCTCCTCTAAACTCTATGTTGATGCCTTTGCCCAAAAAGCTCTACTTTTGTCTCATCTGACCAGAGAACATTCTTCCAAAACGTTTTAGGCTTTTTCAGGTAAGTTTTGGCAAACTCCAGCCTGGCTTTATGTCTCGGGGTAAGAAGTGGGGTCTTCCTGGGTCTCCTACCATACAGTCCCTTTTCATTCATACGCCGACGGATAGTACGGGTTGACACTGTTGTACTGTGTAGACACAGGAACATTCAGGTCTTTGGAGATGGACTTCTAGCCTTGAGATTGCTCATGCTTCCTCACAATTTGGTTTCTCAAGACCTCAGACAGTTCTTTGGTCTTCTTTCTTTTCTCTATGCTCAATGTGGTACACACAAGGACACAGGACAGAGGCTGAGTCAACTTTAATCCATGTCAACAGGCTGCAAGTGTGATTTAGTTATTGCCAACACCTGTTAGGTGCCACAGGTAAGTTATAGGTGCTGTTAATTACACAAATTAGAGAAGCATCACATGATTTTTCGAACAGTGCCAATACTTTTGTCCACCCTCTTTTTTATGTTTGGTGTGGAATTATATCCAATTTGGCTTTAGGACAATTTTTTTTGTGTTTTTCATTTAAGACAAATTAAATGAAGATAATAACAAAGAATTTGTGTTTGCGATAATTTTCAGGAAGAAACTTGAGTATTATCTGACAAAATTGCAGGGGTGTCAATACTTTTGGCCACAACTGTATGTTGAGAAAATGCACTCAATACTTGGTTGGGGCCCCTTTTGCATCAATTACTGCTTCAATGTGGCATGGCGGCTATCAGCCAGTGGCACTGCTGAGGTGTTCTAGAAGCCAAGGTTGCTTTGATAGCAGCCTTCAGCTCGTCTGCATTGTTGGGTCTGGTGTCTCTCATCTTCCTCTTGACAATACCCTATAGATTCTCTATGGGGTTAAGGTCAGGAGAGTTTGCTGACCAATCAAGCAGAGTGTTACTATGGTTTTTAAACCAGGTATTGGTACTTTTGGCAGTGTGGACAGATGCCAAGTCCTGCTGGAGAATGAAATTTCCATCTCCAAAAAGCTTGTCGATAGAGGGAAGCATGAAGTGCTCTAAAATTTCCTGGTAGATGGCTGCGGTGACTTTGGTCTTGATAAAACACAGTGGACCTACACCAGCAGATGACATGGCTCCCCAAACCATCACTGATTGTGGAAACCTCACACTAGACCTCAAGCAGCTTGGATTGTGCGCCTCTCTACTCTTTCTCCAGACTCTGGGACCTTGATTTGCAAATGAACTGCAAAATTTACTTTCATCTGAAAACAGCCAGTTCTTTTTCTCCTTGACCCAGGTAAGACGCTTCTGGCATTGTCTATTGGTCCTTAGTGGCTTGACACAAGGAATGCAACACTTGTAGCCCATGTCCTGGATATGTCTGTGTGATGGGTCAGGTGACATTGTTAAGCCACATGACATCTGCAGCCAATCAGCAGACACTACCGTGCTGCTGCGCTCTCACCTCCCTCGGACGAACAGCAGTCCACTAGCAGTCACCGATATGGCTGCAGAGCTCACGTGCCATAATGTTATACGAGTCCCGGCCTCGTGGTTACTGCGTTTTTTATGGGAGATGAGTATATGTTTTTATTTTTCAACAGGCTCTACTTCATTTAAAAAGGAGTTGTCCAAGTAGTGGACAAACCCCTTTACATATATCTCTGGGCACTACAGTGTCCTTTGGTCTTCCATTGGTGTATTTCAGGGAGCGTTTTTCTTTCTTTCCCCTTTCCTTCTGTATAAAAAACAATAACATGGCACAAAGAGATGTACCCCCCCTATGGCAACACATGCCACTGTAAGCCTATGCAGTGCATTCATCTGGGCCTTTCATCTGTTGTTTAGGCCAGTAAATTTCAAGGCACATCGACAATGAAAAGGTTCAGGCACCATGTGCACAAAACCCAAGCATTTTTTAATGGACATAGATTGTTCACTTCCTTAGAGAGAAACTTTTAGGATTTCTCATATGATTACGTATTTCAGTAAAGTATATAAAGTGTATTTTTTTTAATTTATTTTTAATTGGGGGGGTTATTGTTCATTTTCTTTTTTTTTTTTATACTGTATTTTGTAGTCCCTTTAGGGTACTTGAACTTGTCGTCAGCCAATCGATTGTAGTATAGTCAACAATACCAAAGCAAGCTCTGTAAATATAACGGTCTTCTATAAACGTCAGTCATGGTCTGGCCTTCATAGTAACACCGTCTTCAGGAGACCTCCAGATGGTATTTTAAACCATAGGCGCTCCATGATTGTATTGCGGGGAGTTACAACTTATTAGTTACAAGTGTCTAGAACAAATTTCAGATAGCGGGATTTAGCAGGTTAACAGCTGCGAGTGCAGCTTTGCTCCACTCGTGCCTTTAGATGCAGATGATGGCAGAATAACACAACCATCATCTGCTGGGAAAGAAGTGGGCCTGACATATGACGTACCAGTACCGATATGTTAGAAATGTGTGCTTCATGTATCTGATATGTGAGAGGCATGAGTGCGCTGCCAGTGTCTGATGTGAGCGGTGTGTGTGCTTGGCATGTCTGATAGGTGATTGATAACACAAAATAGACTAGGGTCTGAGCTAGGGAATAATGAGCAATTTAACCCCTTAGTGACAGAGCCAAATTTTAAAAATCAGACCAGTGTCACTTTATGTGGTAATAACTCTGGAACGCTTCAACAAATTCCAGTGATTTTGAGACTTTTTTTATGACACATTAAACTTTATGATAATAGCAAATTTAGACTGATATGTCTTGTTTTTGTTTATAAAAAATATCAGAAATTTGACAAAAATGTAAAAAAAATTAGCAAATTTCAAAATTTGAATGATTATCCCTTTAATTCAGATTGTCATACCACACAAAAACATTAATAAATAACATTTATCACATGTCTACTTTACATCAGTACCATTTGTAAAATGTTATTTTATTTTGTTAGCATTTTAGGTTTAAAAATGTAGCAGCAATTTTTCATTTTTGCATGGAAATTTACAAAAATTTCTTTTTTTAGGGACCTATCCAGGTTTGCAGTGACTTTGAGGGTCCTACATATTTGGAAAACCCCCAAAAGTGATACCATTTTAAAAACAACACCCCCTGACATTCTGAAAACTGCTGTCAGGTAGTTTATTAACCCTTCAGGTGCTTTTCAGGAATTAATACAAAGTGGCATGATAGAAATGAAAAAGTGTATTTTTACCACCTAAAAGTCGGTAACTTCTGAACAGGCCGCTGTAGCTGTGAGACTCTAAGGCCGTTATTTGGCCATGAACTGCCATGGCAAACATCAGAACTACACAATCATGATCTCAGGGTGCTGATGGGGATAAAGAGGAAGCCCCCACACTCTTTTAACCATTTATATGATATAGTCATTATTGACAGCAGCATCTAATGGGTTTAACAGATATGGCCGATGCCAACAATGACCATGGCTGATACAGCAAGTTGTCAGCTATAGTGTACAGTCAACAGCTGCTTGATTGTCACTTGTATGGTTATGCTATTCTTTTATATCTCAGGTCAGTTAAAAGATGTATTAGTGGTCATTAAGGGGTTAAAAGGATTATATTTATTTCTCTCACTTATATAGCTCCATTAATTCCACAGTGCTTTAAATACATTATCAGCACTGACACCCATGGGGCTCACAATATATATTCTCTATCAGTATGTCTTTGGAGTATGAGATGAAACCGGAGTACCCGGAGGAAACCCACCAAACACTGGAGACATACAGACTCCTTGCAGATATTGTCTTTGGTTGGATTTGAACCCAGGACCCTGGCTGGGTCAACCAATGCTGGGCTAGGTCAACCAACTAACCAATGGCCAGTGATTGGGTGCCAATGCCATATTAGTAGGGCACAAAGCAACTTACATTTTATTGCGCTCACTTAAAGTAGAAAATGAGGACAGTGCGTCCCTCAGACTAAAAAAGGTTGTGCCCCCCTGATCTAGTAACAAGCTCCCTTTAAATAAGAAACAATATGGTGTTTCTAAACTGTCAATTTAACTATGACTGTACATCACCAAAGTAGTCTAGTACACAGGTCCTATTTAAATTAATTTGGACCATTCACTGCTTTGGCAACGATGAAGGCCATTGTACGATTTGCGTCAATCCACAACCACACAGTACATGAATGAAGACTAGGTATATACATTAAAAAGGTAGTTACTTGATCTTTGCTTGGAAAGTAGTGAAGGAAAAATCCCAAGAGAACGCCTGCTGCAATGCCAACAACAACTTCCAACACCCCTCGGACGATGCTGTTAAATGTGGAGCCTAGAAAAGAAGGCACAATGATTGCTGTGTTACAGATTATCGTATACTGTACCTGTGCTCTTGTATGAATACTGAAGCAGATAAAGAAAAACTCTGCTTAGAAAATGTTTGTTAAAATAACAAAAAAAAATATGACTAAAAAAAAAAAAAAAAAAAAAGACACAAAACCATGTGGCTATTGAGCATTACAACATGTATTACATTTTGGTGGGTTTCCTTTAACCCCTTCACCCGAAGTCTGTTTTCACCTTCCTGACAAGGCCAAATTTTACAATTCTGACTAGTGTGACTTTATGAGATAACTCTGGAACGCTTTAACGGATTCCACTGATTCCGTTTTCTCCTGACATATTGTACTTCATGATAGTGGTAAACTTTGTTCAACATGACTTGCATTTATTTGTGAAAATATCAGGATTTTGGCGAAAATTTAGCAATTTTCAAAATTAACTCTCTGATTCAAGGATGTAAAAATTTGGAACAAATTTTGATGGAATGTTCTGCAGGTGTCATGTCGCGTTTGGAGAGCCCCTGATGTACCTAAACAGTGGAAATCCCCCAAAAGTTACCCTATTTTGAAAACTAGACCCCTCAAGGAATTTATCTAGATGTGTGGTGAGCGCCTTAAATCCCCAGGTGCATCACAAAAAGACATAGTTACTTACTGGCAACGGGATTTCTTAAATCCCGTGACAGCACCACGGAGAGAGGGGATCCGCCCTTCAGGGACAGGAAACCTACAGATAAAAGGGCGGTACCTCTCCCTCGCATCAGTAGGTTTACAGAGCATGGAGGACCTACAGGTTATTGACAACAATTACAGTGCCTTACGAAAGTATTCGGCCCCCTGGAACTTTTCAACCTTTTCCCACATATCATGCTTCAAACATAAAAAGATACCAAATGTAAATTTTTGTTGAAGAATCAACAAGTGAGACACAATTGTGAAGTTGAACGAAATTTATTGGTTATTTTAAATTTTTGTGGAAATTCAAAAACTGAAATGTTGGGCATGTAATATTATTCAGCCCCTTTACTTTCAGTGCAGCAAACTCACTCCAGAAGTTCATTGTGGATCTCTGAATCATCCAATGTTGTGCTAAATGACTAATGATGATAAATATAATCCACCTGTGTGTAATCAAGTCTCCGTATAAATGCACCTGCTCTGTGATAGTCTCAGGGTTCTGTTTGAAGCACAGAGAGCATCATGAAGACCAAGGAACACAAGGTCTGTGATACTGTTGAGGAGAAGTTTAAAGCCAGATTTGGATACAAAATGATTTCCAAAACTTTAAATATCCCAAGGAGCACTGTGCAAGTGCTCATATTGAAATGGAAGGCGTATCATACCACTGCAATCTACCAAGACCTGGCCATCCCTCTAAACTTTCATCTCAAACAAAGAGAAGACTGATCAGAGATGCAACCAAGAGGCCCATGATCACTCTGGATGAACTGCAGAGATCTACATCTGAGGTGGGACAGTCTGTCCATAGGACAACAATCAGTCGTACACTGCACAAATCTGGCCTTTATGGAAGAGTGGCAAGAAGAAAGCCATTTCTCAAAGATATCCATAAGTGTCGTCTAAAGTTTGCAACAAGCCATCTGGGAGACACACCAAACATGTGGAAGAAGGTGCTCTGGTCAGATGAAACCAAAATCAAACTTTTTGGCAACAATGCCAAACGATATGTTTGGCGTAAAGGCAACACAGCTCATCACTCTGAACACACCATCCCCACTGTCAAACATGGTGGTGGCAGCATCATGGTTTGGGCCTGCTTTTCTTCAGCAGGGACAGGGAAGCTGGTTAAAATTGATGGGAAGATGGATGGAGCCAAATACAGGACCATTCTTGAAGAAAACCTGTTCGAGTCTGCAAAAGACCTGAGACTGGGATGGAGATTTGTCTTCGAACAAGACAATGATCCCAAACATAAAGCAAAATCTACAATGGAATGTTTCACAAATAAACGTATCCAGATGTTAGAATGGCCAAGTCAAAGTCCAGACCTGAATCCAATCGAGAATCTGTGGAAAGCGCTGAAAACTGCTGTTCACAAACGATCTCCATCAAACCTCACTGAGCTCGAGCTGTTTGCCAAGGAAGAATGGGCAAGAATTTCAGTCTCTCGATGTACAAAACTGATAGAGACATACCACAAGTGACTTGCAGCTGTAATCGCAGCAAAAGGTGGCGCAACAAAGTATTAAGTTAAAGGGGCCGAATAATATTGCACGCCCCACTTTTCAGTTTTTGAATTTCCACAAAAATGTTAAATAACCAATACATTTCGTTCAACTTCACAATTGTGTCCCACTTGTTGATTCTTCACCAAAAACTTGAATTTGGTATCTTTATGTTTGAAGCATGATATGTGGGAAAAGGTTGAAAAGTTCCAGGGGGCCGAATAGTTTCGCAAGGCACTGTAAATCTCTATCACATTACTTATCAGAAACACATGGTGTTATACATAAATCACAACACAAACAGTGAAAATGTGCTCACCCATACATGATGGGAGGGAATAAAAGGGTGCTGTCATGGTCTATGAGAAATCCCGCTACCAGTAAGTAACTATGTCTTTCTCCTTCCCCCAAGACAGCACCACGGAGAGAATTACAGAGAATTGTAACTTAAGGAGGGACCACAGTGGGGGGGGGCGTGGCTATGTAGCGACTGAGTAAGGACGCGCTTGCCAAGAGCTCCTGCCATCCTGAAGACATCCGGCCAGCAGATCCTTACCTCTGCGGCACATTTGCTAGTCCTCGGACCCCTCTGGACTCTGTGGCGCTCCTGGAGCCCCACAGGAGAGCGGGGCTGGATTCCTGGGTGCATGCGGCTGTGAAGACCAGGGCCGCCGGCGGGGCCTACACGGGGCGGAGGCCATCTTGGAGGAGCGCGCTCTGCCTGAGACGCGGAGCCAGGTTCCCTTGCTGCAGCGCTGACAGACGGTGAGCAGACACCCTGAATTCTTGTGAGGGACAAGTGGTGTGTGCCCTGAAAGACTGGGCCCCACGTCCCCCTCTTTGCTATATCACCTGGCCTGCCAGCGCCATTACTGTAGAGACTTGGATCCCTCTCTGACTGCTGTCCCTGTGGGGTGCTGAGGGTCTCTCTCCGGGCTATATGGGCCCTTGTCTGCTGCCCGGAGCTGGACATTGCCTCCCTGTGTGACTCTGCAGGTCTGTGCTGCTCCTGGGACCCTGGAGCCACCATTTGATAATTTTACTCCGTCTATAACCTTGATTCAGGGGACTCCAGAGTGCACTGTCTCTGATATCCGGCTGTGCCCTATTGCTATTGAAATGAGTCGTTCCAAGGGGTCTGGGGCGGCTGAAAAGCTGAAGGAATATGCCAGAATAGACCATGCTGAAGGCTCAAGATCTCTTAAAAATAATCCCTCACAGGCTCAGTGTAAGAACCACCCCTCTGAGGGTGGGGAGGAGAGTGAGCAAGAGGAATTAACCCTTAAGCAGGCGTCTGAACAACTTATGCAGGCTATCTCCTTAACCAGGACGTCACTGTCTGGGAAGAAAGAGGACGTGCACACCAAGGTGGGACGCCTCCGACAAAACATGCAAGCCATGAAGGGCCACATTACGGAGGTGGAGACGCGGGTATCCCAGGTAGAATACACCATCACACCCATGGAAGCCAAACTAACGAAAGTGGCAGGCTCTATGAACGTGTAGAGGCAAAAAGCAGATGACCTGGAGAATAGAATGCGTCGGAATAATATCCAAATTATTGGTCTGCCGAACCGCTTGGAAGGACAACACCCGGAGCAATTCCTAGAAGACTGGCTTAAAAATACCATGGGAGACAAATTGTCCCCAATCTTTGCGGTGGAAAGAGCTCACAGGTCCCTACTAGGCCTCTTCCTCCTGGAGCCCCACCTAGACCTTTTTTGACGCGTCTCCTCAACTGCAGGGATAGAGACATGGCTCTGCGTCTGGTGCGGCAAAAGAGTCCTATCAAGTTCAACAATGCCACGATCTCCATTTTCCCAGACTTCTCTATGGAACTCCAGAAACAACGGGCACAGTTTACGGAGGTCAAAAGACATCTATGGGAGAGGAATGTTATGTACTCGATGATTTACCCGGCCCGGCTCCGGGTGGTCCACGAGGGTTCTACTTTGTTTTTTACAGATCCAGCGGAGGCGGCGGAGTGGCTACGGTCTCACAAAGAGTCTGCTGCAAAGGAATCCCAACGTATCTATGGCTAGTTGGTATTTTTCTATTAATCAGCTGATTGGAGCTTTACTCGAAAGCGTCCAAGTTACCAACAATACCGGACACTGGGCTCAGTGATGGTATCCCCTTGTTTGCTTCGTGATGGGAGTACAGGACTCTGCTCCCGTGTTGTTTGTTGTTTATTCACTTTGTTTTTTTCCGTAGTGGTTTTTTGTATTTTTTTAGGTAGTAATTGCAGTCGACAACAATTTCAGTCTCTAGGTGATGTCTCTAAATTTTGCCCGCGTAATATTATGCACCATATTCAGCGGAGTAAAACATGGGGTCTGAGTTGATATGTATGACAAGGAATGTGAGGGGTATAAAAACTCCTCGAAAAAAGATCAAGGTTTTCTCACAGGTCATACATTATCGGCATCACATTGTGGCCTTGGTGGAGACGCACCTGACTAGGGATACAGCGCGGTGCGTACAGAAGCCTTGGGTACAATGGTCTGTCCATACATTCCACACCAGCTACTCGAGAGGGGTCTCACTGTTGGTACATAAAGACGTCAGATGGGAAGCTAGGGAGACTCTGAGGGACCCTGAGGGTCTTTTTATTTTTGTCCATGCATTAACACCAGGAAATATGTGGTCTTATGTATTTATAATCCCCCCCCGGCTCATATATCCATTCTGCAGAAGGCAATGAGTTTTCCCCTTAATTACCCAGACACTGATGTTATTTGTATGGGAGACTAACATGGTCATGAACAACTGCCTTGATGAATTGAGGTTGGATGATGGAGTGATTGGGGGGTCCTCTCCACCGACTACAACCCCGTTGCCATTATTTATGGGGGGTGGCGGGTGGTTGGATTTGTGGAGGGTGCGTCATCCTGAGTTAAGGGAATATACTTGACACTCATCCACTAAACGCTCTCTATCACGCATAGACTACATATTTGGTTCTAGCGGTCTGGCAATGTGAGTGACGGATATAGAGCATGGAAGTATGGGGATCTCAGACCATAGTCCGGTCATCCTTAAACTCAAATATGGGCAAGTAAACAAAAGCTTGAAAGTTGAATTCTTTCTGGTTAAAATTGATGGGACCTCCTAACAGAACGATTGATCAGTTGCATTGCTTCATCGCGTCCCACCCGGAACCTCAAGATATTAATTTATTTTGGGATGCCCTTAAGGCATACCTGAGGGGCTGTTTGTACTCCACGATCTCTTATATTAAGGGGGTAACCTCAAGAAAGGATGATGAGGTGGAGCAACGACTGAAAGACTCAGAGTCTACATATATATCCAACCAAACCAGTGGGAACAGGATTGAGTGGTTGGCTGCCCAGAGGTTATATACTCAGCATGTGGACACTAAATCTAAGCGTAAACTATTCTTTACCCGTCAATCCTATTTCGAATTGGGGAACCAGACGGGCAAATTCTTGGCCTATCTGGTGCGCCAAATTAACACCTCTAACACAATATTACAGATTCGTAGGGCGGATGGTATATTGGTGTCTTCGACCGAGGAGATTCTTGGCTGTTTTCAGGACTACTACAAGTCACTATATGAATCTAAAAGTGACTGACACTTTGGGGTGTTTAGACTATTTGTCAGATGTATCATTCCCCACATTAGATCCTGAGCAGCGAGCCCTTATGGACGCTGTGTTCACCGCAGAGGAGATAGAAAATGCTATGACAGACATGGCTTCTGGGAAGGCCCCTGGACATGATGAGTTTCCTATTGAATTATATAGGAAGTACTGGGATATATTGACGCCACTTTTGGTGAAGGTATTTTGGGGAATTTGGGAAGGGAATTCTATGCCTGAGTCGTTTTATGAGGTTAACATCAAAGTGCTTCGGAAGGAGGGGAAGGACTCTTAGGATCCACATTCCAATCGCCCCATTTCGTTAGTAAATGTGGATTATAAAATTTTCACCAAGATCCTAGCTACCAGACTGAATTCAATTACCGTATTTTTCGCTTTATAAGACGCTCCGGATTATAAGACGCACCCCAAATTTTGAGGAGAAAAATAGGAAAAAAACTTTATTTTTAATAAAATGGTGGTGCATCTTATAATCCATGCGTCTTATTGCTTTCCAGGGGTGGTGATGGAGGAGGCCGGAGTGGAACATTGCTGCTGGGATGAGGGGGTGTTTTGATGTGCAGCGTGCCGCTGCCGGTGTCTGTTACTGCCGCCGCCCTCTGTCCCCTGATGCTTGCCACCACCGCCACGCTCTGTCCCCCGGTGCCTGCTTGCCACCACCGCCGCACTCTGTCCCCCAGTGCTTGCCACCACCGCCACGCTGTCCCCCGGTGCCTGCTTGCCACCACCGCCGCGCTCTCCCCCGGTTCTTACCGCCACCACCGCGCTCTGTCCCCCCGGTGTTTGCCGCCATCGCCGCGCTCTGTCCCGTTCTGAGGGTACTTGCCGCGGCACTCTGTGCCCTGATGCTGCCGCTGCGCTGTCCGCCACCGCCGCGCTCCTGTCCCCCGGTGGTTTCTTCCGCCCCACCGCCGCCGCCGCGCTCTGTCCCGTTCAGCGTGGGGGGGTCTCTGTCGCTCCATGCCTGCTTTCTTCCTGGAAAATGGCCGCCGCGCATGCGCAGACGGACATCTCGGCACTGAAATCTCGGCGGCGGTGGGGCGGAAGAAACCACCGGGGGACAGGAGCGCGGCGGTGGCGGACAGCGCAGCGGCAGCATCAGGGCACAGAGTGCCGCGGCAAGTACCCTCAGTGGCAGCGCAAATGTATATCCTCTTACAAAGCGGAAAATACGGTATATTGAACCTTATACATCCTGATCAAACGAGCTTTATGCCTGGTAAAAGTACTTCCATTAACATCAGAAGAGTCCAGTCAATAGTCCAATATAGCTCCCTAATGCCAGACAACAAATGGGCATTGGCATCGTTAGATGCTGCCAAGGCTTTTGACTCTCTTGAATGGCCTTTCCTCTCCGCATGTTTGCAAAGGTATGGCTTTGGCAATAAATTTATAACATGGATCAAAATATTATATATGAAACCCAAGGCCCGTATTATAGTAAATAACTCTATATCTGAGTCTTTCTCATTACATAGGGGAACCCATCAGGGTTGCCCTCTTTCCCCGGCCCTCTTCGCCCTTGTGATTGAGGCACTAGCAATACATATAAGGTCCTCCCCTAACATCCAAGGTATAGATATAGCAGGTCGGGTGGATACCATAGGCCTATATGCAGATAACATGGTGATATTCTTGAATGATGTGGAAGAAACTTTGCCACAGGTGATATCCCTTATAGATAGATTCAGTAAATATTCAGGTTTACATATAAATTGGGAAAAGTCTGCCCTGCTACCCCTTTCCCATGCCCCGATGCCCCAGCTGGAGGCTCTCTCCTCGCTGTCTACTGTATCTAGTTTTAAATATTTGGGCATCCACATATCTCACAATAGTACGCTAGATCTACAACTTAATGTCCACCCATTGCTGGAACTAGTTAAAGTTAAATTTGCATCCTGGAGTAGGCTCCCATTATCTGTGGCTGGACGCATTAACCTCATTAAAGTGATATTACTCCATAAATTTAGCAACTCCCTTCAGCACAGTGCGGTAGCGGTGCCCAGGTCCTTTTTTGTAAATCTCAATTCCCTGGTCGCGTCCTTTATATGGGGGAAAACTAGGCCCAAACTTAAATTGTCCACTTTACAAAGACCAAAGAAGGGAGGTGGGGCGGCGTTGCCAGATTTTTTCCTATACTACTTAGCTGGGCAGGCTAAAGCTTTAAGTAAATGGATGCCGGGTAATTGCCTCCCCAATTCTGAAAGTCATTTGCTTCACGCTGCACAAGCGGATTGCCCAATAGGTTTCCTTGAGTTGGAGAAAACTAATGTCCCACGTCTGCTACCCCTGCTCCGGCTGGCACGATTAATATGGAGATAAATCAAGAACGTAATTGGGTTTAAAGATTTTATAGCTGAAATGGCCCTGTGGAATAATACAGTTGTGGCCAAAAGTATTGACACCCCTGCAATTTTGTCAGATAATACTCAGTTTCTTCCTGAAAATGATTGCAAACACAAATTCTTTGGTATTATTATCTTCATTTAATTTGTCTTAAATGAAAAAACACAAAAGAGAATGAAGCAAAAAGCAAAACATTGATCATTTCACACAAAACTCCAAAAATGGGACAGACAAAAGTATTGGCACCCTCAGCCTAATACTTGGTTGCACAACCTTTAGCCAAAATAATTGCGACCAACCGCTTCCGGTAACCATCAATGAGTTTCTTACAATGCTCTGCTGGAATTTTAGACCATTCTTCTCTGGCAAACTGCTCCAGGTCCCTGATATTTGAAGGGTGCCTTCTCCAAACTACCATTTTTAGATCTCTCCACAGGTGTTCTATGGGATTCAGGTCTGGACTCATTGCTGGCCACCTTAGAAGTCTCCAGTGCTTTCTCGCAAACCATTTTCTAGTGCTTTTGAAGTGTTTTGGGTCATTGTCCTGCTGGAAGACCCAAGACCTCTGAGGGAGACCCAGCTTTCTCACACTGGGCCCTACATTATGCTGCAAAATTTATTGGTAGTCTTCAGACTTCATAATGCCATGCACACGGTCAAGCAGTCCAGTGCCAGAGGCAGCAAAGCAACCCCAAAACATCAGGGAACCTCCGCCATGTTTGACTGTAGGGACCGTGCTCTTTTCTTTGAATGCCTCTTTTTTTCTCCTGTAAACTCTATGTTGATGCCTTTGCCCAAAAAGCTCTACTTTTGTCTCATCTGACCAGAGAACATTCTTCCAAAACGTTTTAGGATTTTTCAAGTAAGTTTTGACAAACTCCAGCCTGGCTTTTTTATGTCTCGGGGTAAGAAGAGGGGTCTTCCTGGGTTTCCTACCATACAGTCCCTTTTCATTCAGACGCCGACGGATAGTACGGGTTGACACTGTTGTACCCTCGGACTGCAGGGCAGCTTGAACTTGTTTGGATGTTAGTTGAGGTTCTTTATCCAACATCCGCACAATCTTGCGTTGAAATCTCTTGTCAATTTTTCTTTTCTGCCCACATCTAGGGAGGTTAGCCACAGTGCCATGGGCTTTAAATTTCTTGATGACACTGCGCACGGTAGACACAGGAACATTCAGGTCTTTGGAGATGGACTTGTAGCCTTGAGATTGCTCATGCTTCCTCACAATTTGGTTTCTCAAGTCCTCAGACAGTTCTTTGGTCTTCTTTCTTTTCTCCATGTTCAATGTGGTACACACAAGGACACAGGACAGAGGTTGAGTCAACTTTAATCCATGTCAACTGGCTGCAAGTGTGATTTAGTTATTGCCAACACCTGTTAGGTGCCACAGGTAAGTTACAGGTGCTGTTAATTACACAAATTAGAGAAGCATCACATGATTTTTCGAACAGTGCCAATACTTTTGTCCACCATCTTTTTTATGTTTGGTGTGGAACTATATCCAATTTGGCTTTAGGACAATTCTTTTTGTGTTTTTTCACTTAAGACAAATTAAATGAAGATAATAATACCAAAGAATTTGTGTTTGCAATCATTTTCAGGAAGAAACTGACTATTATCTGTCAAAATTGCAGGGGTGTCAATACTTTTGGCCACAACTGTAACTATTTTCCGGGGTTGTTGAATCACCCATCCACCGTTTTTTGGATTCAGTGTGGCGTATCTTCAATGGGAGACTTGTATGACCAAGGGATCTTAAAGTCTTTTGAACAATTACACGTCACACATGATATTCCGAGATTTCAATTTTTTCGCTATCTGCAGCTGAGATCGGCTCTTCAATCACATATGAGGGGTAGGGGTGTGGGCCGTATTATTTCATCTTTACCTCTGATAGGAATCCTTAATTCGCAGGGTCCCTAGGGTCTCATATCCTCTTTGTATACATACATGCTGTCAGTAGGGGCAGAATCGGCCATAAGCTCTATTAAGAGGAAGTGGGAACGACTCATCCCTAATACGCAAAGAGGAGTGGGAGGAGATTCTGGAATCTCAGATTGGAGTAGCACCATCTATTAATAACAGAATGATACAATTATATATAATAAATCAATCATATTTGACTCCGATGCAACTTTTTAGGATGGGTCGGCTTCAATCATCAGAATGGTTGCGATGTCACTTGCCAGATGCGGATTTTATTCATATGGTGTGGCAATGTCCCACTATCCTACATTACTCGAAAGAGGTGACTACACTACTGACATCCCTGGTACAAACCCCTGTCCCTCTAGAGCCATTGGTCTACTTGTTTGGGGTATGGGAGGAGGAGATTTGGGATCGCTATACTGGGGTCTTCCTGTGCGAAACGCTGTTTATGGCACGGAAGGTGCTGGCATTGCGGTGGATGGGGGGTTCATGTCCTTCCCTTAGATTTTGGATCAAGTTGGTAAATTCGATTGTTCCATATGAGCGCACGTTATACCAAAATAGGGAATGCCCAGGTAAATTTGAAGAGATTTGGGAGAGGTGGAATTCCTCTCATCTTACTTTGCAAGGCTGAGACATCACATGCAACATAATACGATATAGGAGACCAAGCTGCGGAAATAGTAGATACTAGTTGATGTAATGGTAGTTGTGGTTTAGGAATTTTAGTTAGACTTTATTTCTGAATGATACGACAAGGCTTGTGAAATTGGATTGATATACATGCTGGAAAATGTATAGCCAATTATCCTTTATGTATGTTTGGAAGGATATGTACATATTACCTTGTTTATAAGAGTGTGCAATCTCTTTGCATTGTATTTTACAATGAATGGAAACATGTGTGCTATATATAATGCTTGTTATCATAAGCCATTATGTATGTTGTACATTCTTTGTGTCCTGAGGTTCAATAAACAAATTTAAAAAAAAAAAAAGGAGGGAACACAGCCTATAGAACCCTTCTTCCAAAGGTTAGGCAAGAAGAAGAGGCTAGGTCCAGCCGAATATGTGCTTGAATAAGGTAGTAGGTGATGACCAAGTGGCAGTCTTACATATCTGTTCTATTGATATCTCCAACCTTTCTGCCCAGGAGGTTGCCACTGCTCTTGTGGAATGAGATCTCAGACCCTCCGGGGTGACATTCCCAGTAGACGAGTAGGTCAATGATATTGCATCTCTTATTCATCTCGCCAGGGTACTTTTGAAGGCCTTGAATCCCTTTCTAGTCCCCTGAAAACATACAGAGATCCTTCCTTCCTACATCCCTGGGTGGACTCTAGGTACTGAACCAAACACCTCTACATCTTTCTCCCTATTTTTGGGATTAGAACAAAAGGAAGGACTACCTCTTTGGATCAGTGGAACCAAGATGTTACTTTGGGCAAGTAAGCGGGGTCAGGTTTTAAAATAATGTTATCCTCTAAGATCTTAGTAAAGGAAGGGCCTGCAGGTAAGGCCTGTATGTTGCTTACTCTCCGGGCTGATGTTAAAGCCACTAGGAGGACCGTTTTAAGGACCAAATCCAGAGGTCCAAAGGAAGGATCTGTTAGGGCTGATAGGACTAAGTTTAGAACCCATGGCGCTTAATTTTAGCTGAAAATGGGCCTAGATTTAGCCGAGGCTCTAATAAATCGCGCTATCCATGGTTGCCTGCAATGTCCTGATTATATAAGGCCCCTATAGCTGCTACCTGAACTTTTAAGGTGCTGGTCACTAGGCCTTGTTCCAACCCCTTCTGCAGAAATTCCAGGACTGCCGTAATAGGTACTCCATCCTGGATTCTCACTCCTGAGGAGGATAAGAATTTTCTCCAGGTTTTACCGTGAGCTCTAGTGGTGAAAGCTTTCCTACTCTTGAGCAGGGTGGAGACCACATTTGGTGAAAACTCTCCATCCCTCAACAAATTCCATGCTGTCAAATGCAGGTTCGCTGCTTGAGGGTGAAACACCAGGTCCTGAGAAAGTAGGTCCGGTATTTCCAGCAAACCCAAGGAACGGTGACAAACATCATCATTAGCCAGGAGAACCAAGTTCTTCGTAGCCAAAAGGGGGCTATCAGTATTATTCTTGCACTGTCCTCCCTTAGAACCACTGGGTGAGAATGACCGGGGGAAAAGCATAGGCCAGGCTCTTATTCCATTAGATCATAAAGGTGTCTAGAGCCTGAGGGTTCCCTCTGGGATCTAGGGAGCAAAAAGAGTCAACCTTCCTGTTGTCAATATTGGCGAAGAGATTTATGACTGGGAGACCCCACATTTCTACAATCTGATTGAAAACAAACTCCTTCAACGCCCCTTTGCCTTGTCTTAACAGAGTGCGACTCAAAAAGTCTGCCTTGTGATTCTCTATGTCCCGAATGTGTAGTGCCGAAAGGGATAGGAGATTGTTTTCCGCCAACCTGAAAATCTGACATGTGGTGTTCATCAGGGCCCGTGACCTGGTTCCCCCTGATGGTTTAGATAGGCCACTACCATCATCTGGTTGTCTGGAAATATCCGTACATGATGACGTCACAGGGTATCTAGGAATTCTATCAGGGCATAATTCACCGCCAGTGGCTCTTTTTGGTGTGAGGACCTCTAGAACTCCTGCCACCTCCGGATCCCTTGAGTAACTTTGACGCCCAGGTGAGCCCCCCACCCAGTAGGGCTTGCATCCGTGGTTACTACTCTGGACACTTGTCACCCAAGGGACCCCTTTGGCAAGATTGCTCATTTTCCCATCAACTCCAGGAACGAATAGTAGCTGAAGACAGAGACATGCACCCCTCCAAAGGACCTTTTAGTGAGATTTGTTTTTTTGTTTGTTTTTTTAAATCTCCCACTGGAGGTCTCTGGTGTGTATCTGGGCCCACTGGACCGCCAGCAAACAAGCTGTCAGGGACCCCCAGCAGGAACTTGGCCATCCTCAAAGTCATGGATGGGTTTTGTGAGGCTCTTTATACTTAATCTATAATCTTCCTTTTCCGTGAGTCCAATATCAGTCCTAGGAACCCTTACTACAGTCTTTGGCTCGAGCCTTGACTACCAAGGTACTTATTAATCTGTCTAGTTGTTCCCTGCAGATTTGAGCCGAGTCGCCTATTACCAGAAAGTTATCTAAATAGGGGACAATCAAAATGTACTGTTCCCTCAGGTGCACCATAGCCTCTGCCACTAACTTGGTGAATACCCGAAGGGCTACCGATAACCCGAAGGGAAGGGCGTTGTACTGGAAAAATTTTACTTCTCCTTTTAATGGAGACTGCCACCCTGAGGAACTTCAGAGTCCTCGTGTATTGGGACACGGTAATACGCGTCGCTGAGATCCAGAACCGTCATGAAGCAATTGGGAACCAGAATTTTGATGGCTGACTTTATTGACTCCATTTTGAACTTGTGTTTTTACATACCCATTCATTTCTCTCAAGTTTATAATTGTCCTATATGATCTGTTTGTTTACCAGAAATAGTGGGGAGTGGAATTCCTCCCTCGTTTCTCGAGGGGGGACCTCCTGGAGAACGGCTTTGCTCACCAGGTCCAAAACCTCACACTCCAGGGCCTCTTTTTCCTCCGAAGAGGATCGAAGGGGGGTCATGACAAAATTTTCATCCGGAATCTTCATCCACTACCATAAAGTACAATGTGTCACAAAAAAACAAACATTCTCAGAATCACTGGAATACGTTGAAGCGTTCCAGAGTTGTTACCATATAAAGTGACATTGGTCAGGATTGCAAAATTTGGCCTGGTTAGGAAGGTGAAACCACCATGGTTACTTAACGGTAGACGGTTTTTCTGGAACCCATGACAGCACACCTGAGAGGGATCCGCCCCGCCAGCACAGGAACCTACTGAGATATAAGGGGCGGCACCTCTCCCCCGCTTCAGTTGGTTACAGAGCATTGAGAGGACTTCCCGGTTAGTACATGCTAATCCAACACCACATTACACAAAAGCACCCTACTAAACGTGCACACCCATACGGTGAAAAGGAGGGGGAATATACGGGTGCTGTCATGGGTTCCGGAAAAACCGGCTACCGGTAAGTAACCATGGTGGTTTTCCCTTCACCCATGACAGCACATCAGAGATTTTTGGAGACTTCGAAACACCTTAGGGAGGGACCACCGCTTGCACAACCCTTCTACCAAAGGTTAAGTCAGCAGAGGAGGATAGGTTTAATCTATAGTGCTTAAAGAAGGTTGAAGGTGAGGCCCAGGTAGCGCCCTTACAAATCTGTTCAATCGATACCTCTGCTTTTTCAGCCCAGGAGGTCGCCACGGCTCTGGTGGAGTGAGCCTTAATGCCGTCAGGAATCGGGATATCACTAGCTGTGTAGGCTACACTAATGGCCTCCCTAATCCATCTAGCAATAGTCCCTTTTGAAACCCCATAGCCTTTCCTGGCACCCTGAAAAGCTATGAATAGGGACTGGGACCTCCTCCATTGGCTAGTGACATATGTATTCAAGCAGGGCTCTCTTAACGTCCAAACTATGGAATTTTTCTTCCCCTGGATTCTTTGGATTATCGCAGAAGGATGGGAGGATAATCTCTTGATCCCGATGGAAATCTGACGCTACCTTAGGCAGGTAAGCGGGGTCTGTCCTTAGCACCACCCTGTCCTGAAAAACTTGTGTGTAGGGTGGATTCACTGAGAGAGCCTGCAGGTCGCTTATTCTACGGGCTGATGTAAGGGCCACTAAAATGATTGTTTTTAGGGTCAGAAATTTTATGGTAAGCTGATGTAACGGCTCATATGGTTTCTTTGTAAGGGCCTCTAGCACTAAGTTTAAATCCCAGGGAGCTATCCTGGGTATTAGAATAGGCTTAGCCCTATGACAGAACTTGATGAATCTGGCTATCCATCTATTTGCTGCCAAGTTGCAGTTATAGAGTGCCCCTAATGCAGATACCTGAACCTTAAGCGTATTTACTACTAACCCCAGCTGTAATCCTGCTTGTAAAAACTCCAAGATGGCACTAATCGGGGGTTCTTCTTCTAACGGCTTACCTAAGAACTGTAGGAATTTGTTCCATGTTGTGCCGTAGATATTAGTCGTCACCAGTTTCCTACTTTTAAGCAGGGTGGTCACCAACCCTGAAGAGAAACCTCTACCCCTTAAAAGCGCCCTCTCAAATTCCACGCTGTCAGATGGAATCCCTTGACTTGGGTGTGGAATATCGGGCCCTGGGCTAGAAGGTCCGGGATTTCTGGCAGAACCCATGGATCGGAGAGGGACATTTTTCGAAGTAGAGCAAACCAGGGCCTTTTTGGCCAAAATGGGGCTATCAGAATTACTCTGGCTTGATCGCTCCTGATCTTCTTGACCACTGTTGGGAGCAGAGCGTCTGGGGGGGGGAACGCATAGGCCAGCTTGAAGTCCCACTGAATGTGTAAAGAATCCACTGCCCATGTATTTTCCCTCGGGTTTAGAGAGCAAAACTTTTGTGTTTGCCTGTTGTGCTTCTTGGCAAAGAGGTCTATTACTGGTTCCCCCCAAAGCTGCGTTATTTTTTGAAAAACGGACCAATTTAGGACCCATTCTCCTTGCCTCAGAGTATTGCGGCTCAGGAAATCGGCCTCTATGTTTTCTGCCCCTTTTATGTGTAAGGCTGTTAAGGAGGGTAAGTGTTGCTCCGCCTTGCCCAGGATGTCGTCTGCTGTTTTCATTAGGGAGTGAGATCTTGTCCCCCCTTGGTGGTTGATGTATGCCACCGTTACTTTGTTATCCGACATGATGCGGACATTGCGGACCCTGAGTAGGGGAAAAAAGTGGGTTAGGGCTTTACTCACTGCCCACAATTCTCTCAGATTGGAGGATGCCCTCCTTTCTTGAGGTGTCCAGGACCCCTGGCCTACACGACCCCTTAGGTGTGCCCCCCCACCCCAAGGAGCTTGCATCTGTTAGAATCACATCTGTCACCTGTTTGTCCCAAGCTATTCCTGCAGCCAAGTTTGTACTGTCCAGCCACCAGCTGAGAGAGTCTCTGGTCTCTAATGAAAGCTCCAGACCTCCTTCTAAAAGCCCTTTTAGCGATCTTTGTGCTGCTAGTATCTCCCACTGGAGTTGACGGGTGTGAAATTGAGCCCATCTGACCGCCGGAATACAGGACGTCAGGGTGCCTTAGTAGAGACATCACTTTCCTCAATGTCATATGAGGTTGGTTTCGGGCAGACAAAGCCATATTCCGTACCTTCTCTATTTTGGCCTCCGGAAGCAGACACACCTGCTGTTCTGAGTCCAGGATAAATCCTAGGAAGGTCTGTTGCTTTAGGGGTTGCAGTTTTAAATTTTTTGAATTTTATTATCCACCCTAATTCTTGTAAGGTGTCGGTCACCTGGCTTAGCTGTGCAGTACACTGGTTCTCTGAGTTGCCCACTATGAGAAAATCATCCAGGTAGGGGACTATGACTGTATTGTGAATTCGGAGGAAGGCTGTTACTTGCGCTATGACCTTGGTGAAAATGCTCGGGGCTATGGATATGCCAAACGGAAGGGCTCTGAATTGGAAATGCCTCAGTACGCCTTGGATATAAAGCGCTACCCTCAAGTATTTTTGGTAATCTGGATGGTAATGCATGATAATATGCATCCTTCAGATCGACTACAGCCATAAAGCAATCTTGATGTAGTAGCTTTATGGCCGTAGTCACTGACTCCATTTTGAAGGTCTGATTCCCTATCCACCGATTGAGTCCTCTGAGGTTTATAATTGTCCTGAACGATTGGTCCGGTTTCTTTATAAAAAAAAGTGGTGAATAGAAGCCTTTTCCCTTCTGTGTGTCTGGGACTAAGTAAAGGACCTGTTTGTCTATTAGGTTCAGGATCTCCGCTTCCAAGGCCAACTGTTCTTCGGGCGCTTTTCTGGTAACCACGAACACGGCTTTCGGCTGGTGAATAAAGGGGATTTTCAGGCCTTCTCTTAAGACACTTCGGATCCAGGTATTGGAGGAGATCTTCTCCCAGCCCTGGGAAAAGAGTGGCAATCTCCCCCCCACTGGCATACTGGCGTCATTGAGGTGATTTTTTGAGGTGGAGGTACCCCCACCAAACATAAATCCCGACTCTTTTTTTCTTTTGTCCTCCCGTTTCCTTCTGTCGACCGGAGGACGCCCCCTATTGAACCTTCCACCCCCCTGAAAGGGCTGTCTTTTCTGCTCTGTCGGGAACCTAGGGAAGCCTTTTTTCCTGTCGCTTGCCTTTTCCAGGATATCATCTAGGCTCTTCCCGAATAAGAACCGACCATCACAGGGGAGGGAGCACAGTTTAGCCTTAGACTGCAGGTCTCCTGGACAGCCTTTAAGCCAAAGTGCTCGTCTAGCAGCATTTGATAATCCTGCCGCCCTAGCCGACAACCTCATAGAATCCGCCGAGGTGTCTGCTAAAAAAGCTGCTGCCCCATGCAAGAGATACATATCCGCCAATATCTTCTTTCTTGGAACCCTTCATGCTAGCTTTTCCTCCAACTGCTGCAGCCAGACCATCAGGGAGCGTGCCGTGCAGGTGCCTGCTATCGCCGGCTTTAATACCCCCGCTGTTGCTTCCCATGCATGCCTCAGATATGAGGCCACTTTCTTGTCTAGCGGGTCCCTAAGAACCCCTGAGTCTTCCAGGGGCAGGGCCGATTTCTTAGAAGACCTGGATACCGCTGTGTCTATTTTTGGGACCTTGTACCATATTTCCGCATCTTTGTGCTCAAAGGGGTATTGCCTCTTAGAGGTGGAGGGAACAGCCCCTGATTTTTCGGGTTTCCTCCACTCTCTCTCAATAAACGCCTGGATCTTTTCGTTCACTGGAAAGGTCCGTTTTTTTCTCTCTTGGAGCCCCCCAAACATAACATCTTCTAGGGTTTTTGTCGTTTTCTCTTCCTGTAGGCCCATCGTTGTTCTAATGGCCTTTAGGAGAACATCTGTGTCTTCCACCGGAAAACATTGCTTACCCCCTGTGTCGCTGTCTGAGGAGTCTGAGGAGGACGCCTGTTCCGATTGAGACGAGGCCGAAGAGGAATCTGAGGGAGAGCTAGGGGGATCCTTCCTAGGTTTCCTCCCTTTTTTCAGTAGGGTCTTAATTGAACCCTCCATTTCTGATCTAAGGACCGATATCAGATTAGCCGCGAAAGTAGGCGCTTCTTCCGCCATAGTTCGCTGAATACAACTGGCGCAGAGGTCTTTCTGCCAGTCTCTCGCTAGGGCTGTTTTATATATAATATTCACCAAATTGCCCAAACAATTAGCAACATCCCTGAACTGGGAAATGTGCCACAAATTAACTATAAATACCTTTTGTGGTGACCTATATTCCTTATACCAAAGAAGGTTCCACACCATGGCACATAAAAAGTTATCTTGTGCCATGTTGAGTATCACACCCTCCTAAATTCCCTCAGTTAGATACCCATACTAAGCCCAACATAACCCAATACCATACAATAAACGTAAGTGTGCGCCTCCTTGATGAAGCACAGCGAAACGCGCATCGGGGCATGAGGGACGTTCCAGGAAGCATCATCAGCTCATGGTATGCAACTATAGTCACACTTACGTTTATTGTATGGTATTGGGTTATGTTGGGCTTAGTATGGGTATCTAACTGAGGGAATTTAGGAGGGTGTGATACCCCCATATAGCAGGACATGTCTAAGGATAGTCAGCTGATGAGTATAAAAGAAAGCAAAAATCATGTTAATCCCTTCCAGCGATACTCAACATATGAGAATGTATTTGCATAATGAAATGTTCTGTAAAGTGATGCTTCTATGTCTGTTTTGTCTCTCTTTATGGTCTAGCACCTTCTTTTTAATTATTGAATTGCATTGTTAATAAATAAAGATAACTTTTTATGTGCCATGGTGTGGAACCTTCTTTGGTATAAGGAATATAGGTCACCACAAAAGGTATTTACTGTTTTACATATAGCACAGTCCCTATTATTCTTCTTGCTTCCTGATTTTTTGGGCCTTTCCTATGGGGTCAAACATACACAGAGAAACCCTATTAACATAAATGCTAGCATTCACGAAGATCACTCACCATCCGTAATCAAGGATACCGGACTAGGAGGCTGCGTCAGAGCACGTGAGCTGTGCTCTCTGGATCTCGAGGATTCTTCCGACCTGCGGCTGGGGCGGCTGCTGCTTGAGCGGCTTCCATGCTTGCGGCCGGAGGGCTGTGAGGGCGGCAGAGACAAGGACCTCTCCTGCTCTGACTCCATACTTGCACCGTCTGCCCCGCCGCTGCTCTCATTTAAATATTCTCTGTCCTGGTGATTGCCTCCGCTCACCTTGCTCCCCTCCCCCCTGGGACCGCCTGCCGACCGCTTCAGAAAGCCGGCATCGCACCCGGAACCATGACACCGTCGCCTAGTGCTGACGTCAGCTGGCGCGCCCACAATCCTTTGCGCTGCCGACGTCAGCGGCTGGAAGACGCCTGCGTCCCTCCACTGTCAGACGCCTCGGGGATTGAGATGCGGGTGCGCGCGAGGGGAGGGCGGCGCGGTGGGGGCTTCCAGGAGCCACCGGGGATCCCACCTGCGCCCACACGAGCCCGGAGCCCCGAAGGGCCCGGGGACTGTGCCTCCAGCACCCGACGGCCGGTGCTACAGGTAAGATACCTGTTCTTCCCGCGCCGGGACGGGGCTGGGTCCTTTTTTTTTTTTTTTCTTCGCCCATGACAGGCACCGTCCGACAGTGGGATTCCTTCCAGGACAGGAACCCAACTGAAGCGGGGGAGAGGTGCCGCCCCTTATATCTCAGTAGGTTCCTGTCCTGGCGGGGCGGATCCCTCTCAGGTGTGCCGTCATGGGTGAAGGGAAAAACAGATTGTGATAAGAAAAAAAATTGCTAATTTAAGAGAATACAATGAAAACTAAAAACCTGTATATAAACAATATGTTATTTTATGAATACATTCCCTTTGTTTACTCTTGTCCAATTACTGCCCACAAAAGATGCTTTTAGATACACTATAGTCCATAGGTTTGTAATGTTAAAGAGGTTCTCCTGTTGTGAAAGATCAAAGCCAGGGGATCACGCTGAACCCACCGCACTGTTACCTTTTTTCATGAGCAGCCCTCTGCTGCCCCCTATCGTAAGGACAATTACACAATTGACCAACGATTAATGGAGGAGGCAGCAGGATGTTTCCACTACTAAGAAAGTTATTGGAAAACTAACAGTGAGCATATGGTGTATATATACCTGCAATTCCAAAGCATAGAATGTATGTATATTCCTCCGGTACGGTCACTGCCAGCTCCTCAATAACAAAACTAACTACTTGCTGCTACCACCAATTGCTTACAGGCCGACTGGACGCTCGACAGGTAGTGTATGGTTTCGGGTTGCAGCTTACAGAACAAGAGGAACAGAACTATTAAATTTTATATTTAATCCAGAAAGACAGCCAGTGTTTAAAAAATATACAAAAGATTTTACAAAAGAGACAAAACAATACAGACTATACAATTACCCAAAATAAGGGGATAAACAAAAGAAAATAACTAAACCTAACATTACTGCACTGGCTTCAGAGCTTTGTGGATGGAGGCAATCTGATTGAAAACGTCTGTATACATTGATCATGGCTACACGGCAATGTATCTTCTGGCATTCAACACAGCAAAGGATGGAAGAAAAGGTTTGTGACTTGTTTCTGTACTTGTCGATAGTTAATGAGACGTATATCCCAGGATATAAAATGAAATGGTTGTTTATTCTATGAGTTTCGAAGTGCAAATGACTTCTTCAGCGGGAAAGACCACAAGTATACAGTAAAAACAGCAAATACCCATCTATATCGGATCTATACAAACCTCAATATTCAAAAGTTTCCACCGATGCCCAAATGTCCACTTTCCTCTGAAGAGAATAGTTACCGCTAAAGTTATTGCATTTTTGCTTCCATTCCTCTCGAATCTACAAATCTCAGTCTTTATGACTTTTCACAATAGATATCCTGTTTTAATTGCCTGTCCACGGCAGAGAGTCTAGGCTTCAAAAGGAGTTTTAATCAGTTGTGTCACTTCTTAGCTACCACCAATTTCATTCACCCTATGTAAACTGTGTTATTCTACTTCAATGAGGGTTTTAGATTGTAAGCCTTTTCTCCTTCTGGAGTTGACTTATGGATTTTAATGTTTTCTATGACATCTGTCTAAAAAGAAGTCTGTAGGAAGGTTATGTGACTTCAGACTGTCGGATCGTGACTGTGTGCGTTGCACACAGAGACATAATTCACCTGTATGCACCATGAAGGTGGGTGGTCACGTGTCCACAAACTTGAGACCTCAATACTTGCAGTCACATGCCAACTAGACTCTCCTGCACTAGAACTTTGGGAAGTGAAGGAAAACCTAGTCGGTATGTGACCGCAGGTATGCAAATTGCATACGTGTGGTCATGGGACCAACCATCCTCACGGGAAATTCAGCAGTCACAGAGTGAAAACATACTTTTCTTTTTATAATGAACAAACCCTTTAAACTTCCCTTAAAAGGGCGTTGATCAGAGCAGAATTACTTTCTGAATGGCATTTTGGGTTATAGAAAATTTTGTGATAAAGAATTTATAATTGGTGGTGTAATGTTATGAATGGGTCACAGAGGAGGATGGCAGGAACAGGCTAAGCCACCAGAAAACCAGAGAGGTTGAAAACTAAGCGGACTGCAGACCCCTGATCCTATCAGCACAACTAGCAGTAGCCGTGGAGCGTTCCTACGATGCCGTAGACGCTTCGTCACAGCCGGAGAACTAACTAAGCCTAAAGTCAGAAAGGTGAAATCTAAACTGCCCCGGAGCAGATCCCCAAAGGATTAGACAGCCCCCAAACATATATAGTCGGTGAGACAAGATGAGACACAAACACAGGCAGAAAACAGACTGAGCAAACGGTGGGGCCCAATCTGTCTAGACAGGACAGGACAGAAAAGATACTGTCTGCAATCACGCACAAAACTCAAAAAAATCCAACACTCCTGATATACAAAAAACCTGAGGCCACACGACCTCACACCCGCTAGATCAGCACTCTGGTATAAACTGGAAGCAAAGCGAAAGATACTAACATAACAGGGGACTGAACAAACCGACACAAGCTGTAACGTATGGAGCAGGGCCCAGCACTGCCCCCAGCAGGGAGTACGCTGAACCCCAGCAAAAAAGCAGAAAGCAAAGAAAAAAGGCACAACCAAATTAGATGCAAAGGATTAGCAAAAGAATCACTTAACTGAACCATGCAGATCAGGCAGGGGACAAAAGAACTCCAATTGCACAAGGAGGAAATCACCAGCAACCATCAAGAGCAGCCAGCTCAATTATATGCTCCCAGCCAGTAATCCCAGGTTCCCAATTATCGTTGTCAGGTGGGGAACTTCCATCAACCTGGCCAGATCCACTACTCTCAGTAACCACCAGAGGGAGCTTCGGCTTAGAAATCCGAGCAAGGGAATCCACAATAGCGTAAGGCCGAACTTTAAGGACCTAGGTTTTTTTGGGTTTTTTTTTACAGCTATACAACAATGTATGTAAGTAAGCACATCTCCAGGGAGGGCAGATTAACTGTAGTTCCAAAATATGTATGGGGCTTTTCCTTTTAAAATAATCACATATTAGGATATTAACACATCAGCGGGGCATCTTTTCTGAGCTGTTTTTTTTTTGCCTATTCCCACTCACCTGGTATACGTGTCAAACATTTTTCACTTCCATTTCCACATAGCCTAGTATGTGCATTTGACTGACCCCAAATCATAGACTTTCTCCTATATGGAGATTTTTATTGTAAGGTGTGGCATTATACAGGGTGGGCCATTTATGTGGATACACCTAAATAAAATGGGAATGGTTGGTGATATCAACTTCCTGTTTGTGGCACATAAGTATATGGGAGGTGGAAAACTTTTCAAGATGGGCGATTACCGTGGCGGCCATTTTGAAGTTGGCCATTTTGAATCCAGCTTTATTTTTTCAATGGGAAGAGGGTCATGTGACACATCAACCTTATTGAGAATTTCACAAGAAAAACAATGGTTTGCTTGTTTTTAACATAACTTTATTCTTTTATGAGTTATTTACAAGTTTCTCTTTGTTTACAGCCATTGACATGTTGCAGAGGTTAACACGTGAGGAGCTTATAGAAAGTGTGTTGATGTCTGGTGAACGCAGTACCCGGGTCATTGCAGCAGATTTCAATGCAAGGCACCCTACACAAGAAAACTGTCACCATTTCCATATTATTTAGGTGTAGCCATATAAATGGCCCACCCAAAAAGTTTGCCTAGTCACTGAATAAAATGTTCTGTGTAAACTGAGGGTCCTGTTCCAATTTCTGTTTTGCCCATTCTGCAAATTCAGCGCGCCAATCTGGGTCACCAACCATTCCCATTTTATTTAGGTCTATTCATATAAATGACCCACCGTGTAGTAAGAAAATATATATATTTTATACCTTTCAGATTTGACCATAACTAAATTCTGTTAAATCCACATAGTTTTATAACATTTGGGTATTCTTACATTGTTTTATGGGGACTATAGAACAATATAGAAGTGCATGTTTATTTTTACCTGATGAAAAGGCCATCCCGAAACATGTATTGAAACCAGTTATAGCAAGGACGTCATCAAAACTTCCAGCAGCCATAAGCAATGTTGGGACCCCCTTATCCACCCCGTATCCTTCTTTCTGCAGAAGTAGCATAGAAGGTACAACAACAGCAGGGGAGACGGCACCTAAAACAAAACTAGTCAAAGCCAACATAAGGATTCATGTAATATCTGGGTTGCATTTATTATTATACATTTTTATAGCGCCATTTATTCTATGGCACTTTACATGTGAAAAGGGGCAAGTATAGACAAGTACAATAAACATGTGCAAGACAAGGGACATCAAAGTACAGAAGGAGAGGGGACCCTGTCCGCGAGGGCTCACAGTCTACAGGGAATGGGTGAGGATACACTAGGAGAGGGCATTTACATTCTAGTATAAAAAATGCTTATTTTTTTATTCATTGGGATAATGATACAAGAAATTTTTTTTTTTATTTAGGACCATTTTACTCAACTAAAAGGGAAAGTATCATATATATTTTTCATCTTAGTTTATAATCTGTATGGACAAAAGAAGCCACTAATTGACACTAAGGAGAGTATTCTAAGCATGTTCTGTGGCCGGTGCAGAGAGAGGCGCTGTGACAATGCATTATTTGCCTCAAGTTTTGTATTAGGGGTGGCTTTGCCACACGACCGTTCTGCCCCAACTCCATCCAATGGAGATGACTAAAACTGGCGTAAAAATGTCAAAAGTTGCAAAGTTTTTGCGCAACACAATAATTTTGAGATTTTTTCAAAATGTTTTACACCAGAAAACTGAGGTACACACTTTTGACCCCTATAATATGCAGTCAGCGAGCACTTGTGCTATCAATATTGAAGGTGTAGTAAGTGCCAACTTTGCAAGGCTAATATTATTAGAGGTAAAGCATTGAAGTCATCCTTACATATAAACCATAAACCAGTGAACAGATGTACATTAAGTAAAAGAATCATTACCCCAACATAAATCCCCATGTCAGTGGCAGTCCTATGAGAAGGTAAGAGAAGAGAGCAGCTGAGCAAGTCTCAATGACGCAGGGACCAAATGAAAGTCGTAAGCACACAGCCTTCAATTTTCTTAGGGCCTACAAAAAAAAAACAAAAAAACACAGATTAATGTAATAAAAGGTGATGATGTTTGGTTAGGCCTGATTCACACTTCCGTTTTTGACCATCAGTCAAAATACGCCGTTTTTGCAAAAAAACGGATCCGCCATTTTTTTTGGCGGATCCGTTTTTTCCCCCATTGATTTGCATTACCGGCGGATCTTGACGGATGGCCATCCGTTGGATCCGTTTTTTTGCGGATCCGTCAATTTTTTTGCGTCCACAGAGATGCCTGGACGGACCATGTAACGTTTTTTTTGTGCTGAAGGATCCGCATCTTTATAGTGCGTATGCCCGGAGGAATGATGTCAGGCGGAAATTTAACCCTGAAATCATTTCTGTCAGACAGAAAAAATTCTCTCTCTCTCCTTCCCAGGCAGTGGCTCCTTTAAAATTCTTCATTCGGCGGATCCGTCAAAAAAATGGATCCGGTGGCATCTGTTCACATCAGTTAGGAATGGATCCGCTTTCCGCCTTTTTGGCGGATTTTAAATGACACAAAAAACTGAAGTGTGAAACAGGCCTTATAAAAAAAATTATTCTACGTGCATTTCACATCTAAGTTTCATGAGTGTGACAGTCAGAATATACATTTACTGCTAATCAATGTCTGATCCATGTAACATGGTACATATTCTATTGATTTTGATAGTGTTTCTCTATTAACCCCTTAACCCCCAAGGGTGGTTTGCACGTTCATGACCGGGCCAATTTTTACAATTCTGACCACTGTCCCTTTATGAGGTAATAACTCTGATACGCTTCCATGGATCCCGGTGATTCTGACATTGTTTTCTTGTGACATATTGTACTTCATGTTAGTGGTAAAATTTCATTCAAATAACTTGCGTTTATTTGTGAAAAAACAGAAAATTTTTGAAAATTTGGAATATTTCGCAATTTTCCAACTTTGAATTTTTATGCCCTTAAATCACAGAGATATGGCACACAAATAACATTTCCCACATACAAATGGAGATTCAGTGGCGCTTGTGTATGAGTGTAATTCCAGCAGCAAACACTAAGACACCTGTCACAAGGGTGTCAAAGAAATAAGGTAAAATAACGAATAATATTAGTGTGCGCTTGGAACACTCAAAGAAGAGGGAAATCTAAATTGGGTGGTTATAGAAAAAAAACAAAAAAAAAAAAACACCTCTTATAAGTGCTCTTTATGTAGCTGGATAATAGCGAGAAAATAGCAATTAATAATAGTCAATTGTAAGACCTCAGAAGTAGTGCTTAAGGGAAAAAGAATATATATAGATGCTGGTGGCAATCTTAGTTCCAACCTGAACAATCACAAACTAAAAAGGCATGAGTGAGGGTAAAAACCTGAAATCACTGAACAGGTTATATACTGCAGGGTAATTCTCCCTGATAGTAGCTTAAAAAAAAAAAAGTCAAAGTCAAATTGCAGCCTGTGAACGGCTGTGCAGAGTAGCCGCAATTGTAAATGCACAAGTCAGAGAGCGGTACATGTAAAGATAATGCGATGCGAAGTCCTCACTCCAGTAAGCGGTGCAAGTTAAAATAGCGCTTTTTGCTCTCCTGAGGAAGAAGACAGTTAGTCTTTGAAACATGTTGGAAAGTCCATTGGTCCCCGTCGCAACCACCAGCAAGTGAAACTGACGTGGTCATGTGTTGACTCACATCACGAAGGTCCTGTATACCTGGAGCAGCTCACAGTCGCCGGGAGCACGAGAGGCCGCTCACGTCTGCTCCACAGCTGGAGGTACACTGACAGGAGGCTGCCACCGGCCGGGGCAGCCCCTGTAACTCGTCTATACCCCAGTGTACAAACCCCCCCTCCTTTTCCAAGCGCTGGAGCAAAAAGCGCTATTTTAACTTGCACCGCTTACTGGAGTGAGGACTTCGCATCGCATTATCTTTACAGGTACCGCTCTCTGACTTGTGCATTTACAATTGCGGCTAATCTGCACAGCCGTTCACAGGCTGCAATTTGACTTTGACTTTTTTTTTTTTTTTTTTTTAAGCTACTATCAGGGAGAATTACCCTGCAGTATATAACCTGTTCAGTGATTTCAGGCTTTTACCCTCACTCATGCCTTTTTAGTTTGTGATTGTTCAGGTTGGAACTAAGATTGCCACCAGCATCTATATATATTTTTCCCTTAAGCACTACTTCTGAGGTCTTACAATTGACTATTACTAATTGCTATTTTCTCGCTACATCCAGCTACATAAAGAGCACTTATAAGAGGTTTTTTTTTTTTTTTTTTCTTCTATAACCACCCAATTTAGATTTCCCTCTTCTTTGAGTGCTCCAAGCGCACACTAATATTATTAACATTTCCCACATGTTTACTTTACATCAGCACAATTTTGGAACCAAAATTTTTTTTTGTTAGGAACATTTATAAGGGTTAAAATTTGACCAGCGATTTCTCATTTTTACAACACCATTTTATTTTTAGGGACCACATCACATTTGAAGCCACTTTGAGGGGGTCTATGTGATAGAAAATACCCAAAAGTGACACCATTCTAAAAACTGCTCCCCTCAAGGTGCTCAAAACCATATTCAAGAAGTTTATTAACCCTTCAGGTGCTTCACAGGAACTTTTTGAATGTTTAAAAAAAAATGAACATTTAACTTTTTTCACAAAAAAATTACTTCAGGTCCAATTTTTTTTATTTTACCAAGGGTAACAGGAGAAATTGGACTGCAAAAGTTATTGTGCAATTTCTCCTGAGTACGCTGATACCTGATATGTGGGGGGGAACCACTGCTTCAGCGCATGGCAGAGCTCAGAAGGGAAGGAGCGCCGTTTGACTTTTTCAATGCAAAATTGGCTGGAATTCAGATCGGACGCCATGTCACGTTTGGCGAGCCCCTGATGTACCTAAACAGTGGAAACCCCCCAAAAGTAACCCCATTTTGGAAACTAGACCCCCCAAGGAACTTATCTAGACATGTGGTGAGAACTCTGAACCCACAAGGGCTTCACAGAAGTTTATAACGTACAGCCGTACAATTAAAAAATCATTTTTTCCACAAAAATGATCTTTTTACCCTCAATTTTTATTTTCCCAAGGGTAACAGGACCCTAAAAGTTATTGTGCAATTTGTCCTGAGCACGCTGATACCCCATATGTGGGTGTAAACGACTATTTGGGCGCATGGCAGAGCTCGGAAGGGAAGCAGCGCCATTTGACTTTTTTGGCTGGAATGGAGATCGGACACCATGTCGTGTTTGGAAAGCCCCTGAGGTGCCAAAACAGTGGAAACCCCCCACAAATGACGCCATTTTGGAAACTAGACCCCCCAAGGAACTTATCTAGATGTGTGGTGAGCACTTTGAACCCCCAAGGGCTTAATGCCCGGGCGTGAAAATAAAAAAATCATTTTTTCCACAAACATGATATTTTAGGCCCCAATTTTTTTATTTTCCCAAGGGTAACAGGAGAAATTGGACCCCAAAAGTTGATGTCCAATTTGTCCTGAGTACGCAGATACGCCATATGTGGGAGAAAACTATTTTATGGGCACACGTTGGGGCTCGGAAGGGAAGTAGTGACGTGTTGGAATGCAGACTTTGATGGAATGGTCTGCGGGTGTCATGTCGCATTTGGAGAGCCTCTGATGTGCCTAAACTGTTTAAACTCCCCACAAGTGACCCCATTTTGGAACCTAAACCCCCCCCCCGGAACTTATCTAGATGCGTGGTGAGCACTTTGAACCCCCAAGTGCTTCACAGAAGTTTATAACGCCCGGTCGTGAAAATAAAAAATATCATTTTTTTCCACAAAAATGTTTTTGCCCCCAATTTTTTATTTTCCTAAGGGTAACAGGAGAAATTGGACCCCAAAAGTTGTTTTGCAAGTTGTCCTGAGTAGGCTGATACCCCATATGTGGGGGTAAAACACTGTTTGGGCGCATGGCAGAGCTTGGAAGGGAAGGAGCACCATTTGACTTTTTCAATGCAGAAGTGGCTTGCATTGAGATCAGACGCCATGTTGCGTTTGGAGAGCACCTGATTTGCCCAAACAGTGGAAACTCCCCAATTCTAACTCCAACCCTAACCCCAACACACCCCTAACCCTAATCTCAGCCCTGACCCTAATGGGAAAATAGATTATAGACCTACCGGTAATAATGTTTCCAGGAGTCTATCCTGACAGCACCATGGAGGACGTCCTCCTCCTCCTCCTTACAGGGACAGGAAAAGCACACGAGAGGTTAAAAGGTCATGTCCCACCCCCTCTCCCTCAGTGATTTAACAAGTACCACAAGGTGGATGATGCTAGTAACAGTTTAATGAAGCAATCATATTACAGCATATGACATAACACAATACAACGTAGTATAACAAACAGGGAGGGAACTACCCGTGCTGTCAGGATGGACTCCTGGAAACATCATTACCGGTAGGTCTAATACCTATTTTCCAGGACGTCCACCTGACAGCACCATGGAGAGTACCAAAGCACCTCCTCAGGGTGGGATTATCGCCTGGAGAACTTTTCTCCCAAATGCGGTCTGTTGACCAGCTAACACATCATGCTTGTAGTGCTTGCAGAATGTATTAAGATTGGCCCAGGTTGCTGCTCTACAGATTTGATCAACCGAGGCCCCCGCCCGTTCGGCCCATGAGGCCGATACCGCCCTTGTAGAGTGGGCCTTTATGGAATCTGGCGGGTTGGCGCCTTCGGCTTGGTAGGCGTCAGAGATTACTGAGGTAATCCAGCACGCGATGGATGCCTTAGAGGCCTTTTTCCCCTTATTTTTACCCCCAAAAAGGATGAACAGGTTTGGGTCGATGCGCCAGCTATTGGTGGCCTCTAGATAGTCTAGAACTGCCCGCCTCACATCCAGTGAGTGAAGACGCTGTTCCTTTTTATTACGGGGATTATCACAGAAAGATGGTAACACTATCTCTTGGTTTAAATTTTTAGAAGAGGCTACCTTTGGGGTAAATGCCGGGTCTGACCTTAAGATTATACGGTCATCTCTTATCTGGAGATATGGGTCTTTAGTGGACAGGGCCTGGATCTCCCCTATTCTTTTGGCTGTGGTAATGGCTACCAGGAAGGCCGTTTTACGAGTGAGAGCAGAGATGGTTATTTTCTCGCCGAGAGCGTAGGGGTTTGTACAGAGAAACCTGAGTACCAGGCCCAGGTCCCAAGGCGGGGTGAGCTGCCTAATCGTGGGGCGCAGGCGCTGCGTGGCTCTTATAAATCTTAATACCCAGGGATGGGAAACTAACTGGTAATCGAAGAAGGCGCTCAAGGCCGAAATCTGGACTTTTAGAGTGCTGGGCTTAAGGCCTTTATTAAACCCTGCCTGCAAAAAGCTTAGTATGCTAGGAAGGTCAGGGGTGCCTGCCACAAGATCGGACCTGCCACCCTCCAGACAGAATCTTTTCCATATCTTTCAATAGATTGCGGATTTCACCGGATTCCTACTGGCCTGTAGGGTGGATATGACCTGATCCGACAACCCCTTTGCCTTCAGGATGTCCCTCTCAGGATCCAAGCTGATAGGTGGAGTCTTGCTGGGTTCGGGTGGTGGATCGGGCCCTGGTGGATGATGTCCTTCCACAGGGGTAGCTTGACTGGATTTCCTACTGCCATGGCTCCTAGAAGGGGAAACCAGCTTCTCTTCGGCCAGTATGGAACGATCAACATCACTCTTGCGTGGTCCTCGCGTATCTTCCTGAGCACTGCCGGTATGAGAGCCAGTGGTGGGAACGCATAAGAGAGGGATTCTCCCCAAGTCTGACTCAGGGCGTCTACGCCTTCCGGGTGGTCCGTCGGATTCAGGGAGTAGAATCTGGGGACCTTCGAGTTCTTTCGGCTTGCGAAAAGATCTATACTGGGGGTCCCCCAACGCTGACAAAGATGGTCAAAGATTTCCACGTTCAGTTCCCACTCTGTCGGGTGGATCTGTTGTCTGCTCAAGTAGTCTGCTACTTTGTTCTGGGAACCTTCTAAGTGTACTGCGGTCACTGATCGGACTGTTCGCTCTGCCCAAGCGAATATATTTTTCCCGCCAGGGCCTGTAGTGGTTGATGTCTGGGCTCTCCCTGATGCTTCAGGAATGCCACTGCCGTTATATTGTCGGATAATATGCGAACGTGACGATTCTTTAGTACCGACTGGATTCGCTGCAACGCTTCCCAGACCACGAAGAGCTCTCTGAAATTGGAGGATCTGGTCCTTATGTCTACTGGCCATTTTCCTTGGAAGATCTTCCCTTCTATGTGGGCTCCCCATCCCCACGCACTGGCGTCTGTGGTGACTACCACGTATGGAGAGGTTGTCCATAGTACGCCCACTTGAAGGTTCTGGACTGTGTCCACCACCGAAGCGACTCCTTTACTCGTTCTGGCAGACTTAGGGGTTTGTCTAGCGACGCCTGACTTCTGTCCCACTTTGCAAGGATCTCTCTCTGTAATGCTCTCGAGTAGAATTGGGCCCATCGGACACACGGGATGCAGGCCGTAATGAGGCCCAAGACCTCCATTGCCTCACTTATGGAGCATTGACGCCTCAACAGGTCTCTGGTTCTGGCCTGAATAGTCCTCTACTTCCGCTCGGGTAGCCAGGATATTCTGTCGGCTGAGTCTAGAAGGACTCCGAGAAATACTTTTCTGGTCTCTGGCCTCAGGTCCGACTTCTCCAATTGATCACTCAGCCAAGGAACTCCATTACGGTAGTTGCTCGGTTCCTGTCTCGAATGAGCGCTTCTTTGGATATTGCCACCAGTAGGAAGTCATCTAGATATGGAATGATCACGATACCCTGATCTCTCAGGTAGGCCACCACCAGCTTTGTAAAGATTCTGGGAGCTGAAGCCAACCCAAAAGGAAGACACTGGAACTGGAAGTGGCAGGTCCGGGCTGGTAAACTGACCACAAACCTTAGTAGCCTCTGGGATGAGGGATGGATAGGGACTTGGTAGTATGCCTTATTTAGGTCTAGGGTGCACATGACAGCATCCCTGTCTATTAGGATGATTGCGGATCGGATCGATTCCATCCGGAATCTCTTGTACCTGACCCAGGCATTCAGTGGTTTCATGTTTACGATAGTGCAGGCCTTGCCGGATGGTTTTGTGATCGAAAACAGGGAAGAGTAGTGCCCTCTTCCTCTTTCCGTCGGGGGAACTGGTACTATGACTTTTGAGTTGACCATGTCCTGTAGATCCGTCCACATTGCGGAGTCCTCCGGGACGACAGTGGGGGCAATATATCTGTCGGGGGGGAGGTGAATAAAGCTCTATACTGTAGCCTTCTGCAATGGTTTTGAGGACCCACTGATTGTGGGTGACTCGGGACCAGTTTGCTGCGAAGTCTCCCCCCAATACCTATGGTGTAATTGCCTCCTCGATCTAGATGTTGATGTGAAGAGGGGACCCTTGTTCCTCCCACCTTGGCTGAAGGAGCTCCTATAGGAGCTTCTATTGGACCTTGCCCGACCCCTGAATTCAGTCTGTCTCCTAGAGAAGGAGCCTCTCCGAAAGGACTGGGGCCGTCTGGGTTTTTCCTCCGGGAATCCCTTATTTTTATCGGACACTAGCTCTAGAATGTTATCTAGGGCTGGACCAAATACCCTCAGGCCCGAGAAGGGGATGGCACATAGCTTTGCTTTAGAAGCGTTATCCCCCGACCAGGATTTAAGCCAGACTGCTCTTCGGGCCGCATTAGAGAGGGAGCTGTTTCTGGCTGCAAACCTCACTGACTCAGCCGACGTATCCGACAGGAATGCCGTGGCCGATTTCATGAGAGGAAGTGATGCTAGGATCTCTGATCTAGGGGTCTTGTTGGTTAGGTGTTCCTCCAACTGCACCATCCACAAAAACAGACCTGGCCACCTAGGTGGCTGCTATGTTGGCCCTAATAAGAGCCGCCGACGTCTCCCATGTTCTCTTTAACAAGACGTCCGCCTTCCTATCCATCGGGTCTCGGAGACCTGATGAGTCCTCGAATGGGATGGCCGTCTTCTTGGTAACCTTGGCAACTGGAACGTCTATTTTAGGGACTTCCTCCCATGCCCGTGTTTCCTCGAGATCAAAAGGCAGTCTATTTTTAAAGTCTCGGGAGAGTATCAACCGACGCTCTGCCTCTTTCCACTCCTCCTGGACCATTGTCTTGATGTGTTCACTTACGGGGAACACTACCTGTTTCCAGGCCACCAGTCCTCCAAACATTAAGTCCTGTCTGGACTGTGGTTTAGGGACTTCCTCTATTTGCATAGTATTTCTGACTGCCTGGACCAACTCGTCCGTGTCCTCCAGTCTGAACAGGTACTTCCTGCTCTGATCCTGTCTATCCCCCAGGATCTCGCCTTCTTCCTCCTGATCTGAATCCCGGAAGTCAGACTCCTCACTGGGGCTTGCTTCCAAAACTGGGTCTACTTCCCACCTTGGACGCTTGCGACTCGGCCCTGGGCTGGGGGACTGATGCAGTGCGAGGCTGGCTGTAGAGGCCTGAACTTCCTCCCTTATCAGAGATCTCATTTCGGAAAGGAGGGATGGCTGTTCCTCGCCTATAACCCTTGAGGTACAGGGTCCACATAGGGTCTTGTTATAGGTGTCTGGCAGCTTTATCCTACATACAGGGCATCGAAACGATTTGGAGGTGGCTTTTGCCGGGTCCTTCACCCCAGAGGGGGATATCTGCCGGGGTTCCCTTCTCCTAATAATACAGAATGGGGCACCTACTCAGATCTGGGCTGCGGGGATGGGTGGGGGAGGGTGGTCTGCACCATGCGCACTTACCCCTCCACCTGCTGGAGCGTTTCCTTCCATCCTGCGCAATTCTGCAGAGCGATGTGGACCTCAGGAGCGCGCGCGCTGGGATTCAAGGCCGGTGTGTGAAGTCACTGGACGTGACGCGCGAACTCTCGCAATAGGCCGCCTCTTCCACTTCCTGCCCGGGCTGCGCTATGCTCCTGCCGCCGATGCCCGCTCAGCCAGCCGCTTGGGGGGAGCCGCCTCCCGCCTGCTATGGCGGTCTACTGGGGCCGCCGCTCCTTCCTCCCGGCGCCGATCGCACCATCCTCCTGCCAGCCGCCTACGGGGAGCCGACCATCGCCTGCTATGGCGGTGAATCCTGGAGCCGAGAGCCTCCCATAGGGAGGAATGACTCCCTCCAGGAGCATCGTCCTGCTCCTGGCCTTTGGAGCAGAGGGACTCCCCCTCGGAGAGTTTTGGCCCCGGGACCTCTTGACAGGGGAAGGATTGAACTGGCCGCACGAACCCCTGAGCCCCTCCGGTAAGTTCAGCGCAGTCTCTCGTGTGTCCCTCCATGCAGGTACAGGAAAAACACTGAGGGAGAGGGGGTGGGACATGACCTTTTAACCTCTCGTGTGCTTTTCCTGTCCCTGTAAGGAGGAGGAGGAAGTCCTCCATGGTGCTGTCAGGTTGACGTCCTGGAAAATGGAAATAAATACATTTTTTTAATTTTATTATTTTTCCCTAACTAAGGGGGTGATAAAGGGGGGTTTGATTTACTATTTATGGCGGTTTTTCTGTTTGGCAGCTGTCACACGCTAAAAGACGCTTTTTATTGTAAAAATAGTTTTTGTATCACCACATTTTGAGAGCTATAATTTTTCCGTATTTTGATCCACCGAGTCATGTGAGGTCTTATTTTTTGCGGGACGAGTTGACGTTTTTATTGGTACCATTTTCGGGCACGTGACATTTTTTGAACGCTTTTCATTCCGATTTTTTAGACGCAGAATGAACAAAAACCACATTTCAAGAATTTCTTTTGGGGGGTGCGTTTACACCATTCCGCGTGCGGTAAAATTGGCGATTTTATTCTTCGGGTCAATACGGTTACAGCGATACCTAATTTGTGTCTTTTTTTGTGTTTTGGCGCTTTTATGCAATGAAAACAATTTTATATAAAAAATAATTATTTTTGCATCGCTTTATTCTGCGAGCTATAACTTTTTTATTTTTTTGCTGATGACGCTGTATGGTGGCTCAATTTTTGCGGGACAAGATGACGTTTTCAGCGGTACCATGGTTATTTATATCTGTGTTTTTGATCGTGCGTTATTGCACTTTTTGTTTGGCGGTATGATGAAAAAGCTTTATTTTTTGCTTCGTTTTTTATTTTTATTTTTTAAGGGGTTCAATAAAGGGGTTAACTATGGGACAGTTTTATAGGGTGGCGATACTAAATATGTGTACTTTTGTTCGTTTTGTTATTTCCAAAAAATGAATTAGGGAATTTTTTTTTTTACATTTATTTAGCGATTTTTTTTATAAATTATTTTTATACTTTTTTTTTTTTAACTTTATTACAATGTCCCAGTGGGGACATAACTGTCATGTGACAGATCGCTGATCTGTCACATCACAAATCACTGTGACAGATCAGCGATCTGTCACAGGCACTGCAGAAGGCTTCCTCGTGCCTGCGCTTTGCAGGCACTTAGGAAACCGGCTCCCTGCAGGCCCCCGCCGCCATTTTGGATCCGGGGACCTGCAGGGAAGGAGGCCCCCGCAGCAGCGCTGCACAATGCGCTGCTGCGGGGGTCGCAGGGAAGCACGGAAGGAGCCCCCTCCCTGCCGATGCTTCCCTAAACCCCTGGTACACTGCGATCGTGTTTGATCGCAGTGTGCCAGGGGTTAACGTGTTGGGGGCGGTCCGTGACCGCCCCTGACACATAGCACCGGGTGTCAGCTGTGATAATCAGCCGACACCCGGCCGCGATCAGCGGCGCTCACTACGTGAGCGCCGCTGATCGCTATGACGTACTATCCCGTCCATGGGCAAATATGCTCTTAGAAACTTTCAGTACTGCAGAAATTCTTTTGTAACCTTGGCCAGATCTGTGCCTTGCCACAATTCTGTCTCTGAGCTCCTTGGCCAGTTCCTTTGACCTCATGATTCTCATTTGGTCTGACATGCACTGTGAGCAGTGATGTCTTATATAGACAGGTGTGTGCCTTTACAAATCAAGCCCTATCAGTTTAATTAAACATAGCTGGACTCCAATGAAGGAGTAGAACCATCTCAAGGAGGATCACAATGAAATGGACAGCATGTGACTTAAATATGAGTGTCTGAGCAAAGGGTCTGAATACTTATGACCATGTGATATTTTAGTTTTTCATTTTTAATAAATTTGCAAAAAATTCTACATTTGTTTTTTCAGTCTAGATGGGGTGCAGAGTGTACATTAATGAGAAAAAGGAGATTTTTGTGTACTCACCGTAAAATCTCTTTCTCTTAGCCTTTAATTGGGGGACACAGAACCTTGGGTGTTATGCTGCTGTCCACTAGGAGGCGACACTATGCATAATCTGAAAAAGATTAACTTTGGCTCCTCCTCTGCAGTATACACCCCTGGACGGCGTCAGCCTTCTCCAGTTTTGTGCCAAAGCATAAGGAGGAACGTAACCAAATAACATAACCATGCCTGTAAGAAGGCTACTATGTACGAGCTCAAAGAACAATATGAGAACTCAACAGGAGACAACGGCCCATAAGGGCAACAGGGTGGGAGCTGTGTCCCCCAATTAAAGGCTAAGAGAAAGAGATTTTACGGTGAGTACACAAAAATCTCCTTTACTCTGTCGCCTAATTGTGGGACACAGAACCTTGGGACGTCCCAAAGCAGTCCCTGGGTGGGAAGCAGTGGACGAATATTGTGCTGACAGTCCCCTAGACTTGGGGTACTGCCGCCTGCAGAACCAGTCTACCCAGGCTCGCATCCGCTGAGGACTGGGTATGAACACTGTAGTGTTTCGTAAACGTGTGTAGGCTAGTCCAAGTGGCCGCCTTGCACACTTGTTGTGCTGAAGCCTGATGCCGAATGGCCCAGGAGGCCCCTACTGCCCGTGTAGAGTGTGCCGTGATACCGGCCGGAAGAGGGGAACTGTTAAGTCGGTAGGCCTCATGTATGGTGGACCTGATCCACCTGGCAAGGGTAGCCTTGGAAGCCGGCAACCCCTTGCGACTACCTTCCGGAAGAATGAAGAGGGAATCAGATTTCCGGAAAGGTGCAGTCCTGGACACGTAAATTCGCAATGCTCTGACGAGGTCAAGCGTATGCAGAGCCTTCTCCACTCTATGAACCGGAATCGGGCAAAGGGAAGGCAGTGAAATCTCTTCATTAAGGTGAAAGTTGGACACAACCTTCGGAAGGAAGGATGGTACCGTGCGGAGAACCACCTTGTCCTGGTGAAAGGCTAGGAAAGGCCGTCTGCAGGAAAGTGCTGACAATTCCGACACTCTGAGTAACGAGGTGATCGCCACTAGAAAAACCACTTTCTGAGACAGAATGGAGAGTGGAACTCCTCTAAGAGGTTCCAAGGGTGGAGCTTGCAATGCTGTCAGGACCAGATTGAGGTCCCACGTATCCAGCAGACGTTTGTAGGGAGGAACCAATCGGGAACCTCCCTGGATGAAAGTCCTTACTTGCGGTTTAATAGCAATGCGCTTTTGAAAAAGGACTGAAAGCGCCGACACCTGACTCTTAAGCGAACTTAAGGATAGCTTGGCATCTAGGCCCGATTGAAGAAAACCTAGTACCTTCGGGAGGGAATAAGGGAGTGGGACTTGTCCATGAGATTCGCACCAAGAAAAGAAAGCTCTCCAGGTACGATAATAGAGCTTGGCGGAAGCAGGCTTCCTTGCCCTGATCATAGTTGCAATGACTGCCGGTGAAAAACCTGCCTGGGTTGGAATCCAGGTTTCAAGGGCCATGCCGTCAAATTGAGAGCCCCTGAATTCTGGTGGAAGAACGGACCTTGAGACAGAAGGTCGTGACGGTCGGGTAGACGCCAGGGGGCGTCTGCCGTAAGTTGGACGATGTCGGCGTACCAAGTACGTCTGGGCCAGTCTGGCGCGATGAGGATGGTCGGAACTCCCTCTTGCTTGATCTTCCTCACGACCCTGGTGATTAGGGGGAGGGGTGGAAAAATGTACAGGAGTCGGAACTGGGACCAGTCCTGGACCAGGGCATCCGCTCCGAGCGACCGCGGGTCGTGTGTCCTGGCCATGAAATTGGGAACCTTGGTATTGAGATGGGGTGCCATTAGGTCCACATCCGGGGTCCCCCAGCGTTGACAGATCTGGTAAAAAATCTCGGGATGGAGAGACCACTCCCCCGAGTCCATTCCTTGCCTGCTGAGGAAGTCGGCTTCCCAGTTTTCTACACCCGGAATGTGTACCGCAGAAAGTACCGACCTTGTGTCCTCCGCCCAGCGGAGGATATGAGCCACTTCTCTCATCGCCTGGGCGCTGCGGGTCCCGCCTTGGTGGTTCACGTATGCCACAGCCGTGGCATTGTCCGACTGTATCCGTATGTGCGAGGCTGCAAGCAAGTGATGAAAGGCTCTCAGTGCCAAGAGAATGGCCCTGATTTCCAGAACATTGATTGGCAATGTCACTTCCCTCGGTGACCACTTGCCCTGTGCCCTGTGATGTAGGTGCACCGCCCCCCAGCCAGTCAGGCTTGCATCGGTAGTCAGGATCTTCCATTGTCCTGAGAGGAATGGCTTCCCTCGTGTAAGCGAGGTTGGTTTGAGCCACCAATGCAGGGACCTCCTGGTTGATGACGTCAACCTGAACTCCCTGTCGAGGGAGAAGGGGTTCCTGTCCCAAGATCTGAGCATGGCTAGTTGAAGGACCCTGAGGTGAAACTGGGCAAATGGCACTGCCTCTATTGCTGCTGCCATCCGGCCGAGGACTCTCATGGCAAACCGGAGAGATCGAGGAGGACTGCGAAGGAGTGTGCGAACTCCCAGACGGATGGCCAGTGTCTTGTCCTTGGGAAGGAGAACCAGGCCCCTGGCGGTGTCGAATACCATTCCCAGGAATGTTAGAGTCCGAGTTGGGATGGTCGACGATTTCTGTAGGTTGACTAGCCATCCCAGGCGACTCAGAGTGTCTAGAGTGATTGAGACACTGACCTCGCAGTCTTTGAAAGTGGGAGACTTGACGAGGAGGTCGTCCAGGTACGGGACGACTAGGATGCCTCTTGAGTGCAGGACGTCCATGGTGGCCGCCATGACTTTGGTGAACGTTCTTGGAGCCGTGGCGAGTCCGAACGGAAGGGCGACAAACTGGTAGTGGTTTTGGTTGACCGCGAACCTGAGAAACCTTTGGTGGGCGGGAGCAATTGGTATGTGGAGATACGCATCCTGTACGTCTATGGAGGCGAGGTATTCTCCCTGCTCCATGGATGCAATGATGGACCGGAGGGACTCCATGCGGAAATGACGGACCCGTACGTAATTGTTGAGCTGTTTTAGGTCCAGTATGGGTCGGACGCCGCCTCCTTTCTTGGGGACTATGAACAAATTTGAGTAGAATCCTCGGAATCTCTCGTTCGCGGGAACCGGCACCACAACTCCTGATTGAAGGAGAGAGGAAACCGCTTGGTGGAAAACATGAGCCTTTTCTGGTGGTGTTGGAGGAACAGAAAGGAAGAACCGGTTCGGTGGAACGGAAGTGAACTCTATCTTGTATCCGGAAGACACTATTTCCCTGACCCACCTGTCTTCTGTAATAGGCAGCCAGACTTGCTGAAAGAGTAAAAGTCGGCCGCCTACTGGTGGGGTGTCTTCCGGAGGTCTCGAGTCATGATGAAGTCAAGTTCTGAGGTTTTCCTCCCTTGGGTTTCGCTTGGCCTGCTTTCGACTGCCAAGCCCTGTCCGGTCGCTGCTGAGTCCGTGGGTTGTCTCTGCGTGGAGAATGGTTGCGGTTTTGCACTGGGCGCGAAACGGACCAGCCTGAGGAATTCCGAAAGGATCGGAATCGCGTCTGGTTTCTTCGTTTAAACGTGCGTTTCGGTTTTAGTTGAGGGAGAGAGGTACTCTTACCCCCAGTGGCATTGGCTATCATGGTGTCCAACTTTTCGCCGAAAAGTCTTCCAGTAAAATACGGAAGTCGCGTGAGGGACTTCGAGGCCGCATCCGCTTTCCATTCTCGCAGCCAGAGGATGCGTCGGATCGTGATGGCGTTTGATGCTATTCCCGCTACACCTCTGGCGGAATTCAGGGCTGCATGAATCGTGTAGTCTGCTACCACTGCCATCTGGACCGCTTGGTCCGAGAGTTCAGGATTTGAAGCCTGAAGACCATCCTGTAGTTTTTTGGCCCAAGCCAGGATGGCCTTGGATGCCCAAACTGAAGCAAATGCAGGGCCCAGAGAGGCGCCTGCCGCTTCGAAAATAGAACGAGCCATGCGTTCTACTTGCCGGTCTGCTGCGTCCCTGAGGGTTGAGCTATCCGGCAGAGAGTAAAGTCTGCGCTGCTAGCCTAGAAACCGGAGGGTCCACTTCAGGTGGATCTGTCCATTGTTTGGTGTCTTTCTGTGGGAAGGGGTACTTCGCTTCCAAATATTTGCGATTAGCGAATTTTTTGTCAGGCTGCGCAAACTGTTTGGTAAGTATTTTCTCAAACTCATCGTGATTAGGGAAGACCTTAGGTGGTTTTTGAACACTTTCGAAGCAAATCCTATGTTTTGGGACTTCCGGGGGCGACTCTGGAATTTCTAGCACCCGATGAATGGCAGAAATTATGTCCTCAACTAGCGCTGTATTGCTAGGGGGAGAAGGTACCACGGACCTGACCGTTTCATTATCTGAGTCGGAGTCACAGATGCCCTCCGAATCCTGTGCTTCGCCAAGGTGATCCCTGGAGGGCGACCTGGGGCGGGGGTCTTCTGTGGTGGGGGATCCCTGTGGTAAATTGCACTGTCTGTCTGTGGCAGGGGACTGCCCAGGAGACCTGGAATGACGCTGTCTCTCCCTAGAGGGGGACGACCTTGTGCTATAGTGCGACTTAGGTGATCGAGACCTGTGGGTCCGCTTACGTCCGTGAGAGTCGGAAGCAGCATATTCCTGAGACAAGCTGTCCGTTTGCTGTGTACCGTCCATAGCCGGGGCCCGACTCTGCAGAGCTTGCAGTAATGTAGCAGTTAGGTTGTCTATGGACTGTGACATAGACTGAGACATCTGAGTTGCCCATTCCGGCGTGGCCTGTGACACTGAAGCGTCAGTAGGGACTCCCTGGGGTTCTGACCCAGAGTTCTGGATGCAGTCCCGGCAGTGCGGATACGTGCTGCCACTAGGGAGCGTGGCTTTGCAGGCTGTGCAGAATGCATAGAAACATTCCTGCCTGGTTCTCTTCCTTGAGCCCGGCATAGTGCACAGAGGCTGGCTATAAGGGATCGTACAGGGGTGGCTACGCAGAGGGAACCCACAGAAAGCCTTATAGGAAGTATAGATTCACAGCTGAGTAATGAGAACCCAGCTGTGAGCTTACCCCACCGGTGTGCCCCTAGGTCCAGCGCCGACAGATCCAAGTTCTGTGCCCCCCCGGAGACCGCTGTGATGCTCCTCTCCTGGATTTCATCCAGAAAAAATGGCCACCGGGGCTCTGAGGAGAGGGAGGAGGGGGCGGAGAGCTGAAAAGGGCGCGCTGGGCTGTGTAAAAACGTGCCCTTTCTGCCTCAATCCGCCCCTTCTATGACACTCCAGCGTGTCATTTTGGTCATCCGGGGGGCGGGCCGGGGAAAAGGCGGCGGCTTCAGCTAGGCTGAAGCCGCGGCCTTAATTAGAAGCCTGATGCCCAGGAGGGCTCCAGAGCGGCGCGGTAGTCCGGGGCGGGGCGGATTTGTACCAGGCCCCCCCAGAATGGTCGACTGGATAGCGGTGGGGGTAGCAGGGGTAGCGGTTTTTGTATGGGGTGCCCCTGAAGCGCTATGGAGCCGCTGCTGTTGCAGAGACAGGGACGCAGAAAAACCCTGTCTCTGCTGTGCCATCCAGTCCGCACCCTCCCCCCGGCCCCAACAGGATCCCTCAGCCAGCCTGGGGTCCCTGGAAGCTGCGAAATGCTGCCTGATCTCCGACCCTACCTGAGGCGTCTCAACCTAATACCCCCTGCGGGGGATTAGGGAGGGTGCGTGGCACCGTCAGGGGGTCTTCATCCTCGCCTCAACCTCAACCCAGACCCCTTAAAGGGGTTGAGGAAGGAGGGGGGTCTCGACCTCGAACCAGGACCCGAGGGACTGGGGAGGGAGCGACATGGGGAAAAGACCACCTCGACCTCAACCGGGTACCCCTAATAGGGGACAGAGGAGGGAGCCATGCCGGGAGTCTCGCTGGAGACCCACTTTTCCACTTTTCTTCATCTGTATTTCCGTGAAAAAAGGAAAAAAAAAAACGGAAGAAAAAAGGTGTGCCTCCTTGCGACACTAAGCAAAAACTGGAGAAGGCTGACGCCGTCCAGGGGTGTATACTGCAGAGGAGGAGCCAAAGTTAATCTTTTTCAGATTATGCATAGTGTCGCCTCCTAGTGGACAGCAGCATAACACCCAAGGTTCTGTGTCCCCCAATTAGGCGACAGAGTAAAAAACTTTTTTGAATTTACCAAATGGCTGCAATGTAACAAAGAGTGAAAAATTTAAAGGGGCCCCAAGTACGACATGGGAGACTGGGGTCCAAATCCCGGCTCTGCCCTATGGAAAATAAATTAACCCCTTAGGCACCGGAGGAATTTTCGTTTTTACGTTTTCGTTCCCCGTCTTCCTGGAGCCATAACTTTTTTATTTTTCTGTCAATATGGCCATGTGAGGGTTTATTTTTTCCAGGACGAGTTGTACTTTTGAACAACACCATTGGTTTTACCATGTTGTGTACTCGAAAGCGGGGAAAAAAAAATCCAAGTGCAGTGAAATTGCAAAAAAAAAAAAAAAAAAGAGCAATCCCACACTTGTTTTTTGCTTGGCTTATTTTTGCTAGGTTCACTAAATGCTAAAACTAAGGCTACTTTTACACATCAGGTTTTCGGCGTCAGGCGCGATCCGGCGTCGTGCCGGAGCGCCGGATCCGGCAAATATTTCGTAAAACCGGATGTGACGGATCCGTTTTTCTGCCGGATCCGTCTTGTTCTTCATAGACAAAACCGGATCCGTATCATCCGGTTTTTGTTCCGTTTTTCGACGGATTACGCCGGATCCGGTTTTTAAAATCGCCCCTTGTGGCCTTCCGAACGGGATTGGCTACTGAAAAACTATATATAGCATGTTCCTACAGCCCTTCTTTGACAGGTTGGAGAGGAGAAAGTGCAGGTTGGAGAGAAGAGCAAGTTACTGGCGAAGATGGATGTTGTGATTGGAAATATTTTGAAGAATTTGGCGGATTTTACAGCGGAGGCCAATCGTTTGAGGGTGCTTGTTCTGGAGAAGGAGAGAGCTTGACAGCAGCGCATCAGGCATCGTAGACGACGTTTGTGGATCCACCCCATCACAGCCTCAAGAGAATGACGCGTGGGGTCTATTCTACACTCTGCATGGACCTTAGACGAAACCCGGAGAAATTATTTGGATATGTTAGGATGAAAATGGAGAATTTTGATTACTTGGTGGAGCGCATTGCACACCTCATAAGAAAAGCGGACACCTATTGCCGCTTCTCCGTTTCACCCGCAGAGCGTCTGATGGTGACTTTAAGGTAAGCCACATTTATTGGATGTGCTCGCATCAGAGCACACTTTCACTGCAATCTTGTTGGTGGTAGTTTGTATCTCCAAGTGTTATAGGTGAGTTTTGGTATGTAATGCTGTGATTTTAAACTAATTTATTGTTTTTTAATTCCCCACAGATTTCTTGCAACTGGAGAATCCCTTTCGTCACTGCATTTCCAGTACAGACTCGGGATTTCCACCATATCTGGAATAGTGAAGTACACATGCCGTGCACTGTGGGACTCCTTAGCTGAAGAGTTTTTACCAGAGCCCACAACAGAGAGGTGGATTGAAATTTCAGAAAAGTTTCAACAGATATGTCAGTTTCCCAACTGCTTGGGCGCTGTGGATGGGAAACATATCCGCATTGTAAAGCCAGCCGGATCAAGATCGGAATATTTCAATTACAAGAAATATTTTTCCATTGTCCTCATGGCCATCGCTGACGCGGAATACAAGTTTATTGCTGTTGATATTGGGGCCTATGGCCGCTCCAATGACTCAAGTTTTCAAACTGTCTGCCATGGGGCGTAAACTGTATGGAAACACCTTCCAGTTCCCACCCCCTAGACCGCTGCCGCAAACATCTGGTCCACCTATGCCATTTGTCTGTGTAGGGGATGAAGCCTTCCAGCTGTCAGAACACCTTTTGAAACCGTACTCTAGCAGTGGATTGTCAAGAACAAAACGCATTTTTAATTACCGCCTCACAAGAGCAAGAAGAATGGTTGAATGTACCTTTGGTATTCTGACAGCCAAATGGCGGGTCCTATTGACTGCGATCAACCTCAAGACAGAAACTGTGGACGAGGTGATCAAAGCTTGCGTGGTACTCCACAATTTTGTTATCTGCAAGGAACCCATTTCCATTGAGGACACCTCTGAAGAAACCACCATGCAAGATTACCATGACATTACCACTAGAAGTTCTGTGACTGTTTCAGTAATGAGGGACAATTTTGCACTATACTTTATGTCACCTCAAGGCAGAGTACACTGGCAGGATTTGTGCCCTTAACCAAACTTGTGTACCAACAGTATATACCTTTGCCAACCAAAGTTGGCTATCTTGTCATGGTCTTACTATTTTTACCTTTAGGCCACAGGTGTGTACCTGGTTGTGTTTTATGCAAAGTATTTCACCTTTTAACAAAAGTTGTGTACATTGTTAGGAAATCACCAACAATAAACACAACTTTTTAGGTGAAATACTTTGCTTCAAACACAACCAGGAACACAACTGTGGCAAAAAGGTCAAATTTACCCACAGTTATATACCAGGTTTTGAATACCTTTTGACCTTTGAAATTATTTAACCTTTTTTTGTAAACATATTTCGCCGCAGAAAGAAATGACAGACAACCATTGTAAAAGTAATTTAACTTTTATTTAAATTTTTTTTTTTTTTGTAAAATGTTTTTAAAGTTAAAAAAACTTTTTGAATAAATGTTTGAAAACAAACAAATGGGCATTTTTATTAAAAAAAAACATTACAACTCGGTGTAGTGTGGGGTGGAAATACTGCTGGAGGGGCTGCGGGACACTTCTACACTGGGAGTGTGGAGAGAGGACTGGGATCGTGGTGGGGAAGGAACAGTTAGAGGTGAAGGTGTGGAAAAAGCTACAGAATGGGTGGACATGTGGGAGGCAGAAGAGGTGGTGGGCGGTGGAGTGGAGGGTTGGGCAGGGACTGTAGGAGCAGATGATGTTGATGGCAAGTTGTATGGGGAAGGAGTTTGGTACGGGGCAGGTTGCTGGAAGTGGGGAGATGTCTGGTACTGGGGAGGTTGCTGGTACTGGGGAGGTGGCTGGTACTGGGGAGGTGGCTGGTACTGGGGAGGTGGCTGGTACTGGGGAGGTGGCTGGTACTGGGGAGGTGGCTGGTACTGGGGAGGTGGCTGGTACTGGGGAGGTGGCTGGTACTGGGGAGGTGGATGGTATGTAATAGGAGGGGGAGGATGGAAAGTGGCTGGAGGGGGTGCAGGTGGAGGAACTACTGTGGTGGGAGGAGGAGGTTGGGAGGTAACGTGCTGGAGAGCACTGTGGCATGAATGCATTACATGCATCTGCTGGGTAGGAGAGAGCGTTTCCATGCGCTCCACAACAGACCTGAAAAAGGTGTGGTTTGGCGAAGATCTTGCTTCTGAATGCATGGTTTGCAGAAGTGTCTTCACCTCCAGAATGCTGGAGTTGATCTGCTGAAAGCCTGCGGAGATTTGCTCTGACAAGACTTCTAGACAGTTCTGGAAAGATGCATTCAGATGCAAGAACTCTGGCGCATAAGTCTTTTCCTGACCCCTCTGCCGCCCAGTACCCGCAGGTGTACTAGAGGTGGCAGGGGCAGAAGGGTGGGGTAAAGGGAAAGCGATCTCCTCACCAGCAGCTTCATGTAATGTAGGCGGCCACGATGCTCCTGTGCTGGTGGATGGGACAGATGGGTCGAATGTGTGGGAAGGCTGGGAAGGTGCAGATGTACCGGGGCGGTCGAAGTGTCCATCGGTGCCGGTCTCCTCAGGGATCGCCTCAGAAGGGTCCAATCGTGCAGGCTCCCGAGTGCTGCTCACCGTGCTGTGGAATAAAGAGAAAAAACCCAATTAAAATAGTGACATGGTATGGCCCTGGCTGAAAAAAAAAGTTACATCTAAACATTTTTTTGTCACATGTGGTGTGTAATATTTACCTTCTGGTGACCATTGTATCCCGGAGGAACGACAGGGCTCGTGCGTACTTGTACTTGCTCCTGCGTCCTCCAGATCCACTCGGGGCCCGCATCTCTTTATTGAACTCCTTCTTGAAACGATCCCTCACAGACCGCCACCGCTTCACAATTCTCTCCCCTGAAACGAGAAAGGACAAAGTGGTTAGTATACAACATCAGTGTTTCCCAAACTCCAGTCCTCATGGTCCCCAGGGGTCATGTTTTCAGGATTTCCAAAGTAAATAGAAATCCTGAACACATGATCCGTGGGGACCACGAGGACTGGAGTTCGGGAAACACTGGTTTAAATCAAGCAACCGGTACTGTATATACTTACGCTCTTTAATCTGGGCCCGAGCATCGAGGTCCTCCCAGCGGTCCACAAGGAGCGAACAGATTTCCTCCCAGAGTCATCGGGTAACGATAAGGTCAGCATGGCGGCGGTCAGCCATATTCCATAGTGGCTCCCTTTCTCTGACGAGATCGATGAGGTGGTCCACATCAATACCTCCATCCTCACCGTCAGAGTCGGGAGTACGCTGTGAAGGCTGTTAAAGAAAAAGACAAAAATAACATAATTAGCCTCCACAAAAGAAATGAAATAAAAAGTGCAAAAAAACAAAGCAAAAATATTTATACTTACACGCTGGTGACCGCCGCGTTGCTGTCGCCGACGACCCTGGGAGGCACTGCGAGGACCTCTTGGCCGAGCACCAGATTGGGAAGACTAGAGAAGAAAACAAAAAATGTTATGTCTTTGGATGTAGGCATTTGTTTGCTGTGTGTGGCCTGCAGAACATTGTTTTCTATGTGTTGTGTGTAGTGTGATGTTGTGTTTCTGCGTTTGATGCAAAAATCTTACCAATTGTGAGCCCACTCCAGGTGTCTGTCCACCCCTTCCTTCTTCTGGGAGCTCCTCTTCATCTTGTGATTCCTGTTTTGAAATAAAAGGCAATGAATAGACATATATTACAGAGATGATGGATTTTGGAAATAAAAACTTACCGTCAAACGCTGACGATGCGAGGGAGGGCTCCCAGAAGAAGATGTGCTGTCTTCCTGCTGGCCAGACTCCATGGCTGTGGGTGGTGTTATTGCTGCTGCCATTGCTGCTGCTGCTGCTGCTGCCATTGCTGCTGCTGCTGCATCTCTTGGGCGGCTGTTGAATAAAGAGAAACAAAGGGCCAATGAATATCTTGATATTCCATGGCCCTAGTTTGGAGGAATGGGGGATTTGATAATTACCATCTCTCATCTGCTGCTGGACTCCCCTCCCGTTGTTCAGCATGCTGCTCCAATTGGGGTGGTGGTGGTGCTGATGGTGCTGCTGCAGATGTCTCCTGCCTTCTCCTGCACCTGGTTCTTGTCTTGGGTGGCATGTTGGGTGTGGCTGAGGGTCCCACTGTCTTGCTTTTTTATATGTGTCTTGTGGGCAGAGCTACTGAGCATGCTCAGACCAAAAAAACCGGATCCGGCCACCGGATCCGGCTGACGCCGGATTAGGCGCATTGCGGCGCTCATAGGCTTTCATTGTGTGAAAAAGCCGGACACGCCGGATCCGGCGTGTCCGGCTTTTTCGCCGGAGACAAAAAACGTTACAGTAGCCGTTTTTTCCAGACGCCGGATCGCGACACATTGCCGGATCCGGCGAAAACCGGATGAAACGCATGGCCATCCGGCTCGATCCGGCTCCAATGCAAGTCAATGGGGGGGGAAACCGGATCCGGCATTGCATTTCGCCGGATCCGGTTTTTGTCAAAAGCGCCGGATCACGCCTGACGGCGAAAACCTGATGTGTGAAAGAGGCCTAACCTGCCATTATGATTCTCCATGGATACAAAAAGAGTTATTTCAGCTAACCCCCAACTGTTTCTTCTTATAAAAGGATTCAATCCGAGCACGGAGCTGTCTCTGTAAACGTTAAAAGTATCCCCCCCAAAAAAATAGAAATCCAGCTCAAGGAATAAAAATATTAAGAGTTTATTTCACAATTCAGTAAAACAGATAGCAGCCCTTTTTTCTCAACTATGTTCATTTGGGTATACCCAAGAAGGGAATTACCTTGGACTGATCTGCAGAGCACCTGGACGCATTTCGAACACGAGGTTCCTAAACTCAGGCTGAGCTCTGAGAGAAACATTGTATAATATAAAGAAGATAGACAGGTGAAGGTAATAATTACAAAATTTGTTACAGCCAATGCAAAAACACAAAGTATAAAAAAATGACATATGTACATAAAAATAAATAAGTTAAATCAGTATGCAAAAAAACCCACAAAAAAATCAATAATGTAACAAGAATTCTTTTCTTAAATTAAGACCTGAAGGTACACGTGTCCAACAAGAAAATCCAAAATGCTTCTTTGTTACGTAGCACTTGTTCTCGGTCACCTCCTCTGGGATGTTTTCTGATACGTTCGATTGCGTAAACCAGGGGTGGGGAACCTCAGGCCCCAGGGCCATTTACGGCCCTCGATGACCTTTTATCAGGCCCCCGAGCAGATTCTCAGGGACTGCATTCTTGGGCAGGGAGCTGTATTTGGATTGCCACAAGCTCATTAATTTCTTCTTGCTCTGTTAGCACACACACGCAGTGTTCACTACTGAACATTGAAGGGCATGCAATGAAAGATTAAGTCATGAAACCAGTGCCAGAGTCAGGATGTACTTTGTGGGCGGAGTTTGTACGGCCCCCGAAGGATGGTATAAATATCCAAATGGCCCTTGGCAGAAAAAAAGATTCCCCACCCCTGGCGTAAACCCTGCAAAAAGAAAACACTTCTATTGTGTGCAGACAGGAAGTGTTTGGAAACATTAGACAAATGTCTGGTAGTACTATGCAAGATATCATATAAATGCTCCCGAAACCTCTCTCTCAATTTACGAATAGTGGATCCTACATATTTTAATTTGCACGGAGTGCATTCAATAATGTATATAACATAATTAGAATTACAATTGAGAAAATCCCAGATTTTGTATGATTTATTATTCGTTGCATTATAAAAATTGAGAGTTTTACTAGAATATGGACAAGTTTTACAAGAATGGTGTCCGCATTTGTGGTAACCTATTGTCGATAGCCAATTATTAGTGCAAGAATTTTCTGCGAATCCAAAAAACTAGGAGATAAAAAATTCCCCAGAGTGGGCGCTTTCCTAGAAACAATTTTAACACCTTCTCCCAACAAGTTGTCAATAATACTGTCACTTCTTAGTATATGTAAATTTTGTTGATTTATATTCAAAATAGATCGAAAATAAGAACTATAAGTTAATACCAACGTAGGACAATCAAAAGTATTAATTTTTTGTGAACGATTATGCAAATTGATAAGAAATTCTCTGGATTTATTTTTTGTAATTTTAATTGCACGGTCTATAGTCCAGGCAGGGTAACCACAGTATTATTGACAACTTGTTGGGAGAAGGTGTTAAAATTGTTTCTAGGAAAGCGCCCACTCTGGGGAATTTTTTATCTCCTAGTTTTTTGGATTCGCAGAAAATTCTTGCACTAATAATTGGTTATCGACAATAGGTTACCACAAATGCCGACACCCTTCTTGTAAAACTTGTCCATATTCTAGTAAAACTCTCAATTTTTATAATGCAACGAATAATAAATCATACAAAATCTGGGATTTTCTCAATTGTAATTCTAATTATGTTATACACATTATTGAATGCACTCAGTGCAAATTAAAATATGTAGGATCCACTATTCGCAAATTGAGAGAGAGGTTTGCAGGAGCATTTATATGATACTAGATTAAGGCCCGATGCTATCGCATCGAGAGGATAGTGACACACCTCTTGCCATGTTAACCCTCAATACACACACACCTCCTCAACACACACTCCTCTCACCTTTCACCATCTCCACTCACATCCACTCACTCTTTCACTCCACATACGACCCTTTCTCTCACTCCGTCTCTCATACTCACACTGTCATCGTCGCTGCTCCATGATCCCCGACATTTTCTTCCGCCGGCGCCATCCTGGATCCCGACGTTGTCCACGCCGGCGACATGTTCTTGAGGCCATGCCATCTTGAGTATTCTGAAATCCTGCGAGTGGACATTAGTGGAGATAGTGAAAGGTGAGAGGAGTGTGTGTTGAGGAGTGGTGTGTTGAGGGTTAACATGGCAAGAGGTGTGCTGTGACGTCACCAGTTACAACTGGACGGAAGTTGTTACAACCCGGAAGCTGCTTAGCGCATTTATTATAGTAGATTAAGGCCCGATGCTATCGCATCGAGAGGATAGTGACACACCTCTTGCCATGTTAACCCTCAATACACACACACCTCAACACACCACACCGCCTCAACACACACTCCTCTCACCTTTCACCACCTCCACTCACGTCCATTCACTCTTTCACTCCACATACGACCCTCTCACTCCGTCTCTCATACCCACACCGTCATCGTCGCTGCTCCACGATCCCCGACATCTTCTTCCGCCGGCGCCATCCTGGATCCCGACATTGTCCACGCCGGCGACATGTTCTTGCGGCCATGCCATCTTGAGTATTCTGAAATCCTGCGAGTGGACATTAGTGGCTCACCATTGTTATTTTGAAACACGACTGCTACTTCACTGACAGTGGGATTATTGTAGCGTCGAGGGTCTTGAGTACGGTCTTGTTTAATAGCCATAGTGATGTTTGGCATGACAGTTCCGTTTTGTAGAGATTTAATTTTTTCTTGTTCTTCCACATCACGTAACATTTGATAAGCTTCCACAAAAGGATTAATAGTTTGGATTTGAAGGGCAATAATGTTCATCAATGTAGGATGACATTTTTGATTTTCTTTACATCGTAAGCGTTGTTCGTTTGCGGTAGTGGTATCGAGAATGTAAAGTTGGGCAAATGCGCGTTGCTGGTCATCTGAGGGATGTAGTGTTCCAGTTCTATGATAGATCTGGCCATGTATGCGGAAACAGTATGGGCCATATCCAGGAGGTGGTGAAATATTTGCACCCATGGAGGCAAAAGCAAAGGAACTGTTAATACTTCGAATATTATCCATGAAATTTTTGCTAAATTCACTTTGCCCTTTCAGCAAACGTGTAAAGACATCAGGATATTGTAGTATGGGTACATGGACTTTACCCTTCTGACAGGAGAGCGTAAAGTTGTTATCAGAAGGTATCTCTGCTACAAAATGCAAAGCTTCGCAATGCTCACATACATGGGTCATGTCACCACAGCTGTGTTCGGTAATACTATTTTCATCATTAGTGAAAATGTGAGGTTGTAGTAGAAGTGCATGTCCAACCGATGGGGTGCGCCTAGTTTTGAGACCATCGTATATTTGTCTTGGTTGCACTTTCTGCGGGCTAACTGCAGCTTGTATGTGAAGAAACTGTGCGTTGGTATTGACTAATGGTGGTATTGATAGGGCAGAAACAGATTGCTTATTAGTTATGTCAGTGAACGGCATATAGGATTAAGTGTGGTAGTAACTTGTTCCACATGCTGATGTGGAAGCATCCTGTTGTGAGTCTAATAATAATGATGAGGAAGAGGCCGTCTGATGTCGGCGGTGATGGCGTGTAGAGGCTTCTTCAGCCAATGTAATAGATTTAGAGTTAGGGGATTCGTGTGTGAGACGACGGCGTTTATAAGCCTTAATCTTCTCAAGGCGATGGTGTTTTTCCTCAGGAGTCTCATTAGCACGGCGTTGTTTTTGTCGTACTGCTAAAGCTGCTTTCCTTTCACTGGCATTGGCATACTTTTTGTTATGACTCATGTTGGCACAGGTAAAGGAGTCTATTTGGCAGTTATCTGGCAGTGAAGAAGGCGTCCTGGAGTATTGTAGAGTAAACAGATACTAATTGACCCTGTAATTGCCCAGCAGTAGTTATGAAGTGGTAGTGGCAAATTGGCCCTGTAATTAGACACCGGCAGAGGAGCAAGGCAGCAGTAGTTATGGCGGTAGTTGAAAATTACGACTGGAGAAGTGCGGCCGGTTGGTAATAAAGAGAGGCAAGGTAGTCAAGACTGATGGAGTGGAATTACCAGCAGGGCACATAGCAGATGTCCAGACATGCTACAAGTACCTCGGAATCCCACAGGGATAGGGTAACCATGATGAGGAGGCAATGAAAGAAGCAACATCCAAATACCATCAAAGTGTAAGACAGGTCCTGAAGAGCCAGCTCAAATGGGAAGAAAAAAATTTGCGCCATCAATACATATGCCCTGCCAGTTATCAGATACCCTGATGGAATTGTGGGCTGGCCAAAAGAAGAGATGGAAGCCGCTGCATGGGATGTACCATCGACAGATAATGGAGAATCTGACATGGAGAAGCTGACATGGAGAAATCCTACCAATGGCTCAAGAAAGCTAGACTCCGAGACAGCACAGACGCACTAATCATAGCAGCACAAGAGCAAGCACTAATTAACCAAGTTACCATGATGGGCTAATAAACAGAAGCTCTTAATCACTGAGAATGGTGTGCTGCCCCCGATTTTTTGGGACATAAGTGAATAATTTCTGTTTAAACAATATGAATTATGGAGATATGCAGTATAGGTCTAAAGAAATGAGTAGTATTTTGTACACAGGATGGTGCTGTAACGCTTACCTTTGGGTCCAGTCCAAGCCCAGCACGTGCCAATATGATCGCTAAAGAAATATTTCTCAAAGCAGCAGACCACTTATAACTGATTTGCACTTGATCTGTGATGAATGGAATATTTCGTATAAGGAAGCCAGCAAGTAACATACCTATGAAGAAAAACAACCTGTATTACAACATTTTAAGAATGGGCGATTCATCATTTTCGCACTTTTGTTTTTTTCCTCCCTTTCTTCCAAGAGTAATAACTTATTTACTTTTATGTTGTAATAGCTGTATGGGGTTTATTTTTTGCAGGATTAGTTGTAGTTTTGAATGTCACCATCCATTTTACCATACAATGTGCTGGACGGGGTCGGGGGGTGGGATTTCAAACGTGATAAAATGGTGAAATAAAAATGCAATTCTGCCACGGACTTTTGTGTTTTGTTTTTAAGCTGTCCATTGCACCACAAAATGACCTGGAAGTAAGATTCTCCAGGTAAGTTATATTACAACAGTACCAATCACCTGGCACTAGAGGAGGAAATTAAAGGGGAAAAAAAAAAAAAAAAAAGGTCCTCATTGAGGTTCCAGGACAAACCGAAAAAGAGGGGTATTTACATTCCCCTATTTTAGTTAAGAAAATAGTTGTGATCTTCAGGACCATAATAAACCTGAAGAAACTAATCATATTCTTAACAATCAGATCGTTTAAAATGGAGACTAAACGATCATCCATAAAACTTCTATTTCCAGATTGCTATATGGCAGTCATGTATTTAAAGGATGCAAATTATCATGTTCCAGTTCATGTGGAACACCAGAGATTCCCAAGGGTAGCTCTCAGCACAAAGGGACAGATCAAGCATTTTCAGTTTTGGGCCTTTCACTTCTGCTTGTCGATGGCCCCTCGGATTTTTGCTAAAATTGTAGCCGAGATGACAGTTCACCTTTGGAAGAAAGATTCACTGGCGATACCTTACCTCGACAATTTCTTGATTGTTGGCAGATCCGTCGAGCACTGTGGGATTCCGATTTCAAAAATCAGAGATACCTTGACACATTTAAGTTGGCTATTCAATCAAGAAAGTAGAGAGAGTATAGATTTTTGTTGGTCTTCTACTAGACACACTAAGAGTTATCTCCCAGAGGTGAAGGAGGTTTGGGCGTCTTGCCAGGTGTTGAAATTAATAAACAATCCGATCATACCTCTGAGGAAGGCAATGCCTTTGTTAAGAACACACTCGTGTTAAAATGGGATATCCTGTTAAACAAGTATTCATTGAAAGGTCAGTTAAATAAAAAAGTAGTTAGTTTTACAACAACCATCTCAGTCTCTCTTCTGGTAGTTACAGGCAGAAAACCTGTCTAGAGGATTTTCCTTCATGAATCAGATTTCTCGGGTCATTACAATAGATACAAGCCCTCAAGGATGGGGTGCACATCTGGGGATCTCCTGGTCCAGGACCAATGAATGAAGAAAAATCTGATTTCTCCACCCTAAATAAGCTCTTACCAGTAAGAAAGTCATTAAGAGAGTTACTTCCGTCCATACAAGGTCAACATGTGAGAATCCTGTAAGACAACAGGGTAACTGTCACCTACATAAACTATCAAGGGGCAACAAAGTCCAGATCGCTAATGAGTGTGTCCAATCAGATCTATGGGATTGTGGAGTGCCACCTCTCATCCCTAACAGCTCTTCACATAAAGGGGGAATAAAATTGCTGGGTGGACTATCAAAAGTCGCGTCCATCTGAAGCAGAAGAAATGGACTTTGAATCAATGTTTGGTCAGAATGTGGACCTATGGGAGCTCTCTTACATAGATCATGTTGCAGACAGGCAGAATAGCAAGTCAAGAAGATCTTGTTCAAAAATTGTGAATGCAGTCTAGCCTATGCTCCCCCCCCCCCTATTGTGTTGATTTCATCAGTTCTGAAAAAGATCAGGGAAGACCGAACAAGGGTAATCCTCAGCGATATTTTGGCCAGAGAGGTGTGGGTTTTCATGGATGAGGACGACGTACATTGCCAAGACACGAGTAATGGCGGAGATTCAAGACCTGCTGTCTCAGGATCCAATTCTACATCCTCAAGTGTCCAACTGGCATTGGACAGCATGGCATATTAAAAAGAACCTACAAGAAGATAGAGCGTTTTTGTCAAATTTGATCTTGACATTACTGCAGAATAGTAAAACGTATCAACAAGAATCTATAGCAGGACTTGTCGAAAATTTCTGATTAACTCATTGGCAGATATAAAAGGATGGAACACCGGTCAAAGTCATTTTGAAATTCCTCCGGAATGGATTAGGACAAAGTCTGCTCAAATATACTGTTAGGGTACGTTTCCGCATGGTTCTTTTGCTTATCTTTCATGAGTGTTGTCGTGGGTTCTGGAAAATCCTATCTCTTGTAAGAAATTCCATCTTTTTCTTTGAAATAAGTGGCAAGACCATTAGAGCTGAAATTGATAAACTTCGACGCTGACCCCAAAGATAATGTACTCGCTCTTCTACCTGAAAATACCTTGATAAAAAATACAGATCAATCCATGGAATATGAAGCTATGAGAAGAATGGCTTTTAGTCTCACCCAGTTTTACTCAACTCTTTATGCAGATTTATTGTATATGTGAAATTGTGCATGAATTTGAACATATGTTTTAGGCTTCATTTGGACGCACTTGTATTATTCATGCTTTTCACGAATACAACACATACCCATTATAAGTAATGGGGCTGTTCACATATCAGTGTTTTTTTCACGAATTATACAGGTGCTTCTCACAAAATTAGATCATCGTCAAAAAGTTAATTTATGTCAGTTCTTCAATACAAAGAGTGAAACTCATTATTTAGAGACATTACAAACAGAGTGATCTATTTCAAGTGTCTATTTCTGTTAATGCTGATGATTATGGCTTACAGCCAACGAAAACCCAAAAGTCATTATCTCAGTAAATTAGAATACTTTATAACACCAGCTTTAAAAAGGATTTTAAAATCCGAAAGGTTGGCCTACTGAAATGTTCAGTAAATGCACTTAATACTTGGTCGGAGCTCCTTTTGCATCAAATAATGCATCAATGCGGCATGGCAAGGAGAAGATCAGCCTGTGGCACTGCTGAGATGTTATGGAAGCCCAGGTTGCTTTGATAGCAGCCTTCAGCTTGTCTGCATTGTTGAGTTTGGTGTCTCTCATCTTCCTCCTGACAATACCCCATAGATTCTCTATGGGGTAAATATGCGGTTAAGGTCAGTCGAGTTTGCTGGACAATTAAGCACAGTGATACTGTTGTTTTTAAACCAGGTACCGGTACTTTTGTCAGTGTGGACAGGTGCCAAGTCCTGCTGGAGAATTAAATTTCCATCTCCAATAAGCTTGTTGGCAAAGAGAAGCATGAAGTGCTCTAAAATTTCCTGGTAGACAACTGCACTGACTTTGGTCTTGATAAAACACAGTGGACCTACACCAGCAAATAACATGGCTCCCTAAACCATCACTGATTGTGGAAACTTCACACTAGACCTCAAACAGCTTGGATTGTGTGCCTCTCCACTCTTCCTCCAGAATCTGGGACTTCGATTTCCAAATGAAATGCAAAATTTACTTTCATCTGAAAACAACACCTTGGACCACTGAGCAACAGTCCAGTTCTTTTTCTCCTTGGCCCAGCTAAGATGCTTTTGGCATTGTCTATTGGTCACGAGTGGCTTGACACAAGGAATACGACACTTGTAGCCAATGTCCTGGATACGTCTGTGTGTGGTGGCTCTTGAAGCAATGACTCCATTAGCAATGAATTGCCCCAAAATTTTGGAATGGCCTTTCCTTAATCCTTTCAAGGCTGCAGCTATTCCGGTTGCTTGTGCTCCTTTTCCTACCACACTTTTTCCTTCCATCCAATTTTCCATTAATATACTTAGATACAGCACTCTGTGAACAGCCAGCTTCTTTAGCAATGACCTTTTGTGGCTTACCCTCCTTGTGGAGTGTATCAATGACTGCCTTCTGGACATCTGTCTAGTCAGCAGTCTTCCCCATGATTGTGGAGCCTACTTAGACTAAGGGACCTTTTTAAATGTTTAGGAAACTTTTGCAGGTGTTTTTTCATTAATAATTCTAATTTACTGAGATAATAACTTTTGGTTTTCATTGGCTGTAAGCCATAATCATCAATATTAACAGAAATAAACACTTGAAATAGATCACTGTTTGTAATAACTCAATATAAGATATGAGTTTCCCTTTTTGCATTGAACTGAAATATATTAACTTTTTGATGATATTCTAATTTAGTGAGAAGCACCTGTATGTCTGCTCAAAGCTCATTTTTTCCAGGAAATGTGCCAATACAAGTCTATTGCTCTAGGATAGGGGAAGCTTTGCAATTTATTTATCCTTCTGTGAAAAAACACAGGTGACACCCTAATGGTAAAAATGGACAGATGAACCAAACACTGATAACAACATTGGTACCATTTTTATCATGGAAGTGTGAATGAGGCTTTACATAGATTCTCAAGTATTAGGAATGTGTTCTTAGTTAAAGTGTAACTGCATTTTCATAAAACTGTTGACAATGAGACTGTCCAAGTGCCAAGTTCCCCACCATTAACCCCTTCATAACCAAGCCTATTTTGACCTTAATGACCTGGCCATTTTTTTGCAATTCTGACCAGTGTCCCTTTATGAGGTAATAACTCAGGAACGCTTCAACGGATACTAGCGATTCTGAGAACGTTTCTTCGTGACATATTGGGCTTCATGTTAGTGGTAAATTTAGGTCGATAATTTTTGCATTTATTTGTGCAAAAAACAGAAATTTGGCGAAAATTTTGAAAATTTCACCATTTTCAAATTTTGAATTTTTATTCTGTTAAAACAGAGTTATGTGACACAAAATAGTTAATAAATAACATTTCCCACATGTCTACTTTCCATCAGTACAATTTTGGAAACATTTTTTTTTGTTAGGAAGTTATAAGGGTTAAAAGTTGACCAGCGATTTCTCATTTTTACAACAAAATTTACAATACCATTTTTTTTTTTTTTTTTTTTTTTTTAGGGACCACCTCACATTTGAAGTCACTTTGAGGGGTCTATATGGCAAAAAATACCCAAAAGTGACACCATTCTAAAAACTGCACCCCTCAAGCTACTCAAAACCACATTCAAGAAGTTTATTAACCCTTCAGGTGCTTCACAGGAACTAAAGCAATGAGGAAGGAAAAAATGGACATTTTAGTTTTTCCAACAAAAATTTTCTTTTAGCATCAATTTTTTTCATTTTCACATGGGTAACAGGATAAAATGGATCCTAGAATTTGTTGGGCAATTTCTCCTGAGTACACCGATACCTCATATGTGGTCATAAACCACTGTTTGGACGCACGGTAGGATCCGGAAGGGAAGGAGCGCCATTTGACTTTTTGAACGGAAAATTAGCTCCAATCATTAGCGGACACCATGTCGCGTTCAGAGAGACCCTGTGTGCCTAAACATTGGGGCTCCCCCACAAGTGACCCCATTTTGGAAACTAGTCCCCCCAAGGAACTTATCTAGATGTGTGGCGAGCACTTTGAACCCCCAAGTGCTTCACAGAAGTTTATAACGCAGAGCAGTGAAAATAAAAAATCATTTTTTTCCTCAAAAAATTATTTTTAGCCCACAATTTCTATTTTCACAAGGATAACGGCATAAATTGGACCCCAAAAGTTGTTGTCCAGTTTGTCCCGAGTACGCTGGTACCCCATATGTGGGGGGGGGCCCACAGTTTGGGCACACGTCGGGGCTCGGAAGGGAAGTAGTGACGTTTTGAAATGCCGACTTGAAGGAATGGTCTGCGGGCGTCATGTTACGTTTGCAGAGCCCCTGATGTTCATAAACAGTGGAAACCCCCCACAAGTGACCCCATTTTGGAAACTAGACCACGCAAGGAACTTATCTAGATGTGTGGTGAGCACTTTAAACCCCCAGGTGCTTCACTGAAGTTTATAACGTGGAGCCGTGAAAATAAAAAATCATTTTTTTCCGCAAAAATAATTTTTTTAGCCCCCAATTTTTTATTTTCCCAAGAGTAAAAGGAGAAATTAGACCCCCAAACTTGTTGTGCAATTTTTCCTGAGTACGCTGATACCCCAAATGTGGGGGTAAACCACTGTTTGGGCACACGTCGGGGCTCAGAATGGAGGGCGCACTGTTTGACTTTTTGAACGCAAAATTGGCTGGAATAAATGGTGGCGCCATGTCGCGTTTGGAGACCCCGTGATGTGCCTAAACAGTGGAAACCCCTCAATTGTAACTCCAAACCTAACCCCAACACACCCCTTGTCAAGCTTGCGCCTTGGCTGATTGACGCAAGCCGGGGGTTTGTGGCCCCACTGAGCCACAAACCAGACTACCCTGGAAGGGGCGTGACTACGACAGCTACTTTGGTCTTCACTGGAGCCTCTGATGGTGAGGTCAAGCTTGTGCGGCAGATAGCTGTCAGGTGCCACTCCAGGGTGGTGTCTGGCTGTGGATGCTGATCTCACTCGGGGACAAGTCACTTGGATAGATAGAAGCTACAGACAGGCAGGCAGGTAGACATGACAGGCACGGCTGAGACACTGGGCAAGCAGAAGTGGCTTCGAGACACTAGGCAAGCAGGCGTGGCTCGGAGACACAGGGCAAGCAGACACGGCTTGGAGACACAGGGCAGGGAGGTGTGGTGTGCAAAGGAACAGGTAGGGTCCTGTTCACACAGCAGGAGCGGGTACTGACTGGAAGGAATGGAATATGGAGGAACAGGTAGGGTCCTGTTCAAATAGGAGGTGCAGGTACGGGTACGGAAAGGAGAGTGGAATATGAGCATGAGTGCGGAGTAGGCGGAGCCGCAAGAGTGCGGAGTAGGCGGAGCCGCAAGAGTGCGGAGTAGGCGGAGCCGCAAGAGTGCGGAGTAGGCGGAGCCGCAAGAGTGCGGAGTAGGCGGAGCCGCAAGAGTGCGGAGTAGGCGGAGCCGCAAGAGTGCGGAGTAGGCGGAGCCGCAAGAGTGCGGAGTAGGCGGAGCCGCAAGAGTGCGGAGTAGGCGGAGCCGCAAGAGTGCGGAGTAGGCGGAGCCGCAAGAGTGCGGAGTAGGCGGAGCCGCAAGAGTGCGGAGTAGGCGGAGCCGCAAGAGTGCGGAGTAGGCGGAGCCGCAAGAGTGCGGAGTAGGCGGAGCCGCAAGAGTGCGGAGTAGGCGGAGCCGCAAGAGTGCGGAGTAGGCGGAGCCGCAAGAGTGCGGAGTAGGCGGAGCCGCAAGAGTGCGGAGTAGGCGGAGCCGCAAGAGTGCGGAGTAGGCGGAGCCGCAAGAGTGCGGAGCAGGCGGAGCCGCAAGAGTGCGGAGCCGGCGGAGCCGCAAGAGTGCGGAGCCGCAAGAGTGCGGAGCCGCAAGAGTGCGGAGCCGCAAGAGTGCGGAGCAGGCGGAGCCGCAAGAGTGCGGAGCCGGCGGAGCCGCAAGAGTGCGGAGCCGCAAGAGTGCGGAGCCGCAAGAGTGCGGAGCCGCAAGAGTGCGGAGTAGGCGGAGCCGCAAGAGTGCGGAGTAGGCGGAGCCGCAAGAGTGCGGAGTAGGCGGAGCCGCAAGAGTGCGGAGTAGGCGGAGCCGCAAGAGTGCGGAGTAGGCGGAGCCGCAAGAGTGCGGAGTAGGCGGAGCCGCAAGAGTGCGGAGAGAAGCTGCAGAAAGAGGTTCTGCAGCGACAGCAGGAGCGGAGCAAAAACTGAACCACAAGGTCTGCGGAGAGAAGCTGCAGCAAGAAGCTCTGCAGCAGCAGAGAAGACAGAGCTGCAAGGCTGCCGAGGCACAGACAGAGCTGCAAGGCTGCCGAGGCACAGACAGAGCTGCAAGGCTGCCGAGGCACAGACAGAGCTGCAAGGCTGCCGAGGCACAGACAGAGCTGCAAGGCTGCCGAGGCACAGACAGAGCTGCAAGGATGCAGAGGCACAGACAGAGCTGCAAGGATGCAGAGGCACAGACTGGGAGGACACAAGGAAAGACAAAGCAGGGAAGGAAGCCAAAGACAAGGAGGCAGGGGTAGGACAGAGTTCAGACAAGGTACAGGGACAAAGACTCAAGGACCAGGATATTCAGCCTTCTGGCAGGCGGACAGGGAAGTACCAGACAAGGTACACAGACAAAGCTAGGACAAGACAGGGACCAGGATATAGCCTCCTGGCGGGCAACCAGAGTGTGGAAGACAAAGCTAGGAGTAAAGCCTCTCAGAGAAGGCAAGACATAGGACAGGGCCTGGCTACTTCAGCAGCAAGGAGCTAACTGAGTTTGAGACATTGCACAGGCAAGGGTTAGTTGGTGTGGCGGAACTAAATAGTCAAGGGCTCATCGTGATTGGTCAGGGACAGATTACAAAGGTGCACCTCGACTGCATAAGAACCAGAGAGTTCTGGCGCCGCCCCCCTATACACACATAGCTTGGAAGCATACAGGAGAGCAGAGGCACGGAGCGCAGGGCTAGCAACAGACAGAATTCACAGCATGGCTTGAAGCAGTAAGTAAGTTGGTGTGCGGGGGATGGGAGGCTATGCAGTGATGCCAGCAGGGTTGTTACACCCCTAACCCTAATTCATAACCCTAACCAAAACCCTAACCCCAACACACCCCTAACCCTAATCCCAACTCTAACCCTAACCACAAGCCTAACCCTAATCCCAACCTCAACCCACCCCTAACATTAACTCTAAGTCCAACCCTAACCCTAATTCCAACTCTGACCCTAATTCTAACCCTAATGGAAAAATAGAAATATTTTCTTTATTTTATTATTTGTGCCTACCTATGGGGGTGATAAAGGATGGGTTTATTTACTATTTTTATTTTATTTTGATCACTATGAGATTTTATCACAGTGATCAAAATGAATGAATGAATAAATGAATGAATGAATCTGCAGCACGACGGGCGCCATTTCCCAAGATGGCGGCGCCCATGATCTGGGACGGTGGGACACTGGGAAGGCCAGAGGGACATAGGAGGTACCGGGGGGAGGGGAGCAGATGTTAACGGCGGCGGCAGATTGCCGTGTCCGATCGGCCCCATCAGTCATGGGGGAGGAGGGGGGGTCGGATCTCGGTCTCCAGCCATCGCAGATGCTATTGCAGCATCGGCCATAGCTGGATTGTAATATTTCACCAAATTTCATTGGTGAAATATTACAATCGCTCTGATTGGCTGTTAAAAGCGAAACAGCCAATCAGAGCGATCATAGCCCTAGGGGGGCTAAGCCACCCCCCCTGGGGTGAAGCACAAAGGGTCCTGTGCCTGCGGGTCGGGTGACCTTTGAGTGACCCTGGTCACCCGACCCGCAGGAACGCGATCCCCCCGTGACACAGCATATGCATCACAGGTCGGATTGTCACCAACTTTCATGACACATACCTTGTGTCAAAGGTCGGGAAGTAGACACAAAGTAGAGGGTCAAATGCACCCAGCTGAACATTGCACACCTCAGAGACAAAACAGAAGATCAATAGAAAGCCTGTGAGCCCGTCTTCAGTATAGAGTAAAGCAACACTTGGCTGAACGCATTTGCTCTTTCATTTCAGCAGTCAGTGGGGGTCTCAGCACTCAAACCACCATCAATTTAACTCCTTAGCGACAGAGCCAGTTTGCAGCTTAAAGACCAGGCCAATTTTTACAATTCTGACCACTGTCACTTTATGAGGTTATAACTCTGGAACGCTTTAATGGATCCCGCTGATTCTGAGACTGTTTTTTTCGTGACATATTGTACTTCATGTTAGTGGTAAAATGTCTTCGATAAGTCTTGTGTTTATTTATGAAAAAAACGGAAATATGGCGAAAATTTTGAACATTTTGCAATTTTAAAACTTTAAATTTTTATGCCCTTATATCAGAGAGATGTGTCACACAAATTTCTTAATAAATAACATTTCCCACATGTCTACTTTACATCAGCACGATTTTGGAAGCAAAATTTTTTTTAGTTAGGAAGTTATAAGGGTTAAAAGTTGACCAGCTATTTCTCATTTTTACAACAAAATTTACAAAACCATTTTTTTTTTTAGGGACCACATCATATTTAAAGTCATTTTGAGGGGTGTACATGACAGAAAATACCCCAAAGTGGCACCATTCTAAAAACTAGACCCCTCAAGGTGCTCAAAACCACATTCAAGAAGTTTATTAACCCTTTACGTGCTTCACAGGAACTAAAGCAATGTGGAAGGAAAAAATTAACATTTAACTTTTTTTGCAAAAAATTTACTTCAGAATCAATTTTTTTTATTTTCACAAGTGTTAAAAGAGAAAATCAACCACAAAATTTGTTGTACAATTTCAACTGAATACGCCGATACCCCATATGTGGGGGTAAACCACTTTTTCAGCACACGGCACAGCTCGCAAGTGATGGAGCGCCGTTTGACTTTTTCAACGCAGAATTGGCTGGAATTGAGATCGGATGCCATGTTGCGTTCGGAGAGCCCTTAATGTGCCTAAACAGTGGAAACCGCCAACAAGTGACCCCATTTTCGAAACTAGACCCCTTGAGGAACTTATCTAGATGTGTGGTGAGCACTTTGAACCTTCAAGTGCTTCACAGAAGTTTATAACGTAGAGCCGAGAAAATAAAAAACATTTTTTTTCCCACAAAAATGATCTTTTCGCCCCCAAATTTTTATTTTTACAAGGGTAACAGGAGAAATCATACCCCCACAGTTGTTGTGCGATTTGTCCTGATTACGCTGATACCCCATATGTGGGGGGAACCACTGTTTGGGCGCATAGGAGAACTTGGAAGGGAAGGAGTGCCATTTTGGAATGCAGACTTTGATGGAATGGTCTGCGGGCGTCATATTGCGTTTGCAGAGCCCCTGATGGGCTTAAACAGTGGAAACCCCCCACAAGTGACCCCATTTTGGAAATTAGACTCCCAAGGAGCTTATCTAGATGTGTGGTGAGCACTTTGAACCTCCAAGCGCTTCACAGAAGTTTATAAACACAGAGACGTGAAAATAGTCTTTTTTATTTCCACAAAAGTGATTTTTTAGACCCCAATATAGACCCCCAAAGTTGGTAAATAGTGGAAACCCCTCAATTCTTGCTCCAACCCTAACCCCAACACACCCCTAACCCTAATCCCAACCCTAACCCTAATCCTAGTTCGCCCTAACCCTAACCCTAGCCCTAATGGAGAACTGAAAAAAAAAAAAAATATTTTCTTTATTTCGTTATGTTGGCCTAACTAAGGGGGTGATAAAAGGGGGTGTTATGTACTATTTTTTTTATTTTGATCACTATGATAAGTTTATCATAGTGATCAAAATGAATGAATGGAATCTGCCAGCCGGAGTCGGCAGATTCCCTGCGGGCGCACTGTGCATGCGCCCGCCATTTTCTTCCGGATCCAAGATGGCGGCGCCCACCGGAGGACGCGGGACCACCGGGAGGGGACCCTGGACCACAGAGAGGTACCGGGGGGGGGGGAATCGGGGACCCTAGTTCTCTCTCCTCTGATGTGCGATCACATCAGAGGAAAGAGAAATTTAATGCAAAATCGCGGGTTTTTTTTTTTTTTTTGCGGTCGCCGTTATAGGGTTAATAACGGCGATCGCAAAAGCGGGGTCAGTAAAAACCGACCGATTCATGTTCTCTGGGGTCTCGGCTACTCCCAGCTGCCGAGACAACGGAGAAAATCTGACACTGGGGGGCGCTATTCACTTTCTCCACAGCGCCGTGAATTAGCGGCGCTGTGGTTTAACTAATTACCACCGTTAAAAGGCGTATCGGCGATCGCTAAGGGGTTAAACCTTCTGACAGGTCTTCTGACCAGTCAACAATGGTTGTTTATTTACACATGTATATCCATATAACAAATTGGAAAATCATTAAAAAAATATGCTGTATATATTATAGAAGGATAAGTGGTCAACTTGTACATACCAAGCAGCGGAGGCAATGGAGGTAGATTTCTTATCTTAACAAGACCGACAAGTTTGCCCCCAATAAAAGCAGCAAGAAGTAGAGCTAGAATTCCAAACAGATTTCCACCAGGTAAACACTCGGGACCAGTTATTGACCATATGACAGCCCAGACTAGTACGATCATAGTTACTGCAAACAGAAAATATAAGTACAGTCTCAATCATCAGTCACAAAACTGGAAAATGTACAATAAGATATAATATTGAATGTTACTTATATCTGTGTACCATTGGTAACAATAAGGGGAAGAAGCCCTTGAGGAGGACAAGCACAAAACTTCTTTATTCTCAGACATGCTTTGGTTGTAGAATCCTGATGGGGGGGAAGGATTTCACTGTTTATCAGTGCACTTTGTTCATTAGGAGGTGCCCCATCAGTTGTCTTTGTTGTATCCAGCTTCTCACCCTAGAGAGGAACAGAAACCACATTATATAATGTAGGAACCCGCTCTGAACTAGGAGTTTATGCTCCACCATCACCAGCATGATCATTTAGTCTATATCTGAGGCTGTGTGCCCATGTTGCGTTTCCGCGGCGCTTTTAGATGCGCGTTTCTGCCGCGGAAACGCTTAAGAAAAGCATCCCATGTTATCATAATTGAATCCGCACATGTTGTGCTAATGGTGCGTTTTTTTCCGCTGCGGAAACGCTTAGCGGAAAAAAATGCACCATGTTCACTTAGGCTGTGTGCCCACGTAGCGTTTTTTAAGCATTTCTGCAGCGCTATTAGACAAGTGATTCTGCTGCAGAAACGCTTAAGAAAAGCATCCAATTGATTTTTTAGTGAAAAACGCACATGTTGTGCCAATGGTGCGTTTTTAACCGCTGCGGAAACGCTTAGCGGTTAAAAACGCAGCATGTTCAATAATTTTGCGAAATCCCATGTGATTCCGCATACCATCAATTATATGGGCAAAAACGCTTAGGAAAACGCATGCAAGAACGCTTGACAAACGCTTACAAAGGCGCGTCAAAAAACGCATGCGTTTTCCCGGGAGCAGGGCGTGCGATTCTGCTCAGGTTTATTCTGCTTCAGAATCGCTACGTGGGCACATAGCCTAATTTTGCGGAAATGCGTGCGTTTCCGCATACAGTTGTATTGCAAAAACGCATAGGAAAACGCATGCTAAAACGCTTAACAAAAGTGTCAAGAACGCTTACAAAAGCGCGTCATAAAACGCATGCGGTTTCCCGGGAAGAGGGTGTGCGTTTCTGCTCAGGAATATTCTGCTTCAAAAAAGCAACGTGGGCACATAGCCTAAAAAGCAATTCTGACTTCCATTGGCTAACATATTATTTATAGTCATGACTGAGCTCTGATAAGGGAACTGTGCTAAATACAGTCATATGTTAAAGTTTGGGCACCCCTATTAATGTTAACCTTTTTTCTTTATAACAATTTTGGTTTTTGCAACAGCTATTTCAGTTTCATATATCTAATAACTGATGGACTCAGTTATATTTCTGGATTCAAATGAGGTTTATTGTACTAACAGAAAATGTGCAATCTGCATTTAAACAAAATTTGACCGATGCAAAAGTATGGGCACCCTTATCATTTTCTTGATTTGAACACTCCTAACTACTTTTTACTGACTTCCTGAAGCACTAAATTGGTTTTGTAACCTCATTGAGCTTTGAACTTCATAGCCAGGTGTATCCAATCATGAGAAAAGGTATTTAAGGTGGCCACTTGCAAGTAGTTCTCCTATTTGATTCTCCTATGAAGAGTGGCATCATGGGCTCCTCAAAACAACTCTCAAATGATCTGAAAACAAAGATTATTCAACATAGCTTTTCAGGGGAAGGATACAAAAAGTTGTCTCAGAGATTTAACCTGTCAGTTTCCACTGTGAGGAACATAGTAAGGAAATGGAAGAACACAGGTACAGTTCTTGTTAAGCCCAGAAGTGGCAGGCCAAGAAAAATATCAGAAAGGCAGAGAAGAAGAATGGTGAGAACAGTCAAGGACAATCCACAGACCACCTCCAAAGACCTGCAGCATCATCTTGCTGCAGATGTGTCACTGTGCATCGGTCAACAATACAGCGCACTTTGCACAAGGAGAAGCTGCATGGGAGAGTGATGTGAAAGAAGCCGTTTCTGCAAGCACGCCACAAACAGAGTCGCCTGAGGTATGCAAAAGCACATTTGGAAAAGCCAGTTACATTTTGGAAGAAGGTCTTGTGGACTGATGAAACAAAGATTGAGTTGTTTGGTCATACAAAAAGGCGTTATGCATGGAGGCTAAAAAACACAGCATTCCAAGAAAAACACTTGCTACCCACAGTAAAATTTGGTGGAGGTTCCATCATGCTTTGGGGCTGTGTGGCCAATGCCGGCACCGGGAATCTTGTTAAAGTTGAGGGTCGCATGGATTCAACTCAGTATCAGCAGATTCTTGACAATAATGTGCAAGAATCAGTGACGAAGTTGAAGTTACGCAGGGGATGGATATTTCAGCAAGACAATGATCCAAAACACCGCTCCAAATCTACTCAGGCATTCATGCAGATGAACAATTACAATGCTCTGGAATGGCCATCCCAGTCCCCAGACCTGAATATCATTGAACATCTGGGGGATGATTTGAAGCGGGCTGTCCATGCTCGGCGACCATCAAACTTAACTGAACTGGAATTGTTTTGTAAACAGGAATGGTCACAAATACCTTCATCCAGGATCCAGGAACTCATTAATAGCTACAGGAAGCGACTAGAGGCTGTTATTTTTTCAAAAGGAGGATCTACGAAGTATTAATGTCACTTTTATGTTGAGGTGCCCATACTTTTGCACCGGTCAAATTTTGTTTAAATGCAGATTGCACATTTTCTGTTAGTACAATAAACCTCATTTGAATCCAGAAATATAACTGAGTCCATCAGTTATTAGATATATGAAACTGAAATAGCTGTTGCAAAAACCAAAATTGTTATAAAGAAAAAAAAAAAAGGTTAACATTAATAGGGGTGCCCAAACTTTAACATATGACTGTATTTAAACAAATTTTACTAATGATAAGCAATATAGTTAAAATTATGGCTATTATAAAATATTTACATAAAAAAACCCACAAAAACAAACAAAAAAAAAACCCATCATATAATGGGGCATGGCACAGAGAGGACGAACACAAGGGGAGCTCCCTTCAGACCGTGTTCCTAGGGAAATAAATAAGCAATTTACAGCCTCCCGCATACCCTCCATTATGGGAAAGAAAGTTGAGATCACAGGTTAATCTGAGGGCCTCACCTCTGTCAGCATGTTTGGTATGCAGTGTTTCTTATCAGAGGGCTCCTCTTCCAGAGCAGATGCCAGGGCGACCTCAGCATGGAACAAGAAGCAGTCTTAACCCTCATCATGCCAGACAGCTCACGTCCGTAAGTAATGCATTAACTTCTCTCTCAATGTCGGCCTCACAAGAAAACAGCTCCTCGAGTCTCACTGTACTCTCACCAAAGCCCACATACAAAGCAGCGCTTGCTTTACAGGGGAATTTACCCCCCCAGCCACAGAGGATTCCGACATGGGGAATGCGATCATTGATTTGAAACACTGCGTTGAGTTTATCGCTACTAAACAAGACATGGAGCAATATATACACAGAGGCTGGAGAACGCATACAAAACGGAAATACATTCCCTCACTTCTAGCTTGTCACAGCACAGAGATTAGAGGAGGATGTCATACGAGTTGTGGGCCATCTGGGGCGGTCCGGTGCCTCCCATCTTCTAGCGATGACGTCCTCTTCTTTGCTTCCCGTTGCGGCTCTTGCGCAGGCGCACTGCTCTGCCCTTGTCGAGGGCAGAGCAGAGTACTGCAGTGTGCAGGCGCCGGGATAGGTCAGAGAGGTCCGGCGCCTGCCCACTGCAGTACCCTGCCCTCAACAGGGCAGAGCAGTGTGCCTGCGCCGAAGCCACGACAGGAAGCAAAGAGGACGTCATCGCTAGAAGATGGGAGGCGCCGGACCGCGACACCCATCGGACCCGGACCGCCCCTGGGTGAGTATAATATAACTCGTTTTTCTTCTCTTTCAGGTTACATCGGGGGCTTATCTACAGCATTACAGAATGCTGTAGATAAACCCCTGATGGCGGTGGCCGCAGCTTATATATGAAAAAATAGGTGACAGATTCCCTTTAATGTGCAAACCACCTTGTGGTGTCTGTAAAGACAACCTCCAATTAGGAACTTGCATGGGGATCGTGGAGCCCCAAATGCTAACATTTTGCATCACCACACAAAGATTTCTGTTGTATTTACATGCACTGAGTTGAGGCCATTAAACGAGCGCGATTGACAATATTGAGGTCATTCAATGCTTGTTCCATAGATTCTTTACACCAGCTGAGGAAGAGTGATGGAGACAGATAGTCCTCGAAACACTATAAAGAAGGTTCCATAGTGTACATATAGTGTAATGCACTCCCCATGGTTCTTGATAAGAGTATACTGCAGTCCCCCCCACAGAGTATAATGCATCCCTCTCAGGGTATAATGTAGCACCCTCAGCCTCCTCATACAGTATAATGCAGCCCCCTCATACAGTATGATGCAGCAAGTACACGTTGGACAGTTCTGTGGAGAACAGGCCATTTATCTTCTTGGCCTCAGCTTCTCTAGTGTATCTCCCTAGTCTTGCAGCGAGCGCTGTAAGCCTTTGTTTAACAGTCTAGTGCTTCAGTTGGGGGTCAGGCCTTTGTACTTGTCAAGCTTGGTCTTATTCATGATCTTTACACCCATCCTTCATTTCTGTTAGTTGGCCGACTTCCCTTCGTGTCACCTTGATCTTTGTCTCCAGTTCTTTTCCAAGGGGGGTACTCTTGTTCTTGCTGGTTGTGTAGCCAAGCATTTCCATGATTGCTGAGGCATCTTCTAGCACACTGTCTTGTGGTGTTTTTTGTTGAGCCTTGGCAGTCGATCTCTGATATTGATGGTATTTAGTTTATCTAAGGTCTTCTGTTTAAGATCAGCTGCAATGTTCTCCGGCTGAATGGCCGGAAGCACTTGTTAAATACTGCTGTCAGCATTTGACTAGTTAATAGCGCAGGCGGATCGCGATTCCGCCCGCAGCTATTGCGGGCACATGTTAGCTGTTTTGAAATGTCCCGGCTTTGAGGTGGGCACACCGCCAGAGCCCACATCAAAGAGGGGATACTGCCATCGGAAGTTCTATACTGTCCGATGGCAGTAAGGGGTTAAGCATATGGCATGATGTTAAAGTGCTTCTTAAAAGATTTGCCAAAAGTTTAAAAAAATAAATAAAATACTAAAAAGGCAGAGAATGTGGAAACTTTAACTAATTTGATGAATCCTCCTCCTCTGCTTCAATGCCACACCTTCGGCACCCTTATCTAACTTTCTGACTTTTCCTGTGGCGATGACATGCCAACAAACTGTAAAATGCACACCCCATAGTACTCCACATAATATAATGTGCCCCACAGTTCTCCATATAGTATAATACACTTCCTATAGTCCTCCATATATTAAAATACACTGCTCAGTCCTCCATATAGTATAATACACTCCTCATAGTCCTCCATAAATTAAAATACACTGCTCAGTCCTCCATATAGTATAATACACTCCTCATTCCTCCATATAGTATAATACACTACTCAGGCCTCCATATAGTATAATACACTCCTCAGGCCTCCATATAGTATAATGTAGAATGTAAGTCCGCAAGGACAGGGTACTATCCCCTTTGTACCTGTCTGTCATTGTAAATTTGTTTATCTATAACTTTGTATGTAACCCCCCTTCTCATGTACAGCACCATGGAATTAATGGCTCTATATTATTATTATTATTATTATTAATACACTCCTCAGCCCTCCATATAGTATAATACACTCCTCATAGTGCTCCATATACTATAATGCACCTCCATAGTCATCCATGTAGTACAATTCACTTCCCATAGTATACCGCACCCCATAGTTCCTCATATAATGTATTCCCATAGTCCTCGATACAGTATAATGCAGCCACCCCATAGAGTATAATGCAGCCCCACCATACAATATAATGTAACCCCCAATAGATTATAATGCAGCCCCTCCATAGAACATATGGTAGCCCCCTCAGAGTATAATGCAGCCTCCATTGAATAAAATGCAGCTCCTCCATAGAACATATGGTAGCCCCCTCAAAGTATAATGCAGCCTCCATTGAATATAATGCAGCCCCCTCATATAATATAATGTAGTCCCTCCATAGAATACAATGTAACCCTCCTCATATGGTATAATGCAGCCCCCCATAGAGTATAATGTAGCCCCCCATAGAATATAATGCATCCCCCCATAGAATACAATGTAGCCCCCTCAGAGTATGATGCAATCACCCCTCACAGAATAAAATATAATACAGCCCCCATAGAATATAACACAGCCCACCTCCGCATAGAATATAATGTAGCCCCATCAAAGAGTATGATGCAATCCTCCCTCATAGAATATAATGTAGCCCCCTCCCCCCCCCCCAAGAATGTCCCCACAGTCCAGTACTCATGCACTGATATATTTAATTTAAAAAAAAAACAAAAAAAAACAGTCCTCACCTCTCCTCGTGCCCCACGCTGCTCCCGGCTCAGCTCTGGTCAGCAGTTGCACAGCCCTGCACACAGTGGGTGCACGATGACGTGTCAGACAGAGGGGAATGATGGGACGCTGTCTCCTCCATCATTGCTTTGAATTGCACCGGCGTCATAGACGCCGGTATAGTTGAATGCTGAACGGGAAGGGGGGGGGGGGTCGGCACTGGCGGCAAGCGGGCCCCCCTGACTCGCGGGCCCCATAGCAGCTGCGTGATGTGCCGCTATTAGCGGCACACCACTGGCTGGGAGCCCCTCGGCAGCTCCCTGGTCTGCCTGACACTAACGCCAGCCCTGCCTCCCCGCTCAACAATGGCTAACCCTATAATCACCCTGTTACTCCCTATCTATCAAGAAACAATGTCTGGTCATACCACAGGACTAAATCCACCAAGATATCCATGTCCAACCGGATAGTGGATACCATGTGTAAAAGGTACAAGCGGTGGTTAGGAGGGGTGGAGGGCAGAAGGGAAAGGGTTTATTAAAGGCGCTCAGGGGTGAAAGTGACAAAATTCTGATAAAGGACCCCTGTCCTAAAACAATCATACAAATATTTCACCTGAATACCATTCAATAGATGACCAATAGGCAGATCACTGCCAAAAGAATTATAAATATAATTTCACTAAACAGTAAGATAGATAAATCACTCCAGGGATTACCAGTAGGCTTTAATCCAGTGTAACTTGCCCTCAGACATCCCTACTAAATTGTCCCTACCTTGCTGCGGCGGTTGGCAGTGCCCTAACTTGTACGCAATGTGGCACCCCCGCTCAATGGTGGCTCACCCTCGCTTCTCCTATATACTCTCCCTCCAACTGTCTGTTTTGATCAAAAGAGGGGAGTGAGGGAAACGTCAGAAGAGGGTGAGAGAGACAAAGGCATGGCGCTTTATGAAGAGAATACGGGTGAAAAGTGCTAAAGTGCATATGACAATCAATAAGAAAGCTCAATAATCATTCAGCTTGTCCTTGGCATTGCACTGTGCCCTATAGAGCCAAGTGTACCCAAGAAGATGTAATACCTTATGCGTGAGTGATAATGTGTGCAAACTGTAAAGCGCTGCGGAATATGTTAGCGCTATATAAAAATAAAGATGATGATAAAGATGAGCAATATAATACCAGTAAATTTTAAACATGCTTTTTGAGGCACCTGATATTGCGGTATTTAGCCTTAATGTTAATTACCACGTTGCACCTGCAATTTTGCCATATACCTTTAAAAGGTTATTGGGGTGATTCATACAAACTCAGATCAATAAGGCACCACCTATTGCACTATTCCCAGAAAACACTACATCACAAACTTGAGTGTGTAAATTAAAAAAAAACCTTAACGACCAAGGGTATTTTTTGTTTTGCATTTTCATTTTTCCCTCCCTTTCTTTCCAGAGCCATAACTTTTTAATTTTTCCGTCAATATGGCCACGTGAGGGCTTGTTTTTTGCGGGATGAGTCGTACTTTTGAATGACACCATTGGGTTTACCATGTCATGTACTACAAAATGGGAAAAAAATTGCAAGTGCGGTGAAACTGCAAAAAAAGTGCAATTCCACACGTTTTTTTGTTTGGCTTTTTTTACTAGGTTCACTAAATGCTAAATCTAACCTGCCATTATGATTCTCCAGGTCATTACGTGTTCATAGACACCAAACATGTCTAGGTTCTTTTTTATCTAAGTGGTGAAAAAAATTGCAAACTTTAAAAAAAAAATAAAAAAAAAAAAAATTGTGCCATCTTCTGAGACCCGTAACATCTCCTGTGATCTGGGGTTGGATGTAGGCTTATTTTTTGCGCACCGAGCTGATGTTTTTAAAGATGCCACTTTTGTGCAGATGCTTTCTTTTGATCGCCCGTTATTGCATTTTAATGCAATGTCACAGCGACCAAAAAAAAAAAAAAAGATAATTCTGGATTTTGATTTTTTTTTTATTACTACGCCGTTTAGCGATCAGGTTAATCCTTTCTTTTATTGATAGATCGGGCAATTCTGAACGCGGCGATACCTAATATGTATGATTTTTTTAATTGTTTTATTTAGAATGGGGTGAAAGGGGGATGATTTAAACTTTTATTTTTTTTTCATATTTTTTAAAAAACTTTTTTTTTTTTTTTAATTTAGGCATGCTTCAATAGCCTCCATGGGAGGCTAGAAGCATCCCATACTTGATTGGCTCTGCTACTTTTAGGCGATGAGCAGATTGCCTATATGTAGGAGTTTCCTACTCCACACTGATGAGGGGCAAATACCCCGAAACAGCTGTCTGTGGATGGATACCATGTTTTGGCATAGGTGGTTTCCTTCATTGGAGACTGCCCTTCCCGTGGTAAGACCTGGCTAGTCATTGCTTGCGTTGAGAAACATGTGATGGTGTCTCCGCGGCTTCTGTTTTGCATATTTTGCATATTTCCCATAAGGGATGGGGGCAGTGCTCTAGAATCACTGCGTTGAGAAACACGTGATGGTGTCTCCGCAGTGTTGGATGTTGATCTCCATGAGGTCAATCATCATCATTTTACACAGTCTTCTACTAGGCATTGCTCCTACTAGCCAGTTTCCTACTCCACACTGATGAGGGGCAAATACCCCGAAACAGCTGTCTGTGGATGGATACCATGTTTTGGCATAGGTGGTTTCCTTAATTGGAGACTGCCCTTCCCGTGGTTGTTCCTTCCCGGGGAAAGACCTGGCTAGTCATTGCTTGCATTGCGAAACATGTGATGGTGTCTCCACGACTTCTGTTTTGCATATATGTAGGAGACCTCTGGTTGTAATGCCAATGCATCGCTGACCCCCGATAGCGTTTGACAGCGGCGTTTAACTAGTTAATAGGCGCAGGTGGATCGCGATTCCACCTGCGCCTATTGAGGGCACATGTCAGCTGTTCAAAACAGCTGACATGTCCCGGCTTTGATACGGGCTCACAGCCGGGGCCCTCAAAGCGGGGGAGACATCCAATAACGGGCTATGCCAGTCATTGGACGTTAAAGGGTTAAAGATGTTGCAACAGCCTCGATGCGTTTCCCTCCCATGGTAAGAGTTCATAAGGAGGCAAAAGGAACCATCAAGACATCAGAGAAGACAGCCTGTTTGTACGTCCTCCTCCTCTGCTTCAATGCCACACCTTCAGCACCCTTATCTAAATTTTTGACTTTTCCTGTTGCGATAACATGCCAACCAAGTGTACTTGTGTCAGCCAACCACTTATCTCAGTGAGATCATGCCACACCTAGTAGTATCAACAGTTTTTACTTTTTTTTTTTTTTTAAATTGTGTAAAGGTCCTTGAATAACATCATATATTATATATAGACATAGCAGTTTACAGTGTAAAAGCAATAGGTTTCTATCACAAATACAAAGCTGCAAAATACAACAATGGCCCTGCTACTCACTAATGTGAAAAATACTAAGTACATTGCCACATGGACCTGCATGTCAAAATTCAACCATATTTAGGGTGCCAACTTCCACAGTTAGGCAGTTCCAGTTTAAGGCATCAGACCAGTAATTCACAGGTTTTGGTGTTGCCTGGAAAACACAGCTCTGGCAAAAATTAAGAGACCACTGCACAGTTTTATAAAAATCAGCTTCTCTATATGTCTGACAGTCATCCCATTCCAGCGTCAGTTGAATTCCAACCACAGTACACCTCATTCTACTTAATGTGCTTCTGATTAGGTGATCACCTGAACCAAATCTTATTTAATGAAGGAAAGTAGAAAAAACCCTGCTGTGGTGTTCCCAATCCTCTTGCCATAGGACAAGCTGGATAGCAAAAGTAACAGGAATGAAAAAATAACTTTTAACCATGCCAAAGGAGTTGAAAAGAAAAGTCTTGAGTGAAGAAAAGAAAGGCTCAATTCTGGCTTTACTAGCAGAGGGATACAGTGAGCATCATGTTGCCTCCATCGTTAAAATTTCTAAGACTGCAGTCCATTACAACAAGGTCAAGCAGCAGACATTGGGGACTACAAAGCTACAGACCGGCATAGGGCAAAAACAACTCTCCACTGACCGGGACGACCGTCATCTTATTCAAATGTCACTCAGCAACTGCAGAAGGACATCAAATGACCTTCAAAAGAAATGGCAAATGGCAGCTGGGGTGAAGTACATGGCAAGAACAGTTCATAACAGGCTCCTAGAGGCAGGGCTCAAGTCATGTAAAGGTAGAAAAAAGCCTTTCATCAATGAGAAGCAAAGGAGAGCCAGGCTGAAGTTTGCCAAAGACCATAAGGATTGGACCATAGCGGACTGGAGTAAGGTAATAAGTTTTGCCCAACACCTGGTTGTCTAATGGTTATACGGAGACCTGGAGAGGCATACAAGCCACAGTGTCTTGCACCCACTGTGAAATTTGGTGGAGGTTCGGTGATGATCTGGGGATGCTTCAGCAAGGCTGGAATTGGGCAGGTTAATCTTTGTGAGGTATGAATCAAGCCGCATACAAGGTTATCCTGGAAAAACAGTTGATTCCTTCTGCTCAGGCAATGTTCCCCAACTCTGAGGACTGGTTTTCCATCAGGATAATGTGCCATGCCACACAGCTAGGTCATTCAATGTGCGGATGAAGGACCACCACATCAAATACCTGTCACGGCCAGCCCAATCTCCAGACCTGAACCCCATTGAAAACCTCTGGAATGCAATCAAGAGGAAGATGGATAGTCACAGGCCATCAAACAAAGAAGAACTGCTTAAATTTTTGTACCAGGAGTGGCATAAGGTCACCCAAAAGCAGTTAAAGACTGATGGAAAGCATGCCAAGACGCATGAAAGCTGTGATTTAAAATCATGGTTATTCCACAAAATACTGATTTCTGAACTCTTTCAGAGTTAAAACATTAGTATTGTTGTTTCTAAATGGTTATGAACTTGTTTTCTTAGCATTATTTGAGGTCTGCAAGCACTGAATTTTATTTTTTATTTTGACCATTTCTCTTTTTCTGAAAATAAATACAAAATTTAGTGCTTGAGAAAAATCAGGTAAACTGAAAATTTTGCAGTGGTCTCTTAATTCATATAGATCCATTTGCACAGTTATGTAAACATACAGCTCTGGCAAAAATTAAGTGTCGATTGAAGGATATACATTGGGGAAAATATGTATTTGATACACTGCCGATTTTGCAAGTTTTCCCACCTACAAAGAATGGAAAGGTCTGTAATTTTTATTATAGGTACATGTCAACTGTGAGAGACAGAATCTTAAAAATAAAATCCAAAAAGAAAAATTAAAAAAAAATCTATATTTTATTAATTTTTGTATATGAATTTTTAGTCTTTTATTAAAGTGCGGACACTTTTTTGCATGTAGTGCTACTGTATACCATGTTAGTTCAATAAAAGGTATTTTTATTCTTCCACAACTTGTCCCACAGTTCTTTCCTTTGGATCATATGTTCTGTGTACTCCCTTGGTTCTCAGGTGTAAATAAAGGGTAGAGTATGTACAAACTAGGACTAGAAAATGAGGGCTAAACACCTAGTGAGTAGCTAGTTCACAAAGAAAATGCTTTGTGAAGTTCCAGAGAAACCCCTATGTAAAGTCCTACTAAAAAAATCTAAAAATAAATTGATAAAATACTACCTGAGATTTAGGCGCACACCTAACAGCCTGACGTATGTTTCGGCAGATAGCCTTTTTCTAGGAGTGATATCACACTGACACACACAGGTATTTAACTCATCAATACACCAATCACCATACACACACACCAGATCTTTAATTAGTCAGGATGATGTAAAAAGGTCCTGTATTTTGGTTCCTGCCTCCACAGTGTCCATACACAATTACCATGTTTATATCAAATCTAATGTCCTAATAATGTGCACAGAAAGGTTTGGGCCTCTGGCGGATCCTATCTGGATCCACTGCGGAGTATGCCATCCCACCGATCTGGGAACGCGCATCGCGTGTCCACATCAAAGGCAGCAACCTGGCCACAGGACCTGGGGAACACCACCCACATGGATTACATGAGTGTGAGTCCAGTCATGTGATTGCAGAGTCACCCCAAGATGCGCGCACCAGGACCAAGAGGCAAGGTAAATAATCCAAGGAAAAAAAAAAAAAGGGAGGAGGAGTGAGGTATAGCCAAGAAAAGAATTCCTTTCCTTCTCCGGGAACAAAAAGATTCCCCCATCAGACACATAAGGGAACGATGCATACCTATACTGACTCATGGCCTATTGTCCTGTAGCCCATCCCAGCCAGGTCTACAATTTTGTCCCTGGCATCCTTAGACAGCTCCTTGGTCTTGGTCATGGGGGAGAGGTTGGAGTGTGATTGATTGAGTGGGTGGACTGGTGTCTTTTATACAGGTAAAGCGCGCAAACGGGTGCAATTAATACAGGTAATGAGGGCAGAGTAGTAGGGCTTCTAAAAGGGAATCTGTCACTCCTGGGACAGTTTTCAGCTATTACTATAGGTATGCAGGTAATAAAAATGTTATTACCTGTATGCCTCATAGTTGCTGTCTAAATAAGACTTATTTCAATATGCTAATGATTTCTTCCAGGCTCCGGGGTGTGTGGTGCCTGGATAAATCCCTGCCTCTGCTCTTCATTATACTATCACCCCCCTCCCATGCACGTCACACTGACCTGTGACGTGATGTTGTGGTGCTTGAATCCCACGCATGCGCCTTGCACTAGCTCCACAATCTGTACCTCTTCCTATGGTCCGAGTATTCAGCGTTCTTGTGTAGGTGGCAGGAAGGATTATTACGTCCGCGCAATCGCCCCGATTCAGACAGATGACACCCGGCACTAAGACTGCTCATGGAACTTTAACCCCCGAAATGCTGCAATTGAACACCATTGCAACATTCCGGGTGCCAGCAGAGGCTGACAGCCCCTGTGCCTTTGGATCAGACACCCTGCGGCACGACGCGGGATTCCGATCATTGTCATGGTGACAGGATGTCGTCTGATATCCGGGTCACCAGAGCTAGGAAACATGGTCATCATGCACAGTGCATGATCAGAACGTCTCCCTGTCAGTGCAGAGCTGACAGTTTCTATAGCATGGAAATGCTGCTGCATCCCTATGCTGTAGAAGTGACTAGCCTGCAAAAAAAATGATAGTCCCATAGTGGGGAAAAAGTTAAAAAAAAAAAAAAAAAAAATGCTTTAAATAATTGTAAAAATATTTAAAAAAAAAAAAAAAAAAAAAAAAAAAAAAGATAATTGTATCTACAAATAAATATTTTAATAAAAAAATATATAAACAATAAAAGTACATCTTATTTGGTATCGCCCGACCTATAAAACTGCCCCACTAGTTAACCCCATTAGTAAAAGCCATAAAAAAAAAAAAATAAGGCAAAAAAAAAAACCCAATGCTTTTATCATCATACCGAAAAATAAAAAGTGCAATAAAACGTGATGAAAAAGAGGGTATTTAAATAAACAGGGTATCGCTGAAAATGTCATCTTATACAGCAACAAACAAGCCACCATACAGCTCCATCAGTTAAAAAATAGAAAAGTTATAGCTCTCACAATTAAGGGATGCAAAAAATAATTAATTATTTTTTTCTATAAAAGTTTTTATTGTGAAACATAAGAAAACGATATAAATGAGATATCGCTGTAATCGTACTGACCAGAAGAATAAAACTGCCTTATCAATTTTACCACACATCGAACGGCATAATCCCCACCACACCCAAAAAAGAAAGAAATTCGTAAAATTTTTTTCTTCATGTTGCCTCTCAAAAATAGAAAGCGATAAAAAAAGGTCATGGGATCGAAAATGGTATCGATAAAAACGTCAACTCATCCCGCAGAAAACAAGCCTTAATATGACTGTGAGCCGAAATATGGAAAGATTATAGCGCTCAAAATGTGGTGAAGCAAAAACTATTTTTTGCAATAAAATGCGACAGCAGCCAAACATAAAAACCCAATATAAATCTGGTATCACACCGACCCGAAGAATAAAGTACACCGACCCGAAGAATAAAGTCGCCTAATCACTTATATCGCATGAGGAACGGCGTAAAAAATAGATAAAACCGGCTTGGCGCACATTTATCCTGCACACTGCGTTGAGCCCTTACGCCAAGGTTTCCATGTAAATCTCTGAAATACGCGATTCAGACAGAACCTCTGGCGGAAGGAACCCTATAATGAGGCAGATGGAGGCTCTGTGGACGCTTTCTGACCTGTGGTCTGGCGGTGTCCATCTTTTTAGGATTGCATAAAAGCGTTTTCTGCCACAATTTTGTGCATTTCTGAAAAGAAGGACATCTCTGAACAGAGGCCAGAGTAACTCTGCTGCCTCATTATAGCGAATGGATCCCTTGGAGGTTTCATCTGAATCACATCACTCAGAAATTTAGATGGAAACCCCAAAGTAAGTGTTCAGCGTAGAGCGCCAGATAAATGTGATCACAAACGTTATGTAAAATGTTCACAATAAAAATTTCAACTCAATCCACAAGAAAAGCATCTGTAACGGAAATATAGGGGGCTTCCACGTTACAGGTAGCATAAAGACTCTGGAAAAGCAAAATGGCTCCTCACCCGCCAAAAGAAATTCAGCAAATTCTGTGCTCACAAATCCAAAAGCCCCCTCCCCTTCTGAGCCCCGCAGTGTACCTAAACCACATAGCATCCACGTTTGGCATTTCTGAAGCGATGAGAGCCCGTCTAACTTACAGCTGCATGTCTCCAGAAAAATGATCTAGGCATAACGTACTGGTCCCTACAGCGGCAGTTTGCACTTTTCACTCAGTAACATTCATTGCTGCTTGTTTCTGGCAAATACCCATGGAGTCAAAATCAGCTCTACACCTGTAGATAAATTCTCAAAGGGTTATAATTTCCAAATGGGGTTACTTGAGGGAGGGATTCTGCTCTTCTAGCAATTAGGGGCTCTGTATATGAGGTCTGCAAACTGTTCTAGGAAAATCTGTGCTCCAGGAGGCAAATAGCGCTCCGTTCCTCTAGAGTCTCTTCGCATGGTTAAGTAGTACTGTACAGCAACATAAGGGGTATTGAACGTTCAGTAGAAATTGTGGGACAAATTTTGGTGCCATTTTTACCCACTTCTTGAGTGAAAATGTAAAATCTGGAACTAAAACTAAATTTTGATAAAAATGTAGTTATTTTTATAAAATTCTGTGACAGCATATGATCACTGCACCCCTAGATGAATTCATTGAGAGTTGTCACTTATGGGGGGGGGGGGGGGTTCTGCTGTTCTGACATCTCATGGTCTCTCCCAGTGAGACATGGCACCTGCAAACCATAAGGCTGAGTGCAGACGGAGTTTTGAGCCCTGCGGATTTTTCCGTGCAGAATGGAAGAAAACCGCAGGTCAAATGACCTGCATTTTTCCTGCGGATTTCTTCCATTTTTCACGCGGTTTTCATGCGGTTTTTGTGCGGTTTTCCATTGCGGTCTTCCCCCTGCGGATTTGGTGACAGGGGAGATAGAAAACCGCACAAAAGAAGTAACATGCTGCGGATTTTGTACCGCACGAAAACCGCGCGGAAAAATCCGCAGCGTCTGCACAGCGGGTTTTTTTTTTCATTCATTTTAAAGGTACTGTACATCACAATGCGGATATGCAACGTTTCTGCGCGGTAAAATCCGCTGCGGAAACGCTGCAAATCTGCATCGTGTGCACATGGCCTAACAGTAAAATCTGGTGTTCCTTGCCTTCTGAGCTTTGCACTGTGCCTGAAAAATATTTCCTGATTACACATAGGGTATTGACACACTCAGGAAAATGGACCTCAGATGGTTTAAATAAAAAAATTAAAAAAAAAAGTCTTATTAGCTCTTAGAAAATGAAAAACTTGGGGCTAAAACATCATTTTTGTGAGGAAAATGTGATTTTATTATTTTCTCGGCTGGACGTTATAAACATCTGTGAAGCACCTGGGGGGGGGGGTTTCAGGGTGCTTACTATGCATCTACACACATTCCTTGCGGGGTCCACTTTCCAAACTGGGGTCAGTTATGGTGGGTTTCTACTGTTTAGATACATCAGGGGCTTTCCAAATGGGACATGATGTCCGCTAATGATTCCAGAAAATTTAACATTTAAAAAGCCAAATGACGCTCCTTCTCTTCTGAGGCTGCCGTTTGCCCAAACAGTAGTATTTTCCCTCATATGGGGTGTGATGAAGGAGCAGCCGCCATCTTGGATATGGGGCCTAATGCTCGCCTCATGTCTGAGCTTGGCCTGTCCATTTTGGTCTGAGTTCACAAGAATTACAGGCAGCTAACTGCTCCTAACCCCCCCCCCAGGGCCTGTAAGCATGTTGAAGAAAATAGGATTTAGTGCTCCAATGTTGAATAGCAAGGTCTTTTAGTATGATAATGAGATAAAGCCAAAGCAGAACTTCAAAGCTTGAGTAGGAGCCACGCCAGCATGGGGCAGGAAGGTGCCTGGGGGCTTGAATTAGAATATACCTGTCAGCTGGATACAGAAATACACATCAATTGTCTCTCCCGCCTCTTCGACTCCATTCTAGGATCATGGATTATGAGCACACCTTTCGAGTTATAGACTCATAAAAAATATTCGCATGACCCTGAGGAAATCGCGCATCTGGCAGTGCGACTCCTGAGTCAGTGAGGGCTCTGGGACCTGAGATATAGAGATTGGCCCTCCACAGCGACCCAATGTGGCCATGTTTCCTCTCCACACGACAGGCAAAATAAACCGCATTCACTGGTACCTCTCGTGTCCTGATCCGATCTTGCTGTTGAAAGTTACCCCCTTTCTTAGATATTGGGAATAAGTTCTGCAGGGAGCTAAAGGGTGGAGATTATTAGCCCACCCTCTGACACAGGGGGAGGAACCCAGCATGCTTAAGAACTAGCAGCACATGGCAGAGACCCTCACTCTCTCACAGAAGAACCAGACGATGTTGATCTAAGAAGGAACTGGGGACAGATCTGCCAAGGGGAGAAGCGGCCTGTGCTTTCGGGTCTGTCCAGCAACTAAGATTCTTGTACCTGTGGACTGCAGAGCTCCCGGCACCCACATGCAACCTACAAACTGGTAAATTTACCTCCAGCTTAATATCTCTAAGTCTTGTACCATTATTGTTATATTTTACTCTGACTGAAAATCCACTGCAATTCCATTGTATAGCTTACTGTATATTTCTGTAATTATCTAGTGCGCCCTTAAGGCAATTAAAACAATAAAATTAATCTTGGGCTGATGCTTTTACTCTGATTACGAATCTTAGATTACCCAGCGGGTAACAGGACATCCTCCCCGGCAGCCATTTGCTCTAGGTGCAGTTCCCCTACTGACCTGAGAGACAAAGGGGGCGCCGGAGAGCTGTGCATGTGTAGTTACGTCACATTGGTGACATGGGAGGAACTGGTCTTTCCTCCACATGGGGTATTGGCGAACTCAGGTAAAATTGCACAACAAATTGTATGGTGCAATTTCTCCTGTTACCCCTTATGAAAATGCAATATATTTTGCTGAAAACATATTTGTGGAGAAAATTTTATTTGTTTTATTTTTACGGCTCAAGGTTATAAACTTCTATGAAGCATCTGAGGATTTAATGTGCTCATCACACATCTAGATCAGTTCTCTGAGGGGTCTAGTTTCCAAAATGGTGTCACTTGTAGGGCATTTTTACTGTTTAGGCACATCAGAGGCTCTCCAAACACAACATGGCATCCGCCAATTGTTCCAGCAAATTTTGCATTTAAAAAGTCTAATGGTGCTCCTTCCCTTCCGAGCCCTGCTGTGCGTCCAAACAGTGGTTTTCTCCCTCATATGGGGTATCGCCATGCTCAGGAGAAATAACACAACACACTTTGCGGTCCATTTTTTCCTGTTACCCTTGTCAAAATAAAAGAAATTGGATCTAAAGTCAATTTTTTTGTGAAAACAGTTAAATGTTATTTTTTTTTTTTCAAAAAAATTTCTTGTGAAGCACCTGAAGGGTTAATAAATGTCTTGAATGTGGTTTTGAGTACCTTGAGGTGTGCAGTTTTTAGAATGATGTCCCTTTTGGGTATCTTATCATATAGACCCCTCAAAGTGACTTCAAATGTGATGTGGTCCCTAAAGAAATGGTTTTGTAAATTTTGTTGGAAAATATGAAATCGCTTGTCAACTTTTAACCCTTATAACTTCCTAACAACAAAAAAAAAAAAATTGGTTCCAAAACTGTGCTGATGTAAAGTAGACATGTGGGAAATTGTATTTATTAACTATTTTGTGTGACCTATCTTGATGACTTAAGGGCATGAAAACTTGAAAATTGCAAAATTTTCCAATTTTTCACCAAATTTCCGTTTTGCTTTTTTTTCACAAATAGACGAAAGTCATACCGAAGAAAACTATCATGAAGTACAATATGTCCTGAAAATCTCAGAATCACCGGGATCCATTGACGTGTTCCAGAGATATAACCTCAAAGTGACAGGGGTCTGAATTGCAAAAATTGGCTTGGTCATTAACGTGTAAACCACCCTTGGGGTAAAGGGGTTAACATTTTTAACACCTGTATGCCCATAGTAATATCGGAAAACTGTCCCAGGGGTGACAGATTCCGTTTAAAGAAAAACTATGGAGACATTGTTTTATTTCCTTTTACCATTTCACAGCACTTGGATTTTTTCCTGCTTACTTGTAAATTACATGGTAAAATTAAAACAATCATTCAAAACTTCAACTCGTGCTGCAAAAAATGAGCCATCTTGTAGCTAAAAAAAAAAAAAAATAAAAAAAATCTGGAACAGGAGGAAAAAATAAACTAAAGAGGAAAAATGTAAACTAGCTGCGTCCTGAAGTGCTTGAAGAATAAATCCACCAAAGGCTAAAAGTAAGATAATTGCCCCATTGGTACCTCAATCTTGTGCTTATTTGCAGCATAGGATTCAGAGTTTGCGCATGGTCCGATCTCAAATTCAATATCGTTGCCTCCACTTGTCTCATTTTCATTGTGATGTTCAACCATCTCCAGAACCCAGGCGAGAAATATTTAAAATCTGTAACAATGATAAAAACAATGTGTGAAAAAAGGACTTCACAAAGAAAGAGAGCGCACGATGGTACCAGCACTTCCTCCTGAAGCACAATCTGCTGCAGTTGTTCAATGGCCAGCAAATTCTCCCATGAAAGGCATGGCCCAAATAAATCCAAGTTCCCACCAATGCTGATGACAGAGCACTGAGGAAATATATACACTTTATGAGTGTCTACTATGGGCAATCTTAGTTCTGGGTGACATAACATTAGAACCTTCATAAAATGACACAATCTGCACCTTCCATCTATATTTTGTTCATTTAAGGTACTGTCACACTTAGCGATGTACCAGCGATCCCGACCAGCGATATGACGCGGTCAGGATCGCCGGTACATCGCTAAGTGGTCGCTAGTGAGCTGCCACACAGGCAGATCTCACCAGCGACATCGCTGGGGACGGGGGTCGCTACTTACCTGTCACACTAGGTGATCCTGCGTCCTCCCGCCCGGCTCCACGCGTCGCTCGTCGTCACCGCAGGAAGCTGACGACGAGAAACAGTCCTGGACGTCCTCGCGCGATCAGCGATAACCAGCGGGGGAGCGGATCGTAGGTAAGTATCAGACACAGCAATGTCGCTAGCAATATCGCTATAACGTCACAAGTTATAGCGATATTGCTAGCGATATCGCTTAGTGTGACATGCCCTTTAGAATAGTGGTCCTCGACCGTTCCTACCCGGAGAGCCACATTCTGCTCTAAGAGTTGGCCACGAGCCACTTCAGGTGCACCTTTACCCTCTTCAACCCAGCATTGACACCTAGAGTCATCCATTACCAGTATAATGACAAACGCTATACAGAAGGCACAAGACCGTGTACTCTTCCCTCTCTGTTTACAGGCAATATACTTACACACGCGGTCAAAATTGTTGGTACCCCTCGAACCCATTATCTACCAATGTCCTTTTTTTGGGACGCCTAATCTTTTGCTTCTAGCAACTAAGATTTTATAATTAGGTCCAATTTTTTGTGTTGTGTTTGTAAAATGAATGTTTTCAAAACAGGAAATCATGTCATTGTCATTTTTAATTGAATATTCTTCCACCCAGAGAGCTTTCAAAGTACCCATTTTCGAGGTTTTTTCAAAATTAGGATCATAAGCTGAAATTATTATTTAAAAATCACAGTTCTGTGATCAAAGTTATTAGAACTAATGTTTATACTTGAAGGAAGGTATATAATGCAATGGCATTGATGTAGATTTACCAAGGCCAGAGTTATATTCAAGTGAAATTGCCGTCCCATCTATTTTCGATGTTTTTTCTTACATGGAAATTTTTGTTTGATTCACTAGGTTTTATACATTACCCTAAATCATTTACAACTGATATAGCAGGACGAGGTCTTTTAGTTTCATGTCTTCCTTCTTAACAGATAGTCTGGAAATCCCTCACCCCTCCACCCCCCTTCCCCAGTACCTTTCTGACTATATATGCTTTGTGAAACCTGATATCTCAGCTGTACTGGAGACACTCAGGAGAACAGACCCTGTAACTTGCTGGCTTGTCAGACATTGTTTACGATCACATCACAGTATAATAAGGTTGGTATTTTATGTTTTTATTCATCACAACTGTTTATTTAGCTTGTTTTATGAATGGATAGTGAAATATATATATATATATATATATATATATATATATATATATATATATATATATATATAAAAATTTTTTTTTTTTTTTTTTTAAATAATATATATTTTTATCTATAATTTTCTAAATGTTACTATACTAATTTTTGTTTTTGTTGTATCAGCAGTAAGAGCATGGCATATCGATATAAAAAAGGACTTACTGTTGATGAAATACTAGGTTATCTTGAGGAATTAGATGACCAAGAAGAGGAAGTTTCTGATGTTGAAGTAGTGATTGTGCCCCCTGACCCTGATGAGGCAACTGATGAGGAAGATTTTCAGGAAAATGAGCTTCTTGCTCATGAATTGAATGATATAGCAGGAACTTTGGAGGTATTGCACACTTCAACAGAAATTGAAGAGGCTCCTGAGGTGGCATCAACTGAGAATTTACCATCCACCTCAGCAGGAACTTCAAGTACCAGTAGCAGAAAACGACCAAGGAATCAAACTTCAAAACCAGTTGTGAGCAAGAAAAAAAAAAAAAAAAAAAATGCAACAGAAATATTATAATGTGCATCAACTCCAAAATGGAAAAAATGTCAACCAACAAGCAGTGCGGACCAGGATACGTTCGAAATAAGCAACATTTTTGACTTTTTAGAAAATAAAAATGAAGTTTAAGTATTTGAAGAGTTTTTTTTCCCATGATGTTATGGATATTATTTTGACCCAAAGCATGCTGTATGCAAACCAAAAAAATAAACCCTCCTTTTCCATCAGCGAGGAAGAATTACAAGTTTTCTTAGGCATATTATTACTGTCTGGATATCATCCTCTCCCCCAAGAGGACATGTACTGGGAACAAAAATCAAGATGAGGGAGTTCCATTGGTGTACAAAGCAATGTCAAAGAACCGTTTTAGGGAAATTAAAAAATATATACACATAAATGACCATTCTAAAATTGACAAGTCTGACAAGATGTACAAAGTTAGTTTATTCTTTGAAGAACAGGGGAAAGAATTCCGGAAATTTGGTGTATTCCACCAGGAACTTTCCTTAGATGAAATGATGGTCCGCTACTATGGCAAACACCCTACAAAAATGTACATGCGAGGTAAGCCAATAAAATTCGGCTACAAAATTTGGTGTCTGTGAAGTTCCAACGGCTACCTCTACAAATTTGTGCCATACTGTGGTAAGTCTGACAAAGAAGAAGGACCGTTAGGCTTGAGAGTAATTTCACAACTTACAAATGTAATTCTTAATTCCCAGTCATTCAGTTACAAGTTATTTTTTGACAATTTCTTTACAAGTATTGATGCTCTGGTGATGCTGAAAAACAAAAACATCCAAGCTACTGGCACTATGAGAGAAAATTGCACAAAACAGTGTCCTCTTATGCCAAGCAAGGAGATTGAAAAACAAAAGGAAAGAGAATTTTGTGATTACCGGTTTGATAAAGCAGATAACATTCTTGTGGTGAAATGGAAGGATAATAAGGTTGTCATGTTTGGCACGAACTTCAGCACAATAGAGCCTTTGTCAACAGCTCGTAGGTACTCTCAAAAACAGAAAAAACATGTCCAAATCTCAATGCCGCTGATGGTTCAGGAATATAATTCCCACATGAGGGGAGTTGATTTATTGGACAAACAAATCTCCCTGTAACGTGTCAGAATCCGTTCCAAAAAGCGGTGGTGGCCCCTTTTCACTCAAATGATAGACATTGCCGTTGTCAACACCTGGAGGGCATATCAAAAGGCAAATCCAGAAGAAAGTGTGTCACTGCTAAGTGTAAGGAGGAGGATTGCATTGGCCGCAAAAGAACACAATCAACCCCAAAGTGATGTGGACCTCAACGGAGTAAACTATTAGGTGGCCGAGTTAGTGATGACGTCAGATTTGATCCTGGTAATCATTTGATAGAGCCAATTGCTACACAAAGAAGGTGTGCTTTATGTAAGACAAAAACAACCAGAATTTGCAAACGGTGTGATGTTCCCCTTCATGCTAAGTGTTTTGCTGTATTCCATTCCTTTAACTGAGTTATTTGGAGAATTTTGTAATATAATATTTTGAAAAAAGTGCATAAACATATTGTTTGCATAATAGTTTGTAAGCAAAAAAATAAAGTTGAATAAGTTCTATCTTTTCTGAATTTTTGCTATCACTTTCTGCCAATGTCCCAAAATTGGGACGCCCTTTTCTGAAAAATCCGTACTTGTAAAAATTTGGCAAATTATGCTTCTGATTCATTAGGACCCAAATCATTAAAAATCTGTCATTTAAAAAAAAAAAAAAAAAAAAGAAAATTGCTAATTTGGCAAGTAATGTGCTAATGACAGAAAATCCCACAATGGTCACAGAAATAAATTGAATCTGACAAAAGTAATAATAAAAATCAAACACCTGAAAAGGCAGGAGGAGAATGAACCACCACCATGGAGTATAATCCTTAGAAATTATAATTTTATTAAATGTAACACTTACATAAACACATTAAGGAAGCTGCTGTACACCAAACATGCAGGGAACAGATTACCAAATAAAGTGGAAAATACATGAAAATATTCAACAAACAAGTAAATTGCAGCAAAAAATGCAAATGATGACCACATACACTTTAGCAGAAATAGCAAAAAAGTGCAATGTGCAAATGCAATAGTAAGGAATATTAATACATATGGCAGCAATATGCAAGTACCTAACAGCAAAAAGATAAAGACCAAGATTGTAGCACAAATGAATCCAAGTATAGTAGTCAAGACAAGCTGACTGAAGTTGGAGGAACAATCAGTAAAGTGGTAATACTGTGAAGATCACAAAGTGAAAATGATCATAGTTAAAGAGCCAAGTGCTAGCAAAAAAATAAATAAAACCTGGTGGCATAGCAAAATATAAGTAGATGGGTGGCCAAAACTAGCCTATCCGTACTGCGAGCACAGCACCCGAAGAGCAACTTACTACAATGAATGTGGTACCTGGAGAGTCCCTGCCGCCCCAACGCACGTTTTGATTAATCTTCTTCAGGAGGCGCTCTTCGGGTGTTGTGCTCGCAGCAGGAGCAGGGGCGCCAATTCTCGCGATCTTAGGTTGACGACCTCAGCATCTAGGTAGACTTTCAGACAGTTATGCATCTAGGGTCAGATCACTCATTTCTGCACGTCGGCTGAGTGAAACTGATGATTTCTTGAGCACAACTATTAATATCACTGTTATGATATATTTCTTGGGGAATAAATTGACTGATAGGGCTATATTTGAGGCGTGGTGCTCTGCGGGCTAATCTCTGCGTGCTCATTTTGTTTTTCAGGCTATGTGCCCACGTTAGCATTTTTAAACACTCAGAAAACCGGACTCTTTCCCAGAAACCGCGCATTTTTGGCGCGATTTGTGCACAAAAACCACGCGGTTTTGATGCGTTTTTTTCCACGCGGTTTCTGGGAACATTGGAAATGGCTAAAAACGCGGAGCAATGCGGAAATTAATGAGCATGCTGCGTTTTTAGCCGCTAAGCGTTTTCTGAGCGTTTAAAAACGCATGCATTGGCACAAAAAGCCAAAAATGCATTAAATTTAATGGAAAGCTTCTTTTAAGCGTTTCTGCAGTGTCAGATCCAGCTCAAATGCTGCGGAAACACTTATAAAAACGCAACGTGGGCACACAGCCTCAAGCAGAGATATATATCAGCCAGATAAATATTATACTGGTAATATTGTTAGCCTAGAGGGATAAATTGATATACATATCTTTTACACCCGAGCGTTCCTTAACCCCTTTGTACTCTTTTAATTGTTTTTTTCATTAGACTTCTTGTCTTTTTTATTACTAAACTTAATAAAAGTTATATGTTAGAAAGAGTTTTTCTGTAGTAAGTTGACCTGTGTCAAATAAAAGTAATAATAAATCAAAAATGTATAAAAATGAACAAATGAAAGTCAGACATTGCTTTTTAACCATGCTTCCACAGAATTAAAAAAACCCAAAAACTTGTGAAATAGACCTGGACATAAATGATGGTACCCCTGAAAATAATGTGACAAAAGGGACATGTTAAATCAAGGTGTGTCCACTAATTAGCATCACAGGTGTCTACAATCTTGGAATCAGTGAGTGGGCCTGTATAGAGGGCTACAGATACTCAATGTGCTGTTTGGTGACATGGTGTGTATCACACTCAACATGGACCAGAGGAAGCAAAGGAAAGAGTTCTCTCAGGAGATTAGAAAGAAAATTATAGACAAACATGTTAAAAGGTAAAAGTTATAAGACTATCTCCAAGAAGTGTGATGTTCCTGAGACTACAGTTGCACATATTATTCAGAAATTTAAGCTCCATGGGACTGTAGCCAACCTCCCTGGACGTGGCCGCAGGAGGAAAATTGATGAGAAATCAAAGAGACGGATAATACGAATGGTATCAAAAGAGCCCAAAAAAACTTCTAAACAGATTAAAGATGAACTTCAAGCTCAAGGAACATCAGTGTCACATCTCACCATCCGTCGTTGTATGAGCCAAAGTGGACTTCATGGGAGACAACCAAGGAGGAAACCACTGTTGAAAAAAAAATTCATAAAAAATGCCAGACTGGAATTTGCCAAATTACATGTTGACAAGCCACAAAGCTTCTGGAAGAATGTCCTATGGAAAGATGAGACAACAGTGGAACTTTTTGGCAAGGCACCTCAGCTCTATGTTCACAGATGGAAAAATGAAGAGTATCAAGAAAAGAACACTGTCCCTACTGTGAAACATGGAGAAGGCGCTGTTATGTTCTGAGGCTGCTTTGCTGCATCTGGCACAGAGTGTCTAGAATCCGTGCAGGGCACAATGAAACCTCAAGACTGTCAAGGGATTCTAGAGAGAAATGTGCTGCCCAGTGTCAGAAAGCTTGGTTTCAGTCGCAGGTCATGGGTCACAGCTAAAAACACCCAAGAATGGCTAAGAGGAAAACATTGGACTATTCTGAAGTGGCCTTCTATGAGCCCTGACCTAAATCCTATTGAGCATCTTTGGAAAGAGCTAAAACATGCCGTCTGGAAAAGGCAACCTTCAAACATGAGACAACTGGAGCAGTTTGCTCTTGAGGAGTAGGCCAAAATACCTGTCGAGAGGTGCAGAAGTCTCATTGACAGTTACAGGAATCGTTTGATTGCAGTGATTGCCTCAAAAGGTTGTGCAACAAAATACACTGCTCAAAAAAATAAAGGGAACACTAGACACTCTTACTGAGCAGACACATGGATGTTAGTGACCTTCCTATCATTTCTACTTGTTGCTTATTCCATTGGCACAACAGCAGGAGAAATTAAATCACAATCAGTGTTGATTTCACAGAAGTGTGACTGACTTGGAGTTACATTTTGTTGTTTAAGTGTTCCCTTATTATGTTAAAGGTACCATCATTTCTGTCCAGGGCTATTTCATGAGTTTTATTTTTTTATATTCTGTGGAAGCATGGTTCAAAATCTATTATAATTTATTTAAACAATTTATTTATTAAAATCAATGTCTGACTTTCATTTGTTCATTTCCATAGATTTTTTATTATTACTTTTGTCAGATTCAAGTTATTTCTGTCACCATTGTGGGTTTTTCTGCCATTAAACGAGGGGTACCGACAATTTTGACCGCGTGTGTATAGCTGAGGGTTCCCACTTTACCCACATTTAGTATTCTCGCATCAAGCACTCCCCGCACAATATAGCATCCAGCTTCAAGCACCTCTCTAAGGCCAGGGCGACACTTGCAAGAAACTCGCACGAGTCTCACGTCTCAATACCCGGCCCTGCCGCCGACACTCGGGACCGCAGTGTGCAGCTGCATGTATTTCTATGCAGCTGAGCGCTCTGGTCCGAGTGCTGGCAGCAGTGTCGGGTATTAAGACGCGAGGCTCGTGCGCGTTTCTCACAGGTGACCCCGGCCTAACTGGCAGTATCAACCTAGCACCAGCTTACCTAAAATTAAGGGCAAAAAAGCCTCTCAGGCACAACCAAATCTCAAGTATCCAAAAGAGAAAAAGGCAGCACTCCATAGTCCAATATTCAATGGTTTATTGAACCATGATGCCAGAGCAACGTTTTGTTCCAAGTGTGGAACTTCTTCAAGCACTTCTCTTTTGGATATATTATACAGTAGATTCTCCAACAACCCATAGATATGCTTTATGATAAGAAACTGAAATTAGAGAACTACCAGTGAGGGCTTTCCCGATGGTTCCCATATTACACAAAATGAATAGAAAAATTTCTAGTCCTGTGTCTACAATATCTACTGCAAACAGAACCAACCGTACAAATCTACCACCCAACCCTCTTAGATCACATGAATCACAGATTAACCAGCACTGGCACAGGACTCCAACATACAGGTAAGCGCCACCTTTGACTAACACATGGGTTACGTCTCCGCTGGACTATGTCCAGAAGTGGTCTGCCTATATAGTATGGGTTTACACAGGTGGCGTAACCACATGCATTTAGGCTATGTTCACACTTCCATTTAGAGGAATAGAATTTAAAATGGATGTGTTATAAAACTGATACAAACAGGAGCAGAGAGGCCTCATTATTATTCGGGGGGCTGTATGGGTCCTGTATTGTGGTCAGTTGTTAGAAGGGAAGAAGCGCAGCACACCAAACTTTTCCTTCCATTCTAAAAACTGATGCACAACAGAACCCAATAAATAGGGCAGCACTCTGTAGCGCCATAGCTTGCAAACATGAAATATGAACATTGAACTGCATTACTGCACTAGAAATATGAAAAATTGAGAATACTTAGCACATAAATTGGCCAATTCATGTGTAGCTGGATGCCACGTTAAGGCGATTCTCATTTTCCAGGACCTAACGCTGCCAAACCTCTCTAAGACTAAATACTTCATCTGTATGGGAACCTGTGAATCCTCTCTTGGACTGAAATCTTTATCTTTGTGGAGGGGAGGGTCCTGCTGTGATTAAAAATGCCTGAGGCTAAGGCTGGAGTCACACATAGCGACTCACCAGCGATCCTGACAACGATATCAATTTGTCAGGATCGCTGGTGAATCGCTATGTGATCGCTGGTGAGCTGTCAAACAGACAGCTTCACCAGCGATCAGCCCAGCGTCGCTGTGCACGTTAGTAACCAGCGCACTGATGCAGGAAGCTGGTAACTAACGTAGACATCGGGTATCCAAGGGACGTGCGTCCCTAGATACCCGATGTGTACGTTAGTTACCAGCTCCTTGCATCAGCGCGCTGGTAACTAACGTACACATCGGGAATCTAAGGAATGCCCTCCCTTGGATACCCGATGTGTACATTAGTTACCAGCAGATCGCTGGTCTCCCGCCTGTCGCACGCAGCGATGCGTGGTGGCCAGCTGGAGACCAGCGACCAAAAAAAAGTCCTGGCCTTTCCTGCAGCGATCAGCGATATCGGCAGGGGGCCGGTCGCTGATCGCTGTCACACACAGCGATCTCGCTGGTGAGATCGCTGTTGTGTCACAAAAATTGTGACTCAGCAGCGATCTGGCTAGCGAGATCGCTATGTGTGACGGGGCCTTAAGAGGCGGATTGCTCAGTCAGAAGGCTAATGAATACAAATCTCAAAAAACTGACCGTCAGATCCAAACATAGACTAGGTGTAAACAGGTGCTTATCGAGAGTCACCAACTCATGTATAATCAAATAAATAAGGTAGCACTCTGTAGCGCCATAGCTTGCAAACATGAAATATGAAAATTGAACTGCATTACTGTATTAGAAATATGAAAAATTGAGAATGCTTAGCGTTTTTAATCACAGCAGGACCCTCCCCTCCACAAAGATATAGATTTCAGTCCAAGAGAGGATTCACAGATTCCCATACACATGAAGACTTTAGTCTAAGATAGGTTTGGCAGTGTTAGGCCCTGGAAAACAAGAATCGCCTTAACGTGGCTTCCAGGAACACATGAATTGGCCAATTTATGCGAGAAGCACTCTTAATTTTTCATATTTCTAGTGCAATAATGCAGTTCAACTTTCATATTTCATGTTTGCATGCTATGGCGCTACAGAGTGCTACCTTATTTATTTGATTATATATGAGCTGGTGACTCTAGGTAACCACCTGTTCACACAGTCTATGTTTGGATGTGACGGTCAGTTTTTGAGATTTGCATAACAGAACTCAGGCGGATCCCAAAATCATCAAGAGGGACCATCTGCATCTGTTTTGCATTAGTTCATTTGCATCCTTTTTGAACTCCTGTAAATGGAACAGACAAAGGAATGTGCAATCGGAAGTGTGAGCGCCCTACCAGTATTTACAGATGAAACTTAATTTAAAAAAATCTGTTTTGCTTGTATCAAACATGCCATCAATGCCTGCACCACACAGCCTAAGGTCTCATTCAGATGTCCGATTTTCACATACGAGCGCTATCCATGGTTCTCACAGATAGCACTTGTACCTGTGATGTCTATGGGGCCTCTCACATGTCCCTAAATTTTTGGAGACCAGGAGTTCCAAGGAAAATTGTGGAGAGATGTCCGATTTTGATATGAGGTTCACGTACGAAAAAAAACAGATATCACTCGGACACAATTCCATATATCCAAATGGTATCCATATCACTTCAGAGGGATACGGTTCTTTATAGGACATACACTTGGGTACTGCCCTTGTAAGGACGGGAGCTACGCTGGGCACAACAGGGACAGTAGAAAAGAACCTTTTTGGAAGCTGTTAACCCGGTCTTCCAATCCAGCAGGAACTTAGTGCAAATAGAAAGTGAGGCGAGATCGAACCATTCTTCTTGAGTACTGGTAATATGGAGCACTATATCAATGTACTGCATGCATTTTGGAGATTTATTATGTTTGGAGCTCTGATTTTGCATTTAATCTTTACAAGCTGCTGAAAATACTGATAGTAGTGAGCACCTTATCTACCCAGGAATTTTTGTAGTGTGAATAAGGCTAAAGGCCCTTTTACATTTAGCGATGCACCAGCGATCCGACCGGCGATCCGACCCGTTCAGGATCGCTGGTGCATCGCTAAATGATCGCTAGTGAGCTTTCACATAGAAAGACCTCACAGCGATGCAGCAGCGACGCAGAGCACGATACTCACCTTTCACACACAGCAATCCTGACGTCCTCCCGCCCGCGTCCAGCGTCGCTCGTCTCACACAGCAGGAAGCAGACGACGAGAAATGGAGCCGCGCGATCAGCGATGGACAGCGGGGGAGCCGGTCGAAGGTAAGTATCACACATAGCGATATCGCTAGCAATATCGCTGCTACGTCACAAAATCAGTGACGTTTTAGCGATATTGCTAGCGATATCGCTTAGTGTAAAACCCCCTTAAGTGCACACGCTGCAGATTGGTCGGTGAATTTTTTATCTGCGGAACCGCAGGTAAAACCACAGGTAAAATGACCTGCGGTTTTACCTGCGGATTAGCCTGCGGTTTATCATCTCTACAATGGAGATGGTAAACCGCAGCAGAATCCGCAGAAAAGAATTGACATGTCAATTCTTTCTGCGGATTCAAACCCGCAGCTTTTCCGCAGTTAAAAATCCGCAGCATGTGCACAGCAGATTGTAAATCCCATAGGATAACATGCTACTGTACACTGTCTGCAGAACTGCTGCAGTTCTGCTGCGGCCAAAACGTGTGCACATAGCCTAAGTGTTTGTCTGTTCTGAGCTCAGCTCTCTAACTGTGATAATTATCTTAAATATTTGATTAAAGTTAATTTTTAAAGGTAATCTGTCACCCCATTTTTGGACTATCAGCTGCCGACACCGCCATCAGAGGCTTATCTACAGCATGCTGTAATGCTGTAGATAAGCCCCCAATGTAACCTGAAAGGAAAAACGAGTTAGATTATACTCACCCTGGGTCCAGTTTTGGTCGGATGGGTGTCGCGGTCCGGCACCTCCCATCATGTAGTGATGACGTCCTCTTCTTTGCTTCCCATCGTGGTTCCGGCGCAGGCATACTTTATCTGCCCTGTTGAGGGCAGAGTAAAGTACTGCAGTGCGCAGGCGCCGTACCTCTCTGACCTGTTCCAGCGCCTGCGCACTGCAGTACTCTGCTCTGCCCTCAACAGGGCAGAGCAGTGCACCTGCGCCACGACGGGAAGTAAAGAAGAGGACGTCATCGCTACAAGATGGGAGGCACCGGACCGAACCGCAACACCCATCGGACCAAGACCGTACCCAGACCGCCCCTGGGTGAGTATAACTCGTTTTTCTTCCTTTTTAGGTTACATTGGGCGCGGTGGGTGTCGCGGCCCAGTCCGGCACCTCCCATCTTCTAGAGATGACGTCCTCCTCCTTGCTTCATGCTGCGCTCCTGCGCAGGTGTACTTTCTCTGCCCTGTTGAGGGCAGAGTAAAGTACTGCAGTGCGCAGGCGCCGGGAAGGTCCTGCGCACTGCAATACTTTACTCTGCCCTCAACAGGGCAGAGAAAGTACGCTTGCGCAGGAGCGCAGTATGAAGCAAGGAGGAGGTCATCTCTAGAAGATGGGAGGCGCCGGACCGGACCGCGACACCCATCTGACCTGATCCCCGGGTGAGTATAATATAACTCGTTTTTCTTATCTTTCAGGTTACATCGGGGGCTTATCTACAGCATAACAGAATGCTGTAGATAAGCCCCTGATGGCGGTGGCCGTAGCTCATAGGCCAAAAATGGGGTGAGATTCCCTTTAATGGAGTAATGATCATTAATATTATGTATTTTCATTGCATGTTTACACATATTGCATTTATTGCCTGCACATTTAAAAAAACCTTTGATGGCTAACCATGTATCATTGATAGGAATATCGATAGTCTGAAAAAGGGATTTGACTGTTTGCATGCATCATCTTTCAGCACAACGTTGTCTTAATTTTTATACAGTAATTTCATAGGTAATCGTTACAGTATATTGATGTTCATCTTGTACTTTTTGTCCTTGATTTTTTTGTAACACTGATATACTAATTGTATTATGATGTCACAAGGGGTTCAACCTCCATATAGTACCGTAGTTCCGCTCTTAAAGGGAATCTGTCACCCTTTTTTTTTTTTAACTATCAGCTGCTGCCACTGACATCAGGGGCTTATCTACAGCATTCTGTAATGCTGTAGATAAGCCCCCGATGTAACCTGAAAGATAAGAAAAACACATTAGATTATACTCACCGGAGGGGGCGGGGCGGTCCGGTCCGATGGGTGTCGCGGTCCGGCGCCTCCCATCTTCATATGATGACGTCCTCTTCTTCCCGTCCTGTAGTGGCTCCGGCGCAGGCGCACTGTACTGCTTCTACGACTAAGTTTATGTTCCCACGGTCAGGAAACGCTGCGTTTGATGCTGCATACAGCCGCAGTTACCAATTCGCAGCGTCCAGATGTTACAGCACAGTGGAGGGGATTTTATGAATCCCATCTCCACTATGCGTTCAAATATGCAGGCGGCAGACCCACGTAAACGGACAAGCGGCGTGTCTTTCCAGAACGGAGCATGTCTGTTTACAATGCGACAACGCTCCGTCATCGCACCGTAAATTTCCCATAGACAATCATTAGATGTGTCTTACTGACTTGTTCACTGTATGTGCATGGCCCATGCGTTTGTATTCTTCTGAAAGTTTTTGGGAGGACTCCAACCCTCTCATGTGGGCCATGCACATATAAAGCAGTCTTAGGCTGGTTTCACATTTGCGTTTGGAGGCGCCGAGCGCACCAAAACGCAACAGGTTGCGTTTGGCACAGGTCGGCGCACCGTCAAAAGGACGCATGCGCCGGCAAAAGCATACCTGCGCACGGCCTGTGTACCCAATGCTAAAAATAAGGTACTGATGTCGCATGCAGCGTCATGCGCTCATAGGCAGAGCTGACCGGAGGAGACACGGCAGGGGGCGGAGTTTCCGCTGCGCCTCCAAACGCAAATGTGAAATCAAACGCAAATGTGAAATCAGCCTTACACAAGCATGCCCACATCAGACATTACCTCTCTGAATCCTGCTCATATAGATACTGTTCACATGGTCAGGTTTAAATACATTGGATAGGACTGCTCTGAGGGGTATACCTTGGTGTTGGTAGAGCGGCTTGGCATACATTTTTTGCAAAAAACGTATAAACTAAATACCCTGTTTTGCTATCATCATTTTACTAGCACTTGCTGTTTATTGTTGAAAATTTTTTTTTTTTTTTTTTTACAGCAGAGCATTTTTTCACGTTTGTTGTATTGTGTTCCTGTCTCTTGGTGGTGTGAACACTGTCTTACTGACTTGTTCACTGTATGTGCATGACCCATGCGTTTGTAAAACCTCATCTAATGATTAGTCACATGCGTAGAAACTGTGTAAACGCAGCTTACTACGCATGTCTACTAATTAAAGTAAAAGTTCTTACCTGTCCCGCTGACGAATTCTCGCGATAACTTCGCTTACCACAAAAACTGCTGTATTATAGCGAGAACTGACAGAATACCCAGATAGAAGGAATGAGATAGATACATATCCATCTCATTCCTTCTATCACATATCTGTCTATCTATAGAACTATCTGTGTGTAATGGAGTATGGGTTGGACAAATGTTAAAGAGGAGGTTGGACGAGAAATGACATCACAAATCTTTTTTTGTTGTTAAATAACATATCTTTATTTAGCTTACAAAAAAACGCATAGAAATCCGCATGAAAAAAAATGCATCAAAAAATGCAGGTGACCTGCCAGTGACCTCAGGTGCAGATTTACCTGCGTCAAATCCTGACCGTGGAAACATAGGGCTACGGCAGAAACGCGTCAGACTGGGTATTTCATTTTAATCTGTCTGGTCATTCCGTTATTCTTTTTTTAATTATGTGATATAAAAAGCCGGATTACTTACCGGTAATGCTCTTTTAATGAGTCCACGACAGCACCCACTGGAGGTATCGGATCCGCCCATTTGGAACAGGAAACCCTACAGGAAAGATAAAAGGGGCGGTCCGCCTTTCCTCCTCAGTTTTACGTTTCAGAGTACCAGAAGGACCGCCAGGGATTAGGCAATGTTCTCTTATTTTAACATCTTTCTTATCCATTATTTGGTTGATATACCTTAACTATTGATATCTTTAGGGAGGGAAGTGAGCGGGTGCTGTCGTGGACTCATTAAAAGAGCATTACCGGTAAGTAATCCGGCTTTTTACTCTTCGCCACGACAGCACCCACTGGAGAGATTCCAGAGACCATCACCTGGGTGGGACCACCGTGCCAAGGACAGTCCTGCCAAAGCTTAAGTCAGAGGTTGATGAAAGATCAAGTCTATAGTGGTTATAGAAGGTAGAAGGGGATGACCAAACTGCCGCCTTACATATAGTTTCAATCGGAACATCTCCCTTTTCCGCCCAAGAAGTTGCCATTGCCCTGGTGGAATGCGCCCTGATGTTCCCTGGAGGATCTTCGTTTTTTGCGGAGTAGGCTAAACGAATGGCCTCTCTGATCCACTGGGAAATGGTGCTCTTCGTGACTCCATACCCCTTCTTACAGCCCTGAAATGAAACAAATAGGGCCCTACTCTGCCTCCAACTGTTGGACCTCTCAATATATTTTAGAACAGTTCTTTTGACGTCCAGAGTATGGAACTTCTGCTCTTCCGGAGTAGAGGGATTTTTATAGAAGGTTGGGAGGAGTATCTCCTGAGATCTATGGTATTTTGTTGCCACTTTTGGCAGGTAGGCAGGGTCTGGTTTTAATACCAATCTGTCTTGGTATTCTTGAAAAAAAGGTGGATCTGTTGACAAGGCCTGGATATCACCCACTCTTCTAGCTGAGGTCAGTGCTACCAAGAGGGCCATTTTAAGTGCTAAGTATTTGAAGGGTATTGTGTTGATCGGCTCAAAGGGGTCTACCGTTAGGGCGTCTAAGACCAGATTTAGATCCCATGTAGGGACGGAGGGTATGTGGATTGGAGCTATTCGTTCACATGCTGTAATGAATCGAGTTATCCACTTGTTGCCTGCTATATTATGGCCATATAGTGCTCCTAATGCCGATATTTGTATTCTTAGCGTATTTACTGCTAAGCCTAAGTCTTTCCCTTTCTGCAGAAATTCCAAGATTGGGATTATCGGAACTTCTGCTGTATGAGGTACTGTATGGAACTGAAGAAATTTTTTCCATATTCTAGTGTAAATTTGGGTTGTGGACTGTTTTCTACTTTGTAGTAGTGTAGTAATTAAAGACTCAGAGAATCCTCTTGTCCTCAATAACTGCCTCTCAAATTCCACGCCGTCAAGTGCAAGCTGACCACTTGAGGGTGGAAAAAGGGGCCTTGGGAGAGTAGGTTGGGAGTCGAAGGAAGGACCCAAGGATCTGTTATTGACATAATTTGCAGCCACGAAAACCACGGTCTTTTTGGCCAGAACGGTGCTATTAAGATTATCCTTGCTTTGTCGTCTCTGATCTTCCAAATTACTTGAGGTAGGAGGATCAATGGAGGGAACGCATACGCCAGGTTGAAATTCCATGGAGCTAGAAGGGCGTCTAGTATGTCTGGGTGATCTGATGGAGATAGGGAGGCAAATGTTTTTATCTGCCTGTTCTCCTTTGTGGCGAAAAGGTCCACCTCGGGTTGTCCCCATAGGGCTACTATGTCCCTGAAGACCTTCTGATTGAGGCACCACTCTCCTTGCCGTAGAGTGTGTCAGCTTAGGAAGTCTGCCTTTTGATTGCTCTCGCCTCTTATATGAAGGGCCGAGAGGGACAAAAAATAGTTTTCTGCTGTTTAAAATTCTTGCCGCTGAAGACATCAGAGTCTCTGATCGAGTTCCTCCTTGTCTGTTTATATAGGCCACTGTGGTGGTGTTGTCCGATAGGATCCTGACATGCTTCTGTTAGAGCTGCGGAAGGAAGTTGTATAGCGCATAGAACACTGCAGTCAGTTCTTTTAAATTGGATGAGTACTCGCATTCCTCTCTATTCCACCTTCCCTGATGAAACCCATTCTCCATGTGGGCTCCCCAGCCCTGTGGACTGGCATCGGTGGTTACGATACAGGATGGAACTATAACCCATGGAACTCCTGAACATAAATGGTCATCATCTAACCACCACTCTAGAGAAATCAAGACTTCTTGTGACAGGGTTATTTTGCTCTGTAAATGACCACTATGTCGCTTATCCTCTTGGAGGATCTGGTGTTGTAGTGTACGGACATGGTACTGGGCCCACCGGACTGCCGGGGTGCAAGAATTTAGTGATCCTAATAGTGACATTGCTCCTCTCAAGGACACCCGTGGTCTATCTATAGCTGCTCGTATTTTTTGTTTCGTGAGGGTGATTTTTACCTGAGGTAGTAGACATCTCTGGGTCAAGGAATCTAGCTGAAATCCTAGAAATGTCTGGAGAGATTGTGGATCGAGTCTGGACTTTTGGATATTGATGATCCAGCCAAGGCTCTGAAAAGAGGAGATTGCGTCAGTCACGCGTTCGGTACATTGTTTGACTGAATTCCCAATTATTAGGAAGTCGTCTAAATACGGCACGATCAGTGTGTCCTTTTGGCGAAGGTAGGCCATCACTTCTGCCATCACCTTGGTAAATATTCTTAGTGCCGTGGAAAGCCCGAAGGGCATGGCCGCGTAATGGAAATGACGAATCCTGCCCTCGACTTCCACTGCGACTCTTAGGTATTTCTGGAATCTATTGTGAATAGGGAGATGATAATAAGCATCTCTTAAATCAATCCCTGCCATTACGCAATTTGGGAAAAGAAGCTTTATAGTGGATCTAATTGATTCCATTTTGAAGTTATAATTTTTTATAAATGAATTAAGCTTCTTTAAATTAATAATGGTTCTAAACGTACCGTCTGGTTTAGAAACCAAAAACAGGGGAGAGTAAAAGCCTCTACCCTCTTGTTCCTCAGGGACGTCAACTAAAACTTTTTTAGCTAGTAGGACTCGAATCTCGTCTTCGAGAGCCTTTTGCTGAACTGAGGAATTAAGGCGAGTTATAACAAAGAATTCATAAGGGATCTGAAGGAATTCAATCTTTATTCCTTCCTTGATTATGTTCAAAATCCATGGGCTTAACGTAATTTGTTCCCATTTGGTAATAAAAAATTTTAATCTACCCCCAACTGGTGGGTTTAAACTCTTAATTTTTATCTCTCCTATATGTTGGCCCTCTGAAGATGGTACCCTTCTGCTTTTCGTCTTTCGTGGCCCATCTATTCGTTCTGTCCGACTGTCTTCTTCTCCCGAATGGCCGTCTCTTAAAGGTTTTCCTATAAAACGGAATGGGAGAATCACTGAAGGCCTTTTTCCTCTCTTTTGCCTTGGCGAGAATTTCGTCTAAGGCTTTCCCGAAGAGGAACTCACCCTCGCATGGGGTTGCACTAATTTTGGATTTTGATTGTGCGTCCCCTTTCCAGCTTTTTATCCACAGCGAGCGTCTGGCGTTATTCACCAGGGCTGCCGACCTCGCTGCCAGTCTTAGGGTGTCCGCTGAAGCATCTGCCATAAAGGCAGCTGCACCTCTTATCAACGGGATGGCTGCACGCAGTTTCTCCCTTGACACTCTTTGCTCGATCTGCTGGTCTAATTGATCTAGCCATACCAGCATTGATCTAGCAGTACATGTGCTGGCTATTGCAGGTTTGAATACCCCGGTGGTGGACTCCCAGGACCTTTTGAGCGAAGATTCTGCCTTTCGGTCTAATGGGTCTGCTAACAATCCTGCGTCCTCGACCGGGATCGAGGTCTGTTTGGAAGTGGAGGCTATGACGGCATCCACCTTTGGTATTTTAGTCCATTTCAATAGGTCTTCATCAGTGAACGGATACTTCCGTTTTGAGGCTGATGGGAGAAAACCCCTCTGGTCGTGTTTTTCCCACTCTCTTTTGATGAGGTCCTTAATTGCCGGTATCACCGGAAATGATCTCTTTTTTTCTGCCAATCCCGCAAACATAATGTCCTGCGCGGTTTGGGCTCCCCTTTCCTCTTCACACCCCATAGCATTTCTAACCGCTTTTACTAGGTTATCTACGCTGTCCAGTGGAAAACATGCGCGTCCTTCCATCTCCGAGGATGACGATGAGGACGTGAATGCGGAGCCTGAATTTAACTCCTGTTCTTCCTCTGACACTGAACTAACAACGGCCTGTTTCTTATGACTGGACTCTGAGGGAGTGCTGGCGCGGTTGATGGCTTGTATCTCCTCCCTAATTATGGCTCGGATATCTTTAGAAGATATCGTCGACCCCTCCCTGGTTTCTTTCATGCATTGTTTGCAGAGTTTTTTGGGGTAGGAGTCAGGGAGAGGCTCTGAACATAATGCGCATTCTTTATGTTTAGCTTTTTCTTTGACTGAAGTGGGAGGTCAAAGGTAAAGAGAGGGGGGGGGGGGAGGAGGTTAGCTTAATAGGTAGAGTATATACTTTGCACACTCACCCAGTGAAGCTTAATACCGGGTCGGATGGCTGAGACGGTCTGGATCTGGTTTCTGCTGCCTCGCTCCTGCGGGCAGTCTCTGTCCTGGCGCTGCGGTCCCTGGTGGAATTGCCCCCAGCTGAATCCCCTGCTGGGGCCTGCGGCTCCGTGGGGGACGACATGGTTCCATCGTTGCAGCGCTGTTTTAGCTTCACTCCTGTCGTGCCCCCGGAAGTCGCCCTGTGTCAGGGCGCATGCGCCGCGTCATCGCCATCCTACCCCGGAAGTTCAACCATTACTTCCGGGGTATAGGAGCGTTGGGCGCCGGCCGGCTCCTGCGCCACCGCTACTCACACGCGCGGTTCGCGCGCTCATGGCTTCACCTCCCACGCTGTATCTCCACCGATGGGGGGGGGGGGGGGGTGTTCTGCCTCCGGATGCCAGACCGGCCCGCTCGCTGGTAAGACCGGGCGGCCCTCCCCGGACCCGGACATCACCGTTATGCCACCAGACGAGGGGGGAACCGTCAAACGGAATCTCCCCCGACGCTGCTTCCGGACCGCAGCCCCTGCCGTTCCCGAGGAGACCGCACAGGCGGATGCATGGCCCAGGTAAGATCCTGCAGAATCCTGCTCCATTTGGAACAGGAAACCAAAACTGAGGAGGAAAGACGGACCGCCCCTTTTATCTTTCCTGTAGGGTTTCCTGTTCCAAATGGGCGGATCCGATACCTCCAGTGGGTGCTGTCGTGGCGAAGAGTAAAAAACGGATTTTATCAGCGGCTTCTATTCTGCCCCGCTGACGGGTCTGTGACCACTGTGCCAGCCTAGATTGCGGCTGGGCAGAACAGGCAGGATATAGTAACAACCTGCCTGTAATGGCCCCGCCACACACAACGACTCACCAGCGATCCTGACAACGATATGAACTTGTCAGGATCACTGGTGTGTCGCTACATGATCACTGGTGAGCTGCCAAACAGGAAGATCTCAGCAGCGATCAGGACAGCGACAACGCGGGTGACAAGCGACGCACGTCGCTTAGTTACCCGCAGTGTACGTTAAGATACCAGCACGCTGGTGCAGGGAGCTGGTAACCAAGGTAAACAGCGGGTTACTAAGCTCCAGCTCGCTGATCGCTGCTCTCCCTCCTGCCACACGCAGCGATGCGTGCTGGCCAGCGGGAGACCAACGATCAAAAAAATGTCCAGGCCATTCGAGCATGATCAGCGATACCCGGCAGGGGGTCGGTCACTGATGAGTGTCACACAGCGATCTCACTGGTGAGATCGCTGTTGCGTCACAAAACTTGTGACTCAGCAGTTGAAAAGTTTACAAAGCTGTAAATTATACAATTGCTTGTATTTATCAGCACTGTCCAACAAGACACATTTATTAAAATGAGAAAAATCCTTTACGTTGTGCCTAAATCAAACGTTACCTGTTTCCGTTTAGAACACGTGTGCTCCTATTCAGGTTTTAAAAAGGTTGAAGTTCAAAAGAGTAGAGAAACCACGCGGCTCCTATATGCGACGTCTACAGGGAGCAACATGTGATAATATATTACTGGTGAGGATTACTAGGTCTAATGTCACATGGGCTACTGTAACGCCGCACACAGGGGGCTCCGGTACCGCCCTGTAACGCCGCACACAGGGGGCTCCGGTACCGCCCTGTAACGCCGCACACAGGGGGCTCCGGTACCGCCCTGTAACGCCGCACACAGGGGGCTCCGGTACCGCCCTGTAACGCCGCACACAGGGGGCTCCGGTACCGCCCTGTAACGCCGCACACAGGGGGCTCCGGTACCGCCCTGTAACGCCGCACACAGGGGGCTCCGGTACCGCCCTGTAACGCCGCACACAGGGGGCTCCGGTACCGCCTTGTAACGCCGCACACAGGGGGCTCTTGCTATGGTGGTGACGCCGCATTTAGGGGGCTCTTACTACGGTGGTGACGCAGCATACAGGGGGGCTCTTGCCATGGTGGTGACGCCGCACACAGGGGGCTCCGGTACCGCCCTGTAACGCCGCACACAGGGGGCTCCGGTACCGCCCTGTAACTCCGCACACAGGGGCCTCCGGTACCGCCCTGTAACGCCGCACACAGGGGGCTCCGGTACCGCCCTGTAACGCCGCACACAGGGGGCTCTTACTATGGCAGTGATGCAGCACACGGGGGGGGGGGCTCTTACCATGGTGGTGATGCCGCTCACGGGGGGGGCTCTTACCATGGCGGTGACTCCGCACACGGGGGTTCTCTTACCTTGGCGGTGATGCCACTCACAGGGAGCTCTTACTATAACAGTGACGCCGCTCACAGGGAGGCTCTTACCATGGCGGTGACGCCGCTCACAGGGGGCTCTTACCATGGCGGTGATGCCGCTCACAGGGGGGCTCTTACTATGGCGCTGACGCTGCACACGGGGGGCTCTTACCATGGCAGCGATGCCGCTCACAGGGGGGGCTCTTACCATGGCGGTGACGCCGCACATGGGGGGGCTCTTACCATGGCGGTGACGCCGCACATGGGGGGGCTCTTACCATGGCGGTGACGCCGCTCACAGGGGGGCTCTTACTATGGCGGTGACGCCGCTCACATGGGGGGCTCTTACTATGGCGGTGACGCCGCTCACAGGGGGGAGGGGCTCTTACCATGGCGGTGACGCCGCTGACAGGGGGCTCTTACCATGGCGGTGATGCCACTCACAGGGGGCTCTTACTATAGCAGTGACGCCGCTCACATGGGGGCTCTTACCATGGCGGTGACGCCGCTCACAGGGGGCTCTTACTATAGCAGTGACGCCGCTCACAGGGAGGAGCTTACCATGGCGGTGACGCCGCTCACAGGGGGGCTCTTACCATGGCGGTGACCCTGCACACGGGGGGCTCTTACCATGGCAGCGACGCCGCTCACAGGGGGGCTCTTACTATGGCGGTGACGCCACACACAGGGTGGCTCTTACTATGGCGGTGACGCCGCTCACAGGGGGGGCTCTTACTATGGCGGTGACGCCGCTCACAGGGGGGGGCTCTTACCATGGCGGTAACGCCGCACACAGGGTGGCTCTTACTATGGCGGTGACGCCGCTCACAGAGGGGGCTCTTACCATGGCGGTAACGCCGCTCACATGGGGGGCTCTTACCATGGCGGTGACGCCGCTCACAGGGGGCTCTTACTATAGCAGTGACGCCGCTCACAGGGAGGATCTTACCATGGCGGTGACCCGGCACACGGGGGGCTCTTACCATGGCAGCGATGCCGCTCACAGGGGGGCTCTTACTATGGCGGTGATGCCACACACAGGGTGGCTCTTACTATGGCGGTGACGCCGCTCACAGGGGGGCTCTTACTATGGCGGTGACGACGCTCACAGGGGCGCTCTTACTATGGCGGTGACGACGCTCACAGGGGGGCTCTTACCATGGCGGTGACGACGCTCATAGGGGGGCTCTTACCATGGCGGTGACGACGCTTACAGGGGGGCTTTTACCATGGCGGTGACCCTGCACACGGGGGGCTCTTACCATGGCAGCGATGCCGCTCACAGGGGGGCTCTTACCATGGCGGTGACGCCGCTCACAGGGGGGGCTCTTACCATGGCGGTAACGCTGCTCATAGGGGGCTCTTACCATGGCAGTGACGCCGCACACAGGGTGGCTCTTACTATGGCGGTGACGCCGCTCACAGGGGGGGCTCTTACCATGGCGGTGACGCTGCTCACAGGGGGGGCTCTTACCATGGCGGTGACGCCGCTCACAGGGGGCTCTTACTATAGCAGTGACGCCGCTCACAGGGAGGATCTTACCATGGCGGTGACGCCGCTCACAGGGGGGCTCTTACCATGGCGGTGACCCTGCACACGGGGGGCTCTTACCATGGCAGCGATGCCGCTCACAGGGGGGCTCTTACCATGGCGGCGACGCTGCACACAGGGGGGCTCTTACTATGGCGGTGACGCCGCTCACAGGGGGGGCTCTTACCATGGCGGTGACACCGCTCACTGGGGGGGCTCTTACCATGGCGGTGACACCGCTCACAGGGGGGGCTCTTACCATGGCGGTGCCAGTCTGGTAATAGAGTAAGAGGTGACATTAGCAGAGATCACACAGGACTCCTCCATTACTGACTACTACATTCGGAGCCTTGAGAACTGTCCCTGAACACAAAGCCCACAGAGCACACTGGTGACCGGGCTCAGGTAGCGGCACTCACCGGGCAGCCACCGTCCCCGCAGGGTATCAGGTCTCCTCGTGCTGTCACCACCGCTCTCCGTCAGGATGACGAGGAGGATGGAGGAGGAGGGGCTGCGCTCCAGCTACACATCATGCTCGGCCGGCCTCACCCCGCCATGTGATGTGAGAGGGTCCCGTCCATATGTGGGGGGAGGAGCCCGGGAGAAGCTGGGGGAGTAATGCAGGTTCCCCCATCAGTGCTGCTGCTCTGTGTACCGGCCACAGTCAGCTCCTCCCCGCAGCGACAGAGCCGGGACAGGTCGGGCTCAGCAGCATCGTGGCGGCCGGGGGCGGCTGTGCGCGCTGCTGCCTAGTGACGGCGGCCCTGCGGCTGTGCCCGGGGGACCCCTAGTGAGGAGACCTTAGAGCGGTGGGTGCAGGACACAATGGCGCAGGGTTACTTCTGCCTTTAGCCCATATTATGCGAGTGGCAAAAAAGGTTTCAGGGGAAAAAACACCAAAGGTCAAATAACCCAAAAATGAGGCTTCTTCCAGCGAAGTTTCCCCAAAAGTAAGAACTGTGTCTGTCCTGTGCAGAATGTGGGAAGGCGGGAGCGACCATGTGACGAGCAGCGAACACCTGAATCTCCGACCTGCGTCAGTGGAAGGCTCGGATTCCAGCCTGCGGCCTGCTCACGGCGTCATCGCTGCGGGGGCTCAGTGCGACCCCACAGGCTGTGTGCGGAGCTCTGGGTTTGTTGTTGGTAACAGATGTGTGTTAACTCCTTAACAACCAAGCCATTTTGTAGGTTAGGCCTCATACCCATTGGCGATTAAAAAACCGGTCCGATTTCTGGACTGGAAAAAAGGGTGGAGTGTTCTGCTAGGGTCATGCGATTTCTATGCGTTTTTTTTTTATTATTTTTCCATCCGGTTTTCATCCTTTTTTTTTCCCAGCCACTCTTTTTCTACAGTCACTTACAGGACCATTTACAGTGTTCTATACCACAGAATGGTGATGTATCCATTAAAAACGGATGGTCCGTTTTTGGTCCGTTTTTTTAATCGCACCCATTGGCTTCTATTGGCGGAAATCGCAGCATGCTGCGATTTTTTTTCTCAGACCAATTTTGGCTGAGAAAAAAATCGCAAGTGAGATGTCACCCATTCACTAACATGGGTCAGAGTGCAATCCGATTTAATCGCCAGTGAGTATGAGGCCTTAAAGGGAATCTGTCACCCTTTTTTTTGGACTATCAGCTGCCGGCATCGACATCAGGGGCTTATCTACAGTATTCTGTAATGCTGTAGATAAGCCCCCGATGTAACCTGAAAGAGAAAAAGGAGTTAGAGCCCCGTTACACACAACGATGTCCCAGCGATCCCACCAACGATCTGACAGGGATGGGATCGCAGGGACATAGGCTGATCGCTGGTGACCTGTCACATAGACTCACCAGCGATCAGGACCAGCAAGCAAGCTGGTATCTAGGGTAAACAGCGGGTACCCAAGAGCCGCGCGGCACTTAGTTACCCACTGTTTACGTTGGATACCAGCGTGCAGCGTCACTGATCGTTGGGTTCTCGCTGCCACATGCAGTGATGCGCGCTGGCCAGCGGGAGACCAACGATCAAAAAATGGCCCAGGATGTTCCTGCATGATCAGCGATACCCGGCGGGGGGGGGGCGGCCGCTGATGGATGACAGCGATATCGCTGGAGAGATTGCTGATGCGTCACAAAATCAGTGATCTCGCTGTGTGTGACGGGGCCCTTAGATTATACTCACTCGGGGGGTGGTCCGGTCTGATGGGTGTTGCGGTCCGGCGCCTCCCATCTTCATACGATGCCGTCCTCCCCTTCCTGTAGTGGCTCCGGCCCAGGTGCAATGCTCTGCCCTGTTGAGGGCAGAGCAGAGTCCTGCAGTGCGCAGGCGTCGGGAGAGGTCTGACACCTGCGCACTGCAGTATTCTGCCCTCGACAGGGCAGAGCAGTGCGCCTGCACCGGAGCCACTACAGGAAGGGAAGAGGAGGACGGCATCGTATGAAGATGGGAGGCGTCAGACCGCAACACCCATCGGACCGGACCGCCCCCCCCCCGGGTGAGTATAACATAACTCCTTTTTCTCTTTCAGGTTACATCGGGGGCTTATCTACAGCATTACAGAATTCTGTAGATAAGCCCCTGATGTCGATGCCGGCAGCTGATAGGCCAAAAAAAGGGTGGTAGATTCCCATTAAAGACCAGGCCTTAATTTTGAAATCGGACCATTGTCACTTTATGTGCTTATAACTCTGGAATGGTTCAATGGATCCCACTGATTCTGACATTGTTTTTTCGTGACATATTGTACTTCATGTTAGTGGTAAAATTTCTTCGATATGACTTGTTTATTTATTTTGCAATTTTCAAACTTTTAATTTTTATGCCCTTAAATCAGAGATATGTCACAAAAAATAGTTAATAAATAACATTTCCCACATGTCTGCTTTACATCAGCACAATTTTGGAACCAAAATTTTTTTTTGTTAGGAAGTTATACGGGTTAAAAGTTGACCATCGATTTCTCATGTTTACAACAAAATTTACAAAACCATTTTTTTAGGGACCACCTCACATTTAAAGTCACTTTGAGGGCTCTATATAATAGAAAATACCTAAAAGTGACACCATTCTAAAAGCTGCACCCCTCAAGGTACTCAAAACCACATTCAAGAAGTTCATTAACCCTTTAGGTACTTCACAAGAATTGAAGCAATGTGGAAGGAAAAAATGAACATTTAACTTTTTTCCCCAAAATTTATCTTTGGACAATTTTTTTTTTATTTTTTCAAGGGTTTCAGGAGAAAATGAGCCACAATATTTGTTGTACAATTTCTCCTGAGTACACTGATACCCCATTCGGGGAGGAAGACCAATCTTTAGGTGCATGGCAGGGCTCAGAAGGGAAGGAGCAACATTTGAGATTTTGAATGTCAAATTGGCTGGAATAGAGAGCGGACGCCATGTCGTGTTTGGAGAGCCCCTGATGTACCTAAACTCCACATAAGTGACCCCATTTTGGAAACTAGACCCCCAAGGAATTATCTAGATGTGTGGTGAGCACTTTGAACCCCCAAGTGCTTCGCAGAAGTTTATAACGTAGAGCCGTGAAAAAAATAATTTTTTCCACAAAAATGATCGTTTTGCCCACGAATTTTTATTTTCACAAGGGTAACAGGAGAAATAGGACACCAAAAGTTGTTGTGCAATTTGTCCTGACTACGCTGATACCCCATATGTGGGGGGGAACCACTGTTTGGGCGCATGGCAGAGCTCAGAAGGGAAGGAGCGCCGTTTTGGAATGCAGAGTTCAATGGAATCATCTGGGGAAGTCATGTTGCGTTTGTAGAGCCTCTGATTTGGCGGACCCCAAAAGTTGTTGTACAATTTGTCCTGAGTACGTTGATACCCCATATGTGGGGGTAAACCACTGTGATCGCCTTACTGCGATCCTTGGGAGGCAGAATGCACAAATCCACAAAAGGTGAAGAATTGGTTTTATTTTTTACGCCGTTCCTCGTGTGGTATTAGTGATTAGTCTACTTTATTCTTCGGGTCGGTGAGATTACAGCGATACTAGATTTAGATCCTTTTTTCATGTTTAGCTGCTGTCACACACTAAAAGACGCTTTTTTTTTTTTTTTTTGGAAGAATTTTTTGCATCACCGTATTTTGAGAGCTATAATTTTTCCATATTCCAGCCGACAGTCATGTGTGGACTTGTTTTTTGCGGGACGAGCTTATATTTTTATTGGTACCATTTTCGGGCACATAACGTTTTTTGATCACTTTCTATTCCGATTTTTGTGGAGGTAGAATGAACAAAAATGAGCAATTCAGGAATTGTTTTTTTTTCACCGTTACGCGTGCGGTAAAATTAGTATGGCAGCTTTATTCTTGGGGTCCCTATGATTACAGCGATACCTCATTTATATCGTTTTTTATGTTTTGGTGTTTTTTACACAAAAACTTTTATAGAAAAAATTATTTTTGCATAATTTTATTCTGCAAGCTATAACTTTTTTTTGTATGACGGCTCTTTTTTTGCGGGACAAGATGACGTTTCCAGCGGTACCATGTTTATTTATATCCGTCTTTTTGATCACGTGTTATTGCACTTTTTCCAAGCGGTATGATGATACTGCTTTGGAAAAAAATTTTTATTTTTTTTTACATATTTTTTCAAAAAATGTTTTTTTTTCACCTTGTCCCTTCATTGGACTTTCGCTTTCACTTTAGGTATAATGCATTGCAATGCTCCAGCATTGTAATGTATTATTCCTTATGCTGAGAGCTGCTGAGACCATGCTGTGAGCATGGTCTCAGCAGCTTTCCATAGCTGAATGACTCGGAGGTGTAATGACAACCTCCGGGTCATCATGGCACAGGTCGGGCCCTGCGATTACATCGCAGGGATGCCGACCTGAGGCAGAGGGAGCCCCCTAACCTCTGCCTCCACCCCTGAACGCTGCGATTGCGCTCGATCGCAGCACTCAGGGGGTTAACAGGCAGGGGCGCCGCTCCTGGCTGTCAGTGCAGGACGCTCAACCACTGCACCTCTGAGCTCCTGCACTGATTGAGTAGGAGAAGCTGAAATTTCAGCCTCTCCTGCCCGATCGCTGCTGTGTTTGGTCATTCAGATTGACTGACCCGTCACAGCGCTTGGAGTGCAGGGACTGACTGCAAGGGTCCCTGCCCCCCTTGCCGTGCCTCTCAGCCATCATAAACAGCTGTCGGCACTGAACAGTCACGGCGTGTTCACACGCCGTGACAGTTCAAAGGGATGACGTGCACAGTCCGTCCTGGTGCGGTAACTTACAACCGCCCATGATGGACTGTGCACGTCAATGGACATTAAGGGGTTAAGGCTCTGTCCTCATCCATACAGGTAATGTGTGTACACGTGTGCGGAGTGTGAGTAATGTGTGTACACGTGTGAGTAATGTGTATACATGTGTTCGGAGTGTGAGTAATGTGTATAAACGTGCGGAGTGTGAGTAATGTGTATACACGTGTGAGTAATGTGTACAAACTGTCGGAGTATGAGTAATGTGTGTACACGTGGGAGTAATGTGTACAAACTGTCGGAGTATGAGTAATGTGTGTACACGTGTACGTAGTGAGAGTAATGTGTGTACACGTGTGCGGAGTGTAAGTAATGTGTGTATATGTGTGCAGAGTGTGAGTTATGTATGTACACGTGTGCGGAGTGTGAGTAATGTGTGTACACATGTGAGTAATGTGTGTACACGTGTGCGGAGTGTGAGTAATGTGTGTACATGTGTGCGGAGTATGAGTAATGTGTGTACACGTGTGCGGAGTGTGAGTAATGTGTGTGCAATGTGTATACACGTATGCAGAGTTTTTGTGAGTAATGTGTATACACGTGTACAGAGTTTGTGTGAGTAGTGTGTGTATGTAGTGTGAGTAATGCGTGTCCACAATATTTGTATATGCACATAATGTGTGTACGTGTAAATAATGTGTGTGCGTAAGCTAGAATTGTGAGTAAAGTATGTGTATACAGTTGTGGCCAAAAGTATTGACACCACTGCAATTTTGTCAGATAATACTCAGTTTCTTCCTGAAAATGATTGCAAACACAAATTCTTTGGTATTATTATCTTCATTTAATTTGTCTTAAATGAAAAAACACAAAAGAGAATGAAGCAAAAAGCAAAACATTGATCATTTCACACAAAACTCCAAAAATGGGCCAGACAAAAGTATTGGCACCCTCAGCATAATACTTGGTTGCACAACCTTTAGGCTGGAGTCACACTAACCTGCGCAAAATACGGTCCGTAGTTTACATGCGTAATACGGATGAATGACCCCTAAATAGTGCTCCGTAGGTCATCAGTAAGCAAGGTGCGGTCGCGTATTTTGTGCATGTCAGCATCTGTATGCAATCTGTATGGCGAGATTTTCTCGCAGCCTTGCAAAATGGACATTTAACGGTTTTGAGGCCTACTAACTATTTAAAACATTAGCCTGCACTGTATTTATTGGCTCAGGAACAGGTGGCAGCCTCAATTCTGTCCATTTGTCACCTTGCCTTCACTAGGTGTGTTGCTGTGGTATGTGCAGCATGTCAGACAGTCTGACTTTCAACACAACTGAGCAGGTTCTCTTCAACTGGCTTTTGTCATGATGCTTTGGCCAACCATACCCAGTGATAGTGGATCCGCGGAGGAGGAGACGCATGTGGGTACATCCACTTTTGAGGCAACGACTCACAAGAGGTCATTTTCACCCCCTCTATTATTCTCTGTGGGAGCATCCTGTCAAATTCTACCAATACTGTTGCATGAGCCTTGCAACATTTGCTACACTCTTGGAGACACTGCGCCCTTGGATAACCTTTCAGGATACAAGGATGCGCAAAGCTATATCTGCAGAGGAGCGACTTGTACTCACAATACGGTATGTACTACACAACCACATTCTCTATGATCATGATGTGTTGGGCAAAGTTTGAATTTTTGCCTTCATGGAGTAAGTTTTAGGCCCTCATCTTAGTCCACATATGTTTCAACTTACAGACACGAATGTTGGGTGGAATATTGACTGAATATCACTCATTGTGCTAAGCAAGATGTGTGTGTTCTGGCATAGTCAGGTCAATATGTATTGAAATATGGACAAGACTATATCAAGTCGTCATGCCCGAGGTCAGGATGGAAGACTGGTTGAGGATATCAAGGGACTTTGAGGAAGAATGCCAGTTTCCAAATGGTATTGGGGCCCTTGATTGCAAACATATCCGGGGGCGTAATCCGCCGAACTCTGGCTCCCAATTCTTCGATTATAAACAATACTTTTCTGTTGTATTGTTGGCTCTGGCCGACCCTCAATACAAGTTTATAATTGTTGACATTGGGGCCTATGGAAGGACGGAGACTCTAGAGTCTTCAATACTTCCATTATGGCTCGGCGGCTACGCCCCCACCATTTTGATCTACCACCACCACGCCAGCTACCAGGCTCCACTCAAGAATCTGTCCCTTATGTTCTTGTGGCAGATGATGCCTTTCAGTTAGCGCGCAATGTCATGAGGCCATATCCCCGTCGCAACCTTCACCACAGGCGCAGGATATGTAAGTTGCGCCTATCACGTGCTTGGCGACTGCTGGAGTGTTCCTTTGGCATTCTTTGTGCCAAATGGCGGCTACTCCAGTCTGACATTCAGCTGAGTGAACAAAATGTTAATGAAGTAGTGAAAGCCTGTGTGGTACTTCATAACTTCACCAGGATACATGATTGTTCCTCCTCTGCTGGTGTTGTGCGTAGGCCTGACAATGTGTGTAGGGTGAGACCACCTATCAACCATCAACGTAGACCGATCTCTGGCCTCAATGTGCGTGATCATTTCACTAATTACTTTATGGCACCTCAGGGGGAACCTTCTTGGCAAGAGCATGCTGGATCTATGTTGGCAGTGTTGGTTTGATGTGTGTCAAAATATATATATTTTTACCCCTTTTGAATCTCTGTTGCTTTGATTTGGTACGCGTATTTTGATATGGGTTTGGACAATTAAGACAGACGTAAAGTGTAGTTGGCCAATTTTTACTTTTGCCTTTTTTTGGTTTTTTTTAAGTTTGTAAGGCAAACATATTCTTGCCCTATGAAAAACTTGGGCAATGGCCCAAATTGTGCTTTTGGCATATTTCAACATTGTTGTTCAAACAAAATTACTAACATATCCTACAACATACATAGTGCAATAACAACATTGCAACTGTACACATTTGGAATCCAAAGTAAAAAAGAGGAGTTATCCATCATCAAAATGAGCTACACAAGATAAGACTAACATTTATAATGAATGTTTTCAAATCATATTAATAAGCCACCATGACAGGCAAGGCTACCTTACGCGTTTCTGACACATATTACATGTCTGTAATAAACACAATATTTCACCGCACTATACTGGGAAAGTCAAAGTATCAAAATAGAAGACTGACTTGATAATACATAGATCGTGATGGTCTTGAGGCTGTTTGCGTTGATTTTGGAATATAGTTAGCTGGCCTAAATTGGACTAAGAGAATATGGACAGCACGCCTTTTCTATGCATTTTCAAGTGAGTACTCTATTTTGATCCTTTGACTTTGCCAGTATAGCCCCGTGAAATATTGTATTTTTTACAGACATGTAATATGTATCAGAAACACATAAGGTAGCCTTGCCTGTGATGGTGTCTTAATCATATGACTTGAAAACCGTCATAAGAAATGTTATCTGTTTTAGCGCATGTTGCTGCTGGATAAAACCTCTTTTTGACTTTGCCTTGGGATTTTAACCACCAGTTCAAACACACTGGACATCTCCTCCCATCAAAACAATTAACAACAGTCATATACAGTATGGGTTTACTAAGTCCATGTTTTAAGCCACTTATAAATTGTGGAATGTTGGGGAAGGAGAAGGCGGAGGAGCAGCCTGTGGTTTCTGCTGACTACTTTGAGCAACATCGCCCTGTGTCGGTGCATACTGTTGCCCATGCTGTTGGTAGTGACCTTCCTCCTGTGATTGTTGGGGGTAGTGGCCATAGTAATACTGCTGAGGGGCATCTTGTTGGGGCGGGTAGGCCCGTGTCTCATACCCACCAATATAGCCATGTCGTCCCCAACCAGGTTGGGACCAGCCTCCAACACTGGGTGGGACTAAGTGGCCATATTGGTGGGGTTGGCTAGAGCCAGAAATCTGTTGCTGGTGTTTGGAAGGTTGGGTAGGGGGAGGAACGGGGTGAGGTGTAGGCCCACGTATTAGAGAATGTTCGGACCCTGCTTGAGCAAGCATCTGTGTGGATGGTCTCATGCGCATTAGATTTCTGGGGGAAAGCTGCCACCTCTCCAGATATTCGAAAAGCTCATATGGGGTATTGGGGGGGTGCTTGCATCAAGCAGGATCTGAAAACATCCCCTAATACGGAGCCTGACCACGGGTAAGGGCACGGAGATAAAGGGTCAGGCTACGTGAGTAGGCCTCCTCCCCATCATCTGTAGTTACTCGACATAAATAATTTAGCACCCCTGTGTCCACATTGGTCCTGCTCTCTTGAACAGTGACTTGGCGCCTTCTTCGGGCTCGCCGGGATGTAACAGCAGCCTGTGGGGATCCCCTGATATGGCCAGTTGGGCTGCTGCTCAAGTTGCCCGGCTCTTCCAGGATGGGTGATGGGGCAGCAGCAGACCGTCCTGGTGGTGTGTGTTGGGCAGCCAATGGGTTCTCCTGTGATGACTCATCTTCTGCCATGCTTCTTGTAGGGGGAGAAGATGGGCCAGCCACATCATCCCCTACAGGATCAATTATGGGCTCTGTCTCTGAGGCCGTTCCTCGATCCGTAAGGTTGGATTGAGTTCTGTTATGAAATAGAACAGAGGCAAAAATACGTCAATATTTTTGGCCCTGTAAAGTATTTGTGTAATGTGGTGTGAGGTATCTACTTACGGTTTCAGACCCAGAATTGGGGCGAGAAAGGAGAGCCGGTCGTAATAGATATATTTTCTTTTTACGTATCCCGCATCCCCACTCCTGGACCGCTGCTGGCGTTCCCGGTGGTATTGGTCCCGGATGCTTCGCCAGCGTTTCATCACATCTTCCACTGCAATGTGACAGGAAATATTGTCAAATTCACATATTTGATAGGTCACATTTGCTACCAGTAGTCTAGGCATGGGGCCTTCTGGGGTGTGTGCTTTCTACCCATGGTGGCAAATCTAATTGGGCAGATAAACAGGGTCTCTTTAGCTACACTTAATAATTGGTTTGTCTAGGAGGATGAGGAGCTTGTGGCCTAAACCCAAATTATGGCTGTGTGAATCCACGTGTCACATCCATATCTAACGGCCTCATGAGGCAAAAAGTACATGCACAGGAAGGGGGGTGCTGATTCTATATTCCTTTTTTGTTGTGCGCTAAGGTTATTCATGTTTTGGCTTGTACTTAAGAATTTTATGCTGCTCCTCACGTGGTCGGTCACCAAAGTCATGGTACATCTGGCGACAGATGCACCTCCATGACGCCTCCTTTCTTGCCCGGTTTGAATAATTGGCATCGCGTTGGTCCCAGATTTCGTGACGCTCCTGCACCAGGACTATTAACATCTCCACATTTATGTAAGTGGACGCCATGCTGCTGCTGTACTCTGTGGAGGCGTACTTCCTGGATGTCTGGAGCGCTTTTTGAGCTCATTTGCATGTCTAGGCTTCCTGATGATGGATTGGCCCATTTCCTGTCACCAGCCAAAAGACCTGCGTATTGCTCGCAGGTCACACGTCTGGTCCGTGTGTAATCCGTATTTTTTGCGCACCCATAGACTTGCATTGGCGTACTACGGGCGTAGTACGCTGACAATCGCAGAATGCTGCGATTGGCACGGAGCGTAGAATACGGATGAGAAATATACGCCTGATGCGAGGGACCCCATAGAGAATCATTTATCCGTGTCTAATGCGTGCTTTTAGCGCCTCACTCGGCCGTATTCCTCGCCAGTGTGACCCCGGCCTTAGCCAAAATAACTGCGACCAACCACTTCCGGTAACTATCAATGAGTTTCTTACAATGCTCTGCTGGAATTTTAGACCATTCTTCTTTGGCAAACTGCTCCAGGTCCCTGATATTAGAAGGGTGCCTTCTCCAAACTGCTATTTTTAGATCTCTCCACAGGTGTTCTATGGGATTCAGGTCTGGACTCATTGCAGGCCACCTTAGAAGTCTCCAGTGCTTTCTCTGAAACCATTTTCTAGTGCTTTTTGAAGTGTGTTTTGGGTCATTGTCCTGCTGGAAGATCCATGACCTCTGAGGGAGACCCAGCTTTCTCACACTGGGCCCTACATTATGCTGCAAAATTTGTTGGTAGTCTTCAGACTTCATAATGCCATGCACACGGTCAGGCAGTCCAGTGCCAGAGGCAGCAAACAAAACCAAAGCATCAGAGAACCTCCGCCGTGTTTGACTGTAGGGACCTTGTTTTTTTCTTTGAATGCCTCTTTTTTCTCCTGTAAACTCTATGTTGATGCCTTTGCCCAAAAAGCTCTACTTTTTGTCTCATCTGACCAGAGAACATTCTTCCAAAACATTTTAGGCTTTTTCAGGTAAGTTTTGGCAAACTTCAGCTTGGCTTTTTTATGTCTCGGGGTAAGAAGTGGGGTCTTCCTGGGTCTCCTACCATACAGTCCCTTTTCATTCAGACACTGACGGATAGTACGGGTTGACACTGTTGTACCCTCGGACTGCAGGGCAGCTTGAACTTGTTTGGATGTTAGTCGAGGTTCTTTATCCAACATCCGCACAATCTTGCGTTGAAATCTCTTGTCAATTTTTCTTTTCCGTCCACATCTAGGGAGGTTAGCCACAGTGCCATGGGCTTTAAACTTCTTGATGACACTGCGCACGGTAGACACAGGAACATTCAGGTCTTTGGAGATGGACTTGTAGCCTTGAGATTGCTCATGCTTCCTCACAATTTGGTTTCTCAAGTCCTCAGACAGTTCTTTGGTCTTCTTTTCTCCATGCTCAATGTGGTACACACAAGGACACAGGACAGAGGTTGAGTCAACTTTAATCCATGTCAATTGGCTGCAAGTGTGATTTAGTTATTGCCAACACCTGTTAGGTGCCACAGGTAAGTTACAGGTGCTGCTAATTACATAAATTAGAGAAGCATCACATGATTTTTCGAACAGTGCCAATACTTTTGTCCACCCTCTTTTTTTTTTTTTTATGTTTGGTGTGGAATTATATCCAATTTGGCTTTAGGACAATTCGTTTAGTGTTTTTTCATTTAAGACAAATTAAATGAAGATAATAATAACAAAGAATTTGTGTTTGCAATAATTTTCAGGAAGAAACTGAGTATTATCTGTCAAAATTGCAGGGGTGTCAATACTTTTGGCCACAACTGTATGTGTGAACTGTGTATATGTGAGCGAAATGTGTGTGCGTAATATGGATACATGTGCTTAATGTGTACACAGGCATGGCTGAAAATGTTGGCACCCTTGACATTGTTCCAGAAAATGAAGTGTTTCTCCCAGAGAATTATTTCAATTACACATATTTATTGATGAGCGAATGGGCTCGGATAAGGTGTTATCTAAGCTTGTTCGTGTGCTAACCGAGGGTATTCAGCGTGCTCAAAAAATATGTTCGAGTCTCCGTAGCTGCATTTGGTAGGCAATTCCTGCATGTTTTGCAGCTAACAGCCACGAGATACGCAGCTGCATGGAGTCGCCGAAGACACTCAACACCCGAGTGTGCCTGAATAACACCTTATCTGTGTATGTTCACTCATCACTACACATGTTTTGTTATATACAAGTTTATCTCCTTTGTGTGTATTGGATCAACACAAAAAAACAGGAGAAAAAAGGCAAGTTGGACATACTTTTAAACAAAAACCCTACAACCATCAACAAGCTTCATCCACCTCTGGAATTCTGGATGACTTTGTGATGAAGGAGCAGCCGCCATCTTGGATATGGGGCCTAATGCTCGCCTCATGTCTGAGCTTGGCCTGTCCATTTTGGTCTGAGTTCACAAGAATTACAGGCAGCTAACTGCTCCTACCCCCCCCCCCGGGCCTCTAAGCATATTGAAGAAAACAGGATTTAGTGCTCCAATGTTGAATAACAAGGCCTTTTAGTATGATAATGAGATAAGGCCAAAACTGAACCTCAAAGCTTGAGTAGGAGCCACGCCAGCATGGGGCAGGAAGGTGCCTGGGGGCTTCACTTAGAATACACCTGCCAGCTGAACCCAGAAATACACATCCATTGTCTCTCCCAGCCTCTTCGACTCTGTCCTAGGATCATGGATTATGAGCACACCTTTCGATTTATATACTCATAAAAAATATCTGCGTGACCCTGAGGAAATCGCGCATCTGGCAGTGCGACTCCTGAGTCGGTGAGGGCTCTGGGACCTGAGATATAGAGATTGGCGCTCCACAGCAACCCAATGGGGCCATGTTTGCTCTTTCACACGACAGGCAAAACAAACCGCATTCACTGGTACCTCTCGTGTCCTGATCCGATCATCCTTTAGGAAGTTACCCCCTTTCTTAGATATTGGAATAAGTTCTGCAGGGAGCTGAAGGATGGAGATTATTAGCCCACCCTCTGACACGGGGGAGGAACCCAGCATGCTTAAGAACTAGGAACACATGGCAGACAGTCTCACACAGAAGAACCAAATGATGATCTAAGAAGGAACTGGCGACAGACTTTGGGGTCTGTCTGGCAACTAAGATTCTTGTACCTATGGACTGCAGAGCTCCCGGCATCCACATACAACCTGGTAAATTGACCTCCAGCTTAATATCTAAGTCTTGTACCATTATTGTTATATTTTACTCTGACTGCAAATCCACTGTAATTCCGTTGTATAGCTTACTGTATATTTCTGTAATTATCTAGTGCGCCCTTAAGGCAATTAAACCATAAAATTAATCTTGGGCTGATGCTTTTACTCTGATTACGGATCTTAGAATACCCAGCGGGTCAAAGGACATCCTCCCGGGTGGCCATTTGCTCTAGGTGCAGTTGCCTTACTGACCTGAGAGACAAAGGGGGCGCCGGAGAGCTGTGCCTGTGTAGTTACGTCACATTGGTGACGCGGGAGGAACTGGTCTTTCCTCCACATTGGTGGCAGCGGTGGGATCAGAGTAATAGTGTGCGTGGGACCCCTACTCCCAGACACTAAAGACTACCAGCGGTAACTTTCACTGTTGGGGTCTTGAGGTCATCCCAGCACTAGACGGTCAAGGTGTAAATATAATAAGTTGTGTGCGAGGTCAGGGTTGCAGCTGTGTCAGTAACCAGAGGTTCCCAAGATGGCGGAAGGCACCAGGAGTAAGGTAAAGGGGGAGGCCAATGCTATGGTCTATGAGGAGGTAGTGGAGGGCAATACCAATGAAGGCGAGAGGGAGCTCAGCCAGGGCTCCCCAAGGAGCCATACCCCTGTGCTCAGTCCTGCAGTGGACTGTCCACCACCTGCCCGCCCCAGCCTGTCCAGATCGGAGGCCCTTTTCCAAGCGGCTATGGCACAGCTCGAGGCTGGTAATGACGACGCCCATGACAGACTCCTGGTGGCGGCAGAGAAGGCAGCGGAGCGTGAGCATGCAGAATGTGTGCTGCAGGCTGCAGAACGCCGTGAAGCTGCGGAGCGCCGGCACAGACTGGAGATGTCTCAGCACGGGCTCCCGCTGGACGCTCCACCCCCACCGGGGACAAAGGCTTCCAAGGTCCGGGCGGAGGACTTCCCCCCCCTGCTTGAAAAGGATGGAGACCTGGATTCCTTTCTGCTGGCCTTAAAGAGAACCTGCCTCCAACACCATCTGGCCCTGGATCAGTGGGCAAGGTACCTGAACCCCCCCCCCGTTTGAGGGGTAAGTCCCTGGATGTTTTGGGGGACTTACCTGCCGGGGAGAAGCAGAACTACAACAGCATCAAGCAGGCCCTGATCCAGCACTACAACCTCACCCCGGAGACGTACCGCAGGAAGTTCCGGAGCCTGCAGCGGGGCTCAAAGGACACCTGGACCGACCACATGCGGGCACTGCTGAGAGCTGCGGAACACTGCACCTCGGGTCTAGAGCTCACCACCCGCCAGGAGGTCCAGGAACTGTTCGTCACGGAGCAGTGCTTGTGGAACTGCCCAGAGGACCTCCAGCAGTTCCTCCGTGACCGGAAACCAAAGGGGGCATCTGCTACAGCTGCCCTGGCAGACGAGTCTGCCAACAACAGGGCGTCTGAGCCAAAGAAGCCTGCCAGCAGCACCTGGAGAGGGGGTAAGCCCAATCCTGCCCCTGTCCCCTCAGCCCCCCAGAGTGCAAGGGGTGTACCCCCTGCTGCCCTCTCCAGGCCAGGAGCAGAACCCAGACGTCATCATTGCAACCAGCCTGGACACTTTAAGGCTGCGTGTCCCCAGCGCCAGAAGGCCCCATCCCTGTCCCAGAAACCGTCCACTGTTTTGTGTGTGGGAGGTGGTGGTGGGAGGTCCCTGGACAATTACCAACCCATCACCATCAGCCGCTCAGCGGTCATGGGACTGCGGGACACAGGCGCTGAACAAACCCTGGTATGTCCTGAGGTGGTGTCCCCTCAAGACTTGGTGCCTGTGAAAATCCTTTCCGTCTCTGGAATTGGAGGCGTTGGACAGGCGCTGCCCGTTGCCAAGGTGTTTTTGAACTGGGGAGCTGGGAGGGGAATGCGGGAGGTGGGAGTAACGCCAAATATTCCAGCCAATGTGTTGCTTGGGACCGATTTGGGGCGGCTAGTGTCTCAGTATGTGGCCACTGAACCCCCAAGTCCAGCTCCTCAAGAATGTCATGACTCTACTGTGAATGTTAATGTGTTGAATGTGCCTCCAGTGGAGGAGGGAGTGAAACCTGATGGTAAGCCATGCACTGACACTACACACAAGGCTCACAGTGAGGACAGGTGAGAAGACTGCAGGGGAGAGCTCAGAGGTGGAGGGAGGGGCTGCTATGGGCAGTGTAGGGCCCCTAAGTGAATCCAGCCTGCTGAGTCTAGGGCCTATGCAGAAAGAGGAACAGGCCATGGGGGGAGGGGGCGTCCCGGGAGAGGAGCCACCAGGTAAGACCCCAGGGCAGGAGTTCCCCGCACCCGGGATGTCAGGAGGCCAGGGAAGTCTGCCTGACCCAGTGACTTGGTCGGGGGCCGAGGGGAAGCAGGCGCTACCTGTGGTCTCAGCGGTCGTGGCCGCTGTTACCAGGAGTAGGACCCAAGGAGCCTCGCAGAGGTCCGACGGTTTCCCCCTCTCTGACCAAGTGGCTGCCGAGTCAGCGGCCAGGAGACAGATCCCGGGGAGCTGACAGAGGATGTGGCAGTTTTGTCAAATCTTGCCACATCGAGTCAGGGATTTCAGGCAGAGTTGGAAGCTGACGCTAGCCTGAAAGCTCTCAAGGAGCGGGCGGCACAGCCTCTCCTGGAGTCCGACCGCGAGGGAGTGGTCTGGGACCAGGGACGGCTGTACCGCGTACGGTCCAGCAGGGTTCACCGGAGGCGCGGCCCAGGGACCGACAGTGGTACCCTATCCGTTCAGGGTGGAATTGTTGCGGATCGCACACGAGATTCCCATGGCCGGACACCTAGGGATCACTAAAACCAGGGCCAGGCTAGCTCAGCATTTCTACTGGCCTGGAATGAGGACCGAGGTGATTGCCTTCTGCCGTTCGTGTGACACCTATCAGAGGGTGGGGAAGGCGGGGTGGCGCCCCAAAGCCCCACTGGTAACTCTGCCCATCATCGAAGAGCCTTTCTCGAGGGTGACTGTGGATCTCATTGAACCTCTATCCACTCCCAGCCGCTCCGGGAAATGCTTCATACTAATGGTATTGGACTATGCCACCCAGTACCCGGAGGCGGTAGCTTTGTCGTCCATTCGGGCCGACAAAGTGGCCACTGCCTTACTGGAGATTTTCTCCAGAGTGGGGTCTTCCCAGGAAATGCTCACTGACCGAGGGACCCAGTTCATGTTGCAGCTGATGGAGTCTCTCTGTAAGCAGATACAGGTGCAACATCTGGTAGCCAGCCCGTACCACCCACAGACCAATGGCCTGTGTGAGCGGTTCAGTGGCACCTTAAAGCAGATGCTGAAGATGTTGCTCGACTCCCACGGGAGAAACTGGGAGCGGTATCTCCCACACCTGCTGTTTGCCTACTGGGAGGTCCCACAGGCCTCAACAGGTCTCTTCCCCTTTGAGCTCCTGTACGGGCGACGTGTACGGGGGCCCCTTGCTCTGGTGAAGGAAGCATGGGAAGGGGATTTGGCCAGCCCTGGAGAGTCGGTCATTGAGTATATTGTGCACTTCCGAGACAGAATGATGGCCTTGACACGGCTGGTGCATGACAATATGGCCCAAAGCCAGGCTGACCAGAAGCGGTGGTACGACCAGAATGCTTGTGAGCGGACCTACCAGGTGGGTCAAAAGGTGTGGGTACTGGTCCCCGTACCTCAAAACAAGCTTCAAGCGGCCTGGGAGGGTCCATACCTCGTGCACCAGCGGCTCAACGCTGTCACCTATCTGGTCACCGTGGACCAAGCCCGTGTAAGGAGGAAGGCCTTCCACGTGAACATGATGAAGGTCCATCATGAGCGGGAGGCTTGTGCCCACCCAGTGTGCAACCTTCCCGAGGAAGGAGAGGTAGAAACCCTCCTGGATCTGCTCACCCAAGCCAAGGTGAGTGGATCCATCGAGGATGTGGGGGTTGGCCACCAGCTCTCAGAGGACCAACGTTCCCAGCTGGGGGTCACCCTACTCCCCTTTCGGGAGCTGTTCAGCAGCCTGCCCGGAAGGACTGAGACAGCCGTCCATGACGTGGACACCGGCAATCACCCCCTGATCCGGCGTTCAGCATATTGGGTCTCTTGAGGTGCAGCAGCACATGCGCCAAGAGATAGACGAGATGCTGAAGCTGGGGGTGATCCAAGCGTCCAACAGCGCGTGGGCTTCGCCTGTAGTCCTCGTCCCTAAAAAGGACCCAACTACGCGGTTCTGCGTGGACTACCGGGGATTCAACGCTGTGATGGTCACCGATGCGTACCCAATGCCGCGCATCGATAACCTGCTCGATCAGCTGGCCGGGGCCAAGTACCTGACCATCATGGATCTGAGCAGGGGGTAATGGCAGATTCCCCTGACCCCTGGGGCACGGGAACGCTTTGCCTTTATCACCCCATTCGGACTGTATGAGTCCACGGTGATGCCATTCGGCATGAAGAATGCCCCTGCCACTTTTCAGAGGATGGTCAACACGCTGCTCGAGGGACTGGAAGGGTATGCAACCGTGTACCTGGATGACATTGCCATCTTCAGTCCCACCTGGGAGAATCACCTAGAGCACCTGGCGCAGGTGCTCGGGCAGATCCAGCGAGCAGGCTTGACCATTAAGCCGGAAAAATGCCAGCTGGGTATGAGTGAGGTCCACTACCTGGGACACCGGGAAGGTGGATGCCATCGCATTCTGGCCCACCCCCAGGACCAAGAAGCAGGTGATGTCCTTCTTGGGGACTGCCCGGTACTATAGGAGGTTTGTTCCACACTGTAATGCCCTGGCCAAGCCCCTGACGGACCTCACCAAGAAGAAGCTGCCCGTCGCAGTCTACTGGACAGTCGCCTGTGAGACAGCTTTCCAGGCGCTCAAGACCGCCCTTTCTAGCTCTCCTGTACTACAGGCAGCCGACTTCACGCGGCCGTTCGTAGTGCAGACCGACGCCAGCGTCTTCGGCCTCGGTGCTGTCCTCAGCCAAGTCGACACTACGGGCCATGAACACCCCGTTCTGTACCTGAGCCGGAAGCTCCTGCCGAGGGAAGTGGCCTATTCCACGATGGAGGAATGTCTGGCAATTGTGTGGGCCCTGCAGCGTCTGCAGCCATACTTGTATGGACGCCAATTCACTGTGACTGCTAATATATACTATTGGGGCTACAGTGGAAGCCATTAGATAGTCTGGAGGCCATTATTTAGTGTGGGTGTTACTGTGGGGGCCATTATACACTGTGAGGACTACTGTGGGGGTCATATTGTGTTTGAGGGAGCAGCGGACCCATCATACTGTTTATAGGGCAGCTGTGGGCCCCTCATACTGTGCATAGGAGAGCTGTGGACCCACCCTGCTGTGTATAGGGTAGCTGTGGGCACCTCATAATGTGCATAGGAGAGCTGTGGACCCACCCTGCTGTGTATAGGGTAGCTGTGGGCCCCTCACTGTGCATGGGAGAGCTGTGGACCCACCCTGCTGTGTATAGGGTAGCTGTGGGCCCCTCATACTGTGCATAGGAGAGCTGTGGATCCACCCTGCTATGTATAGGACAGCTGTGGGCCCTTCATGTTGTCCATGGAGGAGCTGTGGGCCCATCATACTGTCTATATGGAAGCTGTGGGCCCCTCACACCGTGTATAGGGGAGCTGAACATGAGGAGACTCGCGACATTATTAAATGTTAAGTGGGAACTTAAGAAGCATTATTGTTACATGAGCACTCTGTTTTATGACTGTCAAATGTGGCATTTCTTTCTAGGGAACAAATGTGGACACTGTTTTCACATGGGCACAGAGGTGGCATTACTATGTGGGGCAGTAAGTGGAGCTCTGTTTTTGTACAGCAGGTGTATAAATAGGAACACATACGGCAGACGCGGTCCAGTATTGGGGTATCAGCAGGATGAGTTGTTTGTGCAAGTTGGGAATAGTTGGGGACGGTGCTGGAAATGTGAGAAATCATATGTGTCTTTGTTGTAATATATACAGCTGAGTCCTGGCTGGAGAAGTCGAGTCGGTCTGGGCCAGATGAAAATGACGAGAAAAGTGAACGATTCCATCAGTAAGAACATCACCTGTAAGTCACTATTTATAACTGTACTGTAATCTCCTATACATTATGTTCTGCAGTAGTGATATCTAGCACCATATGGCAGTAATAACAGTGTTGTTATTTCAATGAGATTTCAGTAATACCATGGTCATCAGCTGTGGTTCCCCTACGCCCACAATTAGAGTGCGCCACTATAGTTGTAATCAGGGTTACCTGTTTAGGGGCTCAATCAGATGTTTTGCCACCCCTGAGCTAAAGTCCTAGCTGCGCCTCTGCTGAGCATGTAGGCAAACAGTGCAGGCAATGAAATAAATTACAATAGAGCACAGAGAATCTTAAAAAAAATTATTTTAGGGTCAGACAACCTATTTAAATTTGTGTCAGATATATTTTTATTGTGGTCGCTTCCAGATGGAAGAGGCGGCTGGTGGTGCTGGGTGCCAGGTGGAAGAGGCAGCTGGTGGTGGTTGGTGCCAGGTGGAAGAGGCGGCTGGTGGTGGTTGGTGCCAGGTGGAAGAGGCGGCTGGTGGTGGTTGGTGCCAGGTGGAAGAGGCGGCTGGTGGTGGTTGGTGCCCTGGTGGTGGTTGGTACCAGGAGGAAAAGGCGGCTGGTGGTGGTTGGTACCAGGTGGAAAAGGCGGCTGGTGGTGGTTGGTGCCAGATGGAAGAGGCGGCTGGTGGTGGTGGGTGCCAGGTGGAAGAGGCGGCTGGTGGTGGTGGGTGCCAGGTGGAAGAGGCGGCTGGTGGTGGTGGGTGCCTGGTGGAAGAGGCGGCCGGTGGTGGGTGCTGGTGGCTGCCAGGTGGAAGAGGCAGCTGGTGGTGGGTGCTGGTCGCTGCCAGGTGGAACAGGCGGCTAGTGGTGGTGCTGGTCGATGCCATGTGGAACAGGCGGCTGGTGTTGTTGCTGGTCGACGTTAAATGGAGGTTTCTTTGCTATATAGAGTGTAGATATAACAAATAATGTTAAGCACATTCCAATAAAAAGATATTGATGAGCTATCCTTACAATCTTTTCCCCAAAATGAGCTGTTATAAGGTGATCTAGGACCAGATTTGCATTGTCTGGTTATGACCGCTATTCATTGAGTCGGATTCTATTCAATGTGTTTATATTCAGCTAGAGCTTATAACAGCTGATCAGTGGGTGCCAGGTGTTGGACCCCCACTAATCTGATTTTCATGACCTATACTAAGCATAGGTAATCAATATCTTGTGATGTGACAAAACAACCCCTTTATGTAACAGATGAACAATATTTTTTTATTTCTTATCTAGCTATCCTGGTCAATAATGAATAAATTATTTACTACATAATTTGCTAATGCAAAGCAGCTAAGTTTCAATAACCATACAGTTAAAGGGGTACTCCCAAAATCATATGTACAGTATGTACAAAGTTAATGCCATATTTATTAATGTATGCCAATGCAACTGACTTGTAAGTTTCCCCTTTTGGTAAACTGCCCCTCATGTTGCCATCTCATGGATCCAATGCTATCAGTCGAGCACGCATAGTTTAGGCTCTACTTTATTTCTCCATAGACTGGTTGGCTGAGTATGCATAGTGATCTGGCCTGAATGTCACACGGGGGCCGAGAGGACGCCAGGCATGCTGCACAACTCCAGGGAAGATGTACAAGGAAACACTGGCAATAGGGAGAAAAGAGATGGTTCACCTCCTAACATAAGCCTGAGTCTGATCCCTGCACTCCCTATCGTCCCTAGATGGGTCTTTCTCCCCTGTGCGAGATCACATGCCCAAGCCATTGCTGGCTCTGAATTGACACAGTCTAGTGCGCAGGCCAGCAAGACACTAGTTCCACTACTATAATAAGACCGCTCCCGGCACTTTAACCCCCGAAATGCTGCGTTTGAACACGATAGCAGCATTCCCGGAGCAGGCAGAGGGCTGGCAGCCGCAGGGTCTCTGATCGCTGCTATGGTAACCCAATGTCGTCATGATGAGATCCGGGTTGCCAAAGCTGAGAAACTTCCCGATCATGCGCAGTGCATGATCATGAGGTCTCTCAGGTCAGTGCAGCAACTTGCAACGCTGACAGTTTCTATAGCATGCAGATGCTGCTTCATCTGTATGCTATAGAAGCGATCAACCTGCAAAAAATGATTGCCTCAGAGTAGGACAAAATGTAAAAGATAAAAAAAAGTAAAAAAAATGTTTTTTAAATAATTGTAAAAATATTTTGTAAAATAATAGAATAAATATTGATTTTCTTTATCACTAAATAAATCAAGAAAAAAATCTAAACGATAAAAGTACACATATTTGGTATCACCGCGCCCATAATGACCCGACCTATAAAAGTGTCCCACTAGTTAAACCTACTAGTGAACAACATAAAAAAAGACAAAAAACAATGCTTCATCATCATACCGCCGAACAAAAAGTGGAATAACACACAATCAAAAAGAATAAACATGGTACAGCTGAAATTGTCATCCAGTCCTGCAGAAGCGAGCCGCCATATAGGGTCATCAGCAAAAAAATGAAAAAGTTATAGCTGTCAGAATAAAGTGACGCAAAAACAATTATTTTTTTCTATAAAATAGATTTTTTTATATAAAAGCTCCAAAACATAAAAGAATGATATAAATGAGGTATTTGTTAGGCGTCGGGATCCTGTCGTTGCACAGCAGGAATCCCAAGCCTTGCCTTCAGCAGTCTCCCAATCCTCTCCAGCCGCAGTGGAGCCTGCTCAGCAGACTCGTCGATCCCGGTGCTCTGCCCACACCAACATTGTGGGTTTGGTTGTTGCTGCCACCTCTGGTCCAGCTATAGCAACGCATGCTGGTCAGCAGCGAATGATTCCAGGGACTAAGTCCTCCTTTTGGTCCACAGAGCATGCCCATGGGATGATCTCCCATTGGAGATTGGAGGTCACATGTTTAGGTCCTTCTCCAGCTCAGATTGGACCATCAGGAAGGCCCCAGATGGACGCTGCTATAAAAGGTTCGCATAGCCGCCCCGCCATGCGCTATGATAGACATTGATTCTACATTGTTTAGAGGTATGAATGATGATGGATGTCTGAGACTGGTGACTGATTCATTAAGACTCCCTCCCTTTGATACACATGAGTCATGGTCTTATAGTTAGAGTCAGTACCGAGCATTTGCACTGCTTAGCACCGCAGTGTATTCAGCTCTCCTTCCTGTAGCGCCTGAGGGCGGCAGTCAGTACAGGCATCACTTACTGCAGATACCGCAGTCTCTGACTGAGCGGCGCCGTGCGCACTTAGGTGCACTTTCCAGCACTGTGCTTACGCTGGTTAGTGGCGACCGCCAGGGCAGACATAGTACCCGCTCTGAGCGGTAATTTACTTTGAGTCATGACCTGTGATGCTCAACAGGTTACGCTTATGCGTTTGCTCGTACAGACTCTGTGAGGTAACAGATTCTGTCCTTGCACGCGTCGGGTCTGAGGTTACCCGCCGGTGTCCAGCTACTTCCTACCCTATCCGTCATTGTCTAGCAGCAGTTTCCATCGCTGCACGGTGGACCCCAGGCTGCGAACGCACCTCATTAGCACCTTTCATTATTTGGTGCGTTCCGCCAGCCTAACAGTATTGCTGTAAGGCTGGGTTCACACTGCATTATAGCAGTCTGTCTAACGGATTGCATTACACCGCGGCATTAATGTGATGTAACGCATCCGTTAATGCTGCTATAGACTGCTATAACGTGGCGCATCGCTAACTCATGTCAAAATTGGCTTGCATTAGCGAAGTGCCGTCATGCTGTGACGGACCCTCGGACACTGTGCAGCATTCAAGGGTCCGTCACTGCTGGCGCAAATGGAGAAGCTGCGTCATCGCATAACGCGATCTAGTTAGGGATATGGCGTTAATGCAGTCCGTCAATGTTATGCGTTGAACGGACTGCATTAACGCTATGTGAACCTAGCCTAATTGTACTGACCCGAAGAATAAAACTGCCTTATTAATTTTACCACACGTGGAACGGTACAAACGCCCCTCTCAAAAGAAATTCATGAATTGCTGGGTTTTGTTCATTCTGTCACCCAAAAATCAGAATAGAAAGTGATAAAAAAGTCATGTGCCTTAAAATTACAACAATAAAAACGTCAACTTGTCACACAAAAAACAAGACCTCACATGATTCTGTGAGCCAAAATATGGAAAAATTGTAGCTCTCAAAATGTGATGATGCAAAAACTAATTTTTGTGACAAAAAGCGTCTTTTAGGGGTGTGGCCAACGATTGAAGGAGCGGGACGTGCCAGCCTGAGCTCCTCTCAGGAAAATAACAATCTGCCTGATTCAGGGCTCCCTATAGCCCATCCGCCGTCATTGGGGACCGAGATACATTAGAAGGGACCTGGAGGATAACCCCCGTTGGTTCTGGGTCCACCCGGTGCCTCGGGACGAAGAACCCACTCGCAGCCTAGCTTCAGGCCTGAAGCCTGCCCGGATCACATCGTGGCTGCTGTGATGCTGAAGGTTCGGAGGCCCCCTTCCTGTGACCGGAGACCGACGGTGGGAGAAAACTGGCCGCTTACCTTCTGCTGTCATCTGGCGATCGCGCGGGGGGAGCTCTCCTGGACGCCGAGCGCACCGAGGGAGACCGCGGAGCTTGCTGCGGCCTATACATCCGGCGGAGCCGCGGCCTGGAGTGGGCGGACGACCCGTGGCATGAGCGGTGATAGATCCGGAGGTGACACCGGGAATGCGGTGAGGAGGAGGCTAGCTGCGTGCTGTGCCCTGGAGATGGGTGACTGGCTGGGGCTGCAGGAACACCCGGGACCACTCCATATTGCAGGAGGACAGCAGGAGCCATATTGTGGCACACTAGTGGGACCCTCTCTGAGTAGCAGAGTGCCTGAAAAGATTGCGGGAGCCCTGCTGTATCCCGACCCTGGCTATCAGAGGGTTATACAGTAAGTTCGACCAAGTCCCCAATTGAAGGAGAAGAGTTCATATAATCTCCAGTGATACCTTGTCTTTAGGTATAAAGGCTGGGGACCACCTGCTGGCTTCTTGATGCAATTGCACATACTTAAAAAGAAGGAAGAGAGAATATTTTCTTCTCTTTTACCTATTCTCTTTTGTCTGTTTTCTTAATTTGGGCTGTTACTCTGACCAACAGGCTCATACGCCCCCTTACTCCTGTAAAATAAAAGGGGTATTGCAGCAGAACTGCACCAGAGGCATACTTTGTTCTATAACATTTACCCCATGTCTTGCTAAAATCCATCACGGAGGGCATGGACGATCCTGGTGGACTATAATTATGGAACACTAGATCTGTCACCACGGGCACAAGTATGCACCCACCTATATAAGTAATTGTCATGCGATAACTTTCAGAACGCAGGAGGTCTCTGAGCAATGCGTCCCAAAAAATCTGCTACATCAGAAAGGAATACCCGTCCGATCACACAACTGATGACTCAACGTACAAAACCAGCTAATCGCACTATGTCAGCGTCACAAGCAACCTCATTGAACACCGGGAGCTCCCCCCCAGAGGTCACAGCAAACTAACTTGACTACTCCAGCAAACATGATTCCAATGACAATGGAGGACCTCCTGGCTTACCATTCAGAAAACTTTTAGAGCTGAGTTATCTTCTGCTGTAAGCAATTTCATGCAGCAAATCCAAGATATTGCTCAAAGAACAAATGATTTGGAAAGAAGAATGGATGATACAGCAGATGCCACTGAACATAATAGAGAGCAACTACAGAAACAAGATGCTAGACTCGAGTTCATAGAGCTAACGTGTGAGGACTTGGAAAACCGATCTAGCTGAGGCAATATCAGAATTAAAGGACTACCGGAAAGTAGCTCCAATCTAATGGAGGTTGCCTCAAATCTCTTCTGCACCCTCCTGCCCCAAGCAGACCCTAATTCTTTAAAAATAACCAGGATCCACAGGGCCTTGGGAGGTCCAAAATCTGATGCCTCACCTAGGGATGTTGTCCTTAAAATGCACCATGAAGAATCCAGAGACCTGATTCTATCCGCTGCTCGAAAACTGAACAACTTACCAGATGTCCCAGATACCGTATCTCTGTTTCCTGATATTTGCCCGGCAACTCTAATAAGGAGAAAAGCCATGAAAGATATAACTCTAGCCTTAATAAAAGCAAAGATTAACTACAGGTGGGGATTCCCACATGCTTTAATTTTCTCCTACGGCAACTCCACCTATTCTCCAAGAAATTACGAGGAAGGGAGAAAAGCACTGGAGAAAGCAGGCATCCCAATTTCTGATTCGGGAGCCCTACCACAGAGACAGAGACCGCGCAGAGAGTGGACGGAAGTTCGCCATGCTAGACTCAGTAAATCACAGCATAACAAAAAGTCTATTTCTTGAGTCCACTATTGACGAATGTGCTGGAATATTCTCAAAGAGAGGCCAAAATGCCGAGATATCGTTCTGTTAGTATTACTATTTGATGCTTTTTATAACAATTAATGAATAATATTGTTTCCTTTTCCCATTAGTGGAGTCTTGTGCCCCTGGAGTAAATATGCCACTCCATTTTGGGCTGTTACTGCCTATGGTTCCACTGATAGTGGGCCGGCGCACTATAGCCCACAAACTGGTCATTGGTTGTGACCATTTCTCTTGTATTTTTTGTTACCCTTCCCTCCTTTTCCTAAAAGAGTGTTGATGAGATGTAAAAATATTTTTGAATTTGTGATTAAGGTGAAAATGCCTGTTCCAGGTCGTAGTTTAATTAGAAAATTCATTAGAATATCTCTATGCATACCTAATGTATAAGGTACTATCGCACAATGTTAGGGGGTTCAACTCCCCGATAAAAAGAAAACGCGCCTTTATTGATTACCAGAAACATTCCCCTGATGTGCTTTTCCTACAGGAAACTCATTTCTCTAATAACTCATCTCCCAAAGCTTTACTCGAGATTTTTTCTTGCTACCCATGATAAAAAAACGAGAGGTGTTGCTACATAATTCCTTCCCATTCATACATAGGGTTCGGTCGTGGACACAGTGGGTAGATATATAATCATTTGGGGCACGGTCCAGGAGAGGCGAATCTGACTTGTGAATTGTTATGCACCCCCGACATTTCAAATGAAAACAAATCTATTGCAAAACCTTTAAGGTCCATATCCTATGACACTCTCATATGGGGAGGCGATTTTAACCTAACTATAAACCCAACCCTTGATAGCTCTAATAAGGGGAGGCCTGACATGTCAAGGAGGGAAAAAAAAAAAAAAACTATCTTTGATGGTATCTTGCAAGCTCATCATCTGGTTGATACATTGAGTGAATCTCATGGACAATCCAGAGGTTATACTTATTTTTCTAGAGCTTTCCATTCATACTCCAGGATTGACTGGATTCTATCTGATTCAGAAAACATACGTTCATTGATGTATTCCAGACATGTCCACTCCTCTTGGTCCGACCATGATAGTGTACTCTCTGTATTTAAATTAAGCGTGGAAACTGCACGTCTGTATACGTGGAGACTGAATGAATCTTTGTTTTCTGATCCTCAAACGCGAATAATGGTCGAACATGGGCTCAATGCCTTCTTCCATTCTAATATCACCCCTGACACCTCTATGGGTAATGTTTGGATGGCTCATAAAAAAATATATCACTGGTGTACTCATTAGGATAGCATCTCAAAAAAAGAGGAATCGTCTTAAGGAGCAATTGACTCTCGAGAATTAACTTTATAAATTAGAAACCGCCAATCAGTCACACCCCTCTCTAAACTTAACTAAGCGAATCTATGACATAAAATTTCAGCTAAACACTTTGCTAACGACTCGTACGGAAAGAGCAATCAGGTGGATGCAAGCGACATTCTATCGGTTCTCTAATAAAATGGACCGAATGCTTGCTCGAAAATTAAAACAACGATTAAACTCTATTTTCTCTATAAAAGATGAACAATCCCAAACTACTTTTAACCTGAGCAAAATTTACAAAATATTCCAAACTTATTATCAAAAACTATACACTGATAGCACAAATTTTTCATTGCCCAAATTGGATGATTTTCTAGCTAATGTACCACCACCTTCCCTAACTCCGGCTTACGCTGATACATTACATTCCCCCATCACTGAAGAGGAAATCACATCTACTATAAACCATCTTAAAACTGGGAAGGCTCCGGGCCCCGATGGGTTGACCGCATTATATTATAAAAAAAATTCAAATATTTTATTAAAACATATACAAGAATACTGCAATAATATGCTAACTGGCCAAACAATGCCGCCGGAATTCTATACGGCGCATATCACTGTTAGGCCGGGGTCACACTAACCAACGCAAAATACGGTCAGTATTTTACATGCGTAATACGGATCAATGGCCCCTAAACAGTGCTCCGTATGTAATCCGTAATCAAGGTGTGGTCGCGTATTTTGCGCATGTAAGCATCCGTATGCAATCCGTATGGCATCCGTATGGCGAGATTTTCTCGTCACCTTGCAAAATGGACATATAATGGAGCCCTATGACAGGTTTTATAACACAAACCAAAGAATAGATATATACTCATAGAATGTATATATATATATATATATATATATATTCTATGTGTATATATCTATTCTTTCGTTTCTTTATTAAACCTGTCAGTGTGAGTTTACTGTATAGCGCACTGAATTGCCGGCTTTGCTAAAAGACACCTGGTGCGTATTTCTCGCAAGTCACATGTGTGGTCCGTGTGTAATGCGTATTTTTTGCGCACCCATAGACTTGCATTGGCGTACTACGGCCATAGTACGCTGACAATCGCAGCATGCTGCGATTGGCACGGAGCCTAGAATACGGATGAGAAATATACGCCTGGTGCGAGGGACCCCATAGAGAATCATTGGTCCGTGTCTAATGCATGCTTTTAGCACCTCTCACTTGGCCGTATTCCTCGCCAGTGTGACCCCGGCCTTATCCCAAAACAAGGGAGAGACTCATTGCTCACAAAAAATTACAGGCCAATATCCCTTTTGAACGTGGATGTTAAGATTTTCTCCATAATAGCCAATAGAATTAATAAATGCCTACCTAGTCTTATTCACAAAGATCAGGTTGGATTCATCCCAACCAGACAAGCCCCGGATAATATTCGTAAAAACCTAAACCTTACACATAACGCCAACAAACGTAAAACCCCCTTAACCTTGCTAGCTTTAGATATAGAGAAAGCTTTTGACACCGTTACTTGGTCATATATGTTTAATATCTTGCACAAAATGGGGGTTTCACAACAATTAATCGACTCACTTAAACTTCTATACAATACTCCGGTTGCCTATTTAAACTTACCCTCGACCACTCCAGAACCAATAATTATCAGCAGAGGAATCAGGCAAGGATGCCCCCTATCTTCAGTCCTATTCGCTCTAGTGATGGAACCACTAGCGCAGAAGATCCGTTTACCCCTGATATCACAGGCCAAACTATAGATAGACATGAATACAAGGTCAGTCTGTTTGCCGACGACCTACTTTTGACCATGACAAATCCCCATATTTCCCTGCCGAATCTCTTAAATACACTTAATTCTTTTGAGGAAATTTCAGGCTTAAAGGTCAATATCGATAAATCAGAGATTATGTTTCTGAACACTCCTCCTGCCGAACAAGCTTCAATAGTAAAGAACTTTCACTTCCGACATGCAAAGCATTACATTACATATCTAGGAATTAACCTTACTTTATCTAAGCCCACACTATTTAAATATTATTACGCTCCCCTCCTCCAAAAACAAACGCAATCTTTGTCAAAATGGTCATCCCCATCTCTTTCCTTTTTGGGAAGGGTGCACTCGGTTAAAATGGTTACCTTGCCTCAATTTCTATATCTGTTCAGATCCTTGCCTATTTCAATACCCCTAATGACATTCAAAATGATACACTCACATATACTACGTTTTGTCTGGAACAATAAAAAGCCCCGTATTTCCCAACAAATTCTGTTTAGACACAAAAGACGGAGTAGTCTCGCTACCAAACTTTACTCTTTATTATAGGGGGGCTCAGATCGCCCAGCTGGCAGGGGTAAATGCGCAACAACACACACCTATCTGGCCGCAAATAGAAAATTCTCAAATAGCACCTTAATCCTTAGAGAGCCTAATTTGGGCCACGGGGCCTTTACCGAAAGATTTGGCTTTACATTCGCCATATACCTTTCACTCCCTGCAAATCTGGAGAGCGAATAGGTTCCAATTTGCGTTGCAATCTCATCCCTCTCCCCTCCTGAACCTGTTTAATAATCCCATGTTCCCACCAGGAGTTACATCCCGAAACCACGTATGGTGGCAGCAGAATAAGCTAACTAGGCTACAAAATTTAACTACCCACTTCAAACTAAAGTCAAAACAAGAGTTCATCGCAAAATATCAAGTCCCGAGGTCTGAGACTTTCCAACTTGAACAAATTTTTCATTTCCTTCAAAACCTAATGGTTGGCTCCTCAAACATACAACCTACAACATACGAACTAAAATGTCTGTATGACCCACTTGGCAATGACCTTATATCCCATCTTTATTCTATATTTAACAAACCCAGAGATGGCCTGAAATTGAAGACTATGGAGCAGTGGGAGGCAGACCTACGAATCTCCCAAACACCTCAACGGTGGTTCAGATGTTATGAAAATATAATGAGGGGCAGTAATCAAGCTTCACTTACTGAGACTTCTTTTAAATTGTTTTTTAGAATACACTATGTACCTAGCTTCCTGCACAATATTTATCATTCGGTTCCTGGCAACTGTTTTAGAGGGTGCACTGTCGATGGAGATACTCCATATTTGGTAGACATGTCCATATTTGGTAGACATGTCCGATAGTGAAGTCTCTGTGGAAAGATGTAGTAAAATTAATTGATACTATCTTCGGTAGGAAACTACCTCTGTCACCGTCGGTTATGCTGGGGGACAGACCAATCAATGCTAACAATAGGACTTGCCGTCTCGTTGACTTTATTGCTATGGCAACAAGAAATCACATAGCCAGCAGATGGAAAACTAGTACGCTCTCAATTACGCAGGTGAGGAGAAGGGTCAATCTGATAGTTATATGAGAAAATAGAAGCCATCAGATCTGATTCTTTCAAAAACTTTCGAGGTAAATGGGATCCTTGGATTCAGGCACATAGAGATGATGACCTTTCCAAAATGATATCTTTATCTATATAATATACTGGCATGGCAGTGGCTCCTTACAATCAGAGACTCTAAAGCAGGTACACTGGTGTCCCATGTTGGTATATCTCGTATTATCGACACTTTAAATTCCCCACTTTCCCTTCCCATCCCTTTAAGTTTAACTTAGTTGTGTTATAACTGTCTTTCTACACATATTCTAAACAAAGATTCTGTAGTCAAGGATACCGTATGATTTTAAGTGCCTTTTTCTTTCTATGTATTTCCCCCTGCGAGGGGATCCTTGTACTCTGTGATTGTATTTCATGTTAAGTGATGTTTTCATTTCAATAAAATTGTTGAAGCTGAAAAGCGTCTTTTAGCGTGTGACAGCTGCCAAATATAAAAACCCGCTAAAACGCCTCTTTCACACGTCCTGATATTTCCTGTAGTTGGGAGGTCAGTGTCCGTGTGTGTAATACTTGCGGCACATGTGTGCCGCATCAGTACCACATGGACGAGCGCCAGGGAAGAAGCGTTGCAGTAAGCAGAATTTCTCCAGGGTCTCGGCTGCCGGGATCTGCCGATCAGCACCTGGAAACAATAGATTTTATTCTATTGGTTCATTTTGATCATTGTGATAGACCCTATCACAGTGATCAAAATAAAAAAATAGTAAATCAAACCCCCTTTTATCACTCCCTTAGGGAAAAATAATAATAAAAAAATGTATTTATTTCCATTTTCCCATTAGGGTTAGAGTTGGGCTAAAATGATTTGGGCTAAAGTTAGGGTTAGGGTTGGGGCTAAAGTTAGAGTTAGGTTTGTGGTTAGGGTTATGGTTAGGGATGGGATTAGTGTTGTGTTGAAAATAGGGTTGGAGTTAGAATTGAGGGATTTCCACTGTTTAGGCACATTAGGGGCTTTCCAAACGTGACATGGCGTCCGATCTCAATTCCAGCCAATTTTGTGTTGAAAAAGTCAAACGGTGCTCCTTCCCTTCCAAGCTCTGCTGTGCGCCCAAACAGTGATTTACACCCACATATGGGGTATCGGCGTATTCAGGACAAATTGGACAACAACTTTTGGGAACCAATTTCTCCTGTTACCCTTGGCAAGATAAAAAAAAATTGGATCTGAAGTAAATCTTTTGTGACAAACAAATGTTCATTCCAAAAATTCCTGTGAAGCACCTGAAGGGTTAAACTTATTGAATGTGGTTTTGAGCACCATCTGGGGTGCAGTGTTAGAATGGTGTCACTTTTGGGTATTTTCTATCATATAGACCCCTCAAAGTGACTTCAAATGTGATGAGGTCCCTAAAAAAAGCATGGTGGTGTAAAAATGAAAAATCGCTGGTCAACTTTTAACCCTTATAACTTCCTAACAAAAAAAAATTTTTGTTCCAAAATTGTGCTCATGTAAAGTAGACATGTGGGAAATATTATTTATTAACTATTTTGCATGACATATTTCTCTGTTTTAAGGGCATGAAAATTCAAAGTTGGAAAATTGCGACATTTTCAAAATTTTTGCCAAGTTTCTGTTGTTTTCACAAATAGGCGCAAGTCATATCAAAGAAATTTTACCACTATCATGAAGTATACTATGTCACAAGAGTTATTACATCATAAAAGGACAGTGGTCAGAATTGTAAAAATTGGCCTGGTCATTAATATGCAAACTACCCTGGGGGCTAAAGGGGTTAATCATGATGAAAAATAAAGGTATAAGTACTGCAACAATGAGGGGAAAGCATTTTACCAGACCATAAAGGGAACCTGTCAGCGGGATGCTTCTAAGAAAAGTACACGCATGGCCATATTGGCGCCGTGACACTGACTAAAACGATTCCTGTGGTGAAGAAATCGGTTTTGTGGATTTTGTGCAATCAGCATTTGAAGTTTTCTCATAATCATAGCTTAGTGCATCGGGGGGGGGGGGGGACTGTGGGTAGGGTCTTCAGCTCTGCCACGGCTCATATCTTTCGTTTTCCTCCTGGTTGAGTCATTATGCTGGTGCCGTCCTCGCCAAAAGCGGTGTTGATGCACATTGATCTGGTTGCAGTCTTTAGCAAAATGGCGCTGGTGGCATCACATGCACAAAATCGACCTCCTGGGGGTCTTCAATAAATGGCGCCAGTGGTGGCACATGCACAGATTGAGATCTTGGCTTGTCATTGAGCTGAGATCTCAATCTGCCAATGCGCCACTGGGTCATTTCCCTGAAGACTGCCAGGAGATCAATGTGCACAAGTGACACCCGGGGCTAGGACAAAACTGGTGCAAAGTCTAAACCAGAAGGACAATAAAGACAACAGGAGCAGTGTAGGTGCCGTGGCAAAAGCGGAAGGCCCTATCCACAGTCCCATCTCACAGTCTCGCCCTGATGCACAAAGCTGTGATTATAAGAAATATTCAAAGCCTGATTCCACAAAACTCACTTCACCAGAGGTATTATTTTATCAGTATCACAGCGCCAATATGGCCGACAGGTTCTCTTCAAGAGTGTGTTCATACAAAGTCTTTTTCCTCAGACTTTGGAGTAGAAAACGAGCAGAAATTCCTAGTTATGAATTTTTTAAGAGGATTTTGGAGTTTATGTTCCAAAATCTCGGTAAAAAAAACCCAAAACACATTGTGAACTTTCGCTTAGGCTATGCTGACAGCAGATTTTGCTGCATTTTACAGTACCAGCAAAGTCTGTGATTTCAGAAAACAAATGCACACATATTTTATATTTTCCTGACTGATTTGGAAAACTGGCTGCGTTTTTGCAAACTGCAGTGTGTCACTTCTTTCAGCATTTTTTCAGTGTATTTGCAGTGTTTTTTTCACCCACAGGAAACAATGGGTAAGTGCAAAAACACAACAAAAAAAAAGCAGGCATCAGTTTTCGCTGCCTTTTTAGTGTAAAAATCTAAGAAAGTTAAATCATGCTTCTTTTGGGGCCACTAAACTTTATCAACATGCACAAGAGACAATAAAAACGCAGCAAAACCTACTTTATGTAAGTTGCTTCTTTAGGCCGGGGTCAGACTTACGAGAAACCCAGACAAGTCTCGCACGTCAATACACGGCACTGCCGCCAGCACTCGGATCGAAGCGCTCTGCTGCATAGAAATACATGCAACTCATCCGGGTTTCTCGCAAATCTGACCCCGGCCTTACTGTCAAGAGGGCAGGCTTTGCCTGTGGAGAACAACAGCAACAACACAACATGTGCACATAGCCTAATGCTAAAAATTGGTTACATCACCATCAGGATGTGCACATAACATTTTCTAAGAATTTTTTTTTAATGCAATTCTTCTCCAGAATTCACCTAAAAGAATTATTTCAGGAACTCTTGGAAAGTCACTCCAGTTCATTTCTATAAAAAATCCACTTTGTTAACATGAGGATGATTTTTTTTTGTCTGAAGAGGATTAGACAAACACCCGGTGGAAAGAAATAAATTCTATGTCATTTGTTTGACAGGATCCAAAAGGAAATCTCTCCAAACATGGCCCCGTCCAATCAGAAGGCAGCACAGAAGCTTCAGAAAGAAAAACTCTTCCAAAACCTCTTAATAATCAGATATGTAAGATGCGTGACCGGTAACAATAAATGGCCGCTGTCTGTGCAGTCAAATATATACAGGAGGGAGGAATCATCTATATCATTGTGTCATCTAGAAGGTTTGCTCAGTGTTCTCTGCCCTTACATGATCAGGGTGGTGGTCTTCCCCTCTTCATCTTCGGTGGTCTCGTGTCTACAGGACATAAAACATAGATCATCTCATGTAAATGTGCAACTAACAGTGCGGATTAGGATCAATATTCACAGTGAAAATCTACAATAAAACCATACTTTATTAGATATGCATTAAAAAGAGCAATACTGAACACCAACACACAACTCCACCAAAAAATGCTCCAGGGACCGGGTAGTGAGCGCTAATGGAAAACTACTAGTGGAACAACTGACACTCTGGACGCATCAGGGAGAACATAATACAGAGATAATTTGTGTTAGCGCTGTTGTAATAGACATCAATAAAATGGCCTCGCTCCACACTGAAACGCAGGCGGCCCACAACATTTCCTACATCACAGATAAGGGGGTTTTCCAGGATTAGAATACTAATACAATTACTTCAAAGAAAAAATTGACCAGATTCGACAGGAAATTATCTCCCAATCTCCTCATACCATGCACTGTCCTCCCTCCCCCACTGCATCTAACTCACTCTCTGATTTTGAACCAGTCACAGAAGAAGAAGTAAGCAGGCTCCTTGCATCTTCTCGCCCAACTACTTGCACCAGTGACCCATTTCCATCACAGCTCCTCCAGTCCCTTTCCCCTACTGTCACCCCTCACCTAACTAAAATATTTAACCTCTCTCTCTCTTCTGGTATTTTTCCCTCCTCATTTAAGCATGCCATCATACATCCACTACTTAAAAAACCATCCCTCGACCAAAACTGTGCCGCTAACTATAGACCTGTCTCTAATCTTCCCTTCATCTCTAAACTCCTGGAACGCCTGGTCCACTCCCGTCTTATCCGCTATCTCTCAGAAAACTCTCTTCTCGACCCTCTCCAATCCGGTTTCCGCTCTTTACACTCCACTGAAACTGCCCTCACTAAAGTCTCTAATGATCTGCTAACAGCTAAATCAAATGGTCACTACTCCATGCTAATTCTCTTGGATCTCTCTGCAGCATTCGACACTGTGGATCATCAGCTCCTCCTCACTATGCTCCGTTCCATTGGCCTCAAGGACACCGTTCTCTCCTGGTTCTCCTATCTCTCCGACCGCTCCTTTACTGTATCTTTTGCCAGTTCCTCCTCCTCTCATCTTCCTCTTACTGTTGGGGTCCCCCAAGGATCGGTTCTAGGCCCCCTCCTCTTCTCCTTGTACACTGCCCCTATTGGTCAAACAATCAGTAGATTTGGTTTCCAGTACCATCTCTATGCTGATGACACCCAATTATACGCTTCTTCTCCTGACATCACGCCAGCCTTTCTAGAAAACACCGGCGATTGTCTAAACGCTGTGTCTAATATCATGTCCTCACTATATCTGAAACTGAACCTGTCAAAGACTGAACTCCTGGTGTTTCCTCCCTCTACTAATGTACCTATACCCGACATTGCCATTTCTGTGTGTGGTTCCACTATTACTCCCCAGCAACAGGCCCGCTGTCTTGGGGTCATACTTGATTCCGAGCTTTCCTTTGCCCCCCACATTCGATCACTGGCTCGCTCTTGTCATCTGCACCTCAAAAACATTTCTAGAATTCGACCTTTTCTTACCTTTGACTCTGCAAAAACTCTTACTGTTTCTCTTATTCATTCTCGTCTCGACTATTGTAACTCTCTTCTAATCGGTCTCCCTCTTACCAAACTCTCCCCTCTCCAATCTGTCTTGAATGCTGCAGCCAGGATCATATTCCTCACCAATCGTTACACCGATGCCTCTACCTTGTGCCAGTCATTACACTGGCTACCCGTCCACTCCAGAATTCAGTATAAACTTATTACCCTCACTCACAAAGCCCTCCATGGCTCAGCACCACCCTACATCTCCTCCCTTATTTCAGTATACCACCCTACCCGCGCCCTCCGTTCTGCTGATGATCTGAGGTTAGCATCCTCAATAGTCAGAACCTCCCACTCCCGTCTCCAAGACTTTACACGTGCCGCGCCAATTCTTTGGAATGCACTTCCCAGGTCAATACAATTAGTCCCCAATCCCCACAATTTTAAGCGTGTCCTGAAAACGCATTTATTCAGACTGGCCTACCACCTCAACACATTAACCTAATCTATCCCTGTGTGGCAGAGCCAAAAGTTTTACCATAACCAGGTTCCCCGCATCATTCTCCCACATGCTTTATGCCTCCATTAGCCCTCTGTGTCCGTACTGTCACACACCTAACATTATGGCTGTTCCATACAATCAGGGCAACTGTTACCACCCACCTTTCGTGTCTACCTCTTTCCTCATAGACTGTAAGCTTGTGAGCAGGGCCCTCATTCCTCTTGGTATCTGTTATGATCTATGTGATTATTGTTATGCTGTAATGTCTATTGTCTGTACAAATCCCCTCTGAAATGTAAAGTGCTGCGGAATATGTCGGCGCTATAAAAATAAAATTTATTATTATTATTATTATTATTATTATTATTAATGATCAATCATTAAGATTCACCACCGATATCAGGGAAGATGTCCGAATCCAGGTAGAGACCCCACTGATTAGCCGCAGACTTGGGGCTGCAGGGTCTAAAATTTATTAGAATACGTTAATGCCCCATTCAGAAGTCCGTGACGCGTGGTCCGAGTACAGACCTCGATCACTGCCCGACTCAAACTTCACCGCCTCATAAGCAAACATAAGACTGTTCAGACAGTGACATTTTCAGGAGGATTTTTATAATTGGACCAAAATGGAGAAAATGGTATAAAATGATAAGAGCCATTGCTCACATAATACATCCTGTACTACAGCAATGAAGTTAGCGATTACCCACGTGACCGCTGCAGCTAATCATTGTCCTTGTGGGATTTCTCATCTACAACCAAACTGTTAAATATTGGAAAACTACACGAATGTGACTGGTATGAGTTATGGATGGGATGAGAATAAATGGAGGTGGCAACTACACCATGGAGTGGCTGCAGATGTTTGAGACCCCATAGCACTGACCCTAAATGATCGTGATAAGCAGAATTAATTTCTTTTGGTTTAACCCTTCACAACAGTGAGCAGTCTCTCATGTTGACCCTCAGCCTCAGGAAATGTAACTGTCCACCCTTGGATAAAGGAATCAAAATGACTGATATAGAAGAGTATGTATTCCATGTGAATGCTGTATCCCGTCATCTCCACTCACAGTTGGAAGTGTTTTTTTTACAAAGTAGGCACTTTAATATAAATTCCTGAGAAACCAGGTATGTTATTATTAGGGCTCATACCCATCTGCGAGAAAAAAAGGGTCTGATTTCCGGACCGAAAAAACTGACAAGTGCCATGCGAGAGTCATGCGATTTCTGTGCGATTTTTAAATGGAACATCCGTATGACATGCGTATGCATTCCGTATGCAATGCGATTTTAACATGAGCTTTTACATACAGCAGCTTCTGTCCTTTAGGCCGGTTTCACATGTCAGTGGCTCCGCTACGTGTAGTGACAGTTTCCTCACATACCGGAGACACTGACACACGTAGACACATTGACATGAATGGTTCTCTGCACATGTCAATGTGTTTTCACGGACACACGGTCCGTGTGCAAAACACGGAGACATGTCAGTGTTTGTGAGAGAGCAAGGGCCGCAAAACCTGCTGAACATGGCACACGGAGAACAGTTCACACTGTCCTCCGTGTACACGGACAGCCGCCGGGGAAGAATCGCTACTGTAAGCCGCTGTTCCGCGGCAGCTGGTGTTGAACACAGCTGTCATTCTTCTCTGCTGCTCTGCCGGCAACAGCGAGCAGGAGAGAAAGAATGAATGAAAACCCAATGTGGGGTCCCCCTCTGTGAACCAACCCGGCAAAGTTCACAGCTGGGGGCTGCTATTCTCAGGCTGGAAAGGGGCCATTGATCTTGGCCCCCCACAGCCTAAAAACAGCAGCCCGCAGCTGCCCAGAAAAGGTGCAACTATTAGATGAGCCTATTCTGGAGCTTTGTCAGGTACTTTTCCCACTTGCCCTGTAGAGGTGGCAAGTGGCGTCATAAGGGGTTAATGTCACCTTTCTATTGTACGGTGACATTAAGCTCGGATTAGTAATGGAGAGGTGTCAATAAGACACCTATCCATTACTAATCCTAGAGTTATTCAAGGGTTAAACACACAATAAGAGCTAAGTATTTTAATGAAAGAATACATTACGCACAGTGTTTAAAGCTCTCTTATACTCCTAATTCCATATCAATGCTATCGTTCTCCTGTAAAAAATTATAAAATAAACCAACAATATCCATACCTGTCCGGCGCTCAGTCACGCCCCACGGCGTAAATCCATCTTGGAGGGTTAATCAGTTTACAGGTGGAGCACTGCTAATGCTCGACTGTAAGCTACTGGGGAATGAAGGAGAAGCAGCACGCACAGGCTCATTGACATCACCGCTTGTTACTGAGCATGCACCGGCTGCTTCTATTCATTCCCCAGTAGTTTACAGTCGGAGCGGTCGCATTAGCAGCACCAGCTGCCCATTTGCTACCTCTACAGGGCAAGTGTGAAGAACCCATCAAAGCTCCAGAATAGGCGCATCTAATAGAAGTTGTAAGTGTAGTTTAATTAAGAACAATAAAGGAGTCTGTGTGTTTATTTCAAATAAAGGATTTTTAAATGGGTGTCTGTGTTTTATTTACTATTTGACTATATGGAGTTAGTAATGGGGGCATCTAATTGACGCATCTTCATTACTAACTTCGGGGCTTGATGTCACAAAGGTGACATCAACACCCCAACTATTACTCCATATGCCACCACTACAGGGCAGTGGGAAGAGCAAGGCTATGTGCCAGAATTGCGCGTTTCCTGGGACGGTTGAGACCTGGTGTTTGTCACGGGGGGGGTATTTGGGGGTTTACACTATCCATAGCCACTTCCTGGGCTATAAATATCAGCTCTCAGCTGTCTGCATAGCTACTGCTGGCTATAAATTATAGGGGGACCCCACGCCATTTTTTTCCATGAAATAATCTTTAATTAAATACATGTCTGTAATTTTGCACAAACACTACACTAATTGTATTTGTCACTGACGTGTATATGTATATATACATTATGTATATATATTATATATACACATATTATTTATGATATATATAAATATTACATATTGTATACATTATATGTATACATAATATATAACAGATACAGTATATATATATATATATATATATATATATATAATGTGGCGTAGCGCCTACTATATATGTACAAGAAAAGACAAATGGAGGGCACCGCTATGCTAAAATGAGAAAGAAGGGGTTCTCCAAGGGCATGTCAAAAAACCAATGACATGAAGGGAGAAAAGGCTCATATACCACATATATATAAATTTGGTAATAGACAAAATTTATTTAACAAAAACTGACACAGACATGGAGCAACACTTACTCCATAAAAACAAAGACGTGAAAAAATGCAGAAAGCAACTGGTCATGTCATAGAATAAAGATGCAATGACCCTCCCACATCGAAAATCCCACAAATAGAATGTATATGTACAAAATATCCAAGAAACAAATTAACAATACACATAAATAATCAGAATACCTGTGTGCTATATAATATGGCTATTCACAGCACCATGAAATTACATGCTAGGACTACATAAGAAAACAGAGCAAACGCCTGCACACCACTGAAGTAGTTAATTGGATACACACTGACTGCATGTTACCAAAAAGGTGGAAGGCACAAAGCCAAAATCAGCGGAAGCTCCTTGAAGCATGAAAATGCATGAGAGGAATAAAGTGCCTGGTGCCGCTGTGGGATAAGATGGTGGGGGAAGCAAACCCCACGCGTATCGCCACTAGCAAAGTGGCTTTCTCAAGGGAGAATAAAGCGCTTTATTGGTACCTTTTTGGTAACATGCAGTCGGTGTGTATCCAATTAACTACTTCAGTGGTGTGCAGGCGTTTGCTCTGTTTTCTTATATAGTCCTAGCATGTAATTTCATGGTGCTGTGAATAGCCATATTTATAGAACACAAGTATCCTGATTATGTGTATTGTTAAATTGTTTCTTGGATATTTTGTACATATACATTCTATTTGTGGGATTTTCGATGTGGGAGGGTCATTGCATCATTATTCTATGACATGACCAGTTGCTTTCTGCATTTTTTCACATGTTTTTAATTGTTTTTATGGAGTAAGTGTTGTTCCATGTCTGTGTCAGTTTTTGATAAATAAATTTTGTCTATTACCAAATTTATATATATGTGGTGTTCCAATTTCATGGGCAAGTCGCTTTTTCTCCTTCATACTACATGTGTTGGGGGAACACTCGCTTGGCAGTGGATTAGCGTAGTCAGGCACAGGTTTTTCACACAAAACAGTCCATACGTTTTATTTAAACGTCATAAACCGCACCGTAAGGCAGGTTTCACATCACCGGCTTACACATAGTCCATTACTTCATCACATGTGGCTTTACAAAGCATTCACTAGACACGCTAGACTCTCTCCAGTCACCGGGTGATTGCACAGTTCAGTAACAGACCATTGTCAATGCACAAAGTTCTTTCCCCATACCAGGGGTTACCACTCAGGAGCTCCTGCTCCACAGGCTGACTCCTCGCCAGTCCAAGGTCCTCAACAGGACAGCGTCTTTCTCCGTGTGGGGCTGTCCCAGGCTCCGCATACACATGTAGCCTGTCCGGGGGCAATTCAGGACACTTGTCCAACACCCAGGTCCAAGGTTTCACCACATGCTCCAGGAATCCGATCATACTCATAGGATCTTCCAACACAGACCTTCCAGGACCTTGCACCCTGAACCATTAAGGTACACACACACACTCTGTCCATGTGACCAGACCTCAGTCACATTATATGGTTGTAACCACCCCCATGGATGGGCGGTACGTGTGGTTAGTCAATTCCCGCCCAGCTCTCTGACTAACCCTATAAGCCACCATTTTAAGTAATACACAAATACTTGTGGAACTATAAATCCCAGCATAACCATATTATTTTGGCTCACAGCGCAGAGAACCTCTGCAACACATACCAGCCATTTACAATAATGCCAGTCCCTAATTCACCATCCTAACTTTACTATACTATACTGCATCACAATATATATTTTATTTGTGTGACACTGGCATGTATGTGTATATATATATACAGTATATATACACACGTGTATTCTATGTTTATATATCTATTGTTTTGTGAGCTGTCAGTGTGATATTACAGTAACCGGCCATGAATTGCTGGCTTTTCAAAGGACACAGGTGCGTAAATATCAGACAGCACTCACATGGTGCGAGTGCTGTGTGATTTTTTCTCGCACCCATTGACTTGTATTGGCAAGTCTCATCCGAGATATGCAACATGCTGCGATTTTTTTTCTCAGTCCAATTTCAGCTGAAAAAAAAATTGCAGATGATCAGCTGAGAAAAAATCGCAGATGAGATGTCACCTATTGAATAACATTGGTCCAAGTGCAATCTGATTTTTTATTGGATTGCACTCGTCCATATTTCTGACATAGGAGTATGAGCCCAATGGCTGAGCCGCTAGTTAGTCCAGTGGATCATGTGTGGTGGTAAAACTACTACTGGATAATGGAGAGGAATAGAAAGCACTGGAGCAGCGGGTGTGCGCAATGAAGAGCAGGAGCACTACAAATACTGTACTGTGCCATATAGGATTACGTGTCCAGAAATAACATACAGTACGTACTGAATGGTTACAAGCGATGGATGCTCAACAACATTATTGTAGGTGTATTTCCACATAATGTCCGTCGGTGTCTCGATTTTGTGGATCCATCTGTTGGAGAAGTGAAGAAAACAAAAGTAGTGACAAAGATTTCACAACAGCAAATACATGACATCGACCTCAGACCCACAATGCTCCGACAACGGTGATCTATCGGAGATCGCACCACTCAAGGTGTAGTGTGACTGCAGGGGGAGCCACTTTCTAATAGCAGCTTCCTTGCAGCTTCTTTCATCAGCTCAGGATGATGGAGGGTTAAGTAATGTGCTTTTTTAAATGGATCCTTTAACTTTTGATACAGTCTAAGATCTGAATTTCTTAAAATAATTTAACCAGAATTCTGAGAGAAATTACAACATTTTGGCACAACTTTTAGTTGCACAAATATTTTGCAGCTTTTATCATTTTTACCTCAGTTTCTCCCAGCTCCGCCAACATGGTGCCCTCCACTCGTCAGATGCCCCGGATTCATGAAGAGGCATGTTGTGAGTTCATTCTCGGGTTCACCAGTTGTGAGTTCCCCTTCTGGACTCCCTCTGGTGGTGACGGGAGGTGGTGCGGCTGGTTTGATAGGTGGAGATCTGCCACCTGAGAATGAGGATGACGATTGGATCTCAGGATTCTCAGATTGGATTTAAGACAGTCGACGCCCTATTCAGATGCTGGTGATTTCTTCTGGCTTGTCAGCTCTTGGTTTTCAGCTCTGCTCCAGTCATCTTAAGCTAAGTTTTTCTGCTAATGTTCACACTTGATTTAGTTGGTCTATTCAGTCTTTTGTGTGGTCTGCCAGCCCCGGCTGGGGGGTGAGCTGAATTTCCACTCTTATTTATCATTATTTTGCCAATTGGCTTTTTGTCCCTTACTAGTTCGGTCTCTTTTTGCTCTGTCTCAGAATATTTCAGAGTGCTGATATAGTAGGAGAAGTCTAGTGACTTCAGGGTTAATTTTGCTATCAGAAGTGTTGGACATTATTTTTGTAGGGTTTTTTGCAGGTTCCTTTCCTGACTAGTTAGTTTGGGCCCCATCATTTGCTCAGCCTATTTTCCTGCCTGTGTTTGTGCCTTCATCTTGTTTCACTGTCAATACATGTGTGGGGGCTATCTATTCCTTTGGGGTCTGCTCTGGGGCAGTTAGTTTTCCCTTTTCTTGCTTTAGGCTTATGTAGTCCTCCGGCCGTGATGAGGCGTCTAGGTTCATCGTAGGCACGCTCCACAGCTACTGCTAGTTGTGTGGTAAGATCAGGGATCTGCAATCTGCATAGTTACCAACCACTCTGGTTTTCTGTGGCTTAGATTGTTTTGCTTTTTTCTTCTCGGTGACCCATTCATAACAGAATCACCAGCCATACTGCAGATTCTAGGGTACTCAAAAGCAGGAGAGAATTGTAAAAAAAAAAAAAAAAGTGTCAGAAATTTTTTTTTTATATGTATATTTTTTCCTCTTTTTCTTTGGGGCCATAGGAGGATTTTTTTTTAATGGAGATTAAGCAATTGTCTGATCGTGTGGAGCAGCTCACTGCTGAAGTGTAGGGAATTTCCGCCTATCTCGCTCATTCACATGCTGCTGAACCAAGGATCCCTACTCCTGATGTGTTTTTTGGGGATCGGTCTAAATTTTTGAATTTTAAGAATAATTGTAAATTATTTCTTGCCTTGAAGCCTAATTCATTGGGGAGCTCTGCGCAGCAGGTTAAAATTGTCATCTCTTTGCTGTGCGGCGATCCCCAGGATTGGGCGTTTTCTTTGACACCTGAAGATCCTATTCTGACTAATGTGGATGCATTTTTTCAAGCCTTGGGGTTGTATGATGAACCTAATGCTATTGATCAAGCTGAGAAAGCCCTATTGGCATTGAACCAGGGTCAGGATTCTGCAGAGTTATACTGTCAAAAATTCCAAAAGTGGGCGGTCCTTACTACCTGGAATGATGGTGCCTTGGCAGCTCTCTTTCGTAAGGGTTTGTCAGAAACCGTAAAAGATACTATGGTGGGATTTCCTGTTCCCTCTGGTCTTGATGATTCTATGTCATTAGCCATTCAAATTGATCGGCGTTTACGTGAACGCAAAACTACACGAGAGGAGTTGCCACCTTTTGGACAAATGTCTGAACCTATGCAAAGTGATAGAGTTTTGTCTAGGGCGCAACGTCAGGAGTTTAGAAGGCGTAATAAGCTGTGTTTTTTCTGTGGAGACGTCTCTCATATTATTTCTGTCTGCCCAAAATGAGAGAAACGTTTTGCACACACATTTGCTGTAGGCAGTATACAACCTAAGTTTCTTTTGGCAATTACTGTGATCTGCTCCTTATCCACATTTTCCACGAAGGCTTTTGTGGATTCAGGAGCAGCGTTGAATCTGATGGATTTGGACTTTGCTAAACGTTGTGGTTTTTCCATGATGCCTCTGCGGACGCCTATTCCTTTGAGGGGTATTGATGCTACTCCTTTGGCGGAGAATAAACCTCAGTTTTGGACCCAGATGATGATGCGGGTTGCCCCAGACCACCAAGAAAATTGTAAATTTTTGGTGCTGCATAATTTGCATGATACTATTGTTCTGGTTTTTCCTTGGTTGCAAACTCATAATCCAGTTTTGGATTGGAAATCTGGGTCTGTGGTGAGTTGGGGTTGTCAGTGTGTTCTTAGGGACGCTCCTATTTTCTCCACCTCATTTCAGTCTCATGATATTCCTGATTATCTAGCCGATTTTTCTCATGTATTTAGTGAGAGCAAGTCTGCGTCTTTGCCTCCTCATAGGAGTTATGACTGTGCAATTAAGTTGATGCCTGGATGTAAATTTCCCAAGGGTCGGCTTTTCAACTTATCAGTACCCGAACATGATGCTGTGCAATCCTATATTAAGGAGTCATTGGAGAAGGGTCATATTAGACCATCCTCGTCACCGTTAGGCGCTGTTTTTTTTCTTGTGGCCAAGAACGATGGTTCATTAAGACCGTGTATTGATTATCGTTCCCTTAACAAGAAGACGGTTAAATATCAGTACCCGTTGCCTGTGATGTCTGATTTGTTTTCCAGAGTTAAGAGTGCTTGCTGGTTTACTAAGCTTGACCTCAGGGGGGCTTATAATCTTATTCGCATCAGCACGGGGATGAATGGAAGACGGCGTATAATACTCCAGAGGGACATTTTAAGTACCTGGTGATGCCTTTTGGGCTCACTAATGCCCCTTCTGTCTTCCAGTCCTTTATGAATGATATTCTTTATGAATGATATTTTCCGTGACTTTGTGGATAAGTTTTTGATCATCTATCTGGATGATATTTTGATCTTTTCTAGTGATTGGGATTCTCATGTGGAACACGTCCGGTCTGTGTTCCGGATTTTGAGAGAGAATTCCCTGTTTGTTAAGGGATCGAAATGCCTCTTTGGTGTACAGAGGATTTCATTTTTGGGATTTATCTTATCTCCATCGACTATTGAAATGGACCCGGCCAAGGTACAGGCCATTTATGATTGGGTTCAGCCTACTTCTTTGAAGGCCCTCCAGAAGTTTTTGGATTTTGCTAATTTCTATCGTAAATTTATAGGTAATTTTTCCGGTACTGTCAAACCACTAACTGATCTGACCAAGAAGGGCGCTGATGTGCTGAATTGGTCTCCTGAGGCTATCTCAGCATTTCAGGAGCTTAAGCAGAGATTTACTTCAGCTCCAGTTTTACGGCAACCTGATGTCTCACTTCCATTTCAGGTGGAGGTAGATGCTTCTGAGATTGGAGCAGGAGCTGTTTTGCCCCAAAAGACCATGTGACTTCTAAGATGAATCCCTGTTCCTTCTTTTCTTGAAAGTTCTCCCCATCTGAATGCAACTATGACATGGGGAATCGGGAATTATTGGCATGAAGTGGGCATTTGAGGAGTGGAGACATTGGTTGGAGGGAGCTAGACATCAAGTTGTGGTCCTCACTGATCACAAGAATTTGATTTATCTGGAGTTGGCCAAACGCTTGAATCCTAGACAGGCTAGATGGGCCTTGTTTTTCACGCGTTTTAATTTTGTGGTCTCTTTTCTTCCGGGCACTAAGAATGTTAAGGCAGACGCCCTTTCTAGGAGTTTCTTTGCCGATTCTCTTAGTGTGACCGAGCCTACTACCATCCTAGGTGAGGGGGTAGTTCTTTCTGCCATTTCGCCCGATTTGAGACGCGCCCTGGAGGAATTTCAGGAAGATAAACCTGAGCGTTGCCCTATGGGAAAATTGTATGTTCCTGACCAGTGGAGAAAGACAGTGATGTCTGAAATTCATTGCTCCGCATTGGCTGGTCATCCAGGTATTTTTGGTACCAGAGATTTGATGAGTCAGTCCTTTTGGTGGCCTGCCTTATCTCGTGACGTCAGGAATTTTGTACAGTCCTGTGGAACTTGTTCTCGGTCTAAACCCTGTTCTCGTTCTAGTGGGTTGCTGATGCCCTTGCCGGTGCCCAAGAGGCCATGGACCCATATCTCAATGGATTTTATTTCTGATCTTCCTGTCTCTCAGAGAATGACTATCTGGGTGATTTGTGATAGATTTTCGAAGATGGTCCATCTTATACCACTCCCAAAGTTGCCATCTTCTGCTGAGTCGGTGCCCTTGTTTTTACAACAGGTGTTTCGGTTACATGGGATTCCTGAGAACATGGTGTCCGACAGAGTCCAGTTTGTTTCCAGATTCTGGAAAGCCTTTTGTTCCAATCTGGGAATTCAGTTACCCTTCTCCTCCGCGTTTCATCCCCAGACCAATGGACAGACTGAACAAACCAGACCTTGGAGTCTTATTTGAGATGTTTTATATCTGCTGATCAGGATGATTGGGTCTCATTTTTGCCCTTGGCCGAAATCGCACTGAACAATAGAGCTAGTTCTGCCACTTTGATGTCACCCTTTTTCTGTAATTTTGGGTTTCATCCTCGGTTCTCTTCAGGGCAAGTAGAATCTTCGTCCTGCCCAGGTGTGAACACTATGGTTAAGAGAATGCAGCAGATATAGGACCAAGTGGTGTATAAGTTGTCACTTTCTCAGGAAAAGGCCCAGCGATTTTCCAACCGGCATAGGACCATTGGTCCCCGGTTTAAAGTGGGTGATATGGTTTAGTTGTCGTCTAAGAATATTTGTATGAAGGTTGCATCTCCTAAATTTAAGCCAAGATTTATTGATCCTTATAAGATTTTGGAAATTCTTAATCCTGTTTCGTTTCGATTGGCTCTTCCAGTTATGTTCAAGATCAATAACGTATTTCACAAATCTCTGTTCAAGAGGTTTGTTGAGCCAGTGTTTCCTATGGCAGCACCTCCTGACCCTGTGTTGATCGAAGGCAATGTGGAATATGAGGTAGAGAAAATATTGGATTCTTGTTTGGTTAGACGGAGACTCCAGTATTTGGTCAAATGGAAGGGTTATGGTCAGGAGGATAATTTTTGGGTCTCTGCCTCCGATATTCATGCCAATAGATTGGTTCGTGTTTTTCACCGGGCCCATCCTGATCGGCCTGGTGGCGTGGATGAGGGTTCGGTGCCCCCTCCTCAAGGGGGGGGTACTGTTGTGAGTTCATTCTCACCAGTTGTGAGTTCCCCTTCTGGACTCCCTCTGATGGTGATGGGAGGTGGTGCGGCTGGTTTGATCGGTGGAAATCTACAACCAGAGAATGAGGATGATGATTGGATTTCAGGATTCTCAGATTGGATTTAAGACAGCCGACGCCCTATTCAGTGTCTGGTGATTCCTTCTGGCTTGTCAGCTCTTGGTTTTCAGCTCTGTTCCAGTCATCTAAAGCTGAGTTTTTCTGCTAATGTTCACACTTGATTTTGTTGGTCTATTCCGTTTTTTGTGAGGTCTGCCAGCTCCGGCTGGGGGCTGAGCTGAATTTCCACTCTTATTTATCAGTATTTTGCCAATTGGCTTTTTGTCCCTTACTAGTTCGGTCTCTTTTTGCTCTATCTCAGAATATTTCAGAGTGCTGATATAGGTTTAGAAGTCTAGTGACTTCAGGGTTAATTTTGCTATCAGAAGTGTTGGACAATATTTTTGTAGGTTTTTTTTGGCAGATTGCAGACAGTGTCTTTCCTTTTCTGTCCTTTTTAGTTAGCCGGGCCCCATCGTTTGCTCAGCCTATTTTCCTGCCTTTGTTTGTATTTTCATCTTGCTTCACCGTCAATACATGTGGGGGGCTGTCTTTCCTTTGGGGTCTGCTCTGGGGCAGTTAGTTTTCCTCTTTTCCTGCTTTAGGCTTATGTAGTTCTCTGGTTGTGACAAGGCGTCTAGGACCAACGTAGGAACGCTCCACGACTGTTGCTAGTTGTGCGGTTAAGATCAGGGATCTCCAATCTGCATAGTTACCAACTTCTCTGGTTTTCTGAGACTTAGCTTGTTTTCTTTTTTTCCTCCTCGGTTTCCCATTCATAACAGTCTTCCCTTTCCTTTCCTGTCTAGTTTGGGACCATCATTTGCTCAGCCTATTTTCCTGCCTGTGTTTGTGCCTTCATCTTGTTTCACCGTCAATACATGCGTGGGGGCTATCTATTCCTTTGGGGTCTGCTCTGGGGCAGTTAGTTTTCCATTTTCTTGCTTTAGGCTTATGTAGTCCTCCGGCCGTGACGAGGCGTCTAGGTTCATCGTAGGCACGCTCCACGGCTACTGCTAGTTGTGTGGTAAGATCAGGGATCTGCAATCTGCATAGTTACCAACCACTTTGTTTTCTGTGGCTTAGCTTGTTTGCTTTTTTCTCCACGGTGACCCATTCATAACAGGGAAGTCTAGTGACTTCAGGGTTAATTTTGCTATCAGAAGTGTTGGACATTATTTTTGTAGGGTTTTTTGCAGGTTGCAGACAGTGTCTTCCCTTTCCTTTCCTGTCTAGTTAGTTTGGGCCCCATCATTTGCTCAGCCTATTTTCCTGCCTGTGTTTGTGCCTTCATCTTGTTTCACCGTCAATACATGTGTGGGGGCTATCTATTCCTTTGGGGTCTGCTCTGGGGCAGTTAGTTTTCCCTTTTCTTGCTTTAGGCTTATGTAGTCCTCCGGCCGTGACGAGGCGTCTAGGTTCATCGTAGGCACACTCCACGGCTACTGCTAGTTGTGTGGTAAGATCAGGGATCTGCAATCTGCATAGTTACCAACCACTCTGGTTTTCTGTGGCTTAGCTTGTTTTGCTTTTTTCTCCTCGGTGACCCATTCATAACAGAGGCAGACACTTCTTCATGGATCAGGAGCGTCTGACACCAGCACAACCGGCATCAACACCAGCGAAAAATCACCGGTCTTCATGTATTGGAAGCCTTAGTTTTTCTTTCTTAATATACCTCTGCAATAAATCTACAATAAAAAGTGACAGTTTTTTTTCTCCAACAAAGCCTTGTTCCCATGATAAGTAGGAATCCACAGGCTGCTCTATTCTGTGCTGTGTGTGGCCGGGGGCTGCAGACATGATCTAGACCCATCATTATGTCTTCTGCCCCAGACCTTAGACAGTGAGGAGAACACAGGCCGTGTGGTGGTCCAGGAAGCTGACGGCTCCCGGCTCCACTATTGTATCAGCCATATCTATGAGGATTCAGATCGGACGTGTGCCGACCTCCCGAGACAGCTCCCAAATGAGGCGTCCTATAGAAAGTGTACATGCTTCTAATTATACCTGTGTCTTTCTAAAGGAGCCATATAGAATGCTGCTCATGGTCTACTCTTACTGGGACCCATAAAAACCATCAAATAAAGAGAATTCTTCTCATTTATGTGTCCTATAAACGTCCTAAACTGAGAAATGACTTTCACACCCTGACAGCTATCAGCGTAGATAGATGTATAGTATGTGCAGACAGGTTTTCTATTATTTCTTCCTGGAAAATAATCACTTACAGAAGTTTCCCCATCGCAGTCCCCTATTTCTTCTCCTTTTCTAATCTCTGTTGTAACATTTGTTTGATTTCTCTCCTGTTGTACATGAAACATAAATCATCATCTCACATGGAAATGTATAAATATCAGCAATTTGTGGAGCAGCAGTGAACACATTCCCCTTGGTCTCCATCTCAAATACTTTCCCAGCTTTTTCCATCTACAACACACAATTGATACAATTTTGTATCCGTGGAGCCACCACTAGAGGGCACTCACTGTGTAGGGACAGGATCCTAGTAGACTGGCGGCATAGCAAGACCGCATGGGTATTAGATACTTTTCATATGTCTATCCCACACTTACAGTATTTAATGTTTTAATGACACCAATCATTTTACCATATCATGTACTGAAAAATGGGAAAAAAATTCAAAAGTGATAAAATGGTGAAAAAAATCAATTCATTACAGTTCTCGTTATTTGGTATTAATGTCCTGGTAGTATTATTCTTTAGGTCAGTTACAGTACAGTGATATCAAACTTACAAAGTTTTTTTAGAATTTAGTGGTTAAAAAAAATCATTCAAAACTTTGTAAAAAAATTGGTTTGTGACACCATTCTCTGAGACTTGTAACTGTGGACCTGAGCCGTCATTTTTATGGATACCATTTTGGCGCTCATATGACACTTCAATTTATTTTTGTGCATTTTTGTGGTTGGTACAGCAACCAGTAAAATTATATTCTTGCATTTTGACCTTACTTTTTGGTCTTTTAAGTGTAGTTAAAGTAATTTTATATCTTGATTAGACACAGGTGGACCCCTAGATGTTCAGGTCCGGTGAGTTTGGCCGAATAGGTAAAAAAAGGTTCAGACACCAGAATAGTTCCCGGACCCAAACCCGAACTCCATTCACTTTAATGGGGGGCCTGAACATCCAGTGTTTGCCACGCTGTTATGTGCAGCGTGAGCCCGCAGCTGTGATTGGAGGTAAAAAGTTTACTGGTGGGACTACTACTCCCATCAGCCGACGCCTTCTGCTGCTTATAACAGTGAGACCAGGTGGCGGCTAATGGGAGTATTCATCATCCGGCACCTATGCTTTAAATAAAGAATTACAAAAAAAAAACGGTGAGCTTCCCCCTGTATTTTTGACAACCAGCCAGGCAAAACTGACAGCTGTTATCTGCAGACCTCAGCTGTCAGCTTTAACAAGGTTGTTTATTAAGAATAGAGGGTTAAAAAAATGATTTAAAAAATATGAACCCCACTTGCCACCACCACAGGGCAAGTTGGAAGAGCCTGACAAAGGCTCCAGTATTGCCACATCTAATAGATGTGCCTTCTCTGGGTGGCTGCAGGGCAGGCTGCTATTTTTAGGCGGGGGGGGGGGCCCGATATCCATGGACTCTTACCAGCCTGAGAATACCAGCCCCCAGCTGTCAGCTTTAGGAAGGCTGATTGTCAAAAATGGTGGGACCCCACACTGTTTTTTTTCATTATTTATTTCAACTTTACTATTTGGGTTCACCGTTCTCTGATCTTGATAGATCAGACTTTTTTGGACATTTGAATGTTTTTTTATTTCTTTACTTCTTAAATATTAAAAGGAGGATGATTGAAACTATATATATTATATTATATATATATATATACACAGACATATATTTCTTTTTTTTTACACTGGTCTCGGAATATGTCGACAGAAGCAGAAGTTTTTTTTCAAAATTTGCTAATTTATTTGTGCATGTTTGGTATCTCCATAATCATACTGACCTGGAAAATCATATTGTCAGGTCATTTTACCTTATAATTAACATTATAAGTTAAAAAAAAAACAAAAACATTGTGGAAGTTCCTTTTATTTCTGCAATTTTGGAACACTTGGAATTTTTTTCCTGCTTTCTAATATATCACACGATAAATTGAATAGTGTTATTCGAACATACAACTCGTCCCACAAAAAACAAACACCCTGATATGGCTATGTGGATGGAAAAATAAAAAAATATGGCTCTTGGAAGTAGGGGGTAAAATGAAAATGCAAACAGAAAAAAACATGTTGGTAAGGGGTTAAATAGGTAAACAGCCGTAGGTGGAGCCTGGTGCAGATTCTGAGACACTCTATACTTCTGATGTGACCACATGCCACCATCATCGGGATAAAGCAACCTTCCCACTCACAATACAGAACCACAATACATGTACAGTTGTGCTCAAAAGTTTACATACCCTGGCAGAATTTATGATTTCTTGGCCATTTTTCAGAGAATATGAATGATAACACCAAAACTTTTCTTCCACTCAAGGTTAGTGGTTGGGTGAAGCCATTTATTGTCAAACTACTGAATTTTCTCTTCTTAAATCATAATGACAGCTCAAAACATCCAAATGACCCTGATCAAAAGTTTACATACCCCACTTCTTAATACAGTGTATTGCCCCCTCTAACATTAGTGACAGCTTAAGTCTTTTATGGTGGTTGTGCATGAGGTTCTTTATTTTCTCCTGGCAAAAAGTCTCCAGTTTCTGTAAATTCCTGGGCTGTCTAGCATGAACTGTGCGCTTGAGATCTCCCCAGAGTGGCTCAATGATATTGAGGTCAGGAGACTGAGATAGCTACACCAGAACCTTCACTTTACTGTAGCCAATAACAGGTCGATTTGGCTTTGTGTTTTGGATCGTTGTCATATTGGAACATTCAAGTACGTCCCATGCGCAGCAGTATTTGCTGATAACATGCTGCATTCAAGTTTCCTTCAACTTTGACCAAGTTTCCTGTGCCTTTGTAGCTCACACATCCCCAAAACATCAGCTATCCATCTCCGTGCTTTACAGCAAGAATGGTGTTCTTTTCATCATAGGCTTTGTTGAACTCTCTCCAAAAGTAATGTTTATGGTTGTGGCCAAAAAGTTAAATTTTAGTCTCATCAATCCAAATTACCTTGTTCCAGAAGTTTTGAGGCTTGTCTCTGTGCTGTATTGTATATTGTAGGTGAGATAATTTGTAGCATTTGCGCAGCAATGGCTTTCTTCTGGCGACTCGACCATGCATCCCATTTTTCTTCAAGTGCCTCCTTATTGTGCATCTTGAAATAGCCACACTGCTAGTTTTCAGAGAGTCCAGTATTTTATCTGATGTTATTTGTGGGTTTCTCTTTGTATCCCGAACAATTTTCTTGGCATTTTTGGACAAAATTTTTGTTGGTCTACCTGACCGTGGTTTTGTTTTACAGAGCCCCTGATTTTCCATTTGTTAATCACTGTTTGAACGCTGCTGACTGGCATTATCAATTCCTTGGATATCTTTTTGTATCTCTTTTCCCATAGATCCATTGACAATTCTTTTGCTTTCCCCATGACTCACAATCCAGAAATGTCAGTGGCTGGATGAAAGATGCAAGAGTCTGTCTGGATCACAAAAACTCATTCAGCTTTTATGCATACACACAGATTACAAAAAAACAGGTCACAGGTGAGGATGTTAACTATAGTAGCCATTCAAACCCATTTATGTCAACTTCTGTGCATGTTATCAGACTATGAAGCTAGGAGGGATAGCTAATACTAGAGAAGAGAGAGAGGATTCAAAATGATATCAATAAACTGGAGCAGTGGGCAGAAACTAACAGAATGGCTTTTAACAGGGAAAAATGCAAAGTACTACATCTGGGCAATAAAAATGAAAAAAGCATATACAGAATGGGAGGAATAGGGCTAAGCAACAGCGCGTGAAAAAGACTTGGGTATACTAATAGATCACAGACTGAATATGAGTCAACAGTGTGATGCAGCTGCAAAAAAGGCAAATGCAATTCTAGGATGTATTAACGGAAGCAAACAGTCTAGATCATGTGAAGTCATTATTGCCCTCTACTCCTCTTTGGTCAGACCTCATCTGGAATACTGTGTCCAGTTTTGGGCACCACATTTTAAAAAAGACATCAACAAACTGGAGAAAGTTCAGAAAAGAGCGACCAGAATGGTGACCGGTCTGCAAGCCCTGTCTTATGAGGAAAGGTTGCATGATTTGGGAATGTTTAGCTTGCAGAAGAGAAGACTTAGAGGAGATTTAAAAGCTGTCTACAAATATCTAAAGGGCTGTCACATTGTAGAAGGATCATCTTTATTCTCATTTGCACAAGGAAAGACTAGAAGCAATGGGATGAAACTGAATGGGAGGAGACAGATTAGATATTAGAAAAAACTTTTTGACAGAGTGATCAATGAGTGGAACAGGCTGCCACGAGAAGTGGTGAGTTCTCCTTCAATGAAAGTCTTCAAACAGAGGCTGGACAGACATCTGTCTGGGATGATTTAGTGAATCCAGCTTTGAGCCCAGTAGGTCCCTTCCAACTCTATGATTCTATGTAAAGTTTTGATCAGGGTCATTTGGATGTTTTGGGTTGACATTATGATTTAAAAAGAGACAACACACGCTAAGAAAGCAAAAATTCTGTCGGGGTATGTAAACTTTTGAGCACAACTGTATAATGCAGATCTAACCCCTGGCGGCCTCCTGCTTCCTCTCTCTGGCACTATTCCTCTGCTTTCTACACCTTCTCTTCATGTGTGATTGCCAGGAAGAGTCTCCATACAGTGTTCCTGGGGAGTCTGAGACTCGCCCCCTGCTCTGGGCTGGTCCATCTACAAGTAGAGGGGAGAATCTCACTCCCCGATAGAGCAGTGTGCATAGTCCACGTCACATATATAGAGGACTGGGAATCAGAGGACCAGAAACAGCAAACATCGGGCATTTGGCTGTTTTTACTGTGAGTTAATGAGTTGCTTTATAGAATGATCCACTACTAGGACAATCCCTCTCATTCTGCCGGTGCCATTCCAGAGGTGTCGGCGCTCATGTTGGATTTTACCACAAAAATGTTGTTTTAGCCCTAAATTTTTTATTTTTACAAGTGTAACAGGAGAAAATGGACCCCGAAACAGTATGTGGTGGGAAACTGAGGGAAATATGGCATGAAGAGCAGTGATTGTTATTTTAAATTAACCCTTTTGGTGCTAATTGGTCAGTAACTGTTGATTGGCCAGTCGAGGACAAAAGGGTTAATAAACAGAGATGACGCTGCGATCACCCTATCCATATTACTTGCTGCTATTGGTCACCACTTGTCACTGCCGTTTTTTTTTTTACAAAATGTCATTGGCTGGTCAGAATTGACCGGCCAATCACCGCGATCGCTGATGTGGGGGGCACAGAGACTGTCAGAGGAAGCAGGAGTCTTTACTTGGTCACCCCATGTTTCGGGGCTCTTCCCGCTGCGCAGTATAAGTACAGCCGCTCTCAGTAACAGGTTAGAGGGGTTGTCCACTTTTGGGGACAATTTTTTACTTTATTTGAATGAATCTATTTTTGACAAAAAATATTTTTTCTATTTGGGTTTCATTAAAACATTTGGACCATTTACCTGCTATGGCTTCTGTGTTGTAATAGCTATTGCTGCCGGCAAATTGAGTTAACTGAAAATCTGTCAGTGAATTTGTTCTAATGGTCCAATGGGAGAGTTTGAAGCTTTTTTTTATCTGTCTTTCTAGCTCCTCTCAGCCAGTTTATGACCACAGACCACATCAAAGTTGAATGTGCACGAAAACAAAGCGCCAGTGAAAGCCAAATGGTGCAAAATCTGTAATGAATCCAAAATACAAAAATGGTTTGTCGCCTATCTACTGGAATAAACCATTATCTCCTGTATTATTATTCCTTAATGTTATTCATGATGGAATAAATGTTAAAGGGAACCTGTCAGCAGGATTGTACTCAGTAACCTACAGACAGGGTCATGTCAGCGCCGTTATACTGATTACAATGATACGTTGGGTGATGAAATCCGTCTTGTGGTTGTTGTGTAATCTTCATTTTCGGCTTTGAGCTAATGATATGCCTGTGGGGGGCTTCATGTGGTGCTCTGATTAGGGATTCATATTGCAGACAGGTCACTGATCCCTCACTGCAGCCAACGTTTTACCCTAAAATCTGATAAATGAGTGACACCCAGTAAATATCACCTCTCTGTGCAGTGGATACACGGTGTATCATGTGCAGACAGGTTTATATCATCTGTCCCTGAATACAATGACACACATCGGAGATAAGGAAACGTCTCTATCATTATGGGCTCTATAAGGTTTGCTTATATTAGATCAGTAATTCTCGGCACTTACATAATAATCATCCTGTTCTTCATCAGTTTTGTTTTTTCTTTCTCTCTTTTTTCTCATTCTCACTATTGTAGAAGGAAGATACATCCATTTATGTTAAATGGTCACAAACTCAATAGTACGAGAAAATGTAAGAAGCTTTGTAATATAGCTCATTGGAGAAATCTGCTTCCTTCTCCTCTTATGAGCCACTTCTGATCCCACCTGTGTCTTGAACTAACAAAAAACCCTAACAGTTTGAACCTGAGAGGTCTTATAGCGCTATTATCTGTAGATATTGGGTTAATCTGCAGGTTAATAGCGTTAGGTCAGGATCGAGTCTCTCGCATCAATACCTGGCAGTGCCGCCGGCACTCGGACCGGAGCATGCAGCAGGATGTATTCCTATGCAGCCGCACACTCCGGTCCCGAGTGCCGGCGGCAGTGCCGGGTGTTGATGCGAGAGACTTGCGTGAGTTACTCGCATCACACTTACAAGTGTGACCCCGGCCTTATGAAGGTGCCCGGCTGCTGTACTGAAAGTGCATCACCTGGGAGAAAATTAACTGTTTTTCTTCTGGGAGCCACCGGCTTTCAGTCATGCAGGTGTGCCCGGTGGAATTGCAGTCACGGCTCACAGCACTGAGAGTGGCGACTGTAACCGCACCCGACACTGACTGACAGGTCGCTCAGAAGTGCATCAGTGCAGAGCCGCTGGTTAGTCAGTGTCGGGGAGCGGTTACAGTCGCCCTCACTGTGTACTGAGTGGTGACTGAAGCTGTGCCGGACACTCCTCTATGACTGAAAGCCAGAGGCTGCCGGCAGGAATAAAGTTATGTCATCCCTGTGTCCGGGCTGTCTGTGTAGCAGTCACACGCCTTTATACTGCTTGTTAGGCTAAGCGCACATGTGTGGAAATGTCCACATTTCTGCAACTCCCGTCGTGGGAAAAACGCATGGAATTCACATACGTTTTTCCCACGGAAAACTAGCATTTTTCATGCGATTTTCGCGTGCGCATTCCAAGCGATTTGAAGCATCACTTGGAATGTGATTGACAGGTTGGTCAGACTTGTCAAACATAGTGTTTGACAAGTGTGATCAACTTTTTACTATTGAGGCTGCCTATGCAGCATCAATAGTAAACAGAAAGAATGTTAAAAAAAATAAAAAAACGTGATAAACTCACCTTCCGGTGTCCCGCGCAGCCGTCACGGTCCTCGCGATGCTCCCGGCAGCTCCCGTTCCCAGTCATGCCTTGCAGCAATGACCTGTGATGATGTAGCATCTTGCGAGACCACTACATCATCACACGTCCTTGCCGCAAGGCATTACTGGGAATGGGAGTTGGCGGGAGCATCGGTAAGGCTGCGGGGGCCATCGGAAGGTGAGTATAACTCAATTTTTTATTTGAATTCTTTTTTTCACAGGGATATGGTACCCAGAGCCTGGTGGACAGTCTCCTCTCCTCCAGACCCTGGGTACCATCTGCACATGATCTGCTCACTTTACGCATGGTGGGCATAGCCACATGCGGAAAGTAAGCGGATCTCATGCATTCCTATGTGTGCGGAATTGTGGTGATTCTATGCGGAATCGCGGCAATTCCGCAAAAAGAATGAGCATGCTGCGTTTTTTTCCGCTATGTGATTCCACCGTGGAAAAAAAAGCAGCATTAGCACAGTATGTGCGGAATGCCATAGGAATGCATTCTGTGAGCATTTTCGTGGCAAAAGCACAAATAATCTGCAACGTGTGAACATAGCCTTAGGCCAGAGTCACACCTGCGTTATTCTTCACCTTACCTTTTTTTGGGGGAGGCAGTGAGGGGTCAGTGGCATTTTTTTTTTACAAGTACAGCATGCTGTAGAGTCGACTTTTTTTCAGACTGTCACCGACCTGATGATATTGTATCCAAAGGATAAATCCCATTAGATCGGGCTGCGCTGCTGAATAAATTCTTTGTTTTTTTAGGTCTATAATAGAAAACAGCTTTCATACATGATGCCTCATATCATGATTCCTTCATTATAGACTTATTACAATACATACATCAGATATAAAGGGAATCTTTCACCGGGTGTTTGACACCTAATCTGAGAGCAGCATGATATAGCGATAGACTCTACATCCAGTGATGTGTCACTTATTGGGCTGCTTTGTCAGCATTAGGTTATCAGTAGAACCTGCTGCCATGTAGTCGTCCATATTTATTTATTTTGCTCACTTCTATACCGCCATTAATTCTACAGCGCTTTACAGACTCTGTCGTCACTGTCCCCATTGGGGCTCTTCTTTTCTTTCTTTCTTTTCTGGGGCTCACATTCTAGATTCCATATACGTATGTCTTTGGAGTGTGAAAGGAAACCAGAGAACCCGGAGGAAACGCACGCAAACACAGGGAGGACATGAACTTTTTGTAGATGTTGTCCTTGGTGGGATTTCAACCCAGGGCCCCAGCACTGCAAGGCTGTAGTGCTATCCATTGAGCCACCGTGTTCATAATCTCTGTATAACCTCACCCCCTCCATTGATTGGCAGCTTTCTGCCTATGCACAGTGGACACAGAAAACTGTCAATCAGTGATAAAGGCGGGATTATTCTGAACTCAGTATTCAGAGAACTGGTAGATCTGCTGACGATAAAACACTGATTAGATAAAAACTGCTGCAAATAACCCAGTAAGTGATAGATCTCTGGAATCAGAGTCTCCGCCCCTACATCATGATGCTCTGAGATGGGGTAGCAATAACCTGGTGGCAGATTCCCTTTCATGTGTTTACATCCAGGCATTCACCAGTCCTGTCTTATAACCACCATATAGCTGAGTAATATTAATATTCATTATTATAGAATTTTATACAGACTCTAAGACCAAATCTGCGACGTCTCCACTATTTAACCTGGTCGGGGTCCAACTACTAGTACTGCTACAGATCCTGAGAGTGAGGCTAAGTTCACACGTAGCGGAACTCTCGCGGAAATTACAGCGAGAATTCCGGAATTCCGCGGGAAAATCGCATTTTAAATTCCCGCGATTTTCCCGCGGAAAAACTAGCATTTTGCAAGCGTAATTAGCTTGCAAAATGCTAGCGTTTTCCAAGCGATCTGTAGCATTGCTTGGAGAACTGATTGACAGGTTGGTCACTCGTCAAACACAGTGTTTGACAAGTGTGACCAACTTTTTACTACTGAGGCCGCCTATGCAGCATCAGTAGTAAAAAATAAAATGTAAAAAAAAATAAAAAATGGTGTTATTCTTACCTTCCAACGTCCCGCGCAGCCGTTCCCAGTAATCCTTTGAGAAAATGCCCGCGATGACGTACGTTTTCGCGGGATCGCGCCGTCTCGCGGTCATTCGCGATGACGTCGTGCGAATGACCGCGAGACTTCGCGATCCCGCGAGAACGGACGCCATCGCGGGCATTTTCGCAAAGGATTACTGGGAACGAGAGCGTGGAGAGAGGCGGGAAAGGCTGCGCGGGACGTCGGAAGGTGAGAATAACAATATTTTTTATTTTAAATTCTATTTTTTACAGGGATATGGCACCCAAAGCCCGGAGGACAGTCTCCTCTCCTCCGGACCGTGGGTACCATCCGCAATTGTTCTGCTTACTTTTCACATGGTGGGCACAGCCACATGCGAGAAGTAAGCGGAACAATACATTCCTATGGGTGCGGGATCGCCACGATTCCGCAAAATTAATGAGCATGCTGCGGGAATGCATGGGATGCTTATTTTTCACAGCGAAATCGCGCGGTTAAAACCACCGCGGAAACGCGAAAAAAATGCAACGTGTGAACTCAGCCTGAAGGGTCCGCAGTGCTGGTTTATTGCCGCTTCCGCTCTATTATTCCATGTACCACTGTGTGCGTAGCCATGTCTGTATTAGGCCACATTCATACAGTCAGTATTTGGTCAGTATTTTACATCAGTAATTGTAAGCCAAGACCAGTAGTCGGTGATAAATACAGAAGTGGTGACGTGTTTCTATTCTACTTTTCCTCTATTTCACTCCTTATTTTGCCTTACAAATACTGATATAAAATACTGAGCAAATACTGACTGAGTGAACGTGGCCTTATGTGTAGCACTGTCTCAGTCACCTACATAGAGCTTTGCTGTAGCCCCCTGCATAGTAGGTGTGTTTTCTATTGTCTTGCTGGTAATTATTGTGTCCCCCAGTCACATTCCCGTAGTTTCCATGTAACTTAGTGTAAATTGTTACTAAGCTCCGCACTAAGTTACAGCCCATGGTGGGAGGGGAGAGGAGAAACTGTAAGAATATAGATAATTGTTATCTAGAGCTTTCACTTTTATTAACGCAATAAGTCTCAGCACTTACAGAGTCAGATGAATGTTCTGTAGGGCGATGTTCTCCTCCTCAATCTTCCTTTCTATCAGATGTAGATTCCTCTCCCTATTGTACATGGAAAATATATCTCATATTGAAAGGTACAAAGGCCATTAATTATTACGATGTACAACAACATTAGTGTCCATGACACATTAGCTCCTGCTGCCTGAGCCACTTTGATTTTTAATGCCCCCTATGGTAAGTCAGCCTAAAGCCGCATTCAGGTTTTTTTTGCATACAAGAAAAACATATTTTTATCAGTGCGCTGGATCCGATTTTAATCTATTGTGCAGGCATCAAAATTACTATCAGTGCAGCATCACTTGTAAGTAAGGCAAAAAAAAAGATCTCCAAGGTTCTCTTACCCAATGAACAGTAAAAAAGGTATCTGGGCCAGAGTGTCGGGTGCCAGAGTGTTGGGGGCAGAGTCACAGTCCTGCATATCCCAGTATTCCCCCTTCCCCACATATGGTCCAGACCCAGGTCAGGGATCACACCATACCAAGCTCATAAAAACAGACAACCGTCTTGTCTGCAGAACAACAGGGAGGGGAAACAGGACTGTGGGAAAATGCCAGTGATGAGGTCCTGCAATATAAATATAGGTGAGTGTGTATATATATATATATATATATATATATATATATATATATATATATACAGTACAGACCAAAAGTTTGGACACACGTTCTCATTCAAAGAGTTTTCTTTATTTTCATGACATGAAAATTGCAGATTCACTCTGAAGGCATCAAAACTATGAATTAACACATGTGGAATTATATAATTAACAAAAAAGTGAAACAACTGAAAATATGTCTTATATTCTAGGTTCTTCAAAGTAGCCACCTTTTGCCTTGATTACTGCTTTGGCACACTCTTGGCATTCTCTTGATGAGCTTAAAGAGGTAGTCACCGGAAATGGTCTTCCAACAGTCTTGAAGGAGTTCCCAGAGATGCTTAGCACTTGTTGGCCCTTTTGCCTTGACTCTGCGGTCCAGCTCACCCCAAACCATCTTGATTGGGTTCAGGTCTGGTGAGTGTGGAGGCCAGGTCATCTGGTGTAGCACCCCATCACTCTCCTTCTTGGTCAAATAGCCCTTACACAGCCTGGAGGTGTGTTCGGGGTCATTGTCCTGTTGAAAAATAAATGATGGTCCAACTAAACGCAAACCGGATGGAATAGCATGCCGCTGCAATATGCTGTGGTAGCCATGCTGGTTCATATGCCTTCAATTTTGAATAAATCCCCAACAGTGTCACCAGCAAAGCACCCCCACACCATCACACCTCCTCCTCCATGCTTCACGGTGGGAACCAGGCATGTAGAATCCATCCGTTCACCTTTTCTGCGTCGCACAAAGACACGGTTGTTGGAACCAAAGATCTCAAATTTGGACTCATCAGACCAAAGCACAGATTTCCACTGATCTAATGTCCATTCCTTGTGTTCTTTGATGGCCACTCGTTTTTCTTTACTTAGCTGCTTTTTTCTTGCCATAATACAAATTCTAACAGACTATTCAGTAGGACTATCAGCTGTGTATCTACCAGACTTCTGCACAACACAACTGATGGTCCCAACCCCATTTATAAGGCAAGAAATCCCACTTATTAAACCTGACAGGGCACACCTGTGAACTGAAAACCATTTCCAGTGACTACCTCTTGAAACTCATCAAGAGAATGCCAAGAGTGTGCAAAGCAGTATTCAAAGCAAAAGGTGGCTACTTTGAAGAACCTAGAATATAAGACATATTTTCAGTTGTTTCACACTTTTTTGTTAATTATATAATTCCACATGTGTTAATTCATAGTTTTGATGCCTTCAGAGTGAATCTACAATTTTCATAGTCATGAAAATAAAGAAAACTCTTTGAATGAGGTGTGTCCAAACTTTTGGTCTGTACTGTATGTCACTGACATATATATATATATATACACTGCTCGAAAAAATAAAGGGAACACCCATAACACATTCTAGATCTGAATGAATGAAATATTCTCATTGAGTACTTTGTTCTGTACAAAGTTGAATGTGCTGACAACAAAATCACACAAAAATCATCAATGGAAATCAAATTTATTAACCAATGGAGGCCTGGATTTGGAGTCACACACAAAATTAATGTGGAATATAATGTCCTTAAAACAAGTCAAAATGAGGCTCAGGGTGTGTGTGGCCTCCACGTGCCTGTATGATCTCTCTACTGTACAATGCCTGGGCGTACCGATGTACCGATCATGCTGAAGGATGTTGCAGGCAGCAGACCGCTCTCCACGGCGTCTACAGACTCTGTCACGTCTGTTACATGTGCTCTGTGTGAACCTGCTTTCATCTGTGAAGAGAACAGGGCGCCAGTGGTGAATTTTCCAATAATGATGTTCTGTGGCAAATGCCAAGTATCCTGCATGGTGTTGGGCTGTGAGCACAACTCCCCATCTGTGGACGTCGGGCCCTCAGACCATCATCATGGAGTGGGTTTCTAACTGTTTGTTTGTACAGGCACATGCACATTTGTAGCCTGCTTGAGGTCATTTTGCAGGGCTCTGGCAGTGCTCCTCCTGTTCCTCCTTGCACAAAGGCGGAGGTAGCGGTCCTGCTGATGAGTTGTTGCCCTCCTACAGCCCCCTCCCCTTCTCCTGGTCTACTGGTCTGTCTCCTGGTAGCACCTCCAGCCTCTGGACACTGCGCTGACAGACACAGCAAACCTTCTTGCCACAACTCACATTGATGTACCATCCTGAATGAGCTGCACTATCTGAGCTGCTTGTGTGGGTTGTAGAGTCTGTCTCATGCTACGAGTGTGAAAGCACAACCAACATTCAAAAGTGACCAAAACATTAGCTAGAAAGCATTGGTACTGAGATGTGGACTGTGGTCCCCATCTGCAGAACCACTCCTTTATCGAGGGTGTCTTGATAATTGCCACTAATTTCCATCTGTTGTCTATTCCATTTGCACAACAGCACGTGAAATTGATTGTCAACCAGTGTTGCTTCCTAAGTGGACAGTTTGATTTCACAGAAGTTTGATTTACTTGGAGTTACATTCTGTTGTGTAAGTGTTCCCTATATATATATATATATATATATATATATATATTGTGAGGTAGCACTGTCATTTAAGTAGGGGATCACTCGCTTGGCAGCCACAAAATCAGATCCGGCACAGGTTTTCCATAAACCAGTATAGTCCATGCGGTTTATTAAACATCATAAACCATGACCAATAGTATATAAAAGGCATAGCGTCCATGACAGAGCTTCACTCTGTTAGCAATGTCCAATACGCAGGCTTTTCGGCCTCAGTTATATCTCACCCCGTCGGGGGTCTCTCATGGTTGCTTCTCCACACTGCAGACATTCATTCCCTCCAGGGAACTCTCAGGCACTTGCAGCCATTACTCACAGCGTCCACACGTGCTGTCAGGCAGGAAGCCCTATCTCAGCGGGACCTTCCACACTGGACCAACCGGGTCCAAGCATTCACCACCTGTGACCTACCCTGGCCACATTATATGGTTCATAGCCACACCCACCGGGTCACATGACTCTGACCTCATCACAGGTCCTTCAAGCATTTACACACTCTTTCTGACAGTGCTTTAAACACACCCCCTGGGTGGGTTTGTAGGTAACCAGGCTCGCCCATCTCTCTAGTTACCTGGAGACTTCTCCCTTACACATTGAAACAACACCTCAGCAATATCATTGCTGAACAACACATAAGTCTCCATCCCAAAGCCACCCACTTTGGGATACATAACGGCCATTCCGTATTCTGCCATTCATCCTTTCTCCTGGGACATCCACACAGCGCCCCCTAGCGGACTCAGTGGTTACTACACCACAATATATATATGTGAGCTCATTTTCTCATTCACCTTTGATGTCCGATGAACTCCCTCGGATGGTGAAGGGAGGTTGTGAAACTGATTTGGATGGGAGAGACCTGTCACCTGAACAGGAGGATTGCGATTGGGCATCCGAAATATCTGAGTGGATATAAGGCTGCCAACGCCCTGTAGGGTTGCTGGTGATTTCTCTGCTGAGCTCTGACCTCCAGTTCAGTTCCTGTCTTCTAAAGCTAAGTTTTGCTCTGTTATTGTTCCATGAGATTTTGTCTGATTTGCTTAGTTTTGTTTTCAGCCAGCCCCGGCTGGGACTTTGTTGAATTTCCATTTTTGTCCCTGATCAGTTAAATCTCTTTTGCTCTGTCTTCAGAATATATCGGAGTGCTGATATAGGGATTTTGAAGTCTAGTGACTTTAGGGCCGTTTTTCCTATCAGACGTGTTGGGACATTTTTGGTAGGGTTTTTGCGTATTGCAGCCAGCATCTTTTCTGTCCTTTCCTATCTAGTTAGTTGGGCCCCATCGTTTGCTCTGCCTGTCTTTCTGTGTTTGTGTTTTCATGTGTTTTCACTGACAATACATGTTAAGGGCTGTCTATTGCTTTGGGATCTGCTCTGGGGCAGTTTAGATTTCCCCTTTCTTTCTTTAGGCTTATTTAGTTCTCCGGCCGTGACGAGGCATCTAGGACCATCGTAGGCACGCTCCATGGCTACTGTTAGTTGTTGTGAATAGGATCAGGGGTCTGCAATCCGCTAGCTACCAACCTCTCCGGTTTTCTGGATTTAGCTTGCATTTTTGTTTTTTCCTCCTCCGGTGACTCATTCATAACAGAATCACCAGCCATACCGCAAATTCTAGGGTACTCAATAGCAGGAAAGAATTGCAAAAAAAAAAAAAAAGTGTCAGAATTTTTTTTTTATGTATATTTTTTCCTCTTTTTCTCTGGGGCCGTAGGAGGAATTTTTTCTTAATGGAGATTAAGCAATTGTCTAATCGTGTGGAGCAGCTCACTGCTGAAGTGCGGGGAATTTCCGCCTATCTTGCTCATTCACATGCTGCTGAACCAAAGATCCCTACTCCTGATGTGTTTTTTGGGGATCGGTCTAAATTTTGAATTTTAAGAATAATTGTAAATTATTTATTGCCTTGAAGCCTAGCTCATTGGGGAGCTCTGCGCAGCAGGTTAAAATTGTCATCTCTTTGCTGTGCGGCGATCCCCAGGATTGGGCGTTTTCTTTGACACCTGATGATCCTATTCTAACTAATGTGGACGCATTTTTTCAAGCCTTGGGGTTGTTGTATGATGAACCTAATGCTATTGATCAAGCTGAAAAAGCCCTGTTGGCATTGAGCCAGGGTCAGGATTCTGCAGAGATGTACTGTCAAAAATTCCGAAAGTGGCATTGTACATTTTGGGCAACTTGTCTGCCTATCAGGATTCCACGGAGTCGGAGGTATATTGAAGCCAAATATTGTTTTATGCATTATTCTGAACTGACTATCTCTCCATTGTTCATTGATGATATGCTTTCTTACCAATTCCCAGCCCCGCAGAATCTTATGCTCAAGTTCTTCATCATGTATATGTTTTTCCCATTTGTGAAATATTTTGCCCTTCCCTGAAGGGCGTAATATGTCCCTCAGCATCCCATATATTGAGGTGATAGATATTTCTCCAATGTCTTTGGTAACCAAGTTCTCCCATATTTCTGAATCGATTTCCTTCCTCACATCCTGAAGGAGGTCTAATACATAATGCTTTAATTGACTATATAACATAAAATGAAATCTCGGCAGCTTAAATTTGTCTATCACTTCCAATCCCGTCAACCAGCGGCCTTCTTGTAGATGTAGTAAGTCCCCTAATGTCTGTATACCTTTCCCCAACCACTCTGTGTATAATTTATTTCTCTTCCTAATCTAAAGGCAGGAAATGCCCAAGGATTCAGGTGTTTCGACACTCTCCACAACATTTTTAGTTTTTTTCTTACTGCCTTCCATGTGGCAATGGTAGCTTTACATATTACCGAATATTTAATGTTTGGCAGTATGTGTGACAGCGGCATATGTAGCAGCGCCGTCAGGTCCCACAAACCACAAAATTCCGTTTCCAATTTGTAGTCAGTATATCGCCCCATTTTTTTTAATCCAGTCTATTACATTCCTCATTAAACACAATAAATTATATCCCCTAATATTTGGCAATCCCACTCCCCCTCCCTCCTTTGTGTGCATTAGAGTTCTTATAGCCAATCTCGCTCTTTTACCCCTCCAGATGAATTTAGAAAAGGCCCTGTTTAATCTGAGAACATCTGCGTGACGAATTAACATTGGGATAGTTTGCATTGGGTACAGTAATCTCGCAAAGCTTGTCATCTTGATTAGGTGGCAGCGACCCAGCAGCGAGAGGGGTAGATTTCCCCACATCTCCCACTCCTTCTCTATTTTGTCTATGATAGGCTTATAATTGAGATCATAAATCTGTTTCGGCGTTCTCCCCAAATAAATTCCCAAGTACTTTATAGATGTTGTCGCTTTCGGGATACCCATTATATTACTCTCCTGGCCACGTTTTACCTTTACGTTTTTGAACAGAATCTCACATTTAGACTTATTTAGACAAAAGCCCGAGAATTTTCCAAACTTTTCAATTTCAAGCAGCAACATAGGGAGATCTTCCTCTGGGTTGTTCATGAACAGAATTATGTCATCTGCAAATAGGGCATTTTTGACAGTCTCATTTCCCACCTTTATCCCTTTGTAGGAACTGCAATCACTTAAATATCTCGACATAGGTTCTATCGCCAAATTAAACAGTAAGGGGGACAGCGGGCACCCCTGCCTCGTTCCCTTTTACAGCTCGAGGGCATCTGAGAGAAACCCCGGCGTGTATACCCTTGCTTTGGGATTCTGATATAGTACCGCCAAAAATTGTCTAAACAGACCTACCAGATTTATTTAATCCAACACTTGACCCAAACATTGCCACCTCACATTATCAAATGCTTTTTCTGCGTCCAGTGTGACCATAGCTGGATCCTCTCTCTTATCCAAATGCTTCCCTCTAATCTTGTCTAGCAATAACATGGCTTTCCTAAAATTAGTAATGGCTGATCTTCCCTTCACAAAACCTGTTTGTTGCTTTGATATCAATCTAGGCAGTATCCTAGCCAGCCTGTCTGCCATTATTTTTGAGAGAAGTTTAACATCTTGATTTATTAATGATATAGGTCTATATCCCGAAGGGTCTTCCAAATCCTTCCCTCCCTTCGGGAGAAGCTTTATGTAGGTCGTATTCATCCCTTCTGACATAGCTTCCCTTTGCAAAATGTGAGTATATAAATCTTTAAGCGTGGGAACTATTTTCTCACTCAGCGCCTTATAAAATGAACCATTAAATCCATCGGGCCCTGGAGCCTTATTGGCCCCCAGTCCTTTTATTGCCATACTAAATTCTTCCTCCGCGATGCAACCATTTAAATCCTGTACTTCCTCCTCCGTTAGTTTAGGGATATCAACTCTACCCAGCCATGTCTCCCCCGCTACATCTTGATGATCCTCATCCTTGTATAACCTAGCATAGAATTTGCCCAGCACTCTGTTCATATCTTTGGGATTAGTCAGTCGTTGTCCTTTATCTCTAATTGTCATTATAGATGTACCCACATATCTTCCCCTAGCCAAATTAGCCAGTATTCTCCCTGCTTTGTCACCATACCTATTTAATTCTACCTCCCAGTGATTTCTATATAATTGCTCTCTTTTTTCCGCCCATTCTTCAAAATTTTTTCTGGCCCGCATCCAATTATCTTTATCCTCATCCAGTAGTGAGTGCTTATATTTTGTATAGGTGCTCCTAACTTTGCTGCTTGCTGCTAAGTACTGCTCTTTTATTCTTTTTTATTCTCTGCGTGTAAGCCATGATGTTTACCCTAATCACCACCTGCGCTGTTTCCCAATTTAATCTAGGGTTAGGTTTGTGCTCCTCATTATACGTTGCAAACTCTGTCCACCATTCCCCCATCCGTTTCACAAAATCTTGCTCTTTTGTCATGTTTCCTGGAAATCGCCATAGATAGTCCGTCCCTTTCTGATGTGCGTCAGCTAAGTCTAGAGATATAGGACTATGATCAGATATTACCATGTCCTCAATATTGACATCACACATTTTGTGTAGTATCTTATCTGACACAAAGAACATGTCTATTCTCGACCATGTCTTGTGTGCATGAGAGTAATGTGAAAATTCCCGATCCATAGGGTGTGACGTTCTCCACGCATCTTTCAGCTGCCAGTTCGATATCATATCTTCCAAATAACCTTTTTTCCCCCTATATCTCTTCCCTTCTCCTGGATTTAATCTTAAGCTCCCTTTTCTGTCCTCTTCCTCCTTAAGCACCTCATTACAATCTCCTCCTATGATTATGTTTTTACCACTATCAGCCAGTATTTTGTTCTGTAAGGACATAAAAAATTTCTTTTGATTTATGTTCGGGGATATATATTGTACAGGGTAATACTCTCATTATTTATCTCTAATTTCAAACGGATTAACGTACCCTCCTGGTCCATTTCTACGGATGAAACTCTGTGTGCCAATGCTTTATGTATAAGTATTAGGACTCCTGCTTTTCTGTCTACCGAGCTAGAACCATAAACTTCTCCCACCCATAATTTCTTCATTCTAAAAAAGTCTCCTTTACCCAAGTGTGTCTCTTGAAGCAAGGCTATATCTGCTTTCAATATTTTCAGGTGACGAAGTATCATCATCCTTTTATGTGGTGAGCGCAACCCTTTTATATTCCATGTTATTAATCTAACCATTTTTAATTGCAAAATGGTTTCTTCTGCGAGGACGTGTGAAGCTCAGGTATGGACTGCCAGTCAATTTTTTTCATTGTTGAATGGAGAAAAAAAAATGACTGTAAAAGGTCAGTACAAAAGATTACTCAAAAATTGCATAAAAAAAAACTGTCAAGAGAGCCAGACTTATTCCTGCTGCCCATTATTGTTTGCACCTTAATCAAAATAATCATATACAGGAGCTTCTCACAAAATTAGAATATCATCAAAAAGTTAATTTCAGTTCTTCAATACAAAAAGTGAAACTCATATTATATAGAGTCATTACAGAGTGATCTATTTCAAGTGTTTATTTCTGTTAATGTTGATGATTTTTCTGCCTTCCTCCACGTATGATGCTGTGTGGATTCCAGTGTACGGCTAAACCCTTCATCCACTTACCAGTAAAAAGACTGTATGGATTCTTAAGTCTGTATTTATTGAGATAATGATGTGAACTTGGTAACAGTGAACAACAATGGTGGATGACAATGGCTAAAAACTACAAGGGAATAAACAGTGTATCAGTACTGGCAGATAACAGAGACAACAGCATGATACAGAGTGCAATTACATCAGCAACTAACATTACAGAGGCTGCACAGTAACATTACAACACAGCTATGGCAAAGTACATGCTGCAACACTAACCTGCTCTATACAGAAATGCAACCTATCTGTAAGCAGTGTAAAGAATTAACTAAACTAAGAGATACGGACTACACAGAGACTGTCTAACACAATCACATTAATGCATTGGAATTTTACCGGCATCCGCTGGTCAGGAGAGATTGAAGTGAAAAGAAAGCAAGGATACTAGTGTATCACTAAGAAAAGCCCGGGAAAGATGTGTACATATCTCTTCCTGCCTGGGAAAACTAAGGGGGCAGTTCTATGCATAACACACTATTCCTTAAAGGAGACACTCTCTCTTGTACACAGAAACAAGATAAATTAGTAACTAATGACCTCTAAAGGCTGTAACTAGTACTACATTAAGAATATTTAACTTGCTGCACATGAATGGGCAGAACACTCCCCGCTTGGCATCAACGGATGCCACTATTTGGTTCTTTTGTACAACACAAAGTATTGTAACCTTGGCGATTTCCAGGTTGGTAGCAGTAAACACATGCTTGCAGTGATGCCAGCTTTTATAAGGTCTCTGGCTTGCAGGTAGTGCTGACTTGTAGGATGGGCCACTTGAAGTAGACAAGCAATGGCTCGAACAAGTGACTTCCAGGTTGTGAATCTGCTGAACCGATTAAATTCAAGGTTATGACATGAAACCACTGTATGTAGAGCTGACATCTGAGGACGGAGCTCTTTGTCGGTATCTGGATCCACTAATTCAAATGCATCAGGCCTGTTGATGTGGGACATTGAACGGTTCAAAGAGGCAGGGCCTGTGAACCATGTAAGTGTCCTTAAGATGACTTGGTGCAAAGGATCTAGTCGCATGGTCTGCAGGAATGTGGTGAGTAGATATGTAGTGCCACTGATTAGGGCAGGTGGATCTTCTTATCCTCAGTACCCGATTGCTGATGTAGACATAGAAACGTAGCATCTCATTGCAGATGTATCCCAGTACCACCTTGCTATCGGTGTAGAACTCTGCGTCTTTGATTTCCAGATTCATCTCATCTGAGATAAGTTTGGCCAACTCAACTGCGAGGATGGCAGCGCAGAGTTCCAGTCTGGGGATCGTGTGTACGTGGAGTGGCGCCAATTTTGTCCGGGTCATAATGAACCCGATATGGCATTGTTCATTCATGTCCATAGTTTTGAGGTAGGCTACCGCTGCGATTGCTTTAAAACAACCAAAAAACAAATATTATAATGCGACCATATAAAGGGCAACAGGAATACTCAAAGAGAATATAGCATACCACAAAAGAATCAGACTCCAATAGGAAGATAAATGAATATAGTACTAAAGTGTCCCAATCTGTATATGGCCACTTATATAGAGGAGAATTTAATAGATTAAATATGGGGTATCAGCCTACTCAGGACAATTTGCAAAACAACTTTTGGGGTCCTATTTCTCCTGTTGCCGTTAGGAAAATAAAGAATTGGGGGCAAAAATATCATTTTTGTGAAAAAAAATATGATTTTTTTTTATTTTCACGCCTGGGCGTTATAAACTTCTGTGAAGCACTTGGGGGTTCAAAGTTCTCACCACACATCTAGATAAGTTCCTTGGGGGGGGTCTAGTTTCCAAAATGGTGTCATTTGTGGGGGTTTTCCACTGTTTTGGTACATCAGGTGCTTTCCAAACGCGACATGGTGTCTGATCTCAATTCCAGCCAAAAAAGTAAAATGGCGCTGCTTCCCTTCCGAGCTCTGCTATGCGCCCAAATAGTCATTTACACCCACATATGGGGTATCAGCGTACGCAGGACAAATTGCACAATAACTTTTAGGGTCCTGTTACCCTTGGGAAAATAAAAATTGGGGTGAAAAGATCATTTTGTGGAAAAAATATGATTTTTTAATTGTACCGCTGTACGTTATAAACTTCTGTGAAGCCCTTGTGGGCTCAAAGTTCTCACCACATATCTAGATAAGTTCCTTGGGGGGTCTAGTTTCCAAAATGGGGTCACTTGGGGGGGGTTTCCACTGTTTAGGTACATCAGGGGCTCTCCAAACGTGACATGGCGTCCGATCTGAATTCCAGCCAATTTTGCATTGTAAAAGTCAAACGGCGCTCCTTCCCTTCTGAGCTCTGCCATGCACTGAAACAGTGGTTCCCCCCCACATATCAGGTATCAGCGTACTCAGGACAAATTGCACAATCATTTTTGTAGTCCAATTTCTACTGTTACCCTTGGTAAAATAAAAAAAATTGAACCTGAAGTATTTTTTTTTGTGAAAAAAAGTTAAATGTTCATTTTTTTTTAAAATATTCAAAAAATTCCTGTGAAGCACCTGAAGGGTTAATAAACTCCTTGAATGTGGTTTTGAGCACCTTAAGGGGTGCAGTTTTTACAATGGTGTTTGGGTAATTTCTATCATATAGACCCTTCAAAGTGACTTCAAATATGATGTGGTCCGTAAAAATAAAATGGTGTTGCAAAAATGAGAAATCGCTGGTCAACTTTTAACTCTTATAACTTCCTAAAGTTCCTAACAAAAAAATTTTTTGCTTCCAAAATTGTGCAGATGTAAAGTAAACATTTGGGAAATGTTATTTATTAAGTTTTTTGTGTCATATCTCTGTGATTTAAGGGCATAAAAATTCAAAGTTGGAAAATTGCGAAATTTTCAAAATTTTTGCCAAATTTCCATTTTTTTCACAAATAAACACAAGTTATATGAATGAAATTTTACCACTAACATGAAGAACAATATGTCATGAGAAAACAATGTCAGAATCACCGGGATCCATGGAAGCGTTCCAGAGTTATGGCCTCATAAAAGGACAGTGGTCAGAATTGTAAAAATTGGCCTGGGAGTTAACGTGCAAACCACCCTTGGTAGTGAAGGGGTTAAACTCATTGATGGTGATGTGTGTCAGGGCTCTTTATATCACTATAGGAATCCACAGGTGAAAAACGCAGTCCAAATCCACACTAACAACGCAAGTATTTTGACCAGCGGATTCTGCAGATTCCACGCGGAAAAATCCGCACACGAATCCGCAACGTGTTCACATACCCTAACAAGTCCCATACAGTAACCACGGCTTAAGCTGTGTTATATGTAATACTGTTATAGTAACTTATTATTATAATAAAGTTATTAAAGGGAGCCTGACAGGTGATACAGGACGCTCACGATTTCTGCAGCACATGTCAGCCCCGGCTGTAGAAGCTCAACAGGTGTTTGTCTATGTAAAACTGCGGCTTTTCAGAAAAAAAACAACATACTTTTAATAGCTGCTGGGGAGCAAGCAGTGCTGTGCACTACTCCCACTGACAGGTCCTCGGCGGCTTCTCCCCACCCACTGACAGTGCGGCGCTGTGCACTACTTCCAGACAGGTCACTGGCAGCTTCTCCCCACCCGCTGACAGCGTGGTGCTGTGCATTAGTCCTACGGACAGGTCCCCGGTGACTTCTCCCCGCCCGTTGACAGTGACTGACAACTCTCTGTTGTACGCTCTCATAGGAAGACACTTGTCAGTCACTGTCAGCAGGCGGGTAGATGTCACCGGGGACCTGTCCATAAGACTAGTGCACAGCGCCGCTCGCTCCCCAGGAGCTATTAGTATATTTTTCTCTGAAATGCCGCAGCTTTACTGAGCCAAACGTACCTGATGAGACACTACAGCCGGTGCTGATACACACTGCACAAACCATGAGCAGCCTGCATCACCTGTCACGCTCTTTTAAAGGGGTAGTCCAGACTTTGACTGCAGACTTTTATTCGATCTATGTGAATGCAGACTGCGATATCATGACAAGGTGCAGTGCGCCTGCTGCCATGAATCCGATCAGGTGCAATCAGGCGGTCATGAAAGCTCATGTGTGCTATTTGCACATGCTGACTAGATACGTTTGGCGTCTTTCAATAAAAAAAGGATTGCGAGAAGCCGAGTGTAGTCGACACAGACTGCAAGTTGTATACCTGTGGTCACATGACCGCCTGCTCACATCACCGATACTGGGACCATTATCGTATATGGGGCAACTCAGGGGATATTATTAAATGTTAATATACGGTAAGTAGAACTCAGCACCAAGAGTAATGCAACCATAATTACATTTTATTCACAATTTAATTAGTCCAATGTGAATACAATTTCAGGGGGCTCTCATATAGTGTGGGGGCCATTATATAGCAAGTGAGCTAATGTGGAGGCCATTATAATGTACAGTGTGAGGACTAGTCTAGGGGTGGGCTGGGCCGGGTGGCAGAGGGGCATATCCCCCCCGGGCCGCTCCTCCAGCAGCTGTGCAGTGCCAGACTGGCTGCTTCTTCTGCCGGGCCAGCACTGCGCCTTTAGGCTGTGTGCACACGCTGCGGAATCTGCTGCGGATTCATCCGCACGGATTTTGCTAAATCCACAGGTCAAAAGACCTGCGGTTTATCTGCGGATTTGTCCCGCGGTTTATCATCTCCACAATGGAGATGGTAAACCGCTATGGAATCCGCAGAAAGAATTGACATGCAATTCTTTCAGCGGATTTGAAACGGCAGCAAAATCCGCACGGAAAATTCCGCAGCGTCTGCACAGCGGTCTTTAATTCCCATAGGGAATAATGGTACTGTACACCGCAGCAAAAACTGCTACGGATCCGCAGGGCCAAGTCCACTGCGGATCCGCAGCAGAATCTGCAGCGTGTGCACACACCCTAAAATCTTGTTTGTGTGCTGGGGGCTGCATCACAGGTAGCAGACACAGCCCTGTCTGCTAAAATGATACAATGTAGCGCGCCCTGCACTGCCATCTTCCTGCTGGAGACAGAGGACCTTCAGGCTATGTGCTCACGTAGCGATTTTCAAGCACAATATTCCTGAGCAGTCGCACACCCTGCTCCCGGGAAAACTCATGCGGTTTTTGACGCGCTTTTCTAAGCGTTTGTCAAGTGTTTTAGCATTCGTTTTCCTAAGTGTTTTTGACCATACAATCAATCAATCAAATTTATTATCGCCAAGTACATATTACATATATACAAGGAATTCTTTGTGGCAAAGAGGCAACATAATATATAACAACAGATACAACAAGTAACATCTAACAAGACAGATACAGTATATAGTCTACACATGACGATTTAATTGTTGAACAGAGTGGATAGAAGCTGTTCATATGGCGGTTGGTACTGCATTTGGGGACTCTGAAGCGACGTCCTGAAGGGAGTAGTTGGAATGAGGAGTGTCCCGGGTGAGAGGGATCGGATGAAATTTTCAATGCGTGGGATCGAATACTCTTATCATAAAGATCCTGGATTTTAGGAAGGGGGGAGCCTATAATTCTCTCTGCTGTTCTGAAAGTCCTTTGTAAGCGGAGTTTGTCATGCGCAGTGGCTCCCCCATACCAGACTATCAGAGAGGAACAAATCACAGATCTGATGACAGCATTAAAGAATAAGATCAGCATATTCTTAGACAAACCATATCTTTTCAGCTGACGCAGGAAGAACATCCTCTGTTGTGCTTTTCTTATAACAGCATCCACGTTTTTCCCCCATTTAAGATCATGAGAGATGATAACACCAAGGAATTTGGTCTCTGTGACCCTAAGAACCACTTCGTCATGGATGTAGATTGGAAGTATCTCATGTTGATCTTTCCTAAAATCCACAACCATCTCAGCAGTTTTTTTTAGTGTTGAGTACAAGATTATTGGCTTTACACCAGTCACATATTCTTTCCACCTCACTCCGATCCAAGTCTTCAGCATTTCCCCTGATGAGACCAATCAGTGTCATATCATCGGCAAATTTCAAGATTTTTACTGAGTCTGCTGAAGAGATGCAATCATTCGTATAGAGAGAAAACAGTAACGGGGACAAAACACACCCCTGAGGTGCCCCGATGTTTGTGACCAAGGTGTCCGAAGTGAATGGTCCAACTTTTACACTCTGTATCCTGGCTGTCAGGAAGTTATAAATCCACAAGCATAAGTTGAGAGGGACTCCAAGAGTTACCATTTTCTTATGAAGTAAATTCGGATCAATGGTATTGAACGCTGAGCTAAAGTCCATGAAAAGAATCCGGACATATGAGTGCCGTTCAATTGATGGTATGCAGAATCGCGGGCGCAAAATTAATGAACATGCTGCATTTTTTTTTACCGCTAAGCAGGTCCCGTTCCCAGCGCTGCCTTGCGACGACCTCTGATGACGTAGGGGTCTCGTGATACCGTAGCTGGGAAGGGGAGCATCGATGAGGCCCGGGGATGCTGTGTGGGATGCCGGAAGGTGAGAATATCATGATTCTTTATTTTAATTTTTTTTTTTTTTAAACAGGGATATGGTACCCAGAGCCTAGTGCTCTCCTCCAGACCCTGGGTACTATCTGTACATTTTTCGCTTACTTTGCGCATGGTGGGCATAGCCACATGCGGAAAATAAGCAGAACAATGCATTTCTGTGTGCGGAATTCCCGCAATTCCGCAAAAAGAATGAGCATGCTGCATATTTTTCCGTGATATGTTTTTGCAGCATTTTCACGGCAAAAACGCATAAAATCTGCGGGAATTCCTGACGTGCACATAGCCTTACTGTAGCTCTTCATCTCCGGTGCTGATGCTTGTTACATAGAAGACATCAATGTGTGTTCTCCGTGTGCGGGACGTTTTGCCGCCCGTGCTGATGGTAAAAAACGGACATTTCAGAGTGTGGGACAGACACACAGTCTGGAGAAAAACACTGGCATGTGCACAGACCCATTCATTTGAATGGATCTATGTGTGTTCATGTCTGCGTGATGGTAGTTGAGGTATTGGCCGTTGCAGCTGAAAAGAGGAAATCGGTAAACCAGGGGAAGAGTCCTGAGGAGATCATTTGCAAATTCCCAGTGCCTTCTGGGATAAGTGAAGAGTCTCCGCAAGCTCAACGATCAATGGATTTTGGCCGTTGCAGCTGAAGAGGACATCGGTAAAACAGGGGAAGAGTCCTGAGGAGATCATTTGCATGTTCCCAGTGCCTTTTGGGATAAGTGAAGAGTCTCCGCAAGCTCAACGATCACTGGATTTTGGCCATTGCAGCTGAAAAGAGGAAATCGGTAAACCAGGGGAAGAGTCCTGAGATCATTTGCATATTCCCAGTGCCTCCTGGGATAAGTGAAGAGTCTCCGTGAGCTCAACAATCACTGGATTTTGGCTGTTGCAGCTAAAAAGAGGAAATTGGTAAACCAGGGGAAGAATTCCGAGATCATTTGCATGCTCCCAGTGCCTTCTAAGATAAGTGATGAGTCTCTGCGAGCTGAACGATCATTGGATTTTGGCCGTTGTAGCTGAAAAGAGGAAATCGGTAAACTGCCCGCCGTCAGGCTCATTTTTCATCGCATTGAAATCTCTTTGACAATGTGGAAGAGGCCAGGAGCCATTTGGTGAGCTGCATTTCTTGCTACATGTTCACAGACTTACCAGTGGAAAAGCCAAACTTCACATGCCACAAATGCAAGCTTGTGTCCCTGTTGGAGGAAAAGTTGCAAAGTCTCGAAGAGAGGATAGCTACATTGAAGATCATTAAGGAAGGTGAAGAGTTCTTAGAGCACAATTATCTCTTCATGCTACAGAAAGAGAAGAAATTCGAAGTGCACCTGAAGAAACAGAGGAATGGAAACATGTGACCCAGAGAAGCAGGAGGATCGGGAGGCAGTCAGTGCCCATACTGCTAAGGAACCAGTACTAGGCTCTTACACAGGAGAATGATGAAGAAAGACATCAAGATAAGACTTTGCCCACAAACAGCAACCTTGTACGCCTTAAGAATCCTCCTGGATGGAGAAAGAAAAATGTGAAGAAACGGAGAGTGGTGGTCATGGGGGACTCCCTGATGAGAGGAACAGAGGCCGCTATCTGCAGACCGGATATAACTTCAAGAGAAATGTGCCGTCTTCCTGGTGCAAAAATTAAAGATGTGTCTGACAGGATATCAGGACTCTTCAGACCTACAGATGACTACCCATTCCTGCTAATACATGTGGGGACAAATGACACCACAAGAAACGACCTGGAAACCATCTGCAGTGACTTTGAAAACTTAGGTAAGAAAGTGAAAGAACTGGGAGCACAGGTGGTCTTCTCTTCCATCCTCCCAGTGGATGGCCATGGAACAAGGAGGTGGAATAAGATTCTGCAGGTGAACAACTGGCTACGTTGATGGTGCCATCAGCAAGGTTTTGGATTTCTGGATCACGGAGTGAATTACCTATACGATGGACTACTTGTTAGAGATGGGGTGCACCTTATGAAGACTAGAAAACATGTATTTGGCAGTCGCCTTGCTACACTCATCAGGAGAGCTTTAAACTAGAACAATGTGGGAATGGAAGCAAAAGGCCAGAAAAAGCCATACACCTGACAAATGCTATTGAGGATTCTGCTATTAGAAGTGGGAGGAAAGAACAAAGACAAAAGAATCTAAATAATAAAAATATTGGAGAAAGAGAAACCAATCACAAACTAAAATGTTTCTATACTAATGCACAAAGCATGGGCAACAAACAAGGAGAAATGGAACTACTAACGCAGGAAAAGAAATATGTCATTGGAATCACTGAAACTTGGTGGGACAATACACGTGATTGGAATACAAGGCTAGAAGGATACAACTTATTTGCAAGAAAAAGACTTGATAAACGAGGAGGAGGTGTCGCATTGTATGTTAGAAATGCGTATATCTGCACCGGATTGAAGCTTCAGAGACTGGGAGTTCTGTGGAAACTGAGTAAGAATACAAGGACAGAACAATGGAAAGGACACCATTGTAGGCATTTACTACAGGCCACCTCTACAAGCTGAAGATATGGATGAACTCTTTATGCATCAAATGGCCAAGTTCTCCAAAAAATATGACATAGTTGTCATGGGAGATTTCAACTATCCAGACATTTGTTGGGAATCTCTCTCAGGCAAAACTAACAGGTCAAGGAAATTCTTATCCTCTCTTGCTGATATCTTTATCTTCCAAAAGGTAGGGGAGAAAACAAGGGGATCTGCTACCGTGGATCTAATCCTCATAAACAGGGAGGAAATGGTTGAGGAGGTAAAAGTGGCTGGGACCCTAGGAGGTAGCGACAATGCTATTTTAGAATTTTGGATAACTAGAGGAGGAAGACCTGTGAAGACTCAGATGTCAAGGTTAGATTTCAGAAAGGCAGATTTTAAGGGATTCAGAAAGAGAATTGGAGGGATCCAATGGCCGGATATCCTTAAGGACAAAAATGTCCAGGAAGGATGGGAAATCTTGAAAAATGAAATTCTCAAAGCTCAATTGTTAACAATTCTGAAAAGAGGGAAGAATAGGAAGCATTTAAGGAAACCAGGATGGATGAACACCGAACTTAAGCACATGCTAAAAAGGAAGAAATGTTTATAAAATGGAAAGAGGCATATCTAAAGAAGAATATAATGCTGGCTGCAGAACTTGCAGGGCACAAATCAGATTATCCTAAAGCTGACAATGAATTGAGGCTTGCAAGAGACGTCAAAAGCAATAATAAAGGATTTTGGGGATATGTCAAAAGTAAAAGAAAAGTCAAAGATGCTATAGAATTTTTAGAGGATTAAAATGATGAAATAGTAAGACAGGATGTTGAGAAGGCCGAACTTTTAAATTTAGAAGCATACCGTCTAGATCACGTGAAGTCATTATTGTCCTCTACTCCTCTTTGGTCAGACATCATCTGGAATACTGTGTCCAGTTTTGGGCGCCACATTTTAAAAAAGACATCAACAAACTGGAGCAAGTTCAGAAAAGAGCGACCAGAATGGTGACCGGTCTGCAAACCCTGTCTTATGAGGAAAGGTTGCAGGATTTGGGAATGTTTAGTTTGCAAAAGAGAAGACTGAGAGGAGACTTAATAGCTGTCTACAAATATCTAAAGGGCTGTCACATTGCAGAAGGATCATCTTTATTCTCATTTACACATGGAAAGACTAGAAGCAATGGGATGAAACTGAATGGGAGGAGACACAGATTAGATATTAGAAAAAACTTTTTGACAGAGTGATCAATGAGTGGAACAGGCTGCTACGAGAGGTAGTGAGTTCTCCTTCAATAGACGTCTTTAAACAGAGGCTGGACAGATGGATGATTTAGCGAATCCTGCTTTGAGCAGAGGGTTGGACTAGATGGCCCAGGAGGTCGCTTCCAACTCTACAATTCTATTATATTCATGTATTGATTGCTGTCTGCGTACTGTGTGTGTGCGCACGCATGGCTGTGTGCAAATGTTTGCCTACTGTGTGTGCACGCATGTCTTTGTATGTTTTTGTGTATCCGGAATTTTATGTATTTTTGTAAGATGAATGTATGTAATAGTGCATTGTGGTGTGCAAAAATATTGATGTTTCACATATGTTAGGGAATTCCTTTTATATTTCCACGTTTAGGAACAGACAAGTGAAATTAATCCCGTTGCGTATCTTGACATAGCTATGTCACCATAGGGATGTCATTGTGTGGTGCAAGTTCAGGAGCTGAGCCTGCTCCATATTATTATTATTATTATTATTTATTGTTATAGCGCCATTTATTCCATGGCGCTTTACATGTGAGGGGGGTATACATAAAAACAAGTACAATAATCTTAAACAATACAAGTCATAACTGGTACAGGAGGAGAGAGGACCCTGCCCGCGAGGGCTCACAATCTTCAAGGGATGGGTGATAATACAGTAGGCGAGGGTAGAGCTGGTCGTGCAGCGGTTTGGTCGATCGGTGGTTACTGCAGGTTATAGGCTTGTCGGAAGAGGTGGGTCTTCAGGCTCTTTTTGAAGGTTTCGATGGTAGGTGAGAGTCTGATATGTTGTGGTAGAGAGTTCCAGAGTAGGGGTGATGCGCGAGAGAAATCTTGTATGCGATTGTGGGAAGAGGAGATAAGAGGGGAGTAGAGAAGGAGATCTTGTGAGGATCGGAGGTTGCGTGCAGGAAAGTACCGGGAGACGAGGTCACAGATGTATGGAGGAGACAAGTTGTGGATGGCTTTGTATGTCATGGTTAGGGTTTTGTAATGGAGTCTCTGGGCAATTGGGAGCCAGTGAAGGGATTGACAGAGGGGAGAAGCTGGGGAATAGCGGGGGGACAGGTGGATTAGTCGGGCAGCAGAGTTTAGAATAGATTGGAGGGGTGCGAGAGTGTTTGAGGGGAGGCCGCAGAGCATGAGGTTGCAGTAGTCAAGGCGAGAGATGATGAGGGCATGGACTAGGGTTTTTGCAGATTCTTGGGTGAGGAATGAACGGATGCGTGAAATATTTTTGAGTTGAAGTCGGCAGGAAGTGGAAAGGGTTTGGATATGTGGTTTGAAGGAGAGATCAGCATCAAGGATTACTCCGAGGCAGCGGGCTTGTGGGACTGGGGAGAGTGGGCAGTCATTTACTGTAATTGATAGGTTCGTAGGGGGGGTCACGTGAGATGGGGGAAAGATGATGAATTCTGTTTTGTCCATGTTGAGTTTCAGATATCTAGTGGAGAAGAAGGATGAAATAGTGGACAGACATTGAGGGATTCTGGTTAGTAGGGAGGTGATATCTGGTCCAGAGATGTAGATCTGTGTGTCATCAGCATAAAGATGATACTGAAAGCCATGAGATTCTATGAGCTGTCCCAGGCCAAAGGTGTAAATAGAGAACAGCAGGGGCCCTAGGACTGAACCTTGTGGGACTCCGACAGATAGGGGGCGAGGTGAGGAGGTGGTGTGTGAGTGGGAGACGCTGAATGTCCGGTCTGTTAGGTATGATGAGATCCAGGAGAGGGCCAAGTCTGTGATGCCGAGGGATGAGAGGGTCTGTAATAATAGGGAATGGTCCACTGTGTCAAAGGCAGCCGACAGGTCCAGGAGGAGGAGGACAGAGTAGTGTCGCTTGCTCTTGGCAGTTAAGAGGTCATTGGTGACCTTAGTAAGGGCAGTTTCAGTGGAGTGGTGTGACCGGAAGCCAGATTGTAAGCGGTCGAAGAGGGAGCAAGAAGAGAGATGGGAGGACAGTTCAAGGTAGACGTGTTGTTCCAGTAGCTTGGAGGCGTATGGGAGAAGTGATATAGGGCGATAGCTAGATACAGAGGATGGGTCAAGAGAGGGCTTTTTGAGGATAGGTGTGATGGAGGCATGTTTAAAGCTTGAGGGGAAAACACCAGTTGTTAGTGATAGGTTGAAGAGATGGGTTAGGGTTGGGATGAAGACTGTGGTGAGGTTTGGGATGAAGTGGGATGGGATCGGGTCGAGTGCACAGGTGGTGAGATGTGATCTTGAGAGTAGAGTGGAGAGTCATATCAGGCAGATGTTGGCAGCAGTACACAGCCGGCGTCTGCAGTGATCAGAGCTCGCCTTGATTGCTGCTGTTTTAAGTATTTAAATGCTCCTGTCAATCACTGACGGCGGCATTTAGATGCGATGGTCGATGGACACACTCACCAGCTCCCATCAGCCCACTGTGACACAGTTCCAGGATGCTGATGTGTGGCCATGTGTTGCTGCCATGTTGGCCATTCTATGAAGCCCAGCTTGAGGTTGGGCTCCTTGGAAGACGTCACAAAGTGCAGGGATGTTATTACTTTGTAGTGAGCAGTGACTGCAACTTCTCCTTGCACAGATGCTATGACAGGAAATGAGTGGCAGCAGGGAGAGTAAAATTTAATTTTCCAGGACGTCCCTCCTGACAGCACCATGGAGGACGTCCTTCACCTCCTTGCAGGGACAGGAAGAGCACACAAGAGGTTAAAAAGTCTGATTAAAGACCTGGACAGGGGACGGAGCCTGTAAAAACAAGCTGTGCCCTTCCCTTCTCCGGGTTAAGAGTTTTTGGCCCAGCATTAGACGATATATTAGAAAAAGCATCCGATATAACGAAGGGGTTCCCAGAGGAAAAGAAACCTAGGGACCAGTGGTGTCGAATCACAAGAGATCAGTGGGTACTGAGAATAATAGCAGAGGGTTACCAAATAGAATTTTCATCCCCTCCCCCGAAAGGTCCATTTCCCCCTCAGAATAAAAGACGACTCCCAGATGTGGGTAGACGTAACGGACCTGGCAAACTCCGGCGTGATAATTCCAGTTCCTCAGGCAGAAATTGGGGCAGGCCACTATTCGTTCCTCTTTGCCATCACGAAACCATCCGGAGAATCCCGTACCATTATAAATTTAAAACCCTTAAACGCCTGGGTTACGTACAAAAGATTTCGAATGGAGTTGATCAGATCCACAGTCCATCTGATAGACAAAAATGCCCTGATGTGTACCCTGGACCTGAAAAATGCCTACTATCAGGTACCAGTTCACCAACATCAGAGATTCCTGAGATTTGCAGTAAGACTTCAGAATCGGACCTGCCACTTTCAATTCCAGTGTCTTCCGATTGGTCTGGCCTCGGCGCCTCGAGTCTTTACGAAGCTATTCGTGGAGGTGGTAGCATTCCTAAGAAATCAGGGAATAATCATTCCATATCTGGACGATTTCCTCCTGGTGGCAAGATCAACAGAGAAACTGCAGCGGCACAAGGAGAAGACAATAGAGGTTCTAGAGTTCCTGGGCTGGATCATAAACAAAGAAAAATTTGACTTGGTGCCTTAAAAAAATATGAAATTTTTTTTGGGAGTACTACTGGACACCAGAAGCAGAACCTCCTTCTTACCACCAGAGAAACAGACGAAGATACGAGACAGCATGAAGGAACTTCAAAGAGGCCGCGTCTCTATCAGAGTAGCAATGCACTGTTTGTGCCTCATGACATCCTGCATCCCTTGTGTCCGATGGGCACATTTTCATTCAAGAACCCTTCAAAAAGAGGTACTTGCCGCCTGCGATCATAACCAGGCCTCCCTAGACAGGAAGATATCCTTGTCTCCAGCAGTAAGATCCCTGGGGTGGTGGATGCAGCAAGAAAACCTGAGGAAGGGTGTCTCCTGGATCACCTCCCCATGCGTCGTATTCACCATAGACGCCAGCAAATGGGGCTGGGGAGCACATCTAGAAGGCAGAATTCTTCAGGGGGAATGGCCAGCAAACATGCGGTCCACTTCCTCCAACTACAAGGAACTTTACGCCACATGGGAGGCCCCAAGAAAAAATCAAGATCGACTAAAAAACCAACACGTCAAGATTCTATTGGACAATGTGACTGAGGTGTCCTTCCTGCGGCATCAAGGGGGAACAAGGCATCGGAGACTCCAGGACCTGTCAAAGAAGATTTTTTTCCTGGGCAGAGAAGACGTTTCCATCAGTAACAGCCGTCCACCTCGAAGGATCCCAAAATACAGTGGCAGATTATTTAAGCAGGCAGAAGAGCTGTCCCACGGAGTGGGAGCTGAACACAGATCTTCCAGAACCTATGCCAGCACTGGGGAAGACCGCACATAGACCTCTTTGCAAACAGGAAAAATGCCAAGACGTACAGGCTTTTTTCTTTGAATCCGTTGGACAATCCAGAAGGGGTAGACGCTCTCAGCCAGAAGTGGGGGCAGGCTCTTTCCTACGCATTTTCCCCGATAGCTCTCATTTCAGCCATCCTCAGGAAGATCAGGCAAGAGTACTACTGATAGCACCTTATTGGCCGAAAAGGAGCTGGTTTCCACTCCTGGGGATTATGGCAGAGGATCGACCAGTCCTGCTTCCACAGAGGGAAGACATCATTCACCAAGGGCCGGTCTTTCACCAAGACCCAGGAAGACTTCACCTGACAGCCTGGATCCTGAACGGCAGATCCTGAGGGCTCGAGGCCTGTCAGACCAGGTCATATCGACTATTCAGCCCAGCAGAAAGCCCATAACCTCTGCAACATACCACAAAATTTGGAAAAGATTCTGTCTAGAGTGTGGCAGGCCCGACTCAGCGGAAGGAAAACCAGACATCCCAAAAATACTAGATTTCCTTCAGGCAGGCTTTAATAAAAGACTTAGGCCTAGCACGCTGAAGGTCCAGATCTCAGCACTAAGCTCCTTCCTTGGCTTCCCATCCCTGGGTAATAAGATTTATCAGGGCAATTCAGAGGTTACGTCCCACAATCAGGTCAGTCCCCCCCATGGGATCTTAGTCTTGTCCTGCGGTCTCTTTCCTCAGATCCCTTTACCCAGAGCCAGGAGATGCCCATATCACATCGAACCATGAAGGTAGCATTCTTAGTAGCGATCACCACAGCGAAACGGATAAGCGAGATACAGGTGCTATCAATCTGAGATCCATATCTCCGAATCTGGAAGGATCGAATAATCCCTTCCCACTTGCTCGTCAACCTCACTAACATGATCATTCCAGCCCTATCCCATCTCTTCAACCTATCCCTAACTTCTGCTACCTTCCCCTCTGCCTTCAAACATGCCACCATAACACCCATCCTCAAAAAATCAAACCTTGACCCAACTGCTATGCCCAGCTATCGCCCCATATCACTACTCCCGTTTGCTTCCAAACTCAAACAGCATGTCCATGCTCAACTTTACACCCACCTCTCATCTAACTCCCTCCTTGACATCCTGCAATCTGGCTTCTGCCCCCGCCACGCCACTGAAAGTGCCCTGACCAAAATTACTAATGACTTACTCACAGCCAAAGCTAACAGACAGTTCTCCATCCTCCTTCTTGACCTGTCCTCTGCCTTTGACACAGTTGACCACTGCCTACTGCTACAGATTCTTTCTTCCCTTGTCATAAAAGACCTTGCCCTGTCCTGGATTTCCTCATACCTTTCTGGCCACACATTTAGCGTTTCCCACTCCCACACTACCTCCTCATCCCATCCCCTCTCTGTTGGAGTCCCCCACGGCTCTGTCTTGGGGCCCCTCCTATTTTCCATCTATACTCTTGGCCTAGGACAACTCATAAAGTCCCATGGATTCCAGTACCACCTGTATGCAGATGACACTCAGATCTACCTCTCTGGCCCAGATGTCACCTCTCTGCTGTCCAGAATCCTGGAGTGTCTATCAGCCATATCCTCCTTTTTCACCTCTTGCTTCCTAAAACTCAACTTAGACAAAAATGAACTCATTATCTTTCCTCCATCTCACGTATCTTCCCTACCCGATCTATCTATTATGGTAAACGGCATCACGCTCTCTCCCGCACCTGAAATCCGCTGCCTCGGAGCAACTCTCGACTCTGCCCTGTCCTTCAAACCACACGTCCAAACTCTTGCCACCTCCAACTCAAACATATTTCCAGAATCCGTCCCTTCCTCAGTCCTCAATCTACTAAAACTCTTGTACATGCCCTCATCATCTCCCGCCTTGACTACTGCAACACTCTCCTATGTGGCCTCCCTGCTAACTCTCTTACACCACTCCAGTCTGTCCTCAATTTTGCTGCCCGACTAATCCACCTCTCCTCGCCACTCCCGTCTCTCCCTTCCGCAAATCCCTCCATTGGCTCCCAATTCCCCAACAAATTCAATTCAAACTACTAACACTAACCTACAGAGCCATCCACAACCTTTCCCCTCCCTATATCTCTGAACTAATCTTCCAATATTTTCCTTCACGTAATCTTCGATCCTCCCAAGACCTCCTACTCTCCTCCACACTTATTCGTTCCTCACACAACCACCTCCAAGATTTCTCCTGAATATCCCCTATCCTCTGGAATACCATGCCTCAACACATCCGATTATCCACCACCCTCGGATCCTTCAAACGGAACCTGAAAACCCATCTTTTCAGGAAAGCTTACAGCCTGCGATGACCATTCTACCGCCTCACCACCGCCTGAGCTGCCGCCTCATCACCACCAGAGCTGCTGCACCCCCGACCTTCTGTCTCTTCCCCACTATCCCGCAGAACGCAAGTCCGCAAGGACAGGGTCCTCTCCCCTCTGTACCAGTCCGTCATTGTAAATTTGTTTACTGTTAATGATATCTATAACTTTGTATGTAACCCCCCTTCCCATATACAGCACCATGGAATTAATGGCGCTATATAAATAAGTAATAATAATAATCATGAGATTAGACCCAACCTTTTTGCCAAAAGTTGCTTCAGTCCAAAACCTAAACCAGGAGATAATCTTGCCTTCCTTTTGAGAGAACCCTTCAAATGATAAAGGGCCCTGCACAAATTAGACTTACGCCAGGCAGTTATTGATTACATCAAGGCCACGCAGGGTTGGACAGGACCATAACCTATTTTTACTCTTTGGGGGAAAAAATAAAGGGAGGAAGGCCCCAAAAACCTCCATCGCGAGATGGATAACATCGCTAATCAGTTTGGCCTATGTGTCTCAGGGGTTTTTTCCCCCAGAAGGGTTGAAAGCCCACTCAACACGAGCGTTATCAGTTTCCTGGGCAGAAAGGGCAGGGGCTTCGGTAAACCAAATCTGTAAGGCCCCAACCTGGTCCAGGTTGGACACATTCTGTAAACATTACAAATTAGACGTATTGTCTAACCACCAGACTGCTTTCGGGAGAATGGTCCTCCAAGCAGTCATCCCACCCTAAGGGGATACTTTGGTATTCTCCCTGGTGCTGTCAGGAGGGACATCCTGGAAAATAGGCATTAGACCTACCGGTAATTATGTTTCCAGAAGTCCATCGTGACAGCACGGATCGTTCCCTTCCCAAATTAATTATGTCATATGTTGTAAATTTAATTCTGTAAATAAAGAGTTCAGTTGCATCATCCACGGTGTGGTACTTGGAAAAAACACTGAGGGAATGTGGGTAGACTGTTTTTAACCTCTTGTGTGCTCTTTCTGTCCCTGCAAGGAGGCGAAGGACATCCTCCCTGGTGTTGTCAGGACAGACTCCTGGAAACATAATTACCGGAAGGTCTAATGCCTATTTTCTCCCTGTAGCTAACGCTTTTCCAGAAAGCAACTAAACCACTCTTTACCTGCAGATTGACCCCATATCAGCAGATAACTAGCGTTTCTCAAGATGACAAGTTACCCTGTACAGTACAGTTGTAGGATTTCACTCTGCCTTCTAACAGTACATTGCACAATATTAAGCCACATCCAGTATTTGGTGAGTTTTTTTTACATCAGTATTTGTAAGCCAAAACAAGGAGTGGAACAGAGGAAAAGTATAATAGAAACATCAATTCTGCATTTATCACCCACTCCTGGTTTTGGCTTATAAATACGGAGGTAAAAAAACCTCAAATACTCAACATGTGAACATGGTCTTGGGATTCGGCTGTTTTCACACTCTGAGCTCATTACATTACAGGTCCATATGCTAATTGCATAGAAATAATCACATGCCACCAGTTTTCTCTTCGACTTCTCTCATTGTTTCAATTGAGACACGCAGAAGAGAAACAGGTTGGCGTGATTTTGTGACGTTAAGCTGTATATCGAGCGTTAATTTGACAAAGGGTGTAAAAACAGCCGATTCCAAACAATGTCCTAAAACTAAATGAGTATATTTGAGGGATTTGTTTTTTTTTAAAGGTGATGTTCTAAAAGACTTGTAGTATTCAGTTTTTGTCAACATAACTTGCTGTTTGATGAATATGGCAGAACTATGAGAATAGCATGCAATTTCTAGTTTGTATTCTAAAATTGTGTTATATCCCTATTTCTCTATAGTCAGCTTGGTTTTGATCCTATACCTTTGTAGTAAGAACATTTCTGGTACTGTATCTCTGTTGTAAGCTTGGTTCTGTTCCTGTCTCTGTGCAGTAAGCTTGGCTGCTTCCGTACTTTACTTAGTAATCAGTTTTTGGTACCATATTTATGCAGTAAGCTTGGTTCTGTCTCGAAACCTACAGTATGTAGCAAGCTTGGTTCTGTTGCTGTATCTATGTAGTAAGCGTGGTTCTGCCTCCTTATTGATGTACTAAGCTCGGTTCTGTTCTCGTGTAGGAAGTTTGTTTTTGTTCACATATCTGTTTAGTAAACTTGATTCTTCTCCTTTCTGTTCCTGTATTTATGTAGTAGTTTTGGTTCTGACACCATATTTATGCAGTAAGCTTGGTTCTGTTCCTGTATCTATGTGGTAGGCTCCATTCAGTTAACATTTCTGTGTACCAGCCACCATTATATTAAAAGCCTTTTACCTCTGCTGCTTTAATGCAAAGATAAGCAGGCTGAAAATTAGCCGCCTACGCAACTCGAGGGCTACTGCTTTGGGATTGCCACCCCAAGTCAAAATTTGCCAGCCAGCCCCCTGGCCACTCTGCCAGGAAGAAGCTATTACTCCAAAAGAAACATAAAAAAACAGATTAAATGTTTGCAAATGCACACAGGAACAAAGACCTTAATTTTTGGAGACATGTCCTGTGGTCTGATGAAACTAAAATTTAACTTTTTGGTAATAATGACCATCGTTAGCTTGGAAGCCTGAGAACACATCCCAACTGTGAAACACGGGGGTGGCAGCATCATGTTGTGGGGTTATTCACAAAATAGATGGCATCCTGAGCAGATTATGTGGCAATACTGAAGCAACATCTCAAGACAGCTAGGAAGTTAAACCTTGGGTGGAGATGGGTTTCAAAAATGGACAATGACCTGAAGCATACTGCCAAAATGTTTAAGTGGCTTAAAGGGAATCTGTCACCCCATTTTCAGCCTATAAACTGCGGCCACCGCCATCAGAGGCTTATCTACAGCATTCTGTAATGCTGTAGATAAGCCCCCGATGAAACCTGAAAGAAAAACCCGTTATTTTATACTCACCGGGGGGGCGGGTGTGGTGGGCGTTGCGGTCCGGCGCCTCCCATCTTCTACCGATGGTGTCCTCCTCCTTGCTTCTCCCTCAGCTCCTGCGCAGGCGTACTTTATCTGCCCTGTTGAGGGCACAGTAAAGTACTGCAGTATGCAGGCGCCGGGAAAGGTCAGAGAGGTATAGTGTGCAGATATTCACCAGTAATGTTCTAACTGATCGTTTTCCTTCATTATCGCTTTTCTTTCCCATTCAGCCCAGACCACAGTGATCACTTCTTCCATCCATTCCTCATCAGTGCAAAATGTAACAGAAAACATTTTGGCCTTCACCTTTTCCAGAACATTGCTCATATTCCCCCATTCATACATACAGTGGGGAAAAAAAGTATTTAGTCAGTCAGCAATAGTGCAAGTTCCACCACTTAAAAAGATGAGAGGCATCTGTAATTTACATCATAGGTAGACCTCAACTATGGGAGACAAACTGAGGAAAAAAAATCCAGAAAATCACATTGTCTGTTTTTTTTCATTTTATTTGCATATTATGGTGGAAAATAAGTATTTGGTCAGAAACAAAATTTCATCTCAATACTTTGTGATACATCCTTTGTTGGCAATGACAGAGGTCAAACGTTTTCTGTAAGTCTTCACAAGGTTGCCACACACTGTTGTTGGTATGTTGGCCCATTCCTCCATGCAGATCTCCTCTAGAGCAGTGATGTTTTTGGCTTTTCGCTTGGCAACACGGACTTTCAACTCCCTCCAAAGGTTTTCTATAGGGTTGAGATCTGGAGACTGGCTAGGCCACTCCAGGACCTTGAAATGCTTCTTACGAAGCCACTCCTTCGTTGCCCTGGCAGTGTGCTTTGGATCATTGTCATGTTGAAAGACCCAGCCACGTTTCATCTTCAATGCCCTTGCTGATGGAAGGAGGTTTGCACTCAAAATCTCACGATACATGGCCCCATTCATTCTTTCATGTACCCGGATCAGTCGTCCTGGCCCCTTTGCAGAGAAACAGCCCCAAAGCATGATGTTTCCACCACCATGCTTTACAGTAGGTATGGTGTTTGATGGATGCAACTCAGTATTCTTTTTCCTCCAAACACGACAAGTTGTGTTTCTACCAAACAGTTCCAGTTTGGTTTCATCAGACCATAGGACATTCTCCCAAAACTCCTCTGGATCATCCAAATGCTCTCTAGCAAACTTCAGACGGGCCCAGACATGTACAGGCTTAAGCAGTGGGACACGTCTGGCACTGCAGGATCTGAGTCCATGGTGGCATAGTGTGTTACTTATGGTAGGCCTTGTTACATTGGTCCCAGCTCTCTGCAGTTCATTCACTAGGTCCCCCCGCGTGGTTCTGGGATTTTTGCTCACCGTTCTTGTGATCCTTCTGACCCCACGGGGTGGGATTTTGCGTGGAGCACCAGATCGAGGGAGATTATCAGTGGTCTTGTATGTCTTCCATTTTCTAATTATTGCTCCCACAGTTGATTTCTTCACTCCAAGCTGGTTGGCTATTGCAGATTCAGTCTTCCCAGCCTGGTGCAGGGCTATAATTTTGTTTCTGGTGTCCTTTGACAGCTCTTTGGTCTTTACCATAGTGGAGTTTGGAGTCAGACTGTTTGAGGGTGTGCACAGGTGTCTTTTTATACTGATAACAAGTTTAAACAGGTGCCATTACTACAGGTAATGAGTGGAGGAAAGAGGAGACTCTTAAAGAAGAAGTTACAGGTCTGTGAGAGCCAGAAATCTTGATTGCTTGTTTCTGACCAAATACTTATTTTCCACCATAATATGCAAATAAAATGAAAAAAAAAACAGACAATGTGATTTTCTGGATTTTTTTTTCTCAGTTTGTCTCCCATAGTTGAGGTCTACCTATGATGTAAATTACAGACGCCTCTCATCTTTTTAAGTGGTGGAACTTGCACTATTGCTGACTGACTAAATACTTTTTTTCCCCACTGTATACCACAAAAGCTATAACTAATAACCCTTCTGTGCCCTATATTCTAGTACGCTCCTACTGTATCCTACATAACAAGTGCCCTCTCAGTGACCCTACAGTTGTTCCCTCTGCACGTTGTTATAGTACCGTAATATTGTTACCTTCTGCCTCCTCGTTACCTAGCACCCTATAGAAAGCGTCTCTCTGTCACTCATTATATCTCCCCTTGACCATTTGTAATAATGCCTCTTGCGCTTAACCTATAATGATTTTTCTTCATTGTCCCTCTTTATAATAATGACCCTCATTGTCTCTTTCTTGTAATGTCCCCAAGTAGAGAATATATATAGAAATCCTGGGGCCCTATAGCATAAGTTTTATCACTCCACAGTCATAAAAGGCCATACCTCCTAACTTTTTAATACAAGGAGAGGGATATGTATTGCTGGAATTAGTTATTTTGCCTCTACTGAAGCCCCTTAGTGTTCTCATCCACTACCCCTTCCATGGCCCCCCATAGAGTATGATGCCCCAAAAATGCTCCCATACAGAATGATGTTCCTACATTCCTCTACCTACACAGCATGATGATCCCACAGACTGCACACAGTAAGACGGCAACAACTGCTCACCACGCAGTATGATGGTCATCACTTCTCTATATAGGATGATGGGCACCCCAGCTCCAATACTGTAAAAAAAAAAAAAAGACATCGAAAAACTGGAGCAAGGTCAGAGAAGAGCTACCAGGATGGTGAACGGACTGCAAACTATATCCTACGAGAAACTATTAAAGGATTTGGAATGTTTAACTTACAAAGAAGGAAGCCAAGAGGAGAATTAGTAACTGTCTACAAATATCTGAAGGGATGTCACAGTGTAGAGGGATCATCCTCATTATCATTTACAAATGGAAACAAGAGACGCAATGGAATGAAACTGAAAGGGAGAAGATACAGATTAGATGTTTAAAAAAAAAATTCACAGTGAGGGTGAACAATGAGTGGAAAAGGCTGCCACGAGAGGTGGTGAGTTCTCCTTCAATGGAAGTCTTCAGAGGCTGGACAGACATCTGAGATGGTTTAATGAATCCTGCATTGAGCAGGGGGTTGGACTTGAAAACACTGGAAAATCCTTCCAACTCTAGGATTCTAATGGTCCCGCAACAGCCCCAAAACCTTCAATATAGAAACATGGTTCCCCACACAGACTCTCATATAGTACAATGGTCACACCGCATAGTATGATAGTCCTCCACAGCCCAAATACAGTATGATGGTCCACCCACAGACTCTCATACAGTATAACGGCTCCCTGCACATTGTCACCCCAATAACATGATGGTCCCACCACAGCCCTCCTCCATACAGTATGATGGTCCCTCACAGCCCCAATACAGCATGATGGTCCCCTCACAGACTTTCATACATTATGGTCCACCAAAAGACCCCCATATAATATGATGGTTCACCCACACATTATGATGATCCCCCGCAGCCCCAAAACAGTATGATGATCCTTCACAGCCCCCATATAGTATGATGTTGCCTCACAGCCCCCATTTAGTATGCTGTTCCCCCACAAATTATTTAGCTTGTTAAAATGCAGCACTCAAAAGTCAAATTCAGATTTGCATTTTGAGCATGGATTCCAAAGTACAATGGGGGTGCTCCCAATTAAATTCAACTGACTTTTCCTCTGTGATCTTGAGGGCATGCTGTAGATTTTTATAGAAATCCATGCTGCACTGGATAGCTTATCTTCTGAGATGAGACAAGCAAGATATTTAATATTATGTTATGAGATAGTCATGTGTATATACGGTAAGTAATAGCACTATTTTGGTAGACTTTATTACTGTCAGTTTTCCCTGAGCTCATTGACAAAGTGAGTAGAGCTCCTATGATTTCTCCAATACATTGCACAAATAAGAGAAGATCTTACACCTCTCTCTGTAGCCCACTCTCATATACAATGCCAAACGATATGTTTGGTGTAAAGGCAAGGCAACACCGCTCATGACCCTGAACACACCATCCCCACTGTAAAACATGGTGGTGGCAGCATCATGGTTTGGGCCTGCTTTTCTTCAGCAGGGACAGGGAAGATGGTTAAAATTGATGGGAAGATGGATGGAGTAAAATACAGGACCATTCTTGAAGAAAACCTGTTGGGAGTCTGCAAAAGACCTGAGACTGGGACGGAGATTTGTCTTCCAACAACACAATGATCCCAAACATAAAGCAAAATCTACAATGGAATGGTTCACAAATAAACCTATCCAGGTGTTAGAATGGCCAAGTCAAAGTCCAGACCTGAAACCAATCGAGAATCTGTGGAAAGAGCTGAAAACTGCTGTTCACAAACAATCTCCATCAAACCTCAATGAGCTCGAGCTGTTTGCCAAGGAAGAATGGGCAAGAATTTCAGTCACTCGATGTACAAAACTGATAGCGACATACCCCAAGCGACTTGCAGCTGTAATCGCAGCAAAAGGTGGTGCAACAATGTATTAAGTTAAAAAGGCCGAATAATATTGCATGCCCCACTTTTCAGTTTTTGACTTTCCACAAAAACTTAAAATAACCAATAAATTTCGTTCAACTTCACAATTGTGTCCCACTTGTTGTTGATTCTTCACCAAAAATTTACATTTGGTATCTTTATGTTTGAAGCATGATATGTGGGAAAAGGTTGAAAAGTTTCAGGGGGATGAATACTTTTGCAAGGCACTGTAGCATGGAGGACTTTATATCACTGTACTAGTGTAGCTGTCAATATGGGTCTGGGGAGAGAAAATAATTAGCATCTCCAAAAATGGTATACACAGAGAAGCTTGAAATAGCTGGCAAACTTCATTTTACCTCTTGAGAGGAACCTGGACCTTTTGGCTGTTAATCAGTATATATACACTACTCCTGGTGCTGTTGGAAACTTTTGTAAGCTTTGGGGTGACATACAACACTCACTAGAAGCTGCAGCCACATCTCTGTCTCCCTCTACAAGCTCTCCCTCTCCAGGCCATAGACCTTCATGGGTTGCAGAATGTAACCTGATCTCTCAGTAGGGACTTGTGTATTTAGATTTTAAACTATAACTGAGAGACCATCAGTACAAGGTACAGGGGCGGGGATGTTTAGACAGATAACACTCCACTTTTCAGTCACTCTGTTCCATAACCTTGCCCTGGTATCTTACACTGACGACATCACTCAATTATAGGACAGAATAAGAGATTACAAAGTTTCTTCAGTATATTATTACATCATGGGAAACATTGTAACACAATAAGTGCTCTTTAATTGGGAAGTCTGTTGGCCCAAACTGAAAGGGAAGGAGGCAGCGGCATGTAAAACCAGTGGGAAAAATGGTGCACTGAGCCTCTTGGCCCCACCAAGGGTGCTGCCAGACCCCTAATCAACACATTTTAATAGACTTCAGTTTCTCCCCAACAAAGGCAGATATTAGATCACTAAAAATGTGATTTTTGTTGGAGCTACATCCCGTGCAAGGTTGTGTGTTTTACTCACCGGTCTGTTTGGGCTGACTGATTTCTTTCCTTCTCCTTAAAGAGAGTCTAAGGTAAAAGTAATTGTTTTATTTTGTCTCTAATCACATTACATTACATGGTCTTGTTACATTATTTTTGTAAAATAATATTGACTAAATTTCCAAATGACCTTATCAATAAAATGTCAACTTTTTAGTACAAAATGATATTTTTTTCACTTGATAAAGAAGCCAGTACGCCGTTGAAATGCATTGTGAATAAATCATTCTTGAAGAATTAATTAACTTCAGCAGCGCAGCCCACCTCACGTGTTGGATCGAACATCTCCTGGAGGACTTATCCACCCGTCATGGGGCAGCAGATGTTTTTCTTGAAGCCGGCGTAGGAGTTGTGTCTGTCACCACTCCTCCAGGTGGACGCAACCAGAACTCTCCTATTCCCCCTCCATAGTGCCTCACCCTATTGTGTGCTCTGTTTGCCAATTCTACATTTATTCAGAAATGAGATATTAGCAGTAAGTGTTCTATGGGAAGACACATGTGTAAGACTGGGTTCACGTAATGTTCGCAACGACGTTCAATTACCCCTTTCAGAACCCCGCAAAACAGGATTTGGACATATACGCCAGCGTGGCCATTGACTAGAATGATACAGACGGAGTCACTATGTACTTGGTCGTGCATCTTTTTCGGCTGTATACGCCTGGTTGAGGTGGGCAACAAGACATAGTCAACTATGTCGCATGACAGAGTACATAGTGACTTAGTCTGCATCATTCTAGACAATTACACAATGTGTGTTCAGACGTAAGCCCCAACAAAGCCACTGAACGTAGTAGCAAACGCTATGTGAAAACAGCTTTAGTCCAAGGATTCAGGTCCTTTATATACCTGCAAAAAATGTCACCTCATTGCTCATATTCAGATTTATAATGCATTGGAGCTTTTCAGCAAGACTGTACAAGCTAATCCAAGTAAAAAAAACAAAACCCAAACATCATCACTTGTGAAACAAAGACATCAAAACTATTTGGGCTCATGAAAAGTGACCCTGTACAACATCAACTGTTGTGCTTGATTTCCATTGATTTTTGGTGAAATGGTTCATCTGTCAGAAAATTTAAGTCACTTGATTTACAGACTCCAACCGCCATCGATGATGTGTGCGTTACCAGTAACATAAGCAGACTAGAAAAGACAAGGAGAAAAAAAATTAGATACGAAGAATTATATAACGAAAGAATACAAAACATAAATATCAATATTTTTTACAGCGCTACTTAAAAATACGGAATTCTGGTGATCAAGTCAAGGATCAGAATACACTCAACTGTACGTACATAACATACAATCCAGTGATGCATTCACATACTGCCCTAAAACAACATGGCTCCAATACCCCCAGAAAGAGTAGTAACAACATGGCTCCAATATCCCCAGAAAGAGTAGTCCATTGCCCCTCCAATATTAGGGCAGAGCCATGCTTTCCCCAAAAAACAGCTGTTTCTATGTGAGATATATGGAAAATGATATCTAATTGATATCATTTTGATATCTGATGGAAGGCTTGTCAGATACATTTTAGCCCAGAATGTGGGCTGCCAAATTCAACCCCCACCCTTGGGATTCCACAAGACCATTCATTGTTTTTCTTTAATTAGCCCAAGCAACCAGGCTTTTGAAATTCTCTCCAGAGGGGACATAGACCCTGTGTCCAGCAACTATCACAGGGATGTGAACTCTTGTGCAGCTGTAGGGTCGAGCAGGTCCTCAGGAAGCAGTGACGAGACACGAGACAGGGTATGACTTGTAAATTAAACTTTTATAAACTGGAGCCACTAGGGCTATGCCGAACAGGCAAAAAGGAGTAACACAACTCTGTCCTCGCAGGGACTCAATAAAATAAACAATACTTTTCTCAGTAACTGGAAGTAACCCGGCTAGTCCAGGTGTCGAAGGCCGGAATATGGCCAAACTATGGTACCTATTGCTATAGTCCACTTATTCCTCCATGCGTCACTCGGGATCGCAGATGCGGCCGCTTAGAGTACGTTGATGCGGCGGCCTTGCCGCCTCGATATTCCGGGAAGGTTTAAGCTCGACAGGCCCTGAAGAAACGATGTCGGTGGGGTGCTACAGGCCCTGAAGAAACGATGCCGGTGGGGCACAGCAGGCCCTGAAGAAGTGATACCGGTGGGGCGCAACAGGCCCTGAAGAAGTGATGCCGGTGGGGCGCAACAGGCCCTGAAGAAACTATGCCGGTGTGGCGCAACAGGCCCTGAAGAAACTATGCCGGTGTGGCGCAACAGGCCCTGAAGAAACTATGCCGGTGTGGCGCAACAGGCCCTGAAGAAACGATGCCGGTGGGGCGCAACAGGCCCTGAAGAAACGATGCTGTTGGGTCACAACAGGCCCTGAAGAAACGATGCTGGTGGGGCACGTAATGACGCAGTTCCCCCAAATGGCCGGTGGCTGTCCTCCGCTAAGGGTCTCTCCATAACCGGGACATGCGCCTCTAACATCGCTTAAGGCAAAGCAGCATCCCCTGAGGCCGGTGATGACGGGGTCGCCGCGGTGGGAGAAGGCCGGGCGGGGGGGGGGGGTTGGGGGGGAGTGTCCAGGCCTCTGTGGCCGTTTTATGTGTCGTCACAGCTGCAACCTGAGGTACAGGATCTCTTCCACCAGGGCGGGGAAGGTTCTCTGAGAAAGTGGGCGGGAAGCGGCCTCCGGTACAAGTCCCTCACGTCTCACTTGTCGGTGAGTGCGCAGTCTCCTCCTCACAGGCTCCTGTCGGTGTCCCCTCCAGTCACCCGGCTTCCTGCCTCCTGTCACACTCGCTCCCAACTCAGCGCGCCCCCTGCGCCTTTTATCCTCGCCCCGCCCCCTGTTTCCCTGACAACTTCAGTCATGTCTCTCCCTTTACTGTTCTCCCAGTCTTTTTCCCTCAGGAACCCTGATGGCGGTCCCCTGGGTACCGGCCCGGTCACTGTCTGGGAGTCCTCCTCCCCACATTCCCCCACCCTGTAAGCTCGTCAGTCCTCGGGCGAGGGCCTTAGTTTATTGAGATCAGTCTGTAGGGGTTTCAATGTTTGTTGCCATATGAATTGATCTTGTTCATATCGTTCAGGGGGTTTGCCGGCTGTTGACCGCTCGAAGCGTCTAAGTTCAACTGGGGTAGAGTCGTCTGGGGTGGTGGACACCGGTGGGCTGATTGGTGCGGGCAGGCTAATTGTGTCAGATGACCCATTACTGAGTGGAGGGCCTCTGTGTCCTGGAAGACAATCCTCGTCGTCGTCGTCCGGGTCCCAACATACAGAAGACGGTTCGGATGTCGACGGGGCAGACTCCGGTTGCCTCGGGTCGGAGGAAGTTCACGGGCGTAACAGGTTACGATGCACAATACGAGTGGGCAGTGTTTCATCCTCGGGTCATATTTCGTACACCGGTCCGTCTGGATGGACACGGCGTAAGACCGGTAAGGACTTTCTTCCCAACGCGGCTCTAGTTTGTTCTGGGGGCGTTGATCTAGTACCTCACCCGGTCCCCACTTTGAAGGTGAGGAGGTGGGGTTGCATTCTTCCCTGGGTGCTCCCAGTCTCGGAGCTTTGTGTGTACAATTCGGTGAAGAGTTTGCAGCCGGTGGCGATGATTTCGGACCCAAGACAACACTCCAGTCCAGGGCTGAGGCTCTTCGGGGTCCAACTCCACCTTCGTGATCCCTTTACCTTCTCGTCCGAACAACAGGGAGTAAGGGGTATAGCCAGTCACTCGATGTACCCTATTGTTATAGACCCAAACTAATTCAGAAACATATTCGGGCCAACGGGCTTTCTTGTCACTCTCCAGAGTGCGCAACATCTGAATCAGTGTCCGATTAAATAGTTCACAAGCCCCATTCCCTTGCGGGAGATACGGTGTGGTCCGGGATTTTTCAATTCCATAGAGGTGGTGTAGTTCTTCCATGACTTTTCCCAAAAAACATGCTCCCTGATCAGAATGTATTCGTTGAGGACAGCCGTATACTTGTATAAAGTTTCTACAATTTGCGGAGGCGGCTGACTCTGCGGTCTGATCCCGAGTGGGGGTGACCACAGCGAACTTGGTGAAATGATCTACCATGATGAGACAGTGTTCGTATCCCTGAAATGTGGGCCCAATGGTCAGATAATCCACCGTCAGGAGCTCAAGGGGCACTGAAGTCACAATAGTCTGTGTTGCGGCTCGCTGAGCGGGTGGTTTGGCTAACTCGCATAAGCGGCAGGTCCGGCAAATTTCGTCCACAACAGCTGGCAAGCGCGTGTGGTAAGCTTTCTGTTGCAACCATTGCAGAGTTTTTTTTTTCCCGAAGTGGGCCCCTTTTTCGTGAGCCTCCCAAGCAGATACGTGAAGTTGGGCTCCTGGTGTAACCACCTGCCAAACCGTCATTGAGGTTGTTTGTGATGTTATTTTATGATACAATAGTCCCTTTCGGATAACCAACCTCTCCCATTGTCGCAGCATAAGCAACAGGTCTTGAGTCAAGTTTTGTCATTGAGGGTCAGTGGGTAATTGCCCAGCGGCGACCCACGCTCTGAGGAGGCCAACGTCTTCGTCTTCTTGTTGCTGTTGTATCCACTTATCCCGGGATTGTTCCAGTATGCCCTTTGGGGTCTCAGAGCAAGATTTTTTTTTTTTAATTGTCCGTTGTGAGCACGGCAGCAGTGAGAGCGAACGGTTTTTCCTCTCCTTCTAATTCTTCGTCTCAATTCCGTCCTGGAGTTGTATGTCGAATCCTGGAGAGGGCGTCTGCATGGACATTCTCGGCCCCTCTTTTGCAGATAATCTTATAATTGTACTTCGCCATCCGGGCCAGCCATCGCTGTTCCAGAGCCCCCAGTTTAGCGATTTCCAAATGAGCCAGCGGATTGTTGTCAGTTCGCACCACCACCTCGGAGCCCGCTAGGTACTCTGCGAATCTCTCCGTCATGGCCCACACCATTGCGAGGAGCTCAAGTTTAAAGGAGCTGCAATTGTCAGGGTTACGCTTGGAGTCATGGAGTGAGCGGCTTCCATATGCGATCACCCTCTCCCGGCCATCTTGAACCTGTGACAATACAGCCCCCAACCCGTGAAGACTCCCGTCAGTGTGCAAGATGAACGATTGTGAGAAATCCGCGTAAATCAACACTGGGGCATCCGAGAGCGCAGCCTTGAGGTCTCGGAAGGCCTCTTCCTGAGGGTGTTGCCACTGGATTTTTCGCCCATTGGCCCCAGCGGGAGCCCCCTTTAGCAGGTCGTGCAGGGCTCGAGCTCGACATGCAAAATTCTTCACGAAACGACGGTAATATACGGCTAACCCCAGAAATGCCCGCACATCTTTCACCGTCTCGGGGGTAGGCCATTCCTAGATAGCAGCAACCTTCTCCCAGGATGGCCTCACACCTTCTGCCGAAACGACATGACCCAGATACTCAATCTGAGAGTGAAATAGGTGACACTTCTGAGGCTTCACCTTCAACCCGTACTTTTGCAACCGGCTGAGTAACTGTCCCAACCGCTTCAGGTGGTCCTTGAAGGTGGCGGCATAGACGATGATGTCGTCCAGATAGATCAACGTGGCCTCAAAATTGAGATCTCCCAGACACCGCTCCATCAATCGCTGAAAGGTCCCGGGAGCGTTGGCCAGCCCAAACGGCATCCGATTAAACTCAAACAGTCCCATGGGCAATATAAACACCGTCTTGGCTCTATCTTCTTCTGATATGGGCACCTGCCATTACCCACTGGCCAAGTCCAGGGCTGAGAAATATGTTGCCTTCCCCAAGGCAGACAGGGATTCTTCTATGCGGGGTAGTGGGTATGAATCTTTAATAGTGCAAGCATTCAGTTTACGATAATCCACACAGAATCGTAGTGTACCATCTTTCTTCAGGACCAACACGATTGGGGCCGCCCAGGGGCTTTGACTTTCCTGTATTACCCCTTTTCGCAGCATTTGGGCCAGCAAAGTTTTCACCTCCTGATAGAGTTGTGGCGGAATCTGTCGATATCGTTCCTGGATAGGGGCCGCTCCTGCTGTGGGGATTTCATGAGTGATGGCGGTGGTACACCCAAAATCGTCCTCATGGCTAGCAAATACTTTTTGGTACTGTCCAATGTTTTTATCTGTGAGAGTTGGGCTGCAGTTAATCCAGAAAGCTCAGCCCGCATCTGCTCCAAAATATTTTGGCCCTTTTCTTCTGCCGAGACTTCGTGGGCCTGTAAGGTTCGTATTGTTACTTCCCAAGGATCCTCGGGGTGTACTCGTAATTGAACCGCAGGAGCTGGCAGCACCTCTTCTAGTTTGGCCAGTACAGTCAGTGCTTTCAGAACGGTGTCTCGGTCTTCAAGGTTAACTCAGCGAACCAGGACGGTTCCTTTTTGCACCGTAGCGAGGGAACGGGCCACCAGTATGCCAGGGGGTAAGCGCTCTGTGGGACACGGCTCCACCTGCAACTCCACGCCCTCCAAAGGTACCTGGGCCCGAATCGGCAGGGCCACCACTGTCTGTCCAGGAGGTAGCACAAGCAGGGGAGCTGCTGACGCGATGACCTTGCCTAGAGCCTCGTCCTCCTGACAGTCCTGTTGCACCCGCGCACCTCGCATCAGCTGCTGGAATACCTGTCCCTGGGCTGTGCGAGAACCCCACTGCTTCAGAATCTTCTGTGTGGGATAATTTAGTAGTAAGTTGCCGAACTCTCGTAAAATGTTCATGCCTAGGGTGACGGGGTGCCGTTGATCAGCTTCTCCTTGAGTTAGCACCACCCCTCTGCGACCAAGGGATTTACCGCATGTCACCTGCACCCACACCACCCCGGCAACCGGCAATTGATTGGCGGCTATTAATCTAATCATGGGCCCCCACTGAGGTCTTGCTGCCTCCGCGAAGTTTTGTTGAAAGTACGTGGCAGGCATGGTGGTCACTTGTGACCCCGTATCTACCAGACACTGGACGGCCCGGCCCTCCACCGGACACTTTGCTACCAAATCTTCGGGACTTCCACCACCCCTAGTTGTGGTTTTTAGCTCCGAGCGGCGTCCCCCCAGCCCGGAGCCCTTTAGTTTAATGGCCGCCGGGGTGGGTATCTCCCACGCCGCGGACACTCTCGGGCGAAGTGGCCCGGTTCTTCACATTCAAAACACCGAGCCTGTGTAGGCTGACCACCCCGCGGGGAGCGGGATCCCCAGGAGTTAGGATTAAAGCTAGGTCGTCTAGTCCCGGTTCTTCGTTTTACTTCAGCCAACTCGCCCTTAATATTTTTCAGCTCTTGCTTCATCTCCTCCACCCACTGAGGCTCCTCGACTGCATTCGCGGAGGCCTCCACACCTCGGATTTTCCCCACGGAGACCGCCATCCCCTGCTCCTGCTCTGAAGCACGTGCCTGACTTCCCACCTCTGAAAAGTCTATTCGTGGATTCATTCTGATCTGCTCCCGCAGTGCCTGTTTGACTAACGGATCCCACAAACCAGTCACCAATAGGTCACGTAGGGTAATGTCGACAGGTCCTACCCCTACCCCGTCCTTTCTTTCAATAGCCGTATGCAATTCTTGGAGGACATTCATATACTCTGTGATCGTCTCCCCCTCTACTTGCATCCGACTAACCAAACGGGTTCTTAACTCTCCCACATTAGTAGGGTCCCCATGGGTCTGCTCTACTATCTGTAACACTTTTTCAAAAGTGTTGCGGTGCCCCGGAGGTTTCAACATCACTGACCTCCGCACCTCCCCGTCCAGTGCCATGAGGGCCACCTCGGCTTCCAGATAAGGGGTCATTGGGTGCATCCGAAAGAGCCCCCGCATCCGCTCTGTCCAGCTCCATAACATAGTACTGGAGCCGGAAAATCTAGGCAGGTTGTTCAGCATGGCCCCAAATGAAATGCTGGAGTGGGGACCCTCATTATTTGTAGAGCCAACTGCTCCGCCTGGGTCGGGGGCACCACTGTTCGCGCTTGGAGACTGCATCCTGCCGACTACGCCAAGTGTAGGGTCGAGCAGGTCCTCAGGATGCAGTGACGAGACACGAGACAGGGTATGACTTGTAAATTAAACTTTTATAAACTGGAGCCACTAGGGCTATGCCGAACAGGCAAAAAGGAGTAACACAACTCTGTCTTCGCAGGGACTCAATAAAATAAACAATACTTTTCTCAGTAACTGGAAGTAACCCGGCTAGTCCAGGTGTCGAAGGCCGGAATATGGCCAAACTATGGTACCTATTGCTATAGTCCACTTATCCCTCCATGCGTCACTCGGGATCGCAGATGCGGCCGCTTAGAGTACGTTGATGTGGCGGCCTTGACGCCTCGATATTCCGGGAAGGTTTAGGCTCGACAGGCCCTGAAGAAACGATGCCGGTGGGGCACAGCAGGCCCTGAAGAAACGATGCCGGTGGGGCGCAACAGGCCCTGAAGAAGTGATGCCGGTGGGCGCAACAGGCCCTGAAGAAACGATGCCGGTGGGGCGCAACAGGCCCTGAAGAAGTGATGCCGGTGGGGCGCAACAGGCCCTGAAGAAAGCGATGCCGGTGGGGCGCAACAGGCCCTGAAGAAAGCGATGCTGGTGGGGCGCGGTAATGACGCAGTTCCTCCAAATGGCCGATGGCTGTCCTCCGCTAAAGGTCCCTCCGTAACCGGGACATGCGCCTCTAACATCACCTAAGGCAAAACAGTGTCCCCTGAGGCCGGTGATGACGGGGTCGCTGCGGTGGGAGAAGGCCGGGGGAAGTGTCCAGGCCTCTGTGGCCGTTTTATGTGTCGTCACAGCTGCGACCTGAGGTACAGAATCTCTTCCACCAGGGAGAGGAGCGGCGGGCGTGGTTCTCTGAGAAAGTGGGCGGGAAGCGGCATCCGGTACAAGTCCCTCACATCTCACTTGTTGGTGAGTGCGCAGTCTCCTCCTCACAGGCTCCTGTTGGTGTCCCCTCCAGTCACCCGGCTTCCTGCCTCCTGTCACACTCGCTCCCAACTGCCAACTCAGCGCACCCCCTGCTCCTTTTATCCTCGCCCCGCCCCCTGTTTCCCTGACAACTTCGGTCATGTCTCTCCCTTTACTGTTCTCCCAGTATTGTTCCCTCAGGAACCCTGATGGCGGTCCCCTGGGTACCGGCCCGGTCACTGTCTGGGAGTCCTCCTCCCCACACAGCTACAAGCCAACTGGCTTCCTTTGTTTGACTCTGGCTGCCATCGTGGCACAACAGATCCCAGGCTAACCACTGCAAGGCTCTGAGATATGGAATCTAGAAAATGACCTAGAATAAAAGAATTTAATATCTCTGCGCCTAGCTAAGCACATAATCAGAATCGGCATTCTTTTCCCCACAAGCCCATACCATTGAACCACCTCCGGAACCCTGCGTTATGGAGTTATAAAGCATAGCTACCAGGAATTAAATATGGTAGCCGTATTTGGTCTCCCTGCACAGATAAAATCTAGCAGAATACAGTGGCATTACTACCGTCTTATTTGGACCTTTGGGCAAAAAGTTATGGGCCATCCACGGTTCTGCCTGGAAAACCATACTCAGATAAGGGGAGGAGGGAGGGTGCCAAGCCCAGGTGCAGAGTGTAGGAGGGAGCAGCCTAGAGAATATTAAGCAGCTCATTTTAAACCGGGATCTTCTACTGGCCGGAGGCCTGTTACCTGACGCGGCCAGGGGAATCAGGTAACTAAAATTTGGACCTGTGATCCATCAGTGCCTCGCTGTGGTCACATGCTATATAACTCGGTAATTGCAATCTATCTATAGCCTACCCTTGTTCTACAATCTTGACTATACACTTGCATATCTGTCCTTGTAAATATAAACCTGTATATTTCTAGTGCGCCTTTTAGCAATTAAATATAAAATTAATATTGGGCTGCTCTTTTATTTCGATACACGAATCCCCATGTCCGCATGCTCCGTTGGTTATTATACGCTACCCAGGTTGGTTTCTGACCTGATATAAGCCTGCTGTCGGACGGGGCTTATATCGAACGAGGAACTGGTGGCAGCATACAGTACTGTGTTAGTGAGGAGCCCTGATAGTGACAGCCGGGAGGTTTATATATATATATATATCCCCAGCCTGGACTGGTGATGTATATCCCCCTCACTGAGAGCGCCTCAATAATTCGTACTTATGAGGGAAGCCTTTCTGGCAACTATTTGCCCTCGGTGCAGTTCCCTGACTGACCTGGGGAGAGTAATGGCGCCAGAGTGCCGATCCTTGCTTGATCCTTCTCTCCCCTTCCCAGAGGTGAGTGAAGTCGACATCCCCATCTCCTGTGTGATCCGTAACTTTCTATGTCCCTCAAAACCAGCAAAGTACTGCAGGACACAGATGCAATTGAGAGATGTAGCCCAGTATTCACAGTGCTAGAGACTGGTACGCCCCACTTCTCCTACAACCCATTTTGGACACAAGCAGGAAATCACTTTAGGTCACCTCCAAACATTTATTGAAAGAGGTTGGGCAGATGAGGCCATAGGAATAAGGGGATTTCAATTGCTTTTCTTGATGATATGACACAACTGTGTAGGTTTGGAACCCTCACTAGACAACTTACTTCATCAGATGCCAGGTACACACACAGATGGGCAACTTCTTCTGCTGTGGCCATTCTGCCAGTCTTTTGTCTTGCAAGGAAGTCCTTTAAAGCCTAGACAAATCACAGGAAAATGGTAAAATATCTACAAATACAATCAATTCAATGAGAAATAATAGCATATTTCACATTCGTACCTGTTCAGGGTTTGGCCTGGCTTGGATCCTCTCTCTCAATGATGGGGTATCCACAGTTCCTAAATATAGCTTAGATTTTACAGCATGTTTGAACCATGTCAATGTAATGTAGGCAAGAGAAATAACAAGTATACCACCATGATATTAGGTGTGATTAGCTTAAATTATCTTACAGTAATCTGTAGCAACTCTATAAAGTGAAATAATCCATGGAAGCTAAACAATAAGTACTAGCTCAAAGTGATTGGTGGATTTTTCTGTAGACGCTTCAGGGGATGTACACGGCTCATATTTGCCCCCACAAATAAGTGAAAACAGAGCTTTTTATTTCAAAACAGGAAATATTGGGGCTGCCCAATTTGTACACACTAAATGCCTTTTCTAGACATTCATCAGCGTTATGTATATAAAACATAATTGTCTCAAGAAATATATTTATGGACAAGCTATAGATTATGCTGATTATGTCTAATAGGTACATCTCCAAAATGGGGGTCCTCCAAACCTCTGTTCCAGACGAAATCCGGTCACTGGCGAGTGGAAAGATGTCGGATGCTCAGTCTCTCTCCATTATCTGCTATGGGAGTTCTAAATCTTTAATTTATTTTATTCATTTATATAACACCATTAACTCCACAGCACTTTAAAGCCATGATCATCACTGACCCTTCTGGGGCTCACATTCTAGATGTGTCTTAAGGTTATGGTAGGAAACTGGAGAACCCAGAGGAAACCCACGAAAACACGAGGAGAACGTAAACTCCTTGCAGTCAACCAATAGGTGGTATGAACTTAACAGTGTCTAGTGATGTGCCAGGGCAAACACTGAGTATAAGCCAATGCCAGAACAATCATCCAGTATGAGCCAATGCCAGAACAATCATCCAGTATGAGCCAATGCCAGAACAATCATCCAGTATGAGCCAATGCCAGGGCAATCACCCAGTATGAGCCAGTGCAATCATCCAGTATAAGCCAAAGCCAGGGCAAACACCCAATATGAGCCAGGGCAATCACCCAGTATGAGCCAGTGCCAGAACAATCACCCAGTATGAGCCAGTGCCAGAACAATCACCCAGCATGAGCCAATGCCAGGGAAAACACACAGTATGAGCCAGTGCCAGAACAATCACCCAGTATGAGCCAATGCCAGGGCAAACACCCTGTATGAGCCAGTGCCAGGGCAATCATTAAGTATGAGCCAATGCCAGGGCAAACACCCAGTATGAGCCAGTGCCAGGGCAAACACCCAATATGAGCCAGGACAAACACCCAGTATGAGGCAGTGTCAGGGCAATCACCCAGTAGGAGCCAGTGCAATCACCCAGAATAAGCCAGTGCCAAGGCAAACACCCAGTATGAGCCAGGACATACACCCAGTATGAGCCAGTGCCAGGGAAAACATCCAGTATGAGCCAGTGCCAGAACAATCACCCAGCATGATCCAGTGCCAGGGCAATCACCCAGTATGAGCTAGTGCAATCACCCTTTATAAGCCAGTGCAAACACCCAGTATGAGCCAGTGACAGGGCAAACACCCAGTATGAGCCAGGAAAATACCCAGTATGACCCAGTGCCAGGGCAATCACCCAGTATGAGCCAGTGCCAGAACAATCACCCAGTTTGAGCCAAAGCCAGGGCAAACACCCAGTATGAGCCAGTGCCAGGGCAATCACCCAGTATGAGCCAATGCCAGGGCAAACACCCAATATGAGCCAGGACAAACACCCAGTATGAGCCAGTGCCAGGGCAAACACCCAGTATGAGCCAGGAAAATACCCACTATGACCCAGTGCCAGGGCAATCACCCAGTATGAGCCAGTGCCAGAACAATCACCCAGTTTGAGCCAAAGCCAGGGCAAACACCCAGTATGAGCCAGTGCCAGGGCAATCGCCCAGTATAAGCCAGTACCAGTACAAACACCCAGTATGAGCCAGTGCCAGGGCAAACACCCAATATGAGACAGGACAAACACCCAGCATGAGACAGTGCCAGGGCAATCACCCAGTATGAGCCAGTGCAATCACCCAGCATAAGCCAGTGCCAGGGCAAACACCCAGTATGAGCCAGTGCCAGGGCAAACACCCAATATGAGCCAGGGCAAACATCCAGTATGAGCCAGTGCCAGGGCAATCACCCAGTATGAGCCGCTATGAACAATTTTGCATATTTTAAGACGGTCTAGTTTAAATTCATACCATACAAATATTAGGCTGTATTAATAAATCGAACTTCAATTTACAGTTACAGACATCAAGCAAAGATCTTGAAAAAGGTGAATTCATTCACAAAGCATATTAGAAAGTTGCAGAAATTTCATTAACCCATAGTTAGGTTTTGGATCTTTGCACAGCCATTGTAGGTCATGGCAGCAAGGAAACAAACAGTCCAGACATTACAATGCGTTTTTTGATGCAAGACATTAAGGCTGATCCTACAACTCAGGCTTCAGTACACCACATGGGAAAGGGAGATAATGCAGAGAGATGAATTGAAAGAGATATGCTATTGTTAACCCTTTATATTTCACACAAATTCACTTACCTGGACATATGCAGTTACACCGGATTCCTTGCTCAATAAAATCTGCAGCGACAGACTTGGTTAGACCAATGACTGCCGCCTTTGATGTGCTATATACACATCTGTTTACAACTCCTGGAAGGGAAAAAAAAAAGAAACATAACTGTCTTAGGCACAGTGTAACCTCCAGTATACAGAGAGCACAATGCTAGTGAATGAACTCCTGTCTATGGATTACCCAGCAGATCAGTATTCCGAATGTCAGCCTGCAGCTGGGCAATGTGCAGCATTGTATGAAACCACAGCATTAATATAAAAAGGAAGTGATCAATAATTTCAGCCAAACATTCAGATATTTCACAAAACAAAGGATACAAGAATTTTACATTAGGCCAACGTTGGCTGAACTAGCAGCTATCGAATGGTTCGACCAACAGTCTAATGTGTATGGGAGCTAGTGAACATCACTCTAACATTGACATGAGACAATGAAACACAAGGAAAGTGGAGAATCAGATTAGTCACAAGTATGAGAAATGTTATATTGTGTTATTGCAACCCATCAATGCATTGGGCATCAATTGAGACTACACTGTGGCTGCTAAAGGGATATACTGTCTCTTAAAACTGATGGATTTTCCACAGGATAAGTGACAGTCAAAACCACGGGCACCCTCTCCGATCAGTTGTTAGAAAACGTGAGACGCTCCGATATGCCTACACTGGCTCGGACATGCCTACGCTGGCTCCTACATGCCTACGCTGGCTCCTACATGCCTGTGCTGGCTCGGACAGGATTCTCTCTCTCTCTCTGGTCTCTCCGATGTTTGTAAATAGGCATAGACCTGTCAGTGAACTGGAGGAAGTGGTGAAAAGCCAGCAGGGGAACGGTGCTGGACTTATCAGGCTTCATCCTACAATCCCTGGCCAGATAGCCAAACTATGTTTTCTATGAAACACCAGAGTGTTCAGAAAAAAACAAATTATACCTAGCTGCAAACATGCAGTCAGGCTCTGATCCATGTTGGCCGCAGATTGTGAAAAACTGATGCGACGGATCAGTTTGTTTTTTTTGACGGATCCGTTGCAGCAGCTGTAGCCTGAGGTAAACTTTGTCCGTTGTGCTGAGAGAAAGAGAGATTGATTGGTTATGTGCCAGAATGGCTTTCAGGGTTTAATTAAAGGAATAGAAATGATTCTGGGCACGCTCAGTTGCAAGAAAAGGAATCCGGCGACGGATCCGTCTTTTGACGGACAGCGACAGATCCTGCACCCATAGGCTTCCATTATAGCCAGCGACGGATGGTGCTGGATCCGTCGCTGTCCGACTTTTCAACGTAGACAAAAAATGTTCCTATGTCCATTGTATCCGGCCGACGGACACAAAATTTCGGACAGATCCGTCAAACGACGGATGAAACGTGAGGCCATCCATCGCTAATACAAGTATATGAGAAAAATAAAACGGATCCAGCAGTATTAGTTGCTGGATCTGTTTTTTTTTCACAAAACGACGGATTGCGACTGATGGCAAATAACTGATGTGTGAAATAGGGATTTTTGTGTACTCACCGTAAAATCCTTTTCTCAGAGCCAATCACTGGGGGACACAGAGACCGTGGGTGTCATGCTGCTTGCCACTAGGAGGACACTAAGTAAACACAGAAAAAAGTTAACTCCTCACCTGCATTATACACCCTCTCGCTGGCTGGGAATTCCCCAGTTCGGTGAAAAAAGTAGTAGGAATATTAAACGAATGACAATCATAACTCTGTCAAAACCTAAAAATGCTACAGTGAGCCAATAGGCCAAACAGGGTGGGTGCTGTGTCCCCCAATGATTGGCTCGGAGAAAAGGATTTTAAGGTGAGTACACAAATCCCTATTTCTCCTACGCCTCATTGGGGGACACAGACCGTGGGACGTCCTAAAGCAGTCCCTGGGTGGGGAGCATATTTGTGCTAATACCTCATGTACCACTGAAAACGGAACTGCTTCTATCTCTGTCACCATCCTTCCGAGAACTCCCATGGTGAAACAGAAGGAGTGAGAAACTGGTCGAAAAAGAGACCACACTGCTTGATGTAAGGCTTGGGTCTCTCCTGAGGGAGGGTGGTGAACTCACGGGAAGTGTGAGCCGGTCCTGGGAAAGACCTTTCACAGTCTTCCAACTTAGGTGTGAAAGTGTATCTACTGTTATCCACAGATTCCTCACGGGCTGGAAGGGACGGACCCTTGATGAGCAGGGTGTCCAGATACGGTAACACTACCACTCTTGGATAGTGAGGACTGGCCATGACAGCCGCCATGACCTTGGTAAAAACCCTGGGAGCGGTTGCAAGTCTGAAGGACAAGCCAAGAACGGGAAGTGTTTCTCGTGAGTTGCAAAACGCAGGAACTCCTGAAGGGACGGGCAGATCGGAACGTGAAGGTAAGCGTCCTTGATGTCGGTGGATGCTAGGAACTCTCCCCTTTCCCATAGAAGCGACAACTGATGGGAGAGCTTCCATTCGGAATCACCGTACTTTGAGAAACTGATCTAAGAATTTCAGATCCAGAATGGGTCGCATCATCCCGTCCTCTTTTGGAACCACAAAAAAAGGTCTGAATAAAAAATCCTAAACCTTTCGTGAAGGGGGACCGGAATGATGACTCCGTCCTTTAGCAGAGCCTGAACAGCCCGAAGGAAGACTCTTGTCTTTCTCTTGGGGGAAAAGGAAAGTAAAACCCCCAGGTTGAAGGGGGAGAAGAAATTCTATATTGTATACGAAGAACACCAGCCTCCTGACCCAATTGCCGTCATTGGGTAGATCTATGAGATCTGGCTCCCCCAGATCCAGAATCCCTAGGCCTGGGTTTCCAAGAACGGTTAGGTCCGTATGATGCGAAAGATTGAAAACGTGTCGGCTGTTGGTTGCGAAACAGGCGAACAGCCCCTTTTACTGAGGAAGGAATTTACTTTCTTCCCCCTGGTAAAATCAGAAATGAGCTGGTCTAGTCTCTCTTCAAAGGACGACCCTTTTGAAAGGGGGGGGGAGAAGTCAACGAACTTTTCGATGTGGCATGCGCCCACCAGCCGCGGAGCCCTGGGGCTCTTCTAATGGAGATCGCATTAGCGGCAGCTTGAGCCGCGTAATTGGCGGTATCAAAAGAAGCGTCTATTACAAAGACCGCTGCGTGAATCATCTGGCTGGCGACAGGGGTTGCCTGCGGAGAAGATTGCCCAGGAATTAAATAATCAGGACTTTGCCTTGGTGACCTAACCTGCCACGAAGGACGGAGAAAGAGCCGCTCCTGAAGCTTCCAAATATCGAACGGCAGGTAGTCAATTTTGACGATCAGAGGGGTTTCTGACTGAGGCACCCTCAGAAAACAGATAGGAGCGTTGTAGAAGCAAGACGCGGTACAGGAAGGTTCACCGGAGGGAACTGTAATCAATCTTTCAATAGGTCTGGAGTATTTAGCCAGAGTATACAGTCATGGCCAAAAGTTTTGAGAATGACACAAATATTAAATAATCTTTATTAAATAATAATCTTTATTTTTATATAGCGCTAACATATTCCGCAGCGCTTTACAGTATGCACACATTATCATCACTGTCCCCGATGGGGCTCACAATCTAAATTCCCTATCAGTATGTCTTTAGAATGTGGGAGGAAACCGGAGTACCCGGAGGAAACCCACGCAAACACGGGGAGAACATACAAACTCCTTGCAGATGTTGTCCTTGGTGGGATTTGAACCCAGGACCTCAGCGCTGCAAGGCTGCAGCGCTAACCACTGAGCCACCGTGCCGTCCACATATATATATTATATTTTCACATGACCTGCTGGCCTCTGGTTTTTATGTGTGTTTGTCAGATGTTTTTATCACATACAGAAATATAATTGCAATCATATTATGAGTAGCAAAAGGTTATATTGACAGTTAGAATGAGTTAATGCAGCAAGTCAATATTTGCAGTGTTGACCCTTCTTCAGGACCTCAGCAATTCTCCCTGGCATGCTCTCAATCAACTTTTGGATCAAATCCTGACTGATAGCAGTCCATTCTTGCAAAATCAATGCTTTTATTTTGTCTGAATTTGAAGGTTTTTGTTTGTCCACCCGTCTCTTGATGATTGACCACAAGTTCTCAATGGGATTAAGATCTGGGGAGTTTCCAGGCCATGGTCCCAAAATCTCTGTTTTGTTCCCTGAGCCATTTAATTATCACCTTTGCTTTATGGCAAGTTTCTCCATCATGTTGAAAAAGGCATGGTTGATCACCAAACTGCTCTTGGACGGTTGGGAGAAGTTGCTCTTGGAGGACATTCTGGTACCATTCTTTATTCATGGCTGTGTTTTTAGGCAAGACTGAGAGAGAGCCCATTCCCTTGGCTGAGAAGCAACCCCACACATGAATGGTTTCAGGATGCTTGACAGTTGGCATGAGACAAGACTGGTGGTAGCGCTCACCTGGTCTTCTTCGAATAAGCCGTTTTCCAGATGTCCAAAACAATCGAAAAGGGGATTCATTAGAGAATCAGTCCTCAGCAGTCCACTCCCTGTACCTCTTGCAGAATATCAGTCTGTCCATGAAGTTTTTCCTGGAGAGAAGTGGCTTCTTTGCTGCCCTCCTTGAGACCAGGCCTTGCTCCAAGAGTCTCCGCCTCACAGTGCGTGCAGATGCACTCACACCTGCCTGCTGCCATTCCTGAGCAAGCTCTGCACTGCTGGTAGCCCGATCCCGCAGCTGAAACACTTTTAAGAGACGGTCCTGGCGCTTGCTGGTCTTTCTTGGGCACCCTGGAGCCTTTTTGGCAACAAGGGAACCTCTCTCCTTGAAGTTCTTGATGATGCGACAGATTGTTGACTGAGGTGCAATCTTTCTAGCTGCGATACTCTTCCCTGTTAGGCCATTTTTGTGCAGTGCAATGATGACTGCACGTGTTTCTTTAGAGATAACCATGGTTAACAAAAGAGAAACAATGATGCCAAGCACCAGCCTCCTTTTAAAGTGTCCAGTGGTGTCATTCTTAATCATGACAGATTGATCACAAGCCCTGTCCTCATCAACACCCACACCTGTGTTAATGGAGCAATCACTGAAACGATGTTAGCTGGTCCTTTTAAGGGTGGGCTGCAATGATGTTGAAATGTGTTTTGGGGGATAAAGTTCATTTTCTAGGCAAATATTGACTTTGCAAGTAATTGCTGTTAAGCTGATCACTCTTTATAACATTCTGGAGTATATGCAAATTGCCATTAGAAAAAATGAAGCAGTAGACTTTGTAAAAATTAATATTTGTGTCATTCTCAAAACTTTTGGCCATGACTGTACTTTTGTCCAGTGAGCCACTTATGTGGCCAATCCCTGTTACTGGACGCTGGTAAATAACAGCGCACACACTTGTTCCATAGATGAGACGGAGTGTTGGAGCGGGAATAATTTCCTCGTCCAACTACAGAATCCTGTTGACTGATTCTATAAGAGAATCAAGTGACTCTTGATCAGTTGGGGGATTTTGAGGGGCTGACGTGTCTGATACAAATTCAGAGGCATGCTCGATGTAAACCTCAGGAGAGGTGAGAGACAGGAGTCGCTGATGCTGAAGCGCGAACGTGACTGGGGAACGCGCCATGTTTCCACTTTTTCAAAGACCTGACCATCCCTTGGACGAGTATGGCTCCTGACTTAAATAGTTCTCCCGGAGGGAGAATAGCCTGGGTCAGAGACTCAGAGACTCCACTGACCGTGACAGGGCGCAGTCCACTCAGGGGTACAAGGCGCAGGAAGCCCGTCAGCAGTCGCTGCGAGGGGCGTTGGAGCGCAAGTCGGGGGGCAGTTTGGGCACAGGCCGTGCATAACGGATTAGATTGTGCACTGGGTAGGGCAGACTTGCAAGTGGTACACACGGTTAAAAACGTAATGTATTTCTTAACAGCCCGTTTAGTCTCGTTTAAGAGATGCATAGCGCTCCAGAAAGGGTTAACGGCAGAGACTGACTGCAGCTGCAGAGAATGTGCCGGAAAGTGGTTAAGCTTTAATCTGAGGACAGATGCAGCTTACCCTCGGTCCGGTGTCATGTCCCCCGGGAGGAAAAACTGTGGTCCTGTGGCGTCGCCCGGTATTCGGCTGCTCGTGCAAGGGTTAACTGCAGCAGAGGTAACAGCCATGGCCCCCGAGATTAAAATTGCTCATCTCGTTAGGAGCGGGAGGCGCCAAGAGGAGGGGGGCGGCAGCAATACCGTGGGCGGCGTTATTCAAATTGCGGCCTAGTAGGCCAGAAAAGCAGGGGGCTCAATTTTTGGCCTACCCGCGGTAGGCACCGGGGGCGGGGCGGCGCTAGTGGAGGGCGCTATTGAAATTGCGGCCTAGCAGACCGGGAAAGCTGGGGATTAAGTTTCTGGGGCCATCAGAAAATGCTGAGCGCGCAGGGGGCTGCGATGGGGCGCTTCTCCCGGGGGCAGGACCCGACCCCATACCTCAACTCCAGTGCCTAAGTCAGCGCCGAAGTCCATTCTTCTTATCCTCCTGGGCTGATGTAGCAGAGCTGGAGGAGTTCTTGAATGGGGGGGATGCTCGATCGGTCCTCCCTCTGGGCAGGGAGACGGAGAACTTAAAGAGGTATGCTCAATCGGTCCTCCCTCTGGGTAGGGGGACTGAGAGCTCTGGGGCGGATTCAGGACATCCGAAAAAGCACTGTTCAGGTCCTCTCCATGCACTCCTGTGCGATCTTGTTGCGCTTGCCCTCGTATCCGTTCGACCATCATGGGAACCATTGTCAGAGGAATCAGCCCCGTTCGTCGCAGGAAAGGTACATGAAGGGTTACTCCATGTGCTTGCCTGTTGTTGGTTCGGGGGAAAGCGGGCCGTAGAAAGGAACCGTCGCCCCCTTCACTCTGTTAATTAAAAAATAAAAATTTACAGAAAATTCAAAACTAAAATAAAAACGGTGGGGTCTGAAACCAGACCCAAGTGCCTCCTACAGACACTAAGCAAGAACTGGGGAATTCCCAGCCAGCGAGAGGGTGTATACTGCAGGTGAGGAGTTAACTTTTTTCTGTGTTTACTTAGTGTCCTCCTAGTGGCAAGCAGCATAACACCCACGGTCTCTGTGTCCCCCAATGAGGCGTAGGAGAAAGAGGCCTTACCTGCCCTGGTCCACAGACGAATGACCGCTGCTCTCAGTGTTGGACATTGATTAAAGCGCTGACATCACGTCAAGAGCGTGGCACCCAATCAGTGAGCTAAGCGGCTCTGCCAAATTATACAGACCTCCCCCTTCACAGTTGCTGAGCTGATTGGCTGCCGCATCTTGTTGTGACGTCAGAGTCACATCCAATGGCAGATATCAGGAGTTGTGGTAGAGACTCATCAGTGAACCCGGAGCAGATGAGTACAGCGCGGTTCATTTGTAAGTTTAACAAACTGCAGCATGTGCAGAATATTATCTGATTGGTAAGATCTCCTTTAAGGTCTATTAGTAATACATACCTTTAATGCTGGAAGCTACTGAAGACATGTTGATAATGTTGCCTGATTTTTGAGCAAGCATCTGGAAAACATTAGGAATTAAAGTGACACTAATGTCCAAGGCTCTTACGAATAGAAATTATACAAGTTTAGCAAAACATGGCAGGTTTCTTCCAGAAAACAGCCCAATACGTGCACAAGACTGGTGTCTAATATTGCAGCTAAGCTTTCCTAAAGTGAACAAAGCAGAGCTGCCATATCACGCATCTGTAGACAGATGTTACCCTAAGTCTGGAAAAAAGCAGCCATCTCCTCTGATTCATAAATATGGTTTCTTTTATTTGTAAAAAGATACTAATACCGATTTACTACCATTCTGAGACTACAGCTCCTCTTCAAATCTGTGTGTCTCCATAGTAACAGACCACAAATACTATTTGTGGAATGATCTTGTAATCAAACTAATTTCTTTGTGTCCCCTACTGCCATCCTGTAGGATACCAGAAGTGGGGACAGAAACAGAGGTGTATGACTACTAAATCTGACTATAGAAGGATTATTTGTAGTCTGTTACCATGGAAACACATAGGTTGGCATAGAAGCTGTAGACAATTTTCAATAATTAGAACAAAAGGTCAAGAATACAATAAGACCAAACTAAAGGGAATCTGACAACTGATAAATGCTTCCCAATCCACAGGCAGTGCGTAACAGGCGCTGGCTGTATGATTTCAGCCAGGTATATCTGACTCTGAGGCGTTTCAGAGAAAAACAGACTTTAAAAGCCTTCAGGCACCGAGTTGCAAGGGAGACTAGTCGGACAGATAACCACCCAGTGGATTCTCCTCGCCGGCTGCCACTGACTGACAGATCTCTCCATGTGTGAGTGTATAAAGAGAGACCTGTCAGTCACTAGCAGCTGATGGGGAGAATCTGCTGGGGAACTGCCTGTCCCACTAGTCTTCTGTGTGGTTCGGTCCCCAAACTTAAAATTAAGGGTTTTTTTTATAAAAGCTAGAGGTGGTGCAACAAAATACTAGTGATGTGTTGGGAGTGTTTTTTGTTGGTTTGTTTTTCATGATTCCATAATTTTTTCCTCAGAATTGAGTGATTCCATAATTTTTCCCTTCTGCTTGGTTTAAAAAAGTAACCATTACTGACTACCGCATTTTTTGTTCTTGATTTCTTTTAGTGTTTCTTAAAGCCAAAAAGTTGCCATTTGAATTGACTTTAGTTTTGTGCCATGTCTGTGATCTGCTTTCTTCTACAAAATTAAACAACTGAATGAATATCCTCCAAGGCCGGTGATTCCATAATTTTTGCCTGGGGTTGTATTTTGGATTAAAATAGAAATCTGTAGACTGAAAGAACAATTTACGACAACACGCCTCTGAATTTCCAAGCAATAAATTTTGTAGTTTTTTTTTTTCTGACAAAGAAAAATGGTCAAAATTATAAAAAAAACAAAACAAAAACAGTGCTTTCAGACCTCAAATAATGCAAAGAAAACAAGTTCATAATCATTTAGATACAACAATACTAGAGATGGGAATCCTAGAACATGCTTTGCTCCCTGAACATGTGCTAAAGATGTCTCTCCTCAATTTATAGCTATTTACAGCTACTCAGGATACGTTATATTTGTCTTTAAAAAACAACAGTAACTATTAATTGCATTATAGGTTATAAACACTACTGTTAAGGCTATATGCACACGTATGCAGAAAATTTCTGCATAAAAACAGGACTCCTTCTTAGAATACGCTCGTTTTTGCCATGATTTTTGCGCGTTTTTTCAGCGTGTCCCCAGACACATAGAAAATAGCCAGAAATGCGGAATTTACCGCGAAATTAATAAGCATGCTGCGCATCAATTTGCACAAAAAGTGCAAATGCATTAAAATGAATGGGAAGCTTCTTTTTCGCGTTTTTCCCGCGGATTTTTTGGTAAATCCGCTGGAAAAACACGAAAAAAAACCCGCTGTGTGTGAACACAGCCTAAGTGTTTAGTTATCCCCTTTCCCCCAATGCTTTCCACTGTACTGTTCCCGTAAGCCTGTACAGCAGCTTCTTTCTACTCCATCCTCCCCTACCCCATCTATTCTGTTATATTGACATAAAAATTTTCAATAAAGTTATTTGAAAAAGAAACAACAATACTAATATGTTTTAACTCAGGAAGAGTTCAGAAATCAATATTTTGTGGAATTATAATAACCATGACTTTTAATCACAGCTTTCATGAGAGTCTTGGCATGCTTGCCACCAGTCTTTCACACTGCTCTGGTGCAAAAATGTAAGCAGTTCTTCTTTGTTTGATGGCTTGTGACTATCCATCTTTCTCTTGATTACATTTCAGAGGTTTTCAATGGGGTTCAGGTCTAGAGAATGGGCTGCCCATGACAGGGTTTTCATGTGGTGGTCTCTTAATTTTTGCCAGAGCTGTATAGTAACTACTACAGATCTAAGCAATAAACAACACATATGTCATCGATGAATGAGAACGCCCTTACTTTTGGCAGGAATGTTTTGATCATGAGATACATGCTGCGCACGTTGAGATTCATAGTGAAATCCCAATCTGCCTCCTCACAATCCAATATGGATCCGTGGTGAACAAAACTGTAACACATATACAACAGATTACAATGTATAGAAAAATGATTTAGGATTAATAACAGTACACCACTTTAAACCAAAAAAAATCCAGTAAAGAAGTATCACAATAGGCACATCTAGTAAAGGTCATGGCTATTAAAGAAACCCTACAGCCATAATATAGCGTTATGCCACATTCAATGCCTGTGTGTATGGCACAGTTATTCAGAACTATAAGGCTATGTGCACTAGGGTGACCACAAAAAAATCGATGTCGGAATTTTGTCCGTCTGGACCCCACAAAACGATTCCCCTTTCCAGATATTGAGATAGCCAAAATTTGAGCTCGATCAAACGACGTTAACCCGTGCCGCTGGTCGCTCAAAGTTTGAAAAAATCCAAATTGAGGTATTTTAAGATTTAGGTATTTTGCATAGTCTGTTAGACTATAAAGAATGTGACAACAACATTGCAGAAATAGCCCTGACCAAATTTTCGAACCATTTGTGGTATTTGAATGCAGAGTTGGTGGGATTATCGTTTTTTGATCCCACCATTACAGACAATGAAAAGTTGTTAATGGCTAATAAATTGCTCAGTAGCACAGATGAACCATCAGAGCATGCTAGGGTTGTAAATCCAAAAGTTAGGAAAGAAAAATTAAAAGAGGTAGGAAGTAACCGACTTTAACGACCTTCTGACAAAAGATGAAGAACAAAAGCAATATGTCCTGCAAGTTGTAAGCAAATGCCGAGCATTATATTCTGACGTTTCAAAAACTACTTTAACAAAAGCTCTAGAATAGATTAGATAACTATGTAAAATTATCAACTCATGTAGGTTAGCGTGCTCTGATGGTTCATCTGTGCTACTGAGCAATTTATTAGCCATTAACAACTTTTCATTGTCTGTAATGGTGGGATCAAAAAACGATAATCCCACCAACTCTGCATTCAAATACCACAAATGGTTCGAAAATTTGGTCAGGGCTATTTCTGCAATGTTGTTGTCACATTCTTTATAGTCTAACAGACTATGCAAAATACCTAAATCTTAAAATACCTCAATTTGGATTTTTTCAAACTTTGAGCGACGAGCGGCACGGGTTAACGTCGTTTGATCGAGCTCAAATTTTGGCTCTCTCAATATCTGGAAAGGGGAATCGTTTTGTGGGGTCCAGACGAACAAGATTCTGACATTTTTTCCCCCCCCTATGAGATCCGGTCACCCTAATGTGCACACGTTGTGGCGTCTCCCACGGATTTTTCCGCACAAAAAACGCAGGTGCCTTTTTGCGGCGGATTTGATGCGGTTTTTCAGTGCGGTTTTGCCTGCGGATTTGTATGCATTTTTGTAAGCTAAATAAAAGATAGGTTATTTAACATAAAAAAAAAAAAAAATTTGTGATGTTATTTCTGTCCAACCTCCTCTTTTACATTTGTCCAACCCACACTCCATTACACACACAGATAGAAGGATAGATAAATATGGGATAAATAGATAAATATGAGATATTTAGATAGATATATGGATCTATCCATAGATATATCTATTGACATATACATAGATATATAGCCATATACACTCACTGGCCACTTTATTAGGTACACCTGTCCAACTGTGTGTTAAGACTTAATTTCTAATCAGCCAATCACATGGCGGCAACTCAGTGCATTTAGGCATGTAGACATGGTCAAGACAATCTCCTGCAGTTCAAACCGAGCATCAGTATGGGGAAGAAAGGTGATTTGAGTGCCTTTGAACGTGGCATGATTGTTGGTGCCAGAAGGGCTGGTCTGAGAATTTCAGAAACTGCTGATCTACTGGGATTTTCACGCACAACCATCTCTAGGGTTTACAGAGAATGGTCCGAAAAAGAAAAAAAATCCAGTGAGCGGCAGTTCTGTGGCCGGAAATGCCATGTTGATGCCAGAGGTCAGAGGAGAATGGGCAGACTGGTTCGAGCTGATAGAAAGGCAACAGTGACTCAAATTGCCACCCGTTACAACCAAGGTAGGCAGAAGAGCGTCTCTGAACGCACAGTGCGTCGAACTTTGAGGCAGATGGGCTACAGCAGCAGAAGACCACACTGGGTACCACTCCTCTCAGCTAAGAACAGGAAACTGAGGCTACAATTTGCACAAGCTCATCGAAATTGGACAGTAGAAGATTGGAAAAACGTTGCCTGGTCTGATGAGTCTCGATTTCTGCTGCGACATTCGGATGGTAGGGTCAGAATTTGGCGTAAACAACATGAAAGCATGGATCCATCCTGCCTTGTATCAACGGTTCAGGCTGGTGGTGGTGGTGTCATGGTGTGGGGAATTTTTTCTGGGCACTCTTTGGGCCCCTTGGTACCAATTGAGCATCGTTGCAACGCCACAGCCTACCTGAGTATTGTTGCTGACCATGTCCATCCCTTTATGACCACAATGTACCCAACATCTGATGGCTACTTTCAGCAGGATAATGCGCCATGTCATAAAGCTTGAATCATCTCAGATTGGTTTCTTGAACATGACAATGAGTTTACTGTACTCAAATGGCCTCCTCAGTCACCAGATCTCAATCCAATAGAGCATCTTTGGGATGTGGTGGAACGGGAGATTCGCATCAGGGATGTGCAGCCGACAAATCTGCGCCAACTGTGTGATGCCATCATGTCAATATGGTCCAAAATCTCTGAGGAATGCTTCCAGCACCTTGTTGAATCTCTGCCACGAAGAATTGAGGCAGTTCTGAAGGCAAAAGGGGGTCCAACCCCTTACTAGCATGGTGTACCTAATAAAGTGGCCAGTGAGTGTATATTTAAAGGGAAAAAAAGTCATGGGCTCCCGTGCAATTTTCTGCGCCAGAGAATGAAAGCCGACGACCAGGGGGCCAATATTTGTAGCCCGGGAAGGGGGTAATACCCATGGACCCTTCCCAGGCTATGAATATCTGGGAATATTCTGGCTATTAAAATAGGGCGCCCCCCCCCCCAAAAAAAAAAAAATGACATGGGGTCCCCCTATATTTTATAGCCAGAAAGGCTACGCAGACCGCTGCGGTCTGATATTCATAGCCTAGGAAGGGGCCATGGATATTGGACCCCCCCTGGCTACAAATACCAGCCTGCAGCCACCCCAGAAATGTCACATCTCTAAGATGCGCCAATTCTGGCACTTAGCCCCTCTCTTCCCACTCCCGTGTAGCGGTGGGATATGGGGTAATATAAGGGGTTAATGTCACCTTCCTCTTGGAAGGTGACATTAAGCCCGGTTAATAATGGAGAGGCGTCAATAAGAAAGAGTTAAAAAAAAATCCCACACATAAGAATAAAGTATTTTAATTAAATAAAACACAACATGGTTTTTATCTTTTTATTTAACTCCCAGATCCAAGCAACGCCCTCGTCTCCTAGAAAAAAACAAAAAATAATAAACCACCCGTATACTCCATGTCAGACGCAGTCCAATTAATAACGAGGGTCCCACGACGATCTCCCCTATAGAACAGTGACATCAGGTGATGTCACTGCTTTATGGGGCCTCCCAGTGATGAACTGACAGGAGACAATGCCTCCTGCAGTCCATCTCTGAGGTTACCTGAGTTCAGAGTCTCACTTTACAGCACTGCTGCGTGAGAATTAGGGTTAGGGCTAGGGTTACGGGACCTCTTTCCCGACGGAGGGATACACAGCAGAGGATTACCTCCTCCTGTCATTTCAGTGCTGGAGCCCCTGGAGAGCGGTTGCATCAGCTGATGCGGCTGTTCTCCACGGGAGATCGTTGTGGGACCCTCGTTATTATCTGAACTACAGCAGAGAGGTGAGTATAGGTTGGTTTACTAATTTATGTTTATTACAGGAGATTGATGGCTTCGGGGAATTAGGTGTGTGCAGTGAGTACGTACTCTATGTTATGTTTTGTATGTTTTATGTATGTTCTGTATGTTATATGTTCTATATGTTATATGCTCTGTATGTTTTTTTTTTTTTCTTTTACATTCAACACATTAGCCGGATGATGGGACTACTACTGTCCCATCATTGGCTAATGTGTCAATCACTGTCAGGGTAGCAGGCATAGCCCGATGGGACTTGTAGTCCCATCGGACGATGCCTGCATACACACACACAGCACCGCAGCCCCCCCCAGCGGACAGACCGATGACTAACGGACAGCCCCGCAGCCCCCGCCAAACCCCGGACAGCACTATGAGCCCTGCACAGACCCCCGACAGTCCGATGACCCCGGCACAGGCCCTGCACAGACCCCTGACAGCCCGATGACCCCGGCACAGGCACTGCACAGACCCCCGGACAACCCGATGAGCCCCGGTAACCCCACACACACACACCCCCGGACAGCCTGATGAGACCCGCAGACCCCCGCACACAAACACAGCCCGCACCCACACACCATACCGGCACACACTCCACCCTCTCTTCCTCCCTCCCGATCTACAGCGTTTGATCTGCAGCAAAGCCGCAGATCTTTTTGAGACCTGCGGTTTTGCTGCGGATCAATGCAAGTCAATGGGTGCAGAAACACTGCAGATCCGCACAAAGAATTGACATGCTGCGGAAATGAACCCGCAGCTAATCCGCGCACATTTTTCCGCAGCATGTGCATAGCGTTTTTCAAATTCCATGGACTTTAATGGTACTGTACAGCGCAGCAGAATCTGCTGCGGACCCGCAGGGCCAAAAACGCTGCGGATCCGCGGCAGAATCCGCAACGTGTGCACATAGCCTCAAAAAGTAAAGCCCTGTGCCATACACTTAGTCCTTAGACCCTGCACTACACATAAAACTGGGAAGGAGCTTTAACAGAATTAACCACAATGTAAAAAATGATGCACTCAATTAATACATGTACAAGAAATCCCAAATTCATAAACATAACTCCTGACGATGTAGTGAAATGTGCACAGAGGTGCTTGTGCGGTTTGCCGTGCTGTTGTCCTCTCCACAGGTAACTAATGTAGAATCAAATGCAACTTATGAAGCATTCTATTAGCAGGTTTAACAAGTCTAGACTAACATCATCTATGTAACGCATCTGAAATGTTCATGACGTCCATACCTTTTTATTAGAAGACTATTTTTCAGTTTTCTAGAATGCAATCAGTGAAAGTTTGTGCAAATGAGCTTGCAAGTGCATGAACCTTGGCTTACAGCTCTTAGGCCTCTCTCCCTGTGCTACCAGCCTCCTGTCTGTTACTGACAGTTCACTCTGTTCTGTGACCTGTTCCCTCGCCCAAGATCTCATCAAGGTGCTATCATTCCCAGAGGCAGGGACGTTGCAAGAGCCGGATTATCGATTTGTGCGTGCGCCAAGTGACAACTCTTATAGGGGAGCAGGTCACAGAGATAAGTGACATGTTAAGTCACAACAGGAGGCCGGCGGCAGGAGGAGAAAGAGGAAGAAGCAGCTAGAGATGCGTAAATGCTGGCCATGCTCCCTGCACTTTGCACCCTCATTTGCACAAACATTCAGCAACGAATGTCTAGAAAACGGAAATAAAGGATGTATTTTACAAAAGTATTCCCATCATCAACTTTTCAGATGCTTTACATGGAAATCTGTTAATAAGTTTGTTTTACCCTTCTGGTGGATACTTTGAATATGGTGCCATTGGTTTCTGTAAGGGTATGTGCACACGATCAGGAATGGCTCAGTATTTGACGCAGGCGAAATCTGCAAAAAATCCGCATCTGAGGTCACTGGCAGGTGACCTGAGTTTTTGATGCGTTTTTTTGTCATTGCATGAGTTTTTTTTTGTCACTTGAAATAAAGCTAATTGAAAGTTGGCTTCTGGGAAGGAAACAAAAAGTGATTTCCTGTTTGCAGATATATTGGGGTATGTTCCCATGGTCAGTAAACGCTGTGGGTTGGATACTGTGTGTATATCTGCAATGTCCAACCTGCAGCATCCAGCTGCTCCAGCATAGTGGATGGGATTTCAAGAAATCCCAAGCCCACTATGTGTGCACTGATGTCCGTGTCTCACCCGCAGAGACGGAACTGCGGCACGTCTTTCCAGACCGCAGAATGTCAATTTATGTAGCATTATACATTTACCCACATTGTGGGAGGTGTGCGTGGTTAGCCAGTCCCGCCTAGCTCTCCGGCTATCCCTGTAAGCCTCCCTTTATAAACAAAAACAAGGCTCGTGGAACTACAGGTCCCAGAGCAACATTTCCGGCTTACAGCGAGGATGACCTTCTCCTCTGCAACACATACCGGCCTTTTACAACAATGCTGGTTACTGTCTTAAACCAGCCAGAGTGAAGCAGACTACTGGGGCTGGTACTTCAGGCTGGTAGGGATCCAATATCCGTGAACCTTACCAGCCTAATACCAGGTCGCAGCAGTCTGCTTACCTTGGATGGTTAGCAAAAATAGTGGGATTTCCTCCAAAATAAATAGCGTGGGGTCCCTCTATTTTTCTTCACCAGCCAAGGAAAAAGCAGACAGCTGCAGCCTGGTATTCTCAGACTGGCGAGGCCCATGGATTTTGGCCTTCACCAGCCTAAAAATAGCAACCCAACAGTCACCCCACATTTGACACATCCAAAGATGCACCAATTGTGGCACTTTCCCCGGCTCTTCCCACTGGCCCTGTAGTGGTGGCAAGTGGAGTAATATTTGTGAGGTTGATGTCACCTTGGTATTGTCAGGTGACATCAAACCCACGGCTTAGGCCTGGATCACACTTCCGTTTTTTCAAATCCGTCGGTTTCCGTCAAAAAACGGATCCGCCATTTTTTTTGGAGGATCCGTTTTTTGTCCCATAGACTTCCATTAGCGGTTACCGCGGATCCGTCAAAAAACGGATCCGTTTTAAAAAAAATGGCGGACACAAAAAACAGATGTGTGAAACAGGCCTTAGTAATGGAGAATCGTCTATAAGACACCTATCCATTACTAATCCTATAGTTACATGCTAAATAATGACACAGCCAGAATAAAGTCCGTTAATTGAAATGACACAGACTCCTTTAATAGATCTTAATTAAACCATACTTACTGCAACGCCTATTCCACCGACACCCGCGATCTCCTGGAAGAGAAATAAAATAAAAAAGCAACAGTATACCTTACCTGTCCACCGAGAAGATATACATCCTGTCCCATGACGAGCCCAGCTCTGCTACATCTGGATGCCTTTGGCTAAACGGTGGCATTATGCCACCACTCAGCCTGACATCTAGACACAGCGGAGTTTTAAGCTGATGACCGGAGAAAGCTCGGTCGCCAGCGATCACGTGCACTGCAGTTCTCGCGGTCAGTTGACCGTGAGAGCTTGGCTAGTGACCGGAGATAACCCCGTCCCCGGCGGTCACGTGCATGGCAGTTCTTGCGGTCAGCTCAGCTCATCGCATCGCAAGAACTGCAGTATGCGAACTTCCAGTTCAAAAAAAGGTAAGACATTTAAATTAGTACACGTGTAGTAACCTACGTTCCTGCACGTGACTAAGAAGATAATGCAGTTTTACTGCATCTAATGATAGTGAATGGGTAATTCATGCAGAGGAGACTGAGAGTCTCTGCTACATAAATTGACATGCTACGGTCAGGAAAGACATGTGGCATGTCCGTCTCTGCAGGGAAGCCGGAGGCGTCTCAGGACGCATAGTGGAAATGGGATTTCATGAAATCCCATCCACTATGTAGTACCATCTGGCCGCTGCAGAGGTACGTAGTGTCCAACCCGCAGCGTTTACTAACTGTGGGAACATACCCTAATTGTTTATACCTTCGGTGTACACTGATGATGAGGAGCTAACTTTTTTTTTTTTGCACAGTGTCAACCTCCTAGTGGCAGCAGCATACACCTATGGTATCCGTTTTATTTTTTAAAGCAGTCTTGTGGGGTCTGTTAATACTGCCTTTTTGCCTACATTCACTCCAAAAAAGATATGAGTAATCTGGAAAGGCTTTTTTAAGGCTGCGTTCACACGTCGCAGTTTTATCGCGGCGTTTAACGAGCGATTTTGTCACGAAAACGCAAAAAAAAACAGCATCCCATGCAATCCTACGGGATTCCGCAATGCTGTGCTAATGCTGCGGATTTTCCCGCGGCAGAATCGCATTGCAGAAAAATCCGCAGCATGCTCATTATTTTGCGGAATCACGGCAATTCCACCCACATAGGAATGCATTGTTCTGCTTACTTTCCGCATGTGGCCCACCATGTGAAAAGTAAGCAGACATTTGCGGATGGTACCCACGGTCCATGGGTACCATATCCTTGTAAAAAATAGAATTAAAATAAAAAAATTGGGTTATATTCACCTTCCGATGTCCCGCGCAGTATCCCCAGGCCTCAGCGATACACGCGGCATGTCCCGTTCCCAGTAATGCATTGCGATAATGACCTTTGCTGACGTCGCTGTCTTGCAAAACTGTAGCGGTCTCGCGAGACCGCGACGTCATCAAAGGTCATTGCCGCAATGCATCACTGGGAACAGGACCTGCCGGAGCATCGCGGGGGCCTGGGGACGCTGCGAGGGACGTCGGAAGGTGAATATAACCCGATTTTTTATTTTTTATTATTTTTAACATTAGATCTTTTTACTACTGATGCTGCATAGGCAGCCTCAATAGTAAAAAGTTGGTCACAATAGTCAAACACTATGTTTGACGAGTGTGACCAACCTGTCAATCAGTTCTCCAAGCGATGCTACAGATCGCTTGGAAAACGCTAGCATTCTGCAAGCTAATTACGCTTGCAAATCGCTAGTTTTTCTGCAGGAATTTAAAAAGGAGATTTTTGTGTACTCACTGTAAAATCTCTCTCTTAGCCTCTAATTGGGGGACACAGAACCATGGGTGTTATGCTGCTGTCCACTAGGAGGCGACACTATGCATAATATGAAAAAGATTAACTATGGCTCCTCTGCAGTATACCCACCTGGACGGCGTTAGCCTTCTCCAGTTTTGTGCAAAAGCATTAGGAGGAATATAGCAGAAAACATAACCATGCCTGTAAGAAGGCCACTACGTACGAGCTCAAAGAACAATATGAGAACTTAACCGTAACAATTGCCCGTAAGGGCAACAGGGTGGGAGCTGTGTCCCCCAATTAGAGGCTAAGAGAAAGAGATTTTACGGTGAGTACACAAAAATCTCCTTTACTCTGTCGCCTCATTGGGGGACACAGAACCATGGGACATCCCAAAGCAGTCCCTGGGTGGGAAGCAATGGACTAATAATGTGCAGACAGGACCCTAAACTTGGGGCACCGCCACCTGCAGAACCCGTCTACCCAGGCTCGCTTCCGCTGAGGACTGGGTATGTACTCTGTAGTGCTTGGTAAACGTGTGTAGGCTAGTCCAAGTGGCCGCCTTACACACTTGTTGAGCCAAAGTCTGGTGTCGAAAGGCCCAGGAGGCCCCTACCGCCCGTGTAGAATGTGCCGTAATAGCGGCCGGAAGAGGAGAATTTTTAAGGCGGTAAGCCTCTTGTATGGTGAGTTTGATCCACCTGGCAAGGGTAGCTTTGGAAGCCGGCAGACCCTGGCGGACGCCTTCCAGAAAAAGGAAGAGGGAATCGGACTTCCGGAAGGGCGCAGTCCTAGACACGTATATACGCAAAGCCCTGACGAGGTCAAGCGTATGCAGAGCCTTCTCCACTCTATGAACCAGAACCAGGCAAAGAGATGGCAGTGAAATTTCCTCATTGAGGTGGAAGTTGGACACAACCTTCGGGAGGAAGGATGGGACAGTACAGAGAACCACTTTGTCCTGGTGAAAAGCCAGGAAGGGCCGTCTGCAGGAGAGTGCCGACAGTTCAGACACCCTGCGTAGCGAAGTGATTGCCACCAGAAAGACCACCTTCTGGGTTAGAAGGCGAAGTGGAACTTCCCTAAGAGGTTTGAAGGGAGGACCCTGTAATGCTGTCAGCACCAGGTTAAGGTCCCACGTTTCTAGTGGCCGTCTGTAGGGGGGGGGGGGGAACCAATCAGGAAACCCCCTGAAGAAAAGTCCTTACTTGCGGCTTGTTAGCAATGCGTTTTTGAAAAAGCACTGAGAGCGCTGACACCTGGCTTTTAAGAGAGCCCAGGGACAGTCTGGCCTCCAGACCCGATTGGAGAAAACCAAGTACTTTAGGGAGAGAATAAGGGAGTGGGATCTGGCCGCGAGATTTGCACCAGGTAAAGAATGCTCTCCAGGTACGGTAATAAATCTTGGCAGAGGCTGGCTTCCGTGCCCTGATCATGGTTTCTATGACGTCCGGTGAGAGCCCTGCTTGGGTTAGAACCCAGGTCTCATGGGCCACACAGTCAAATTGAGAGCCCCTGAGTCCTGGTGGAAGAATGGGCCTTATGACAGAAGATCGGGACGGTCGGAGAGACACCAGGGGGCGTCTGCTGTAAGTTGTACGATGTCGGCGTACCATGTACGTCTGGGCCAGTCTGGCGCGATTAGGATGGTTGGAACTCCTTGTTTGATCTTCCTCACCACTCTGGATATCAGGGGGAGAGGTGGAAAGATGTACAGAAGCTGGAACTGGGTCCAGTCCTGAACTAGGGCATCCGCTCCGAGTGACCGCGGATCGTGTGTTCTGGCCATGAAGTTGGAGACCTTGGCATTGAAATGGGATGCCATTAGGTCCACGTCCGGGGTCCGCCAGCGATGGCAGATCTGGCAAAAAATTTCGGGATGGAGAGACCACTCTCCCGAATCCATTCCTTGTCTGCTGAGGAAGTCGGCTTTTCAGTTGTCCACACCCGGAATGTGGACCGCAGAGAGTACCGACCCCGTGTCTTCCGCCCAGTGGAGGATGTGTCACTTCTCTCATCGCCTGGGTACTGCGTGTCCCGCCTTGGTGGTTCACCTATGCCACAGCCGTGGCATTGTTCGACTGTACTCTGATATGAGAGGCTGCCAGTAAGTGGCAAAAGGCTCTCAACGCCAGGAGGAAGGCACGAATTTCCAGGATGTTGATGGGCCTGTTCGCCTCCACTGGTGACCACTTGCCCTGTGATGTAAGTGCACCGCACCCCAACCAGTCAGACTCTCGTCGGTGGTCAGGACCTTCCACTGACCTGTGAGAAAGGATTTCCCAGTCACGAGCGAGGTTGGCTTGGGCCACCAGAGCAGGGACCTCCTGGTTGACGATGTTAGCTGGAACTCCTTGTCGAGGGAAAAAGGATTCCTGTCCCAGGACTTGAGAATGGCTAGTTGAAGAGGCCTGAGGTGAAACTGGGCAAATGGAACCGCCTCCATTGCTGCCGCCATCCTGCCGAGGACTCTCATGGCAAATTGGAGAGATGGGGGGAGGTTGCGGAGGAGGATGCGAACTTCTAGACGGAGAGCCAGTGCCTTGTCCTTGGGAAGGAGCACCAGACCCCTGGAGGTGTCGAATAGCATCCCCAGGAAGGTCAGAGACGGACTCGGGGTAGTCGATGACTTTTGTAGGTTGACTAACCAGCCCAGGCGACTGAGAGTGTCGATTGTGATTGAGACGCTGAGCTCGCAGTCCTTGAAGGTGGAAGCTTTGATGATGAGATCGTCCAGGTATGGAACGACTACCAAGATCATGGCAGCCACCATGGACGTGTTACACTCCAGAGGCATAGTAAACGTTCTGGGAGCCGTGGCGAGTCCGAACGGGAGAGCCATGAATTGGTAGTGGTACTGATTGATTGCGAACCTGAGAAATCTCTGATGGGCGGGAGCAATCGGTATATGCAGGTATGCGTCTTGTATGTCTATGGAGGTGAGATATTCTCCCTGCTCCATGGACCGAAGGGACTCCATGCGAAAATGACGAACCTGTACATATTTGTTAAGTTGTTTTAGGTCCAATATGGCCGTATATGCTGCCTCCTTTCTTGGGGACTACGAATAGATTGGAGTAGAACCCTCGGAAGCGCTCGGCCTCGGAAACCGGTACTATGACCCCTGCTTGAAGAAGTGAGGAAACCGCTTGGTGGAAGGCGCGAGCCTTGTTTGGCGGTTTTGGGGGAACAGAGAGGAAGAAACGGTTCGGTGGGTTGGACGTGAACTCTATCTTGTATCCCGGAAGCCACTATTTCCCTGACCCACCTGTCTTCTGTAATAGGCAGCCAGACTTGCTGAAAGAGCAAAAGTCGTCCGCCTACGGGTGGGGTGTCTTCCGGAGTTCGTGAGTCATGATGAGGAGAAAGTCTGAGGTTTTCCTCCTCTGGGCTTTGGCTGGCCTGCTTTTGGCTGCCAGGTCTTGTCCGGCCTTTGCGTCGACCGTGGATTGTCCCTGCGTGGGGAGCGAATACGATTTTGTGCTGGACGCGAGACGGACCAGCCCGAAGAATTCCGAAAGGATCAAAACCGTGCTTGGTTACGCTGTTTGTAAGTGCGTTTAGGTTTTAGTTGAGGTAAAGAGGTACCAACGGGGTGGCGTTGGATATCATTGTGTCCAACTTTTCACCGAAAAGCCGCCCACTGAGGTACGGGAGGCGCGTGAGGGACTTCTTTGAGGCCGCGTCCGCTTTCCATTCGCGCAGCCAGAGGATACGCCGAATCGTGATGGCGTTTGCTGCTATCCCCCTACACCCCTTGCTGAATCCAGAGCTGCATGAAGCATGTAATCCGCTACAACTGCTATTTGAACCGCTTGGTCCGACAGCTCAGGGGTTGATGCTTGGAGGCCAGCTTGTAATTTTTTGGCCCTAGCCAGGATGGCCTTGGCCGCCCAGACTGAAGCGAAAGCGGGAGCCAGGGAGGCCCCTGCTGCCTCGAAAATTGAACGAGCCATGCGTTCTACCTGCCGGTCTGCTGCGTCCCTGAGGGTTGAGCTATCTGGCAGTGAGAGGAGGATCTGTGCTGCTAGCCTAGAGACTGGGGGGTCCACTTCGGGTGGATCTGTCCATTCCTTGGTGTCCTTCTGTGGGAAGGGGTACCTTGCCTCCAAATATTTGTGATTGATGAATTTTCTCTCAGGCTGTGAGAACTGCTTGTTAAGGATCGCCTTAAATTCTGGGTGATTAGAGAAGACTTTAGGCGGTGTCAGAACACCTTCAAAGGAAATCTTGTGCTCTGGGGCCTCCGGGGGCAGATCAGAAATATCCAGCACCCGATAGATGGAAGAGATTACGTCTTCAACTAACGCTGCATTGGTAGGGGGAATTGGGATCAGTGACCCCTCCGGTTCGTTGTCTGAGGCGGAGTCACAGATGCCTTCCAAATCTTGAGTATCGCTGAGGCGTCCCCTGGTGGGTGAACTGGGGTGGAGGCCTACTGTGGTCGGGGACCGCTGTGGAGATCTGCTTTGTCTGTCTCTGGTAGGAGACGGTCTCGGTGACCAGGAATTACGGTGTCTCTCCCTAGAGGGGGATGACCGTGTACTATGGGATGACACAGATGAACGCGACCTGTGGGTCCGTCTGGATGTGCCCGGGACGGCATGTCCCTGGGCCGAGCTCTCTCTTTGCTGGGTAATGGTCATAGCCGAGGCATGACCCTGCAGAGCCTGAGGCAATGTGGAGGTCAGGTTATCTATGGACTGCGTCATAGATTGCGACATCTGAGTAGCCCATTCAGGTGTGGTAGCGGACACCGAAGCGTTGGTAGGGGTTTCTTGGGGTTCTGACCCAGTAGACTGGATACAGTCCCGGCAGTGCGGGTACTTGCTACCACTGGGGAGAGTGGTTTTGCAGGCTGTGCAGAATGCATAAAAGCAGTCCTGCCTGGTTCCCTTGTACCTTGAGCCCGGCATAGTGCACAGAGTGCAGAAGGGCTGGCTATGCAGAGGACCCTACAGGGGTGGCTATGCAGAGGAACCTATATGGGAGCCTTATAAGGAATATGGGTTCAGAGCCGAGTAAAAAAACCCAGCTGTGATCTTACCCCACCAGTTTGCTCCTAGGTCCAGCGCCGAAGATCCACAGTCCTGTGCCCCCAGAGACTGGCTGGCCTGGACCTGCTGAAGTCCTGCAGCAGAAATGGCTGCCGAGAAGAAGGTGAAGGGGAAGAAGGGGACGGAGAGCTGAAAAAGCACGGCAGAGCTGTGTGAAAACGTGCCCTTTCTGTCTCGATCCGCCCCCTCTATGACACTGTAGAGTGTCATATTTGTCATCCGGGGGGCGGAGCGGGGGCAGCGACTTCAGCTAGGCCGAAGCCGAGGTCTAAATTAGATTCCTGATGCCCAGAAGGGCTCCAGGCCGGCGCGGAAGTCCGGGGGTCGGATGTAAACCGGACTCCCCCGGATCTAAAGGCAGGATAGCGGTTGGGGCACAAGCGGAAGGGGGGCCATGAGAGGGGTCCCCCTGAGCACTATAGGGCTGGTGCTGCCGGAGAGACAGGGGCGCAGGGAGCCCTGTGTCTCTAATGTGCCATGCCTGTCTGCACTCCCCCCGGCCCCGACAGGAGCCCGCAGCTGGTCTGGGGTCCCTGGATGCAGCCACAGTGTGCTGGCCTATGCTGCTGGGAGCTGCCGAGTACTGCCTGTACAGACCCTACCTGAGGAGTCTCAACCTAGGGGGATTAGGGAGGGTGCATGATCAGGGGGCTTTATCCTCGCCTCGACCTCAACCCAAAACCAAAAGGAATTGGGGAAGGAGGGGGATCTCGACTTCGAACCAGTACCCGAGGGACTGGGGAAGGAGCGACATGGGGGATAGCCATCTCTACTTCAACCAGGCACCCCATGACAGAGGACCGAGGAAGGAGCCATGCCGGGAGTCTCACAGGAGACCCACTTTTCTTCATCCGTAATCCTGTCGGGAAAAAAGGAAAAAAATGAAAAAAATTTTTTTTAGGTGTGCCTCCTATGCGACACTAAGCAAAAACTGGAGAAGGCTAACGCTGTCCAGGGGTGTATACTGCAGAGGAGGAGCCATAGTTAATCTTTTTCAGATTATGCATAGTGTCGCCTCCTAGCGGACAGCAGCATAACACCCATGGTTCTGTGTCCCCCAATGAGGCGACAAGAGTAATGCGATTTTCCCGTGGAATGGAATTCTGGAATTCTTGCGGTAACTTCCGCGTGAGTTCCGCTACGTGTGAACCCAGCCTAAGTCTTCCAGGTATAAGATGCCAAAGTGTGAGAACTTTAAAGTAATTTTCATGGCAAAGCTATCTCTGCAAGCATCATGGAACACAGCTCAATTCTGTCCAGCGGCGAAAAATGCCACTAGTCTGAACTGAGGAGCGCAACTAAAAAGAAGGGAGGCAGAGGAGATAAATTTAGAACACTCCTTTTAAAGGCATATTCTGGCTATACCCAATTTTTACTTATCCACTGGATAAATGCTAGATTCCACCATGCAGACTTCAACTGATACCCAGAATTTGTGGCCCTGGACTGTCCCGAGCTGCCAGAATGTGGACAGGAGAAGTTGTATGAATATCCAGTTGAGTACCTTCCCAGTCATTTCAAAGATAGCCGAGTGATTGAGTTGCGCTCCAATTAACTACTCCAGGCCAGATGGAGAAAATAGGAGTGATATAATTATTACCACCCATCCAGTGGACAAATGATTATTGGCAGATATATTATTATTATTATGCATTTATATAGCGCCATTTATTCCATGGCGCTTTACATATGAAAAGGGGAAATATAGACAAGTATAATAAACATGTGTAAGACAAGGAACACCCAAGTACATAAGGAGAGGGGACCCTGCCCGCGAGGGCTCACAGTCTACAGGGATGGGTGAGGATACAGTGGGAGAGGGTAGAGCAGGTCGTGCGTTGGTTTAGTAGACTTAGGGTCATTGCAGGCTGTAGGCTTGTCGGAACAGGTGGGTCTTCAGGTTCTTCTTGAAGGTTTCCGTTAATGGTGAGAGTTTGATGTGTTGCGGCAGAGAGTTCCAGAGTATGGGGGAAGCACGGGAGAAGTCTTGTATGCGGTTGTGGGAAGAAGAGATAAGGGGGGAGTAGAGAAGGAGATCTTGAGATGATCGAAGGTTGCGTGCGGGTAGGTACCTAGAGACCATGTCACAAATGTATGGAGGAGACAGGTTGTGAATGGCTTTGAATGTCAAGGTTAGGGTTTTGAATTGGAGCCTCTGGGCAATAGGAAGCCAGTGAAGGGCCTAGCATAGGGGGGAGGCTGGGGAATAGCAGGGAGACAGGTGGATTAGTCGGGCAGCAGAGTGTAGGATGGACTGGAGCGGTGCCAGAGTGCTAGAGGGGAGACCAGAGCGTAGGAGGTTGCAGTAGTCGAGGCGGGAGATAAGAGCATGCACTAGTGTTTTTGTGGTTTCGTGGTTGAAGAATGAGCGGATCTGGGAAATATTTTTGAGTTTGAGGCGGCAGGAGGAGGCGAGGGCTTGGATATGTGGTTTGAAAGAGAGCGCAGAGTCGAGGATCACCCCAAGGCACCGAGCCTGCGGGACTGGGGAAAGAGCAGCCATTGACATTGATGGATAGGTCTGGTGGAGGGGTAGAGTGAGATGGGGGAAAGATGATGAATTCTGTTTTGTCCATGTTCAGTTTGAGAAAGCGAGCAGAGAAGAAGGCTGAGATAGCAGACAGACATTGTGAGATTTCAGTCAGTAAGGAGGCGAGGTCGGGTCCAGATAGGTAGATCTGCGTGTCATCGGCATAGAGGTGATACTGCAAACCGTGGGATTCTATGAGCTGTCCCAAGCCGACTTTTTGAAAGCCTACAGGGTTACATTCAGGAATTGTAGTTTGGAATATTTGGCAACTTCACACATGAAGGCCTACACTGTGAATGATTTATATATGGGTCAATGCTTTACAGGAGATACAGTACATGAGGAGATAAAGGATGATAGACATATAGAGGGTCCAATTTACTTACCCAGCTACATTGAACAGAACATCAATTCTATCAATTTCCAGGCACAGTTTTTCAATCTGCTCCTTCTTAGTGACATCCAACACTCTTGTCTGAATACCTAGAGGTAATTGTATACAAATCCTATTTAGTGATTTAGAAAGAGCAGCTACTTATTTCTAAAGTTTTCTGCTGAATAGACAAAAAAAAAAAAATTGTAAAATACATGTAAAATACAAAATTCTTAAAGGGGCTTTCCAGGCTAAAATGAAAAGTCAACAATCATATTATATGACTGCAGAGTGCTAAATCATAACACTCACGATTTTCCTGTATTTCATGTGTGGGTGGGCAGTCACATGACCACATAAATAAGATTTGCACACACACGCAGTCCCATGCCAACTAGACTCGGCCAGCTTCTTTCAATTCTCTTCTATTGAGAGAAGATAGATGAATCTAGTCGGTATGTGACCATAAATATGCAAACTGCATCCATGTGGTCAGTGACCGCTCACATGCACAGGAAATTGAGGGCTGACAATAGTGATAATGTGTGACTTGTACACTGTCTTTGGCAATATGAAGTCACAAAAAGACTGCAAACTTTTTCAACCCCTATAATATTGCTATACTATTATATTCCCAATCACAGATATGTTGGCTATAACGGAAAAGAAGTTTTATGAAAATTAAAGTCATTGGTTGGCCTCAAGTCATCTGACATCAATAACCCCTTTGCGTCATATCCAATTTCTGCTTTTGAATTTACCTATTTTCCATCCCTTCTTGCAAAGCTTTTTTACTTTTCCATCGATATAGCTGAATTATTTTTTTGTGGGAGGAGTTGAATGTTTGAATAACATCATTCCGTCTATTACGCAGCGTAAAAAAAAAAAATCTAAATTGGATGGAATGGTAAAAAAAAGCAATTCTGCAATTTTTTTTGCGTGCCATTTTTTAGGATGTTTATTATATTGTAAAAATCACAAAGTAATATGATTAGCCAGGTCAGAACAATTACGGTGATTGTAAATTTGTATGGTTTATAACACAGCTTATCCTGGTAATACGTCAATTTTGACTCTTTTTTTTTTTTTAAGAAGCTTAAGAAAAATGACCCCTTTTTTTCTATTACAGAGAGTCTAAAAGCATGGCTATCCTATCGTCACCACTTTGCTTGTCATCCCACAATCAGTTGAACATGCAGCTTGTGACTTATGAAGTCCCTGAGCAATCACTTTTCACCTCCCCCGTGAAAATTGGTCATCATAGCCACTGTCATCGTCATCAATTTCACTCTGTCAGCATTGTCAGCTACAGGATATATCTTTAAGTCCCCAATCAACAGCTGCTGCTCTTCCTCATATTGCTGAATATAACATTGTCACTGAGGGTCCATAACAGCCCTAGGACAGCAGTGAACATACAGTAAAAGTTTCTGTTTTTTGACTATCAGCTGCCGGCATTGACATCAGGGGCTTATCTACAGCATTCTGTAATGCTGTAGATAAGCCCCCGTTGAAACCTGAAAGATAAGAAAAACACGTTAGATTATACGGCCGGACTAGGGGGGCGGTCCGGTCCGGTGGGTGTCGCGGTCTGGTCCGGCGCCTCCCATCTTCATACGATGCCATCCTCTTTTTCCCTTCCTGTAGTGGCTCCGGAGCACTCCTCTGCCCTGTTGAGGACAAAGCAGAGTCCTGTAGTACGCAGGAGTCGGGAGAGGTCTGGCGCCTGCGCACTGCAGTATTCTGCTCTGCCCTCAACAGGGCAAAGCAGTGCGCCTGCGCTGGAGCCACTACAGGAAGGGAAAAAGAGGACGGCATCGTATGAAGATGGGAGGCATCGGACTGGACCGCCCCCTCCGGTGAGTATAATCGAACGTGTTTTTCTTATCTTTCAGGTTACATCGGGGGCTTATCTACAGCATTACAGAATGCTGTAGATAAGCCACTGATGTCAATGCCGGCAGCTAATAGTAAAAAAAAAAAAAAAAAAAGTGTGACAGATTCCCTTTAAGTGTTTGTAATCTTAGTCCTTAGATAAAAAGTACAAGAAAGCTGATGTATTTTATGTATTTGAGTGTGCGCATAGCTGTTCTTTGAGGTGTCACTTTAACTATTTTTGTCTATATAGTTCTCTATACTGACAAGTTTAGGCCAGCTTCACCTTTGCGTTCAGCAGAGCTGCAGAGGGCTGCATAGTTCCTCCGTGAAGCTCCTCCCACTGCCACGCCTCCTCCATTCAGCTTTGCCTACGTCTGCATGCGGCCTACGTACCTATCTTTAACATTGGGTACGCAGGCCGTGCGGATGTCTCCGTATGCGTCGTTTTCACGCTGTGGCGACCTGAGTAGAACGCAACACGTTGCATTTTGTTGCGGTCGCCGCATCGTCAAACCGACGCATGCGGACGAATCCGCATACATCCGCACGGCCTGCGAACCCAATGTTAATGTTAAAGATAGATACGCAGGCCTCATGCAGATGTAGCAGGAGTTATCCGGAGGTGCGGCAGTAGGTGGAGCTTCACGAAGGAACTACGCAGCCCTCCGCAGCTCTACCAAACGCTAGTGTGAAACTAGCCTTAATTGCCTCTTTGAAGAGCCTCAGTAGCCGACAAGTCCCTCTTCAGCTGCCAATAGCAGATTTCAAAGTAATTCCTGCTTCAGTTTGCCTGCTGCATGTTATAATCAGTAACAGCGTTACGCTGTTGTACAGATGCTCCAGCATATGCAGTGTTGAATTCTATCACTTTGTCGCTTACAAGAATGCCCAGTTACAGTTGAAGAGGAGTCATCAAGGACGAGATTTGCTCCTTGATGCAGAGGAGCAACCCGTCCTCTGCATAGATTTGTGCCCATGCTCTTAGGCTGTGTGCACACATTAGCTTTTTTTGTGCTTTTTAAGCATTTTTTCCCCTGCAAAAACGCTTAAAAAAACGCATACATTAAGCATCCCATTCTTATAATGCATTCCACAATTTTTGTGCACGGTGACGTTTTTTTTCCGCAAAAAAAACGCATTGCGGAAAAGAACGCAGCATGTTCATTAATTTTGCGGAAAAATCCACATTTCCAACTATATTCAATGAGAATGTGCATCCTCCGGAAAAAAAAATGCGAAAAAAAACACAAAAAAACCCGCGAAAAATAAAAATGCGGATTTTCTGGGAAGGAATCAGGTTTTGCTCAGGAAAATTCGGCTTACGTGTCCACAGAGCCTTGCACTACAAAACAGCTTGGCAGTGCTTAAGCTTACAAGAAAGAAAACAAAATGAAAGGGGATGCAACAATCTGCCCTGTTGTTCTTGGGGATGGGGCCATATACATTGAGGATAATGCAGAGGAGGTGTAGGATGAAGTTGATAAGTGCTGAACGGCATTGGAACCAGACTGGTAGTGGTGGTAGTGCATAATTGCAACTTAAAACCTTGACCCAGTGGGCCGTAAACAACATTTACTATCCCTATATATAATTGCTTCTCTATATGTTAAAGAAGTTGTCCGGACTTCGACTACAAGTCTGCAGTCACGTTATGTGACTGTAGATTTTTTAATCCTCATAGCGTGCACACTGCGCGCTGTGAGGATTCTCCAATGCTGGCACTAAGTGATAATTTGACAGCAACTAAAGGCCCCGTCACACTAAGCGAGGTCGCTAGCGATATCGCTTAAGCTTCACCGATTTTGTGACATAGCAGCGATATCGCTACATGTGATACTTACCTCCGACCGGCTCCCCCGCTGGCTATCGCTTATCGCGCGAGAACATCCTGGGCCGTTTCTCGTCGGCCACTTCCTGCTGGCGCTGACGAGCGACGCGTGGACGCGGGCGGGAGGACGTCAGGATCGCTGCGTCTGACAGGTAAGTAACGACCGCCGACCGCTGCTGCATCGCTGGTGAGATCTGCCTGTCTGGCAGCTCACTAGCGACCATTTAGCGATACGACCCGGTCAGGATCGCTGGTGCATCGTTGTCGGGATCGCTGGTGCATCGCTAAATGTGATGGTACCCCTAAGAGATTTCCTTAGTTCCCGAGACATTCAGATTAGACTTTATCTGGCCTCGCGCAATACACTTGAGTGAGGCCAGATACAGTCCAGTTGGCACGTGACCGCATGTATGCAAATAGCACACTTGCTGTCAAGCACCCTCCTCTTACGACATCAGCACTAGAGAATCCTCAGAGTGACTGCAGACTTGTAGCATAAGACTAGATAAGCCAATGTGGTGCATGGTTAAGAACACTGCTGGGTCTACAAAGTGGCCCACATTCCTTTGTATGAGAGCAAATTACACATGTGAGAAATAATGAACTGAGTATCTTACAGCAAGAATGAGAACACACCATCCTTTCTCAAGAAGGAAGTAAAGGAAGTTGTATAGCAATTACTGGCCCACCAGCAACTTGACCAGGTAGGAGTTGAGTTGGCACAAAAGGGGATTACTGAGTGTATTGTTTCCTGACTCACCACCACGACTATAAAACAGAGCATTCAGACACTGTTAAGCCTCATCTAACAGTAGCTGCAGCATCACTTACTCCCGAGCTGACCTCAGAAGACGCATGTGGCCTTGGAAGATATTTTGGCTGGACATCGACTCTTTTTATTACTGACGCCACCACCTTCCTTGTCTGATGACATCACTTTTATGTCAAGTCAATATGGTTCCCTGATCGTGTACATCACATAATAATGTTGCCTCAGTGTGGGAAAATTCCAGAGCCCTTGCCTTAAGATACCTAATTATACCACTACCACCTCAACTTCCACTACTACCATCATAAACACAGCTAGATATTGGACTCATCATCTACCTACTCTGGCCCTCATATTCTTCAAGTCCAAACCCTGAGGCTAAGGCTGAGTTCACACGTTGCATTTTTTTCGCGTTTCCGCGGCGGTTTTAACCGCGCGATTTTGCCGCGAAAACGCGAAAAATAAGCATCCCATGCATTCCTATGGGATTCCGCAATGCTGTACTAATGCTGCGGTTTTTACCGCGGCGGAATCGCTTCGCGGTAAAAACCGCAGCATGCTCATTAATTTGCGGAATCGCGGCGATCCCGCACCCATAGGAATGCATTGTTCCGCTTACTTCCCGCATGTGGCTGTGCACACCATGCGGAAAGTAAGCAGAACAATTGCGGATGGTACCCACGGTCCGGAGGAGAGGAGACTGTCCTCCAGGCTTTGGGTACCATATCCCTGTAAAAAATAGAATTTAAAATAAAAAATATTGTTATTCTTACCCTCCGACGTCCTGCGCAGCATTCTCGCTTCTCTTCACGCTCCGGTCCCAGTAGTCCTTTGCAAAAATGCCCGCGATGGCGTCCGTTCTCGCGGGATCGCGAAGTCTCGCGGTCATTCGCGCGACGTCATCGCGAATAACCGCGAGACGTCGCGATCCCGCGAGAACTGACGTCATCGCTGGCATTTTCGCAAAGGATTACTGGGAACGGATGCGCGGGACGTCGGAGGGTGAGAATAACACCGTTTTTTTTTTTTGTTTTTTTTTTACATCCTATCTTTTTTACTACTGATGCTGCATAGGCGGCCTCAGTAGTAAAAAGTTGGTCACACTCGTCAAACACTATGTTTGACGAGTGTGACCAACCTGTCAATCAGTTCTCCAAGCGATGCTACAGATCGCTTGGAGAACGCTAGCATTTTGCAAGCTAATTACGCTTGCAAAATGCTAGTTTTTCCGCGGGAAAATCGCGGGAATTTAAAATGCGATTTTCCCGCGGACTGGAATTCCGGAATTCTCGCGGTATTTTCCGCGAGAGTTCCGGTACGTGTGCACTGACTGTTCACCTCACCCAATACATTAACTGGAAGAACTAGTGATATATCTTCCTTAGAATCAGGTATAATTTGGCTTAAAAGGAATCTGTCACCCTTGTTTTCGAATATGAGCTTCCGGCACTGACATCAGGGGCTTATCTACAGCATTCTGTAATGCTGTAGATAAGCCCCTGATGTAACCTGAAAGAGATGAAAAAAAGAGATATATTCACGTTTTAATATATTATTTCTACCAATTTGCTATATATCGAATAATCTGACACTGGTCAACATACCCCTGCTTTATTGATTTTAACTGTGGATCCTGCAGTAGGACACCCTGTGATCAGCTAATATGGAGAGACTCTTCTTCCAAAAAGCCATTGTCCAAAGCGAAAAGCCCCTTTTAGTGCAGATGTACAGTCTGAGACACTCAAACAAAAATTAGTGTATCTCAATCCTTACAGCCACGTGCAGGGATTTGTTTGTAAGCCTGGTGTGCATCCTTCTACAGTTCACTATAGCTTTTGTAAGGCGCAGCACCTAAATTAATGTTGTCCACTACTTGGACAACTTCTCATACCTGTCGCCTAGCCCCCATAAAATAATAAAGCTTATACTCGCCTCCTCATGCTGGCGCCGTTCCCACGGTGTCAGCAGTTATGGTCCTGGGATTCCCGTGCTTTTGTTGTGACATGCGACACTGGCGCCCAATCAGTGCTGGGGTCTATTACTGCCGAGAACAATCATCTAGTATAGATTATTTAGTGCCCGTCGCTTACCGCGGTCTGCCTGTGTAAACAGGCTATTAATAAGACCGTCTTACCGATCAGCCGGCATTGGGTGCTGTTGGTCAGTCCGTGTAAATGGACCTTAAAGTCACCAGATTTATCACAGTGGTTCATGCTGTTTGATGAATCTGTCTAGTGTAGGTTGACACCACCTATTAATTGGCTTACTTTATGCCAGAAATGTGTACCCCAATCTTGATGTATTTTTTGGTGCATTGTGTTGTATACTAAGCTAAGCCCCTTTCAGGGAGGTCAGAAAGTCAAAAAAATGTCAAACACAAATATGGGTGCAAGTCACATAAGACAGTTTTTTGGCACAAATTACTCCAGGATGCTGGGATCTAAGGGGTAAGGTTTCTCCTTGTGGAGAGTGACATGCCAGGTCTGGCATACCAGTATGAGGAGGCTTAAAGGCCAATATGTGGCACTAGATTTCAAGTCCTCTTCCTATCCGAAACAACAATTTGCATTTTCAGGATTCTGGCACATTTAGATTGATAAATATGCCCCAATGTTTGACGATACATCTACAGGACCAAACTCAATGTATTGCAAAGCAGACCCCAGCATTAGATAAATGACTATTTGGCATTCCCTTCATTTGGGGAAAGTCTATGACATCAATTTGAGGTGGTAATTCACAATGAACTGGCGATAACCTTTGTACGATTCTAGAGCCTTCAGCTTCTCTTCATTGACGTCTGTTGCAATCACCTTTGCTCCTTCTTTAGCAAATGCCTAAAAACAACAAAAAAGAAATACTGTACTGTCATTTCCAAAGTATCAATTACCAATAATGGTCAGAAAAAAAAATCCATTTTGTGCAATTCAGATTCTCAGTAATTGGCCATTAATCATCTTGATACCAAATAGGCCATGTTCACGTGATGGGATCACATTGCGTTTTGTTGCTAGGATTTCTTGAAATTTTCAAGATCGTAACAAACAAGGCAGCGGAATCTCATAATGTGAACATCTCTTCGTCTTGCCTTTTTAGGACCTAGCTACTTTTAACCCTTATAAGGGTTCTCCCCATGCCAGGGAAGAGTTATCATTAGTTCATGCCATTATGATCGACAATGGCCCTTCAGCTTTGATTTTCTTTCCGCAGTTACACAGAAGCACTGTCCAACTGAGTGGCGCTGGTTGGAAATTGCTGCTGTGCAGGGAAAATTTCAGAATAGTCCACAGTTCTCCACACACTGTCCCACCTCCTTCACTCTAGTGACTGGTGGGAATCCCAGCCGTCGGACTTCCAGTGAAGCTTTCTTGCTTCCCCACAGTCCAACAACCAGTAGTAGACGTAAGTTTTGCCATGTTTATTTGATAGTGTATTTCTAAAATCATATTTACAGATTTTTTTGTAACTTTGCACATACATTAGAATTGTTTTTTTTTTACTTTTTTTTAATCGGATATTAACAAAAGCTAAATGCTAATGTCATTTAAAAAATGGAGCACTGTGCTCTTATGCTATTAAAACTTCTAATTTTTCTTGTACTAATGGTTCTAAAACATATAATATAAAAGGATTTTTAAACTAATACTGATTATACGGTTTATACCGGGTGAGTCATAAAGGACGGACGTTTTTAAACTAATCATAAAATCGTTAAATATTTATTAAATATAAATGTATTCACAGATTTGGTTACGTATACTAATAGCATTTGACAAATTCAAGTGTGGAAAACAACATCTGCCATGTGGTGGCCATTATCAGTGATGCATTTCCAAAGGCGTTCTTGGAAGTTGGCATCAACACGTTCCAACACAACTCTGTCGATTTGGGCAACTTCCACTCGAATAGCTTCCTTCAGTTCTTGTAATGATCGAGGCTTAAGCTTGTATACACGTGATTTGAGGTGACCCCATAAGTAATAATCGCACATGGACAGGTCTGGGGACCTAGGAGGCCAATTAATATCGCCAAACCTGGAAATGATGCGACCAGGGAAGAGAGGGCGAAGAACGTTCATTGTTGCTCCGGCTGTGTGGGCTGTTGCCCCATCTTGTTGAAACCACACACTAGAGATGGGGATATGTTGCCGTCGTAACTCAGGAACAAAGAAGTTATTTATCATGGCGATATAACGTTGTGAGTTCACGGTAACAGTATTGCCATTATCGCCTTCGAAAAAGTACGGACCGATCACGCCATATTTGCCCATAGCGCACCACACCGTTACCTTAGGGCTGTGCAGCGGTCGTTCATGTAATTCTTTCGGATTTTCATAGGCCCAATAACGGCAGTTCTGCTGATTAACCATGCCATTGACATGGAAATGAGCTTCATCACTCATGAATAAAATAAGGTTGTCATTTTGCTCAATAATTGCTTCCATCTCATGTGCGAACTTCAGTCGCGCTGCGTAATCCCCGCGCTCCAACTGTTGCACAATGGCCAATTTATAGGGGTGGAAATGCAGGTCTAAATGCAAAATACGCCTTACTGTACGATTACTGAGGGCAAGTTCTAAAGAATGTTTCCGAGCAGATCGACTCGGACTACGCAGCATGGCTTGCCTGACGCGTTCCACATTTTCAGGGGTACGTGCCGTTCGTGGAGCCCCCGGTGGTCGTTTGTTCATTAGTGTACCTCGTGTACGGAGTGCTTCAACCCAACGTAGGATAGTGTTACGAGCGGGAACAGCTTGATTTCTGTGAATATTGAAATGACGCCGAAACTCACGCTGAACGGCTGTGATACACTCATTATTCTTGACAAAACTGTCGTACGCAAAAACGCGATGTTCTATCGTCCACGGCACCATAGCTTAAACTGAAACTAAAATAAAAACAATGCTTTCACCTCACAAACATAACCCCGCCTCCCGCACATCTCTACCTCCACCTGGTGGTGAGTTATAGCCACTTCAAATACATCCGTCCTTTATATTTAACGATTTTATGATTAGTTTAAAAACGTCCGTCCTTTATGACTCACCCGGTATAATAGAATGTGGTATTTTCCAACTAAAATATGTAGGGTCTACAATCCATAAAGTAACCCCTTCATGACCCAGCCTATTTTGACCTTAATGACCTGGCCATTTTTTGCAATTCTGACCAGTGTGCCTTTATGAGGTAATAACTCTGGAACGCTTCAACGGATCCTAGCGATTCTGAGTTTTTTCGTGACATATTGGGCTTCATGTTAGTGGTAAATTTAGGTAGATAATTTTTGCGTTTGTGAAAATAAAATCAGAAACTTGGCGAAAATTTAGCAATTTTCAAATTTTGAATTTTTATTCTGTAGAACCAGAGAGTTATGTGACATAAAATAGTTACTAAATAACATTTCTTTATCGCCTCATTGGGGGACACAGATTCCCATGGGTGTATGCTGCTGCTGCTAGGAGGCTGACACTATGCAAAACAAGAAAATTAGCTCCTCCCCGGCAGTATACACCCACCGACTGGCACCAAGCACCTCAGTTTGTGCTTAGTGTCTGTAGGAGGCGGACCGGGATCTCCCCAGATCCGCAGTTATCTTTTTTCCCTTAGGTTTTCTGCTTGAACGTATTAATTATTTCTCCTTTATTTTTCAGATTCAAGTCAGGAAACAGGGTGTAAGTCACCCTGCTTTCCTATATCAGGCGGCTGAGCGAGCAGTGTGGTGCCATCCACATCGCAACTCTCAGTACCACAGGCAGGACTTTTTCCTTATCACTTTCGGTGCTATGGGATGTGGACAGGTGGCTGGTCCTTGCCAAATCCCCCTCCTCACCCCTCTCTCGGGACAGGGCTGAGAGGAAGACGGCGGTTTCAAGGAAGGCTCTCTCTTTTCCCAACAAGAGGTTACGCTGTCTTCTGCAGGAAGCGGGTACAGAGGAATTTCTCCAGCGGCCTGCCTTACACTCGTGGGCCCCTGTGATCATCCTCTTCAGGGACATCAGGTAAGTGCCTGTGCGATCCCTTCAGCCCTGCATTGTCAAAAGAAACCATCGGCAGCACCAACAAAGGTTTCCCTGTTTGAATCTCCCCTGCCTGCCGCGCGCCTCTCTCACTGTATTCAGCGGGACACAGAACAATGTTTTTCTTTATTCAGTCTGGAAATCAGGGGAATCTGGGGGCATATTACTTTAATATCGGCGCTCCTTTCTCTTCTGAGTAATTATCAGGCACGGGGCTGCGGCGCTGTTCAGTTTCACTTTTGTTTTCAACCCCTCCCTCAGAGCGCGCTTTTCTTCGCGCCCTTCCCAGCCCATCACAGGGCTCCTTTCGATTTTGCTGTGCCAGCCCCCTCCTTTACCACGCCCCCCAATGCTGTTATCCAATCGCTACTCAGCCGCTAAGCTCCGCCCGCCGCTGCCTCATACAGTATTTCCTGGGTTTTCATCTCGTCTCCTGCGCTGCTTGGGGGACACTTCAGCGTTCGGTCTGCTCACCTGAACCTCGGTAGGCTCTGCTCTGAGGCTCCAATTAGCTCCCCTCCGCAGTTCTCTCACTTTTCCGTGCGGCCATTCAGCGCAGTTACATATGCCCAACCCTTCAAAGGATCTCTTTTTCAGGCCCATCGCTACACACTACGCTTGTGCGCTCTGTAATAAGAAGTGGGCATCAGGTCAGGCGTCCCCCTTCTGCCCGTCCTGCAGGCCTTCCACTATGTCTGCCTCTCAGGAGCACATCGAGTCCCAGAATGGGGACACTCCACCTCCCCCGGAGTGGGCCGTAGCTATGTCTCAGTCGGTCTCCGACTTGACTAAGGTTTCTCAGTCGCTGGTCCAGGTCTTAGAACGATTACCGCAGCTAGCTGCAGCCACCTGTGCACCGACCGCCTCTCACGGTGAGTCGTCCGCACCTGACCGCGACCTTCAGAGGGACAGACCGAGCAGGAGTTCTAGGAAGCGTGCACTGTCTAGCTCGTCATCCAGCTCGCAGGGTCCTTCTGCCTCTCCTAGGTTTCATACGCCTTCCTCAGAAGATGACCTTAAGTCAGGCGATGACTCCCAATCGGGTTCTAGTTCTGATGCAGACAACGCATCTAAAACACGGGACATGGTCGATAGCCTCATTTCGGCCATCTTCGAAACCCTTAAAATTAAGCAGGATAAGGTGATCCCTCAGGAATGCTCGGTTCTATTTAAACAAGCAAGACCTCCTCCTCAAACCTTTCCTAATCACAAAGAGTTTGAAACTACCTTGTCCAAACACTGGGAGCACCCTGAGCAACGTTTTTCAGGCCGCAGGTACCTAGACGTCCTGTACCCCTTTGATGCGGATCTGCTCACAAAGTGGACCAAGGCTCCCGAGGTGGATCCACCAGTTTCCAGGATAGCCTCAAACGGTTCTCTCTCTCCCAGATGGGGCATCGCTTAAAGATCTAACCGACAGGCAGATTGACTTAGCTAGCTAAGTCAATCTTTGAGGCATCCGGCGCCTCCCTCTGTCCTATTTTCGCATCCTCCTGGGTGGCGAAAGTCATTTCCGCTTGGGCTGAAATGCTTCGCAAGGGCATTTTAGCGGCAGCTCCTCAAGACGAGTTGGCAGATCTGGCTGATCAGATTAATCATGCTGGTAAATACCTTTTGGCCGCCTCCTTGGACGCGGCCGGGTGCGTAGCAAGGACTAACAGCAACGTAGTGGCCGAGTCCTTTGGCTAAAGTCATGGAATGCGGATACCACTTCAAAGAAGTCGCTTACTAACCTGCCATTCCACGGTTCTAGGCTCTTTGGAGCCAAGCTGGATCAAATAATTTCCGATGCCACTGGTGGTAAAAGCACCTCTTTGCCCCAGTCTAGACCTAAACGCTTTTTTAAAAGAAAGCGTTTCCGACCTTTTCGGCCCTTCTCGTCCACAAAGAGAACCACCCAGCATGATCGGTCTTCCGCCACTGGTGAGCGGGAGCAGAAAAAGCCATCTTACAAGCCCGCCCCCCGCTGCAGAGCTAGAGGACAATACTCCAGGTCCTCAGGCGCAAGTTCCGGTAGATTTTCCTCCAAGTGACGGGTCACCCCCACCTGGCAGTTTTTCCAGGATGGGAGGCAGACTTTCCGTTTTCGCAGATGCTTGGCTGTCTGTGGTGGACGACGCTTGGGTCAGAGAAATCATCGCATCCGGTTACAAGATCGAATTTGCATCTCTCCCGAGCAGACGGTTCTTCCCATCTCGACCTCCAAGACAGCGGTCCCATATCCCAGGGTTTTTCAGGCCATCTCCTCCCTTCTTTCCGCCGGAGTGATTGTTCCCTTTCCCTCAAACGAACGGTTTTCAGGGTTCTACTTAAATCTCTTTGTAGTCCCGAAGAAAGACTGTTCCCTTTGTCCAATCCTGGATCTCAAATTGATCAATCGCCACGTGAAGATTCTCCATTTCAAAATGGAGTCTCTTCGATTGGTGATAGCCTCAATGGAACCCGGAGAATTCCTCTGCTCTGTGGACATACGGGATGCTTATCTTCACATTCCTGTTTGTGTGCAACATCAGAAATATCTTCGATTTGCGATTCAGGAAACTCACTATCAGTTCACGGCTCTTCCCTTCGGACTAGCCTCCGCTCCCCGTGTTTTCACGAAGGTAATGGCAACAGTCATGGCCATCCTTCGCTCCAGGGGGATACTCATCATCCCTCACCTGGACAATCTCTTGATCAAGGGCTCATCCCATCAAGCCTGCCTACAAAGCCTCCAGATAACCCTGGACACGTTCTGCCGCCTCGGATGGATAGCCAACAAGGAGAAGTCCATTCTGAGCCCCACTCAGCGTCTGACTTTCCTGGGCATGGTATTCGACACGGATCTAGCTCGGGTGTTTCTTCCGAGGGAAAAATTTTACGGCTCTTGTCAAGGGAATCCGAGCCCTAAAACGGTCAACACCTATTCCACTTCGATCCTGCATGAAGGTTCTGGGGAAGATGGTAGCCGCCATGGAAGCAGTGCCCTTTGCACAATTTCACCTTTGCCCCCTCCAGCTGTCCCTCTTTTCAGCTTGGGACAAGAGCACGTTGCCTCTGGACCGCCCTATTCTCCTCCCTCTCAGAGTGAGGCAATGACAGCGTCAGTTCTACAAGGGAGGTCTTTTCTTCCGCTTCAGTGGCAAGTCATCACCACCGATGCCAGCCTTCTAGGATGGGGAGCGGTTTTCCATCAGAAAACGTCCCAAGGATGCTGGAATTCACAGGAAGCGGTCCTCCCCATCAATCTTCTGGAGATCAGAGCAATCTTCCTGGCCCTTCACCGCTGGCAGCCCCTCCTCGTAGGAAAACCAGTCCGCATTCAGTCGGACAACGCCACGGCTGTGGCGTACATAAACCACCAGGGGGGCACACGCAGCAAGCAAGTAATGTCAGAAGTGGCCAAGATACTTCGCTGGGCAGAACGTTACGTTCCAGCAATCTCTGCCGTTCACATTCCAGGGGTAGAGAATTGGGCAGCCGATTTCCTGAGCTGTCAAGGCCTTGCATCAGGCAAATGGGCTCTTCATCCCTCAGTCTTCGATCAGATATGCCAGCGATGGGGCTCTCCGGATGTCGATCTCATGGCATCTCGGATGAACCACAAGGTCCCGTACTTCGTGGCCAGGTCCAGGGATCGCCTATCCGTTGCTTGCGACGCCCTAGTAATTCCGTGGTCCCAGTTCCATCTTCCTTATCTGTTTCCGCCTCTTGCCTTGATCCCAAGAGTGGTCAAGAAGATAAAATTGGAAGGAGTCCCAGTGATTCTAGTGGCCCCAGACTGGCCAAGACGACCTTGGTACTCGGAGCTAGTGAACATGCTCGCGGACGTTCCCTGGAGACTTCCAGACCGCCCAGACCTTCTCTCGCAAGGCCTCCTTTACCACGAGAATTCTCAGTCTCTGAGTTTAACGGCATGGCCATTGAGGCCGCGATCCTGAAGGAATCAGGTCTGTCCAGCCAGGTGATCCAGACTATGATCAGAGCCAGAAAGCCAGCCTCTTCCCGCATTTACCATAGGTACTGGAAGGCTTTTTTCCGTTGGTGCGAGGATAAAAATGTCTTTCCAATGTCCTTTTCCATCCCATCCATACTTGGGTTTCTCCAGTCTGGTCTGGATGCGGGTCTGTCCCTCAGCACCCTGAAGGGCCAAGTATCTGCTCTGTCTATCCTCTTCCAAAGAGAGCTCGCTATCTTACCGCAGGTTAAGACTTTTCTCCAAGGGGTCGCCCATATTGCTCCTCCTCATCACTCGCCAATAGACCCGTGGGATCTCAATCTCGTCCTTAGCGATCTCCAAAAGGCGCCCTTCAAGCCTATTCAGGACATTTCTTTATCTCTCCTCTCATGGAAGGTAACCTTCTTGATTGCTATTACATCCATCAGAAGAGTTTCTGAGTTGGTGGCTTTATCATGTTGTTCTCCTTACCTGGTTCTTCATCAGGATAAGGTCGTCCTCCGGCCCGTTCCCTCCCTTCTTCCAAAGGTGGTATCCTCTTTCCACATCAATGAGGACATTGTTCTTCCATCTTTTTGTCCTGCTCCTTCTCATCCTCTGGAGAAGTCACTCCATAAGCTGGATGTCGTTAGAGCCTTGCGGGTCTATCTCGCCAGAACATCTTCACTTCATCAGTCCGATTCCTTGCTGGTCATCCCTGAAGGTCGCCGGAAAGGGCTTCCGGCTTCCAAATCCACGATCGCTCGCTGGATTCGTTCTACCATTCTGGAAGCGTACCGACTTCAGGAAAAACGGCCCCCTCCGGGAGTGAGAGCTCACTCCACCCGGGCTGTGGCAGCTTCGTGGGCCGTTCGACACCAGGCTTCGGCCTTGCAAACTTGCAGGGCCGCGACCTGGTCGTCTTTGCACACGTTTGTGAGGTTCTACAGGGTTCATACCCATTCCTCGTCTGATGCAGTTGTTGGTAGGAAGGTTCTGCAGGCGGCGGTGGCGCACCGGCCAACCTAAGCCCTTCCTGTTCTTTCGTTCTTTATTGCTTTTCCCACCCTTGGGACTGCTTTGGAACGTCCCATGGTAATCTGTGTCCCCCAATAAGGTGATAAAGAAAGATGGATTTTTGGTTCTTACCGTAAAATCTCTTTCTTGGAGCCTTCATTGGGGGACACAGCACTCTCCCTGTTTAAGTTGTACCGTGTTGGGTCTTTGAGTCCCTTGTTGGGTTGGTACATATGTTTACAGTTTTCTTCTACGCTTCTCCTGCTGCTTTCTCACCAACTGAGGTGCTTGGTGCCAGTCGGTGGGTGTATACTGCCGGGGAGGAGCCAATTTTCTTGTTTTGCATAGTGTCAGCCTCCTAGCAGCAGCAGCATACACCCATGTTAACCTGTGTCCCCCAATGAAGGCTCCAAGAAAGAGATTTTACGGTAAGAACCAAAAATCCATCTTTCCCACATGTCTACTTTACATCAGCACAATTTTGGAAACAAAATTTTTTTTTTTTGTTAGGAAGTTATAAGGGTTAAAAGTTGACTAGCGATTTCTCATTTTTACAACAAAATTTACAAAACCATTTTTTGTAGGGACCACCTCGCATTTGAAATCACTTTGAGGGGTCTATATGGCAGAAAATACCCAAAAGTGACACCATTCTAAAAACTGCACCCCTCAAGCTACTCAAAACTACATTCAAGAAGATTATTAACCCTTCAGGTGCTTCACAGGAACTAAAGCAACGTGGAAGGAAAAAATGGACAATTTAATTTTTCCAACAAAAATTTTCTTTTAGCATCAATTTTTTCATTTTCACATGGGTAGCAGGATAAAACGGATCCTAAAATTTGTTGGGCAATTTCTCCTGAGTACTCCGATACCTCATATGTGGTCATAAAACCACTGCTTAGGAGCACGGCAGGGCTCAAAAGGGAAGGAGCGCTATTTGACTTTTTGAAAGGAAAATATGCTGGAATATTTAGCAGTTGCCATGTCGCTTTTGGAGAGCCCCTGTGTGCCTAAACATTGGCGCTCCCCCACACATGACCCCATTTTGGAAACTAGACCCTCTAAGGAACTTATCTAGATGCATAAAGAGCAATTTGAACCCCCAGGTGCTTCATAAATTTGTCCGTAAAAAAAAAAAAAAAGTACTTTTTTTTTTTTTTTTTTCACAAAAATTTTCTTTTAGCCTCAGTTTTTTCATTTTCACATGGGCAACAGGATAAAATGGATCCCAACATTTGTTGGGCAATTTCTCCTGAGTGCACTGATACCTCACAGGTGGTTATAAACCAATGTTTGGGCACACGGCAGGGCTCAGAAGGGAAGTAGCGCCATTTGACTTTTTGAATGGAAAAATAGCTCCAATCGATAGCGGACACCATGTCGTGTTTGGAGAGCCCCTGTGTGCCAAAACTTTGGAGCTCCCCCACAAATGACCCCATTTTGGAAACTAGAACCCCTAAGGAGCTTATCTAGATGTGTCGTGAGCACTCTGAACCCCCAAGTGCTTCACAGAAGTTTATAACGCAGAACCGTGAAAATAAAAAAAAAAAAAAATTTTCCTCATAAAATGATTTTTTTTAGCACGCTATTTTTTATTTTCACAAGGGTAACAGGATAAATTTGACCCCAAAAGTTGTTGTCCAGTTTGTTCTGAGTACGCTGGTACCCCATATGTAGGGGGGGGGGGACCACTGTTTGGGCACACGTTGGGGCTCGATAGGGAAGTAGTGACGTTTTGATGGAATGGTCTGCGGGCGTCATGTTACGTTTGCAGAGCCCCTGATCTACCTAAACAGTGGAAACCCCCCACAAGTGACTCCATTTTGGAAACTAGACCACCCAAGGAACTAATATAGATGTGTGGTGAGCACGTTGAACCCCCAAGTGTTTCACAGAAGTTTATAACGCAGAGCCGTGAATATAAAAAATAATTTTTTCCCACAAAAATAATTTTTTTAGCCCCCAATTTTTAATTTTTCCAAGGGTAACAGGAGAAATTAGACCCCCAAAGTTGTTGTGCAATTTTTCCTGAGTACGCTGATACCCCATATGTGGGGGTAAACCACTGTTTGGGCACACATCGGGACTCGGAATGGAGGGAGCACTGTTCGACTTTTTGAACACAAAATTGGCTGGAATAAATGGTGGCGCCATGTCGTGTTTGGAGACCCCGTGATGTGCCTAAACAGTGGAAACCCCTCAATTCTATCTTCAACCCTAACCCCAACACACCCCTAACCCTAATCCCTACCCTAATCATAACCCTAGCCACAACCCTATCCCCAACACACCCCTCACCCTAATCCCAACTCTAACCACAAACCTTAACCTAATCCCAACCCCAATCTTAACCCTAGCCCTATTTCTAACCCTAACCCTAATAGAAAAATACAAATATTTTATTTATTTTATTATTTGTCCCTATGGGGGGTGATAAGGGGGGCGGTGATTTACTTTTTTTTTTTAATTTTGATCACTGTGAGAGTTTATCACAGTGATCAAAATAAAAAAAAAAAAAAAGAATCTGCAGCCTGTAAATGTCGGCGGGCGCACTGCGCATGCGCCTGCCATTTTCCAAGACGGCGGCGCCCATGAACCGGGACGGCCAGGGGGCAGACTATGACAGCGGCGGCCGATCGCCGTCGTTCTGCACCGTCAGTCGGTGTGGGGGGGTTAAATTAGTGTCTCCAGCCATAGCAGATGCTATTTCAGCATCGGCCTGGCTGGATTGTAATATTTCATCAATTTTCATTGATGAAATTTTACTATCGCTCTGATTTGGCTGTTGAAAGTGAAACCAATCAGAGCGATCGTAGGCAAGGGGGGGCTAAGCCACTCCCCCTGGGGTGAAGCACAAAGCCTCCTGTCACTGCGGGTCGGGTGACCTTTCAGTGACCCCGGTCACCCGACCCGCAGGGGGGCTTTGAAGTCATGACACAGGGTATGCGTCATGGGTCGGATTGGCACCAACTTTCATGACGCATACGCTGTGTCACAGGTCGGGAAGGGGTTAAAAAGTAGATTTCGGGAACATTCACGTTACATAGAAAAACCAAGTGGTCGTAATATTTCCAATATCTCAAATCATTTCATTCAATGCTATAATAGACATATGCAATTGAACAGGTTCACACACATATAGGCAGAGGGGATAGGGAAAACATGCTACCAAATAGGGAGGCTTTTTGGATATATCTGCTCAATACAATGCCTCCAGCTGGACTGAATTTAAAAAGGGAAGTTATGTTACATTAATTTTATGTCTTTTCACTATTTTTATTATTGTTATTTGTATTTCATTTGTCTCATTTTTTTCTGTATTGTTTTTATTAACTTAAGGTGTCTTTGTATTTAATGTTTTCTATTTCTTAGAGTCCACACAGGTTTTTCCTGTTAAGGTAATTTGACCAAATCCATGAACTCTAAGTATTTTCCACTGCAGTGTTATTTTAGTATACCGAGGTTAAGAACACCCATTGTGTTTGAAACGCGTTCGGTTACATTAGTCACCTCTCTCCTTAGAAGCTACACACAACAATGCCTTGTAACCAAATGTTTTTTTTTTTTATTGATTTACTATTAAAAGAATGCTTTTCATACATTTTTCGTTAGAGCTGGATTGCTTCAGTTTTTCCTCCTCATTGAATCTACGTCTGGCTGAGACCGTATCATGTGCTCCACGTGTGGATTTTGTGTAGTCCTTTATAAGGGTGAGCCGTACATTTTTCGTTTTTAATATGCATCTAATAGATGTGCCTTTTTTTGGCCAACTGTGGCTGGGGGGGGGATGGGCCAATATCCATGGCCACTTACCGGCCAAAGAATACCAGCCCCCAGCTCTGAGCTTTAGCAAGGCTGGTTGTCAAAAATGGGGGGGACCCCAAATTATTTAAAATAATTTTATAAAAACAGCGTGGGAACTCCTCTATTCTTGATAACCAGCCTTGCTGAAGCTGCAGCCACGGCTGTGAGTTTTGCCTGGCTGGTTATAGAAAATACAGGGGAGCCACGCTGTTTTTTTTATTTATTTATAGCACAGGCGGCGGCTGATGACTACCCACATCAGCCACTCCTGCTGTCACTGTTATTAGCAGCAGCAGGGATAGGCTGATGTGAGTAATAGTCCCATCAGCAGCTCCAGTAGTCTCTTTTATTATTTAAATGTAACTATCATCAATCATCATTCTCCCCTGCTTGCGCCGATCGCTGGGCGAATGATGAGAGTCGTGTTCAGCACCGATGCCAGGGAACAGAGCTTACTGTATCGCTTCTTCCCCGGCGCCGATGCATGTCACATGGATGACATCCACGTGTGTTATGAGTATGCACGTGTGCAGAACGTTTTGTGGCCTGTGCTGACATTAAAAAATGCACGTCAGCGTGTTTTGCCCACGGACACGTGGAAACACACTGACGTGCACAGACCCATTCACTTGAATAGGCAAATAGCGCTCCGTTCCTCCAAAGTCTCTCTGTATGGCTAAGTAGTATTGTACAGCCATACATGGGGTATTGCCACGTTCAGTAGAAATTGTGGGACAAATTTTGGTGCCATTTTTTACCACATATGTGAAAATGTAAAATCTTTGGCTAAAACTAAATGTAAAGTGGTAAAAATGTAGTTATTTTGTCTTCACTGCCCAGTGGTATAAAATTCTGTGACACACCCATGGTGTCAATATGATCACTGCAGCCCTAGAAGAATCCACTGAGAGGTGTAATTTGTAAAATGGGGTCATTCTGCTGTTCTGGCACCTCATGGGCTCTCCCAGTGGGTCGTGAAACATGCAAACCATAACACTAAACACACACATGTAGGGTATTGGCACAATCAGGAAAAAATGGACCTCAGTTTGTTGTAAAAAATTTCCTATTAGCCCTTAGAAAAATTAAAAACTTGGGGTAAATCAACATTTTAGTGGTAAAAATATAATGTATTCTTTCTTCACCGCTCAGTGGTATAAAATTCTGTGAGGCACATGTGGTGTCAATATGATCACTGCAGCCTTAGATAAATTCATTGGGGAGTGTAGTTTGTAAAATGAGTTCACATACAGGGAGTTTCTGTTGTTCTGGCACCTCAGGGGCTCTGCCAATGTTACATGGCACCCTCAAACCAGTGCAGCACAATCTGAACTCCAATATGGCGCCTCTTCCCTTCTGAGCTTTGCACTGTGCCTCAAAAGTAGTATTCCCTTACATATGGGGTATCAGTGTACTCAAGAAAAATTGCACAACAACTTTTGGGGTCCAATTTCTTCTGTTACCCTTGGTAAAATAAATTGGAAGCGAAAAGATTATTTTTGTGGAAAAAAAATATGATTTTTTAATTTTACGGCTCTACGTTATAAACTTCTGTTAAGCACTTGGGGGTTCAAAGTGCTCACTACACATCTAGATAAGTTCCTTGGGGGGTCTAGTTTCCAAAATGGTGTCACTTGTGGGGGGTCCCACTGTTTAGGCACATTAGGGGCTCTTCAAATGCGACATGGAGTCAGATTTCAATTCCTGCCAATTTTGCACTGAAAAGTCAAACGGCGCTCCTTCCCTTCTAAGCTCTGCCATGCGCCCAAACAGTGGTTTACCCCCACATATGGGGTAGCAGCGTACTCAGGACAAATTGCACAACAACTTTTGGGGTCCAATTTCTCCTTTTACCCTTGGTAAAATAAAAAAAACGTTGGATCTGAAGTAAAATTTTGGTGAAAAAAAGTTAAATGTTCATTTTTCTAACATTCCAAAAATTCCTGTGAAGCACCTGAAGGGTTAATAAACTTCTTGAATGTGGTTTGGAGCACCTTGAGGGGTGACGTTTTTAGAATGGTGTCACATTTGGGTATTTTCTATCATATAGACCCCTCAAAGTGACTTCAAATGTCATGTGGTCCCTAAAAAAATGGTGTTGTAAAAATGAGAAATTGCGGTTTAACTTTTAACTCATAACTTCCTAACAAAAAAAAATTGGTTCCAAAATTGTGCTGATGTAAAGTAAACATGTGGGAAATGTTACTTAAGTATTTTGTGAGATATCTCTGTGATTTAAGGGCATGAAAATTCAAAGTTGGGAAATTGCGAAATTTTCAAAATTTTTGCCACATTTCCTTTTTTTTTTTCACAAATAAACGCAAGTCTTATAGAAGAAATTTTACCACTAACATGAAGTACAATATGTCACGAGAAAATGTCAGAATCACCAGGATCCATGGAAGCTTTCCAGAGTTATTACCTCATAAAGGAACAGTGGTCAGAACTGTAAAAATTGGCCCGATCATTAACGTGCAAACCGCCCTCGGGGTAAAGGGGTTAAAAGTCCAGCGACTATTTTTTTCTTCTGTAAGTTTGGAGGAAGGAAGTCTCCAGACACAAGCTCCAGCAGGAGTTGAAGTGTGTTGCGTTCCAGAGGGGTGGAGCCATACTTGGAAGGATTGTTTGTATGGGCTCTTTATTTTCATTTGTGCCAGAAAGGCTGTTTTGTATTATAACTTTGCTTTGTGATTTATGAAGCAATAAACCACCCAGAGACTTTAAGGGTACGTGCACACGCTGCGGATTTGGCTGCGGAACCGCAGCGGACTTGGCCCTGCAGATCCACAGCAGTTTTCCATGCGGTGTATAGTACCATGTAAACCTATGGAAAACAAAAACTGCTGTGCACACGCTGCGGAAAAATCCACGCGGAAACGCAGCGTTTTATTTTCCACAGCATGTCAATTCTTTGTGCGGATTCCGCAGCGTTTTTACACCTGCTCCATTATAGGAATCCGCAGGTGTAAAAACGCAGGCAAAATCCGCACAAAATCTGCAGGTCATTTTACCTGCGGATTCCGTACGAAAAAATCCACACAGGAATGAGCAACGTGTGCACCTACCCTAATACCAAGTGTTCCTGTGTCTACCTGAGCGAGCAGCTGAGTGAGCTGACCGGCCACATGTCTTATAGGGACCTACAGGGAGAGTCTTTGTGGCGCTATTTGCTTCCAATAGGGTGCCAATCTCCGCTGGCAGGTAGGAACAAAGCTAGGTCACCTAATAGGGTGACGGCCCTGTCCTCTCTAAACTAATGTCTTATACCACTCTGGATTGTAGTTTTTATGGGGCTTTTTTGTATGTTTTTTGCATTTATTTAAATTGATAACAATAAATAGAGATTATGTGTATATGTGAACAAAGCACCAATACCAAACATCTATTTTTTAATTTTATTTTGGTAATGGGGTGGACCAAATTTACAAATTTTTCTAACTTATTAATTTTTTAGCACTCTTACAGGACTTAAACCTGTGATCCTGTCATCACTATATACTGAAATAACCCATTATTGCTGGAAAAGTACAAATCACAGTCTCCTATACAGCTCAGGCTGGGTTTCACTTGAGCAACAAGGTGGCAGCCATGGAAGCCTTCACAGGTCCCAGCTGCCAAGGTAAGGCATCGCCAGGAGACAGCGAGCACAAGCGACTTCTCCATTAAAATGTTGCTGTAAGTAACTGACAGCAGCATGTAAACGGTTAACAGCAAATGGAGCTCAGCACTAACCATTGCTGTAAAGGCTTGAGCAGACGATCATATTTTCTGTAAGAGTGCGATCCGACAAATATAGGTTCGCACTCGGGCCAACTTTAGTCCATGGGGTTGTGCACATGACCAACTGTTTCCTCTAATATCACTGCATGACTGCATTTGATCAGATATTCAGATTCAATTTGGCCATGCAAGTCCAATTTCCACAAACTGACAAAAAGAAAACATCCAAAATAATCAGATCACACTATGATCAGTGTAATTTGCAGAATCGTCCAGATTGTCTTGGATGAGAAACGCTACGGTCATCTGCACCTCAGGCGGATACCGGCTATAATAAAACTAGCAACAGCCATGTATGGAGAGGACTCATTTCGTGAGCAGGTTCCACACAATTCGCTCCACTCCTTGACGAATATGTGCCATGAGACATTAAGGCTATGTGCACACGTTGCGGATCCGCAGCGTTTTTTTTTCCGCGCGGATTTGCACCTAATCAGCAAAGGGTAACTCAAGCAATGTTAATCAATGGGAATACGGAATTGGTGTGCACATGCTGTGGAAAATTCCGCATTGATTCTCAGCGTTTTATTTTCCGCAGCATGTCAATTCTTTGTGGATCTGCAGCGTTTCTGCACCCACTGACTTACATTAAGTCAGTCAAATCCGCAGCTAAACCGCAGCTGTAAAAAGATCTGCAGATTTGCGTGCCAAAAATGCTGCGGAAAGGAAGGAGGAAGAGTGTGTGGGTGGAAAATGTGTGTGGGCGAAGACTATGTGTGAGCGGAGAATATGTGTGTGTTTGTCTGCGGGTGTCTGTATGTAGCCAGGCATCATCTGATGGGACTACTATTCCCATCTGGCTATGTCTGCTGTCACATATACGGTGACAGCATGAGCTGATGGGACAGTAGTTGTCCCATCATCCGGCGACTGTTCAATTGTAAAACAAAAACAAACCAACACATTCATACTCACCAAACATCTAATCCCCGACGCCCGCGTCCCCTGCCACAAAAATAAAATAATAAACCAACATATACTTACCTCTCCGCCGTAGTCCATTTAATAACGAAATGTCCCACAGTGATCTCATGTGTAGAGCAGTCACATTGGGAGACGTGACTGATCTACACGGCTCTGGTGATAAACTGACAGGAGGTATCCTCCCGTATTGTATCAGTGGGCCACCATCAGAGGTCACCGGAGTTTGTGCCGCCACTTGCGGCACTGCTGTGTGAGAAAATTCACACAGCAGTAGTGCTGTAAGTGAGAGTACGAACTCTGGTGACCTCTCAGTAACGCACTTCAGGAGTGATCATCTCGTGTCAGTGTATCACCGGAGCCTTGTAGAGCAGTGACATCTCCTGATGTTATATCGCCGTGGGACACACTCGGTAATTGGACTGCGTCGGACAGGGAGTATTTGTGCTGGTTTATTATTTTATTTTTGTTGTAGGAGATTGAGGGATTCGGGGATTAGGCATTCAGTAAGTATGGTTAATTAAGATTCAATAAAAGTCTGTGTGATTTCTTTCAAATAAAGGACTTTATTCTGGCTGTGTCTTTATTTACCATTTAACTATAGGATTAGTAATGGATAGGTCTTATTGACGCCTCTCCATTACTAATCCGTGGGCTTGATGTCACCGGATAATACACAGGTGACATCAACCTCACAAATATTACCCCACTTGCCACCGCTACAGGGCAAGTGGGAAGAGCGAGGCTAAGTGCCAGAATTGGCGCATCTATAAGATGTGCCATTTCTTGGGCAGCTGAGAGCTGGTTTTTAACCTGGGGGGGTGCCAATATACATGGCCCCTTCCCTTTGCTGGTTCGATTTTTATTGTAGGACTTCATGTCAATTTTTTTCTGGGGTTCCCCTGTAGCCAGTAAAGGCTAAGCAAACATTTGTGAGCTGATAATAGCCTGGGAACCATTATGACTATTGGCTCCTTCCCAGAATATTAACACCAGTCCTCAGCTTTCCCTCTGCTGGCTATGAAAATTACACGGGTGCCCACGCAATTTTTCTTTTGTTTTTTTTAAACAGATACTGTGTTTCACACAAAGTGTGTGTGTGTGTGTGTGTGTGTGTGTGTGTGTGTGTGTGTATGTGTCTTTTATTTATCTCTTTATGTACCATATTATTAATGATGGTATCTAGCTGACACATACATACAGCTCTGGCAAAAATTAAGAGACCACTTCCAAATGTTCAGTTTGTCTGATTTTTCTCTTCACAGGTATATTTTTGAGTAAAATGTAAATTGTTCTTTTAGTCTATAAACTTCTGACAACATGTCTCCGAATTTCCATGCAATAAATTGTTTGTTTTTTTTCTGAAAAGGAGAAATAGTCAAAATAAAAAAAAACAAAAAACCCCCAGTGCTTTCAGATCTCAAATAATGCAAAGAAAACAAGTTCATAATCATTTAGAAACAACAATACTAATGTTTTACCTCAGGAAGAGTTCAGAAATCAATATTTTGTGGGATAACCATGATCTTTAATCACAGCTTTCATGTGTCTTGGCAAGCTTGCCACCAGTCTTTCACATTGCTTCTGGCGCAAAAATTAAAGCAGTTCTTCTTTGTTTGATGGCTTGTGACTATTCATCATCCTCTTGATTACATTCCAGAGGTTTTCCATGTGGTTCAGGTCTGGAGAATGGGCTGCCCATGACAGGGTTTTGACATGGTGGTCTCTTAATTTTTGCCAGAGCTGTATGTGTGTATATTATAGTATTGTGTGTTGCCTCCACCTGCTTATATGACTCCCTACTACGCCTGGGCATGCTAATGATGAAGCGACGGATGGTTTCCTGAGGGATCTCCTCCCATCTGCCAACTCCTGGACAGTCTGTGGTGCAACATGATGTTGGTGGATGGAGCGAGACATGATGTCCAAGATGTGCTCAATCGGATTCAGGTCTGGGGAACGGGCGGGCCAGTCCATAGTTTCAATGCCTTCATCTTGCAGGAATTGCTGACACACTCCAGCCTGGATGAGATGCACTAACTGAGCCACTTGTGTGGGTTGTAGAGTCCGTCTCATGCCTCCACTTGTGTGAAAGCACAACCAACATTCAAAAGTGACCAAAACATCAGCCAGAAAGCATTGGTACTGTGATGTGGTCTGTGGTCCCCACCTGCAGAACCACGCCTTTATTGAGTCTGTCTTGATAATTGCCAATAATTTCCATCTGTTGTCTATTCCATTTGCACAACAGCATGTGAAATTGATTGTCAATCAGTGTTGCTTCCTAAGTGGACAGTTTGATTTCACAGAAGTTTGATTTAATTGGAGTTATATTCTGTTGTTTAAGTGTTCCCTTTATTTTGTGAGCAGTGTGTGTATATATATATATATATATATATATATATATTCATAATCATTCACATATTTGTGACATCACAATTCTTTTTTGTTTTTGTTAAATAAACAAATTTATTTAGCTTGCAAAACCACAGAGAAAACAGCTTGAAAATCCGCATCAAAACCTCGTGGATTTTCAACTGCATTTTGTGCCAAGAGAGGCAGAATCTGAACAGATTTTTACAAAGGCAAATCCGCAACATGTGCACATACCCTAAGAGGTTAATGATTTAAAAATCCATGAGCTGATGACAGTTTCCCTCCCACATGATTAATTAAATTAATACAAACTGTATGTCACAGTGCAGAAACTACTTTCAGGCTGTGTGCCCACGATGCGATTTTTAAGCGTTTTTTGCCGCGATTTTCGGCGCGAAAACGTTTAAAAATCGTGTACAGAACGCCCCCCATGCATTCCTATGGCATTCCGCACATACTGTGCTTTTTTCCGCAGCGGAATCGCATCGGAGTAAAAAAAAAGAATAAAAAATAAATAAATAAATAAAATCGGGGTATATTTACCTTCCGACGTCCCGCGCTGCATTCCTGGCCTAAGCGTTCCCAGTAATGCCTTGCGGCAAGGTCCTGTGATGACGTAGTCTCGCTAGATCGCTATAGTAACGCGAGACCAACGTCATCACAGGTCTCGCAAGGCATTACTGGGAACGCTGTGGCCCGGGATGGCAGCGTGGGACGTCGGAAGGTAAATATACCCCGATTTTTTATTTATCATTTTTAACATTTTATCTTTTACTATTAATGCAGCATAGGCAGCCTCAATAGTAAAAAGCTGCTCACACTTGTCAAACACTATGTTTGACGAGTGTGACCAACCTGTCAATCACTTTCCAAGCGATGCTTCAAATCGCTTGGAAAGTGCTTGAGAAAATCGCGAACAGAATCGCGCAGAAAAAAACGTGAGATTTCTGGGAAGGAGTCCGATTTTCAGTGTGCGTTTTAACACGCAACGTGGGCCCCATAGCCAGGGCTGTGGAGTCGGAGTCGTGGAGTCGGAGTTAGTTTTGGTTGGAGTCGGAGTCGGTAGAAATGTACCGACTCCGGTTTTAAAAAAAATGTATTAATATTTCATAATTGAACTTTCATATGAATTTTATAAATGTTACTCAAATATATATGTTCTATCAAACTATGAACAACAGTGATAAGCAGTTCTGCTGGAGATAGAGACATTTCTTACTTCTTGTGTGTCACTGTTCTCCACTGCCCTTATCTAATCTTATACTTGGTTAACCTCATGCTGCCCCAACCCCCCTACTTACAATGTATGAAACTGAAAGTGAAAATGTGTTGCAAATTCTTAGTAGTAAAGCTCCTCCTCTAGACTAGATCATACTAGGTGTGCGTCTTCCAAGCATCTCACAGCTGCCTGCTACTCAGAAGAGGAAGACTGTAAGAAGTATTATCCTTTCAACAAACTTTGCATCATTTAACTGTGAGTACATGAGGAATAATAACAGTATTACTGACCACTATATCAGTTGTACGACTTGGCAATAATTTTGTACAATTGTTTTTAAGAAAAACAATTGTCATTTGGATTGTGAATGCAGAATTAAAAACCTGAGAATGTCAAAGAAGCATCACATTAAATCAGCTGTATTTGAACATTTCACCATCACTCAAAATAGAAAACATTATGTCTGTCAGTGTATGACAAATGATCCAGACGAAAACAAATGCTGTGAAGCCAAGATGAGTGCATATTCAGGCAAATATAAAAATGCTCCTACCAGAGCTTCTAATCTAAAGAGACATTTACAGCGCTTTCATCCAGAAGTACTGAAAGCAGTGGATGAGAAAGACTGCATCCAAACCAATGAACCAGTGCCCAGCTCTTCCAGCCAAAGGAGCAGAGAACTTTGCAGCCATCAGTTGCAAGATATTTTGTCAGTGACAAAGTTACTGTGACAATGACAGTAGATACATTTAAAAAACAGATCATAGAGCTTGTTGTAAAGGATAGTGAGCCTATTATTTTCACGACCAGCTTTTATGTGTCTGAATGGGGAAATGGCCCGCAAGCTTGGTGTTTCTCTGGAGAGAGAGAGTATTAGAAAATTAGTAATCGAAGCTTTTAAACAAAAGGAAGAACTTAAAAAAACTCTCAAGGGACACTTTCTGTTTCTTAAAATGGATGCCTGCACACGTCACAGAGTGAACTATTTTGCCATCAATGTCCGATTTGTTTGTGACAAAAATGAAATAGTTACCAAGACATTGGCAGTAAAAGACACCAAAGCTCATCACACCAGTGAGTTTCTCCAGGTCTTGGTGGAAAAGGTTCTGCAAGCCTATGAACTTAAAAAAGAGCAAGTTCTTTCTGTCGTAACTGACAATGCTTCAAATATGATAAGTACTATTAAGCTAATGAATGAGAGTAATGATGGTGACCAGCAGCTAGAAGAACATTCTGGGTCCACAGACACAGAAATGTTTGAAATAGAGGAACACGGTATTGTAACTGAGGAGCAAACTGAAGTTGCTTCAGATGAACAGCAACATGATAGTTTAGATGATCTTGTTGAAACTGTGTCAATATGTTCTTTCATTCATCACATGCGCTGTGTTGTGCATACGCTACAGCTGGCTATAAGAGACAGTCTGCAAGAAGGACATGCTGCTGCACTGATTGGCAAGGTGAGAAAATTGGCTACTGTTGCCAGAACCCCTAAAGTTGACTCAATTTTGAAGAGACGTGCTGGAAAAGGGGCAATTATTGATCAAGCCACACGATGGGGCAGTACTTAATGATTCAGCACTTGGTTGAACTGAAAACCTTTCTTGTAGACATGGCTAACCCTCAACTGATGCTAAATGAAAGTCAGTGGAATCAGGTGACTGAGCTGGAAAAATTGCTAGAGCACCCATTTACAGTGACTAAAAAATTACAAGCAGAGGACTTAACTCCAGGTATTTTCTTAAAGGAGTGGAAGAACCTGATGTTTCGCCTGTCCCAAAGAGGAGGGTTAATTGCAAGTGGCATTGCTACATCAATGAAACGGAGAGAGGAGCTACTATTACAAAATAACATTCTTTTGGCAGCTGTTTATGTAGACCCAATGCATCGGATTCTTCTAGATGATCAACAGCTAAGTAAAGGAAAAGAAGCTCTGTTTGAAATAGCAGTAAGGATGAAAGGGTTGCAGAACAGTCAGGAGGAACAAGAAGAATTTGGTCGTCCTGCCACATCTTCACCCTCATCATCAACTGATGAAGAACTTAATTTCAAAAAAATATTTGGATCACAAGGACCGTGCAAAGCGTTCCCGCATAGAAGAAGAGTCATCCCCATCAAGGAACACAGCCAGTACATTTCAGCAGAATTTTTCATGTGCACTAAAAGAAATTGAGAAATGTGACCGTTCATCAAAAATAACAGTGCAACAAGCGATTCCTCTGTATCCTGACATTGTCAGAGATGTTGCCCGAGTGGTTACTGCTTTGCCACCAACACAAGTTAGTGTAGAGAGGTTGTTCTCTGCTCTCAAAATAATTAGATCAGATTTGAGGGCATCCATGAAGGAGGATCTGACAGAGGCAATACTTTTTCTGAGGACAAATTTATAGATTTCTTTTTATTAACTGCATAAAAGTGTTTATTGCATATTTACTTACAGATTAGAAAAGTTTATAAAAGTTATTTGCTATATTCTAATTGTATTCTAATAAATGTAGTTTTTGCTCTAAGTGGTCCGATTACTTATATGATGGTGAGAAACTGAATAAGCACGATGTTTAATATTTTACAACAGTAAATTTGTTGTTATGAATTGGCCATTTATGAAGGAGTCGGAGCCGGAGCCTGATAAAATCCAGGAGTCGGAGTCGCAACTGTGGCTTACCGACTCCACAGCCCTGCCCATAGCCTCAGTCTGATATATGGCAAAGTAATACATTTTTGGACAATCACATAACGACAATATTTACTTTTTTTTTTTTAATGCATGTAGCTTTTTAGACAAAACTTACTGTACTGAAAATGGCAGTCTGTATTGATTTCTAAAGACTCTGGACTAAGGCTATGTGCACACGCACATTTTGTTCCTGCGGATTTTTCCGAGCGGATTTCTAAAAATCTGCAGGTAAAATCTCCTGTCAAAATACCTGTGGTTTACCTGCGGATTAGCCCTGCGGTTTCACACCTCTACAAAGAAGGTGTGAATCCTCACAAAGAATTGACATGCTGCGGATTTGAACCCGCAGCAAATCCACGCGGAAAAAGCCGCAGCATGTGCACAGCGTTTTTCAGATTACCATTGAAAACAATAGTACTGTACAACGCAGCTAAATCTGCTGCGGACCCGCAGAGCCTGAAACGCTGCGGATCTGCACCGTGTGCACATAGCCTTACAGGAAAGCGATCATCAGAAAATGATCCACTGTTTAAATCACATTTGTATGCAACAATTATAAAAATTGTAATCTGGCAATTTTTAGATTGGCCATTGGGGCTTTTTTACTCATAATTCCTTTCAGAAAGAGTTGTCAGCAGACTCGTTATCATCAGAGGCAGGATGACAATGATAGGTAACACCTCTATACACAGCTAATAACAGGATCCACCATCTCTGTAGGTGATTTTACTCCTGATCCTGCTCCCTCTTCCTTCACAATTACCTCTACACACGCTCAGTAGATACTTCAAATACAAAAGATGTGGTCAGGGTATGTTCAATAAGGCTAGGTAAATGTATTGTTTCCTGAAACAGCAAGAAGCTGAGAGTCTAAAAAAGCCCTAGTGGCCAGTGTGAAAAAGGAGATTTTTGTGTACTCACCGTAAAATCTCTCTTAGCCTCTAATTGGGGGACACAGAACTATGGGTGTTATGCTGCTGTCCACTAGGAGGCAACACTATGCATAATCTGAAAAAGATTAACTTTGGCTCCTCCTCTGCATTATACACCCCTGGATGGCGTCAGCCTTCTCCAGTTTTGTGCAAAAGCATTAGGAGGAACATAACAGAAATAACAACCATGCCTGTATGAAGGCCACTATGTACGAGCTCAAAGAACAATATGAGAACTCAACCGTAACAACAACAGCCCGTAAGGGCAACAGAGTGGGAGTTGTGTCCCCCAATTAGAGGCTAAGAGAAAGAGATTTTAGATGAGTACACAAAAATCTCCTTTACTCTGTCGCCTCATTGGGGGATACAGAACCATGGGACGTCCCAAAGCAGTCCCTGGGTGGGAAGCAATGGACGAATATTGTGCTGACAGGTCCCTAAACTTGGGGAACTGCTGCCTGCAGAACCCGTCTACCCAGGCTCGCGTCCGCTGAGGACTGGGTATGAACTTTGTAGTGTTTTGTAAATGTGTGTAGGCTAGTGCAGGTGGCCGCCTTACACACTTGTTGTGCTGAAGCCTGGTGCCAAATGGCCCAGGAAGCCCCCACCGCCCGCGTAGAATGTGTCGTGATACCGGCCAGAAGAGGAGAGTTGTTAAGGAGGTAAGCGTCTTGTGTGGTGGACTTGATCCACCTGGCAAGGGTAGCTCTGGAAGCCGGCAGACACTTGCGAATGCCTTCCAGAAGAAGGAAAAGGGAATCAGACTTCCGGAAGGGTGCAGTCCTAGACACGTATATACGCAATGCCCTGACGAGGGCAAGCTTATGCAGAGCCTTCTCCACTCTATGAACCGGAACCGGGCAAAGGAATGGCAGTGAAATTTCCTCATTGAGGTGGAAGTTGGACACAACCTTCGGAAGGAAGGATGGAACCGTACAGAGAACCACCTTGTCCTGGTGAAAGGCCAGGAAGGCAGTCTGCAGGAGAGTGCCGACAGTTCAGACACCCTGCGTAGCGAGGTGATTGCCACCAGAAAGACCACCTTCTGTGATAGAAGGCGGAGTGGGACTTCTTTAAGGGGTTCGAAAGGTGGTGTCTGCAATGCTGTCAGGACCAGGTTGAGGTCCCACGTCTCCAGTGGATGTCTGTAGGGGGGAACCAATCAGGAGACCCCCTGGAGAAAAGTCCTCACTTGCGGCTTGTTGGCAATGCGTCTCTGGAAAAGCACTGAGAGCGCTGACACCTGGCTCTTAAGCGAGCCCAGGGATAGCCTGGTGTCCAGGCCCGATTGAAGAAAACCAAGAACTTTTGGGAGGGAATAAGGGAGTGGGATCTGGCTGCGGAATTCGCACCAGGTAAAGAAAGCTCTCCAGGTACGGTAATAGATCTTGGCGGAGGCTGGCTTCCGTGCCCTGACCATGGTTCTAATGACATCCGGTGAGAGCCCTGCCTGGGTTAGAACCCAGGTCTCAAGGGCCACGCCGTCAAATTGAGGGCCCCTGAGTTCTGGTGAAAGAACGGGCCTTGTAACAGAAGATCGGGACGGTTGGGGAGACGCCAGGGGGCTTCTGCTGTAAGTCGTACGACGTCGGCGTACCATGTACGTCTGGGCCAGTCTGGCGTGATCAGGACGGTTGGAACTCCCTCTTGTTTGATCTCTCTCACGACTCTGGATATCGGGGGGAGAAGTGGAAAAATGTACAGAAGCTGGAACTGAGTCCACTTCTGAACCAGGGCATCTGCTCCGAGCGACGGCGGATCTCGTGTCCTGGCCATGAAATTGGGGACCTTTGCATTGAGATTGGATGCCATTAGGTCCACGTCCAGGGTCCCCCAGCGATGGCAGATCTAGTGAAAAATTTGGGGATGGAGAGACCAAGTGCATTCCTTGTCTGCTAAGGAAGTCGGCTTCCCAGTTGTCCACATCCGGAATGTGGACCGCAGAGAGTACCGACCTTGTGTCTTCCGCCCAGTGGAGGATATGTGCCACTTCTCTCATCGCCTGGGCACTGCGGGTCCCGCCTTTGTGATTCACATATGCCACCGCCATGGCATTGTCCGACTGTACTGATATGAGAGGCTGCCAGTAATTGGCGAAAAGCTCTCAATGCCAGGAAGATGGCCCGAATTTCCAGGATGTTGATGGGCATGTTCGCTTCCACTGGTGACCACTTGCCCTGTGCCTTGTGATGTAGGTGCACCGCACCCCAGCCTGTCAGGCTCGCGTCGGTGGTCAGGACCTTCCATTGACCTGAGAGAAAGGATTTTCCCGTTGCAAGTGAGGTTGGCTTGAGCCACCAGTGCAGGGACCTACTTGTTGCCAATGTTAGCCAAAACTCCCTGTCGAGGGAGAAAGGGTTCCTGTCCCAGGACTTGAGGATGGCTAGTTGAAGAGGCCTGAGTTGAAACTGGGCAAATGGTACCGCCTCCATTGCTGCTGCCATCCTGCCGAGTACTATCATGGCAAACCGGAGAGATCGGGGGGGGGAATTGCGGAGGAGTATGCGGACTCCTAGACGGAGAGCCAGTGCCTTGTTCCTGGGAAGGAGCACCAGACCTCTGGAGGTGTCGAATAACATCCCCAGGAAGGTCAGAGACTGACGGGGTAGTTGATGACTTTTATAAGTTGACTAACCAGCCCAGGCGACTCAGTTTCGATAGTGATTGAGACGCTGACCTCGCAATCCTTGAAGATGGAAGCCTTGATGAGAAGGTCGTCCAGGTATGGAACGACTACTATGCCTCTTGAGTGTAGAAAGTCCATGGTGGCTGCCATGATCTTGGTAAACGTTCTGGGAGCCATGGAGAGTCCGAACGGGAGAGCCACGAACTGGTAGTGGTCCTGGTTGATTGCGAATCTGAGAAATCTCTGATGGGCGGGTGCAATTGGTATATGCAGGTATGCGTCTTGTATGTCTATGGAGGCGAGATATTCTCCCTTCTCCATGGACGCAATGATTGACCGAAGGGACTCCATGCGAAAATGACGAACCCGAACATACTTGTTGAGTTGTTTTAGTTCTAGTATGGACCGAACGCTGCCTCCCTTCTTGGGGACTACAAACAGACTGGAGTAGAACCCTCGGAAGCGCTCTTCTGCAGGAACCGGTACTATGACTCCTGCCTGAAGGAGGGAGGAAACTGCTTGATGGAAGGCACGAGCCTTGTCTGGCGGTTTTGGGGGAACAGAGAGGAAGAACCAGTTCGGTGGGCTGGAAGTGAACTCGATCTTGTATCCGGAAGACATTATTTCCTTGACCCACCTGTCTTCTGTAATAGGCAGCCAGACCTGCTGAAAGAGTAGCAGTCGTCCGCCTACGGGTGGGGTGTCTTCCGGAATTCGTGAGTCATGAAGAGGAGAAAGTCTGAGGTTTCCCTCCTTTGGGCTTTGCCTGGCCTGCTTTCGACTGCCAGGTCCTGTACGGCCTCTGCGCGGAGAGCGGTTACGATTTTGTGCTGGGCGTGAGACGGACCAGCTTGAAGAATTCCGAAAGGATCGGAATAGAGTTTGGTTACGCCTTTTGAACGTGCGTTTAGGTTTTAGTTGAGGGAGAGAGGTACTCTTACCCCCAGTGGCATTGGATATCATTGTGTCACCGAAAAGCCGCCAACTGAGGTACGGAAGATGCGTGAGGGACTTCTTTGAGGCCGCGTCCGCTTTCCATTCCCGCAGCCAGAGGACACGCCAGATCGTGATATCGTTTGATGCTATTCCCGCTACACCTCTCGCGGAATCCAGAGCTGCTACCACCGCTATTTGAACCGCCTGGTCCGACAGCTCAGGATTTGAGGCTTGGAGGCCAGCCTGCAATTTTTTGGCCCATGCCAGAATGGCCTTGACCGCCCAGACTGAAGCGAACGTGGGAGCCAGAGAGGCCCCTGCCGCTTCTAAGATTGAACGAGCCATGTGTTCTACCTGCTGGTCTGCTGCGTCCCTGAGGGTTGAGCTATCTGGCAGTGAGAGGAGGGTCTGTGCTGCTAGCCTAGAGACTGGGGGGGTCCACTTCGGGTGGATCTGTCCACTCCTTGGTGTCCTGTGGAAAGGGGTACCTTGCTTCCAGATATTTGCGATTGGCGAATTTCTTCTAAGGCTGCGAAAACTGCTTAGTAAGTATCGCCTGAAATTCTGGGTGATTAGAGAAGACCTTAGGTGGTTTCAGAACACTTTCAAAACAAATTTTGTGTTCTGGGGCTTTCGGGGGTGGATCAGAAACGTCCAGCACCCGATGGATGGAAGAAATTACGTACTCAACTAGCGCCGTATTGCTCGGGGGGCCAGAGACCTCTCAGTTTCGTTGTCTGAGTCGGAGTCACAGATGCCTTCCGATTCCTGCGTGTCACTAAGGCGTTCCCTGGTGGGCGAACTGGGGTGGAGGTCTTCTGTGGTCGGGGATCGCTGTTGGAGGTTATCTATGGACTGTGTCATAGACTGCAACATCTGAGTAGCCCATTCTGGCATGGGAGCCGGCGCTGAAGCAATGGTAGGAGCTTCTTGGGGCTCTGACCCAGTATTTTGGATACAATCCCGGCAGTGCGGGTACATGCTGCCACTGGGGAGAGTGGTTTTGCAGGCTGTGCAGAAAGCATAAAAGCAGTCCTGACTGGTTCTCTTCCTTGAGCCCGGCATAGTGCACAGAGGCTGGCTACCACAGGACCCTACAAGGGTGGCTACGCAGAGGAAAACTATAGGAGAACCTTATAGGTAATATGGATTCACAGCCGAGTAAAGAGAACCCAGATGTGATCTTACCCCACCAGTGTGGCCCTAGGTCCAGCGCCGACAATTCACAGTCCTGTGCCCCCCGGAGACTGCTGACGTTGCTGCTGATGTCACAGACGGCGTCTGCTGCAGCGAAGATGGCCGCCGAGAAGACGAGGAGGAAGAAGGGGGCGAAGAGCTGAAAAAGAGCGCGCAGGGCTATGTAAAAACGCACCCTTTCTGCCTCGATCCGCCCCTTCTATGACACTGTAGAGTGTCATATTAGTCATCCGGGGGGCGGGCTGGGGGGCGGCGAGGAGGAGGCGGCTTCAGCTAGGCCGAAGCCACGGTCTAAATTAGAAGCCTGATGCCCAGAAGGGCTCCAGGCCGGCGCGGATGTCCGGGAGAGGGTCGGATCTGAACCAGACCCCTCCGGATTGAGAGGCAGGATAGCGGTGGGGCTAGCAGCGGTAACGGGGCCATGTGAGTGGTCCCCCTGAGGCGCTATGGAGCTGATGCTGCCGCAGAGACAGCGCAGGGAGGCCTGTCTCTGTATGTGCCATGTCTGCCTGCACTCTCCCCCGGCCCCAACAGGAGCCCGCAGCAGGGCTGGGGTCCCTGGCTGTTTAAGCTGATGCTGCCTTGAACAGACCCTACCTGAGGCGTCTCAACCTAATGTCCCCAGAGGGGGATTAGGGAGGGTGCGTCTGTCACCATCAGGGGTCTTCATCCTCGCCTCGACCTCAACCCAGACCCCAAAGGGATTGGGGAAGGGGGGGGGGGGGTCTCGACTTCTTCGAACCAGTACCCGAGGGACTGGGGAAGGAGCGACATGGGGAATAGCCATCTCAACTTCAACCGGGCACCCCATAATAGGGGGCCGAGGAAGGAGCCATGCCGGGAATCTCGCTGGAGACCCGCTTTTCTTCATCTGTAATCCGTCGGAAAAAAGTAAAATCTTAGGTGTGCCTCCTTGTGACACTAAGCAAAAACTGGAGAAGGCTGACGACGTCCAGGGGTGTATACTGCAGAGGAGGAGCCAAAGGTAATCTTTTTCAGATTATGCATAGTGTCGCCTCCTAGTGGACAGCAGCATAACACCCATGGTTCTGTGTCCCCCAGTGAGGCGACAGAGTAATTGAAGATTTCTAATTTTTTATTTTTAATAGAGTCTGGATATCAAAAAAAATGCTAAAAATACATATAAAAAATATTGGACATGAGAACTCCTATAGTAAGGATATATGGGAAAATTATTTATGAAGTCCCAAAGGTGACCACACTAGGTAAATGACTGCACAGTGCTGACACTGATCAAAAAGGGCGAGAAACATTAATTGGCGGACTTACTATGGCAGCAGCCTGTCCAATCCCCTGTGCCGCTGCTGACAGCAAAATGACTTTTCCATCTAAGCGACCCATACTACCTGAAACAAACCAATAGCACAGAGCAATGATTACACATGTACACAAGATAAAAACCCTATAGTCCCAGCTAGCGATATACTGATATCAGACAGCTGGAATACGAGTGGGGGCCTCGGACTAGTGGGGCCGCTCCCTATAGTCCCGCAGAATTTCAGAGTAAAACATACTTGGCTGTAATCGTGCCGCCGGGCTCCGAGCCATGCCGCTTGTAGTTCGGGCAGCATCATCTAATAACAGGGTCCCTCTAAGCAGCACAGCTCTAGGATATCTTCTTGGGTCAATCGGAGTACGGACCGCAATGTCCTGACCGGACGTGCTTTACAAGAGTTTTTTAGTCAGAACCCACCTCAGGAAACGCTCCTGTTTGGGAGATTTTTGGATGCGATCTTTTTCTGAAGCGGCTTTGAAGAGTTTTTTTTTTCCTGAACCTTCTGTTTGCACAACTCGTTCTCATATGATCAGCAAAGTGGATTTCACTTTCGAAATTAATATAAAGTTTTGGAGTGAATCCACGCCAAAAACCTCTGTGTGAACACAGCCTAGGGGCTTCTGCAGACATTCGGGAATCTTGGTCTGAGTCCACAGTACTACCTGACCTCATCTTAGCTCACGCTGCAGACTTCCATGAGACGGGGTCTGAGCACGGACTGCAGTGCACAGGCTCTCCACGTTTTATATGCCTATGAGACGGCCGCGTTCAAATCAGGAGGCCGCAGGGTGAGTGAAGAAGTGGTCGAGGAGTGGTGTGGAATCTACACATGTGCAGCAAACTACAGTACAATGCCTGTGGATGGAGTTTTGGAAAATCCCACCTACATGTAACAGAAATCACTAGTGTGAAAAACATTAGCATTCTGCAGATCTTCACAGTTATAGTGCATAAGTGGAATCCACAGAAAAATCAGCATGGGACACAAAGCCACCAATCTTGGACCTAACTTAAGGGGTAAATAGATGTGAACCATTGGCCTGCACTCAGATGACATCAGAGTGGAGTCTGATTACTGCAGACATAGAAGGGAGAAAATTTCTCCCTCTTCTCCTCACCTGTTCTGTGATTCTCTCATGCGACAGAATTGGATCACACTAAGGTGACATTAGCACAATCGGCCTAATTCTCTGGCATGAGAACCCAACCGCTAAATCTATTAGTGATGAGCGAGTATACTCGTTGCTTGGGTTTTCCCGAGCATGCTCAGATGATCTCCAAGTATTTTGGAGTGCTCGGAGATTTAGTATCTGTCGCCGTAGCTCCATCATTTACGGCTGCTAGACGGCCTGAATACACGTGGGGATTTCCTAACAAACAGGCAATGCCCACATGTATTCAGGCTGGCTAGCAGCCGCAAATCATACAGCTGTGACAAAAACTAAATCTCCGAGCACGCCAAAATACTCAGATCACCCGAGCATGCCCGGGGGAAATCTCGAGTAACAAGTATACTTGCTCATCACTAGAATCTATCATTGGTTTTTTGCTGCCCATATGAGAGTAGCATGACGATGGGGCAGAGGCCCTGATTCCAGCTATGTGTCACTTACTGAGCTGCTTGCTGCAGTTCTGATTAAATTACCTTTATCTGCTGCAGATCTAGCAGTTCTCTCAATACTGAGCTCTATATAACCCCAGCCACACCACTAATTGGAAGCTTTCTGTGTACACTGTGCATAGGCAGAAAGCTGTCAATCAGTGCAGCAGGTTTATTAGTCTGTTAGTGATAATACCCTGATGACAAAACAGAGATGTTATCAAAATGACAGCAAGCAGCCCAATAAGTGATCAGAATTAGGGCCTCTGTCTCTACAGTATGCTGCTCTCAGATTAGGGAGAAAAAAAACTGGCAACAGATTCTCTATATAGAGTTACTGTAGAAATCCAGCAGCCCAATCCTTTCCTAAGTCTTCTGCCGTCAGGGGCGAGTAGTGAGGCCATCACATACATTCGATAATCTGGTATTGATAGACCATGCTCTATTCTTCCTCTCCGGACTGATGGACACAGCCAGGTGCAGGACTCCAACAGAGAATGGATATGGTAGAGCTGCATGCGGCTCCCTCTGCTACTGATAACAGGGTGCAACCATTTTAAATTGCTACCTATGAAATTAGTGACCGGTCACGCTTTTAAAATTTTTTACCAACAGAACGGGCCCGAGTGGGTATGGCTGATGTGGGGGTCTTACAGGGGTCACCTGGAAACAAACACTTTATCACGGTCACATGTCCGCAATATGAAACCGGTGGGGATCTGACGACGGATAAACAATGTACACTACTTATTATCGGAGCCCGATTCCCACCGATCTCACAGCGTCCATGCTACGGACAGCCCCTCTAATGCCGATCCCAGGCCCCGTGATCGGCCAACAAGGGACGGGGCGCGTATTCACCCGCAGATTGTGGCTTCTTTTCTGTAAAGGGGCCTTTAAAATAAAAAAGTCACTGATCAACCAGTAATATCATCGATGGGGGTAAATTACCATGTAAGACCCCCGGAGCGCCCTCACTACCTGTCAGCAGGGCTGTGGAAACTAAATCACTTCTGTGCTTTCCATAATAAGATGCAGCCAATTATACGTGACTAGGGGGTCAGCATTATTAACCCTATGTACAAACCCCTGCAGCCCCCTAAGATGCACGCAGTCTGGGACTGTCCCGCTTATAAGACCAGTACAGACCATGCGTTTACTCCTGTGTGACTCCTGGCCTACATAAGTCAGAAAGCTCTGCGCAGCGGTATACAGCAGCGATATATATGGAAGCACAGACCTGTACAGGACCTCACCACCAGCACGCAGCCGACCTTTAGCCTGCCGCCCGCAGTCACGTGACACGAAGCAGCCAGTCCTCGCTGAAACAGCACGGCCAGAGCGTTCCTTACATTCGCTCAGTTTCGGGCGCCATCTTCTGTTTAATGTGTGTTACTGCAGATAATCTCACACCTAAAGCTGCTCCCGGTGCATCGTGGCCCCTGCTAATAACAGCGGGAATATGGCGCCAATGTTGTATTCAACCCTTTGGTATGTGCACACGATCAGGAATGGCTCAGTAGTTGCTCAGTCTTTGACGCAGGTGAAATCTGCATCTGAGGTCACCTGCGTTTTTGATGTGTTTTTTTCCAAATGAGTTTTTTCATTGCATGCGATTTCAAGAAATGCCATGCCCACTATGTGCGCACCCATACGCGCGGCTCACCCACAGTGACGGACATGTGGCGCGTCTTTCCAGACCGCAGCACGGCTATTTATATTGTGGAGACACTCTGACGCTGCTGCGTAAATTACCCATATGTGGCGCCCCTGAGGCTCAGTCGCCACAGAGGTACTGCACCTTCTCCTAAGGTGTAGTTCCCCACCAACTAGGTAAGTTGGGAGCTCCTTTCCACACTCCAACACCTGCACCCACGCACAGAATAGTTCAGCAGGACCCCATTGCGGCTCCATGCTTAGAGGATAGCAGAGCACCTTTCGTGGGTCCTTGCTTCGTAACATGAGATGTGCTGGGAGGTGGGTGGAGTTGAGATATATAAAAGGTGGGGAAGGTTTAGAATTACATGTAGGAAGTCACTCAGACAGGAGTGAGGATCCCTGGAAGAAGGGATGGAGGAAGGAGTGCTGCAGCTGCCTCAGTGATCTGAGCCAGCTGGCACGGGAAAGGAACAGAAGGAGAAAGACGTAGAACTGCAACCTAAGCTTCCATAAGAGAGAGAAAGAACAGCGCAGAACGAAGGAGTAGGAGAACAGACAGGAGTTGTGGGTTGGAAGAGGAACCCTGCCCATAGGTTCTCGGCGCAAGGCCGGGGCCCGGTCCCCGAGGTTGTATGGACACTAGGGTGACCGGATCTCATAGGGGGGGGGGGGGGGGATTTATTAGCCATTAACAACTTTTCATTGTCTGTAATGGTGGGATCAAAAAACGATAATCCCACCAACTCTGCATTCAAATACCACAAATGGTTCGAAAATTTGGTCAGGGCTATTTCTGCAATGTTGTTGTCACATTCTTTATAGTCTAACAGACTATGCAAAATACCTAAATCTTAAAATACCTCAATTTGGATTTTTTCAAACTTTGAGCGAAGAGCTGCACGGGTTAACGTCGTTTGATCGAGCTCAAATTTTGGCTATCTTAATATCTGGAAAGGGGAATCGTTTTGTGGGGTCCAGACGGACAAAATTCCGACATCGATTTTTTGCGGTCACCCTAATGGACACTTATGGTTCTGCAGCAGACACCGGTGGAGTAGTTGGCTGTAAATGCATTACTCCCATCCAAGACTCGGGGCACAACAGCAACTGAATAGAGAGCCAGGACTCCGGAGAAGGGAGTCCTGAGAGAGGCTACAGCTGTCTGCCATACGAGTAGAGTTGTTAGGAACATCTGACAGGAGGAACATCAGAGTAACCACGGTACTGGAGCTCTTCATGCTTTAAGGCGCAATAGAGGAGTTGTTCAGGAAAGGTACATGTTGGCGGAGTGTTGGAGAGGAGAATCCTGACTTGCCCGGGAGGTTGATTGAGTCTCTGCCCCGGAGGACACGGCTCGGAGGCAGGCACCAGTGTGTACCACAAACTATGAGTAAAGCTTTGGAACTACAAGCCCTGGTGTCTTCCATTCACTTGTGCGCCAACGCCGTCAGCACCGCTACATCTGTGTACCAACATTCCTCACACTACCTGCACCTATACACTGCCCAGGGGTTACAGCTTCGCCTGTGGGGAGCTACACCATCTATGCTGCAACACACCGTCAGCCCCAGAGGATCTGCACGCAGCGTTGGCTTAACATCTTGCTTGCCAAACACCACAGGTGGCGTCACGAACTATTCCACTTCATTAACTACAAACCACCATTGATTTGGGCGCCCAGGGCCACGGACCGGGTCACCGCTGCTGTGACACCACATTCCACCTGACACCGGCCCGGTACCGAGTACCCCACAGCCCTGGGAGGGCAACCCACATACACTTTCATTAGCTGCGGTAAAGCAGCATTATCTTCCTAGTCACATGCGTATTATGTGCGGGAACACACTTACTATGCATGTGTACTAATTTACATAATGGTGAATCTTGTGACACAGCTGGATGTACATGACACAGGAAGTGAAGGAAAGCACAGAGAGAGGTCCCCTCCTTTTTAATAAATAAATAATAGTTAAAAAAAAAATGGCCTGGGGTCCCCCTATGTATGTAAAGCAGACTATTGGGGCTGGTAAGGATCCAATGTCCATGAACCTTATGAGCCTGATAATACCAGGCCGCAGTGGTCTCCTTACCTTGGATGGTTAGCAAAAATAGTGGGATCCCCTCCAAAATAAATAGCGTGAGCTCCCCCTATTTTTGTTAACCAGCCAAGGAAAAAGCAGACAGCTGCGGCCTGGCATTCTCTGGCTGGCGAGGGCCATGGGTTTTGGCCCTCACTCAGCCTAAAAAGAGCAGCCTGCAGCCGCCCCATAACTGGCACATCCAAAGATGCTCCAATTGTGGCACTTTGCCCAACTCTTCCCACTGGCACTGTAGCGGTGGCAACTGTGGTAATATTTGTAGGGTTGATGTCACCTTTGTATTGTCCAGTGACATCAAGCCCACGGCTTAGTAATAGAAAATTGTCTATAAGACACCTATCCATTACTAATCCTATAGTTATATTGTAAATAAAGACACAGCCAGAATAAAGTCCTTTAATTGAAATAATGACAGACTCCTTTATTAGTCTTAATTAAACCATACTTACTGCATCGCCTTTTCCACCGACGCCCTCGATCTCCTGGAAGAGAAATAAAATAAAAAAGCAACAATATCTTTACCTGTCTGCCGAGAAGATACACATGCTGTCCCACGACGAGTCCAGCTCTGCTACATTTGGATGCCTTTGGCTGAACGGTGGCATTATGCCACCATCCAGTCTGACATTCAGACATAGTGGAGCTTGTAGATGATTACTGGTGACAACTCAGTCCCTGACGGTCACGTGCATGGCAATTCTCGCAGTCAGCTCAGCTCATCACAAGAACTGCAGTGTACGCGAACTTCCAGTTGAAACAAGGTAAAACATTATTTAAATTAGTACATGTGTAGTAAGCTGCTTTCCCGCATGTGACTAGGAAGATAAATGTGATTTTACTGCATCTAATGACAGTGAATGGGTAACTTATAAATATACATGCTGCAGTCTGGAAAGACGCGCTGCATGTTCGTCTCCACAGGGGAGCCAGAGGCGTCTGAGTGCATAGTGGAAATGGGATTTCATGAAATCCCATCCACTATGCTGTAACATCTGCATGCTGCAGGTTGGACGCTGCGGATGTATGGAGCATCCAACCCACAGTGTTTACTGACCGTGGGAACATACCCTAGGGATCAGGGCAGGATCATTTTTGCACTTTTTCTTTCCCTCCAGGAGTCATAACTTTAAAACAATAATAAATATAATATAAATATCCTAATATTGCATCACCATAGTCACGTACTTGTTGCTTTGAATGACATGTTTTCATATATTGTGCTGGAAAATGTAAAAGATTCCAAGTTTGGTGAAAAGAAAAAATTCTGCCGTTTTTGGAGGCGTTCAGTAGAAAAAACAAACCAAAAAGAAAACACGTCAACATTACAATTACGCACCACCCAACTTTTGAAGAATAAAAGGAGGGAGTCAGGGGCATAACTACCAAGGTCGCAGCAGTCGCTACTGAGACCGGACCGGGGGGAGTCAGGGGCCCGGCAGGTTAGACCATAATATCTCCCAACCGTCCCAATTCTCAAGGGACAGTCCCGTTTTTGACCCTCCCCCCGTGTCCCACCCAGGAGTCTATTCTTCCTGCACTGCGCCGTCATGCCCCCCCCATCCTCGCCCTCCCAGATAGACCCAGCGCAGCCCCCCACAACCTGCAATGACATTCTAGGCTGTCCTTTCCTGTGCGCACAGGACCTGTGATGAGGTCACAGGAGGGTAGGAGCCTCATTGTCTGCAGGACTCTGCTGTGCTGGTTGTCATGGTGCTGGATGAGGTAAAGTTTCTGTGTAGGGTCAGGAGGGGTTTACAGTGTGGAAGTAGCAGAGCCGCGTGTGTACGAGGTGTACGGAGCGGAGCCGCGTGTGTACGAGGTGTACAGAGCGGAGCCGCGTGTGTACGAGGTGTACGGAGCGGAGCCGCGTGTGTACGAGGTGTACGGAGCGGAGCCGCGTGTGTACGAGGTGTACGGAGCGGAGCCGCGTGTGTACGAGGTGTACGGAGCGGAGCCGCGTGTGTACGAGGTGTACGGAGCGGAGCCGCGTGTGTACGAGGTGTACGGAGCGGAGCCGCGTGTGTACGAGGTGTACGGAGCGGAGCCGCGTGTGTACGAGGTGTACGGAGCGGAGCCGCGTGTGTACGAGGTGTACGGAGCGGAGCCGCGTGTGTACGAGGTGTACGGAGCGGAGCCGCGTGTGTACGAGGTGTACGGAGCGGAGCCGCGTGTGTACGAGGTGTACGGAGCGGAGCCGCGTGTGTACGAGGTGTACGGAGCGGAGCCGCGTGTCTACAAAGTGTGCGGAGCCATGTGTGTATGAGGTGTATGAAGCGGAGCCACGTGTGTGAGGTGTATGAAGCGGAGCCGTGTGTGTACGAGGTGTACGGAGCAGATATGTGCATGTATTTTGGCACTGGGGCCCATAACTTTGTAGTTACGCCACTGGGAGGGTACAGATCATAGCGCGCGGCTGCAAATTTTGGCCACGCCCCTGGTCACACCCAAATCCTAGCCCATTTACCATTTCTTTTTTCTCTGACAGGAGTTGTCAGAGTGCCACTGCCAGTGATGGACATTCAGCAGACCCAAATTCGGGACTGTTCGCTGTATTCAGGGGACTCCTGTCCAGCATCCAAATCAGTGCTACCAGGCTGCTGGACAGGAGGCTCTTACCTTCCGGTGTCCCTAGCGCAGCTTTTGATTAGCCAGGGCTGGTGTGACATCATCTGTGCATCCCGCCATCTCTAATTGGGACCTGTGGATTTATTTTTTTGATCATTTATTCACAGTTGGAGCCACCAGAACTTTCTCATCTTTATGTAGTTTCACTATACGACATCTGGTTATTTTGTGTCTGTAGGCCATATTCACACATGCAGTGAATGTTTTTCTGCAAGATCCACACCAAACTACACAATAAATCTTCTCCTCCCTCACCCAGCACATGTATGGAGAGCCTGGGTTTTGGGCTCTCCATGCATATACTGTGACTGTGACACAGCCACGACATATGCAGATGCGGTGGCAATCAGCTGTTCAGCCGCTGCAATCCAGGAAGCTGGGTTCCTTCTGTAGCTTATTTGGCAAGTGCTATAGCTTGTCGAAAAAGTGGGAAACCGAAAATATTCGCTCAACTCTAATTGCAAGTGATGCTCAACTTTTCCCTTCAGAACTGCCCATAGGTGTTCGGTTGGGTTGAGATCAGGAGACTTGGCCATTGAATTGCTCTCACTCTGTTCTTCAGAAATGCAACTGTGAAATTTTGGATATGTATGGGGCTAGCAATAGCACAGAGTGATGGTAGCATCTGCTCTTTCAATATGGAGTCGTATTCTAACGTCACAAGAGGTGATCGCTGTAGACGAGTCTTTCATGCAAGATTGCCACCAGGAGTTTCAGGTTCCTGTTATGAATGGGTCACCGAGGAGGATGGCAGGAACAGGCTAAGCCACTGTCAAGGTAGCTATTTAGGGAGGGCTAAATTAACCCTTCACGGTTGAGCCAGTGATTTCCAAATTATTCCAGAGTTGCTAGTAACTCAAATGACCACACGGAGACTGGGGTCTCTGTACGGGAGGATCGAGGCAGATCACTAAACCCCTTTATTTTAGTCACATCTTTTATAATCTTTTGCTTAATTATGCAAGGTTCTCAAGTACCAATAGCATCATTTCACTTTATAAGCCAATAATATTGCAAGAAAACCGGAAACTACATATATGTCCGTATCCAAATAGAAAGTATAATGGCATATTCTTCAGAGTTTTACACTCCCGCCTCCCTTATCTTTGTACCTGATGAGAACAGTCTGGTTTCATGACAGCCCATGCCAATTATAAAAATGTATCTTACAGCAACAAAAGTTAAGAAACGAAACCTACAGAGAAATGGAGAAGTGAAACTTAAGCTCTGATTTTAGTAGTAACCCTTCACATTCCCCCCTAGATAAATTTTTTTTAACACATATGCAGCATCAGAGGTGCTATCCCAAGCTAACAGCTTGAGGGGTACTGGTCTTCACATGGCTGATGCCGTGTTATCAGTCATGGCTGTCGCGGCGCACCCGTCCCCCCTGTATACTGCAGTTCACGAATAACAATTTTTGATGATGGTGGTGGGGATCTTTTGTAGGTAGGCATGTGCTTGGCTTCAACATCTTCATCAAGTAGCCTTTTGAGATCGGTGCAGAGAAGAACAGGGGCAACGACACCTTTGGTATCATCATTAGCTGGCTTAGTGTAGAATTTCCTAATACATGCAGAAATACACAAAAGAACAAGTTTTAGTATCACATATACAACAAGGATACAGGCAGCAATGTGTAACAAGCTTTGTAAGATCCCAGCTATCCAGCCCCCAATTCCCTTAAATCAATTGGCTGGATTGAGAAAGGAGAAAGTGTCTGACCACCAACTGTCCTTATTACGATCATTGTCTTTATCTTATTGATCTCTGAGTCTTTGAATATGTTCTAACTTTAACTTTTAACTTCTACCAATAATAAAAATATGAAAAATGCGGAAAACCAAAACATTATGCCCCTTTATTTGCTATTGGCTTGTTGGGTGATGAGAACTTGATAGGGACCGTCATACAAGGGTTCTAGTCCGTGCTTCCTGACATGCCTCTTCACGACTACCAAATCACCAGGCTTCAGGTTATGACAAGTGTCGGTTTCTACTGAATCTGGAAAAGAAGAGAAAACTAGAACATAGGTGTTAGCAATATTTTTACTAAGCTGAATAACATATTGAACAACACAGTCAGTTTCTTCTGATAACTGCTGGGGCTGGAAATTTGCAACTGGGGGCCTACCACCAAACAATATCTCATATGGGGACAGGCCATGTTTTGCAATAGGGGTAGTACGGATGTGGTATAGTACAATGGGTAGGAGCTCTGGCCATGGAGCCGTAGTCTCCTGCATCATTTTGGTCAATTGTCCCTTCAGTGTGCCGTTCAGCCTCTCAACTTCCCCACTGGATTGTGGGTGATACGGAGTATGGAGGGCTACAGTGGATCCAAGCATTGTCAGAACTTCTTAGTACACATAAGAAAAGGCCGGACCTTGATCACTTTCAACAACTTCTAGAACCCCATATCTGCATATAACTTCCATCACCAGTTTCTTCGCAGTGGTCTTTGCAGCCATGTTGGTAACAGGGATGCTTCCGGCCAACTGGAGAACCAGGGCCCAGTAGAATTTTTGCACCAGTGCGAGGGCCTGAATCTTTCCTCAATGTGTAGGCCCATGTGGCAATAGCAGGGTACATCCGCTTAGGGAGACACACAAGTCGGTCCTTTTTCCAGAGACCATTATCAATTCGTGCCCCATCAGTCTTCCATTGCTTCACCTTTTCCTTTGGAGACATTCTCTGCATCGTCATTAAGCGGTCTCGCGGGGTCCGACAGAAAACTTCAGTCTGTTGCAGATCATCAGATTCTTGTAGGGTCAATGCTTCTTGTAACTGTTTACGCTGAGAGCGTGTGGTCACCATAGTTGGTATGGTTGGTTCAACGGGTAAGAGAGCGGCGGCTTTTGCTTGCATATCCACAAATGTGTTGCTAACAGTCTGTGGACTGTTCCTAGGACCGTGCGCCTTAACTTTGATAATAGCCACCTGAGTAGGTAATTTGATTGAGTCCATGAGGGTTTTAATAGCTTCAGCATTTTTCACTGGAGTTCCGGCAGTAGTAATAAACCCTCGATTGGCCCATAGAGCCCCAAAATCGTGAGCAATACCAAATGCATACCGTGAGTCCGTGTATATACTAGCCCGTCTGTTCTTGGCCAAAGTACATGCAGTAGACAGAGCCTGGAGTTCTGCTTCTTGTGCTGACTGTGAAGGCAGGAGCACAGCTGCGTGCACTACAGTGTCTTCTGTGGTAACAGCGTATCCCGTGTGGAATCTACCAAACTCGTCAGCATAGCTTGAACCATCCGTGTATAAAACCAGATCAGGTTTTGGGAGTGGATTCTCACTGACATTTGGTGGAGTAGCTGTTTCTTCAGTCAGTAGTTGGGAACAGTCATATTGGAGGTAATCCTCATCACTGCCATCTTTCCTTATAGTTCATTATACCGTCTTTCAAGGCATTGTAAAGGGGTTGCATTATGTGGGATGCATCCGGTGTCCACTGACAAAAATAAGTGCTGAAGAGTCTGTGATTTGATCTTTATCTCTCAATGGGAGATCGATATGCTGGAGGGTTGCCAGATTTTGGTTTGAGGCCTACTCGAGTAGTGGTGAACAAACACACAGAGACAGGGTATGTATCTGTAGGATGTCACACCCAAAGTCAATTTAATGGGTAGCTTATATATTCATTTGAGTAGGCGGTTACATTACATCATCGTATTTCATTGGACAATTGATTATTCAACAGTGAGCATAAATGGTTTCAACCAATCATATTCATATTCGTTAACCAATCCGATTGTATTCGGCCGTTAATTATTCGATACATTCGGGAATTTCCAGAAAAAGGTTAATACAGGTTGGTTGTTATACAATACTCTAATATTACCCTCATTAACCTGTCTTACTAAGTATTCATAGCCCCTTTATCTGTAGTTCTAAGACTCTGTACCCATTAGAGGTACGTGGAATTACTGATAAATCCTTAAGCTACATGAATCATAAGTGTCATAGAGGTAAGAGCACAGAAAAACAAGATTAAGGTGAGAGTTGATTTCTGCAGTCAGCTAATATTATAGGAATATGAAGTATGAGACCCTAAGAGTGTATGAAAGGACCCCATAGGATCATGGTTTCCCTATCAATCCCCCCTTTTGAGAACAGATATGACTCTACCACTCACATATAGGTACATTCAAAGGCCTAATGCCAGTGTCGGACTTCCTAACCCTTCTTCTGCCGAATTCCCCATATGGAAAGGGAGATCATATCTAATTCTCAACCTCATACCATTTGCTCATATTCATCACTATTGGGTTTCAATGTAATGTACATAGTTTTTGTAATAGACGCATCAATCTTTGAAGTAGTCCTCCGATACATGATATGCAGCAGCATCCACAAGTCACAAGTACTGCTGCTACTACTGCCAGAGAGATGAGAAGGCTGGACACAAGATGACTCCATCTACTGAATCAGGATTCCAACCAGTCCATGAACGGATTGTTGATACCCGAATTTTCTGCCAATTCTTCGGACAGGGATGTAAGACCCTCCAACGCCTTTGTGATACTTCCGTCTGGACTAGTATTATTGGGAATGAACGTACAGCAAAACGTTCCAAACATCTTACACACACCTCCCTTTTCCGCTAGCAACATATCCAAAGCCATTCTATTCTGGTGTGTCATTAAAGAAGTTGGGCCTAATTGTTCAGCTATCCCTTTTACTGCATCCCTTGTATAATTTATAAACCTTTGCTGATTATAATAAATATAATTTATCCAATCCACATTTTTATTAACTGTCACCCACCAGAAGAAAATTGATTCAAAACCTGCTGCTATCTGGTTTCTGGCCTTGTACTCATCAGGTACCCCTCTGGGTACTCCTATATTGTCTATATAAACTCTAGGATCAAAGGACCCAGCAGGTACTGATCTTCTATTTCTGTGCAGAGTTTCAAGATTCATTCCACCTCCTTTAATTTCTTCTGATGAAATTATTTTAAATGGCATGAGCACCTGAACTAGAGCACAGCTGCCAACCCAACTTGGTGGCAACCTAGGCCTTTATTTCATATCTCCACATAACCACCATATGTCACTCCTTGCTATAGTTTGGTTCTGAAACCAACTGGCTTTAAAACCTCCTGTATCTGTATTTATGGGGATGGTGATGTGACAAAACTCTGAAGTTAGATTTCCTACCCATCTCCCTGGTCCTGTCCTCAGGAAACAAGTGTAGTCACCTGGATATGCGTAAACTCTAGGTGGCACTTGATCAATTTTTGCTATTGGACACCGGACTGATAGAGATTGACACAAAACATTATCACTAGGGTCATATGTGGCGTTATACAAAGCTAGAATACACTGTAGATCTACTTGGTCCTGTTCTGAATATCTGAGGGGAATAGTCCCTAAATGGGGCCTAGCAGTTGCTCATGCACTACAATCAGTTTTGTTATTTTGCTCTGTAGTATACTTCATCCATAGCAACCATTCATTCCTCTCTGTGTAGCCTGTTTCTACGGCTAACTTCTCCTCATAGCCTAATTCCCCAATTCCATCAACATCCAACATTTCTCCTGACCTTTGGGGTTTGTCCTCCTCTTGTTCCTTTGTCCTGTGCAGGAACAGCTTTTAACCAAAATATTCCCTGCTGAACCTGTCTACCTAGGATATACAGTCCCAATACATAGAGACCTTCATCTCCAAGAGAGGGTTCATCCAGGGTTATAAGGAGAGGATTGCAAGAGAATCTCCAGTCCAAAACCTCTGGATCTCAACCCTATTTTGGAATGGGTACAGCAATGTTCATCCTTTTGAGGAGAGACTTCCCTGATGAACTAACACGAGTCATGGCTTCCTCTGGCTTATACCCCCATGAAGTTCCCGTGTTTCAAGCTGCATCTGACCAAGAATTACAGTTCTCATTTCCAGGTCTAGTTACACAGATATATACCACCGCCCCTTCAGCTCCTGTTAGATATTTATAATTGGGGTTGCTACTCTTTTTCCCAAATTTAAGATTCCATTGACACTTCACTATCTGACACAAGTCCACCCTAAATGTAGCTGTTGCTGCCTTGGTGTCAAACCACAAGGTTACTGATGTTATTTTGAGGTGTCTCGTCCATTTCTCCTTCTTGCAGTAAAGCTGCCAACATCATCAGGGACAGGACCCTCATTCTTCCGCTCCAGGACCTCATAGTAGCTTGTATGGACCGGTCTTCCTTTGAGCTCTACGGACGTGGCTTAGCGGGGACCATCAACCAGTGACTCCAGTGGTCTTCGTGTCTTTTGGTCAGCAACCAATGTCTGGATTAACTAGAATAGAATCAAAAACTTATTTATACACAAATGGGAGTCCCTTTTGGACTCCGGACCTGCTGCAGGGGTTGTCAAATAGTTGCAACATCTGTGTGGACAAAAGAGTACCTCAGTTGTGGTAGTTTCTGACATCAGGAAGGCTTCCAGTCCCCTGAAAAGAGATCAACACACACGAGCACATACTTCATACATCTTACCTTAGGCAGCCTGTATGAAGTCAATCTGCAGTCATTGAAACGGATAGGAGGGCCCAGGCGCACATGTATGTTTATGGCATCTTTCTAGTCTGTGTTGTGCGCATCTAATCTATGTTAATGTAAAGCTAAGCAGGTTGACCCAACATCTTTCTTCAGAGCACATAGTTTTTGTCTTCACTCACGTGCGTTGAGTCATGAGCCATCACATGGTGCAAGGATTTTGACAAACATACCCGCTGTCCCGCCATCCACGGTTCTGAGCTCCAGCTTCCGACCAGACTTAAGTATCTTACAGGCTCTGACTCGGTCACCAACCGGGGAAGAGACTGAAGTCTAACTGGTTATTTTTAATGCTCACCATGACCAGTGGAGGCGCCTCAGGGGTCTTCCAGTACCTTGGTCTTCTGGCTGATTCCCAGCCACTTTGTTTGCTTGGTGCTCCATGGGTTCTTTTTCATATGTACCCTCACTTTCACTATAGCAACCTCTTTCAGGGCCTGTTGGTGTAAGAAAAGACCTTTCCTCCCCACATGGGGCCGTAGTTGTGGGTTCACCTGAAAACAATGACGTGTATATGTAGTGTCATGCTTACCTTAAAGCCCCCTAAACGCCTCTATGAGTGCCGTCAACTCCACCTCCCCTGTAGAGTTATGAGGGAGGAGTGGTTCTGCTTTCTACTATCTCATGCTGTGTGATCGCCATACAACCAGGTTCTTGGACCTTCCGGAAAGAAAAACTCAACATCCAGATTAGTGAGAGATACCCTTATGGATTAGCATATATTTTAAAAATAGCGGATTCTCCTCTCTTCTCCCCCCCCTTTGGAAATCACCATGCTAGTACCGAATAGGGGGCAGAGTGGTGGATTTCCATTACACATATAACGGGATTTTTTCCTCTTTTTTTTTCCAACTAAACACTTTTTTTTTTTTTTTTTTCAAACATACTAAAAGCATTCCTTATCTTTGCTACCTAACAATTGCTTTCCATGGATATCTGACACTGCTTCAAGTCAAAGGCAAAGTTGTACTTTGAACCATCTGCCTCTACCTTCCTTATCAACATGCGTTACACACTCTAAACACTTAACTTAACATTGAGGAAAATCTAGCTGTATACCTTTTACAAATACGTATTATGCTACAGTGTGAATCCAGTAAGGAGAGCTGCCAGCTGCGCTTCCACCAGGTAAGATTCTGGCTCTGCTCTCCGTTATTTAACGGACATCTGACAAGATTATAATTCCCTATGTCACTTAGCAAAATTCCATCGACCCAGGGAATTGCAGGAATTCCATGTACATTAAGCCGGAATACTTTATACTCTGGAAATCTGACAGAAATCCAAAACCAGTGAGCTGTTGGATATACCCTCCTGGTATAATTTTGACAGTTCTCCAACCTTCAGGAGATATAATCAACATTAACCCAAATGTGCAATTAAGGCACGACATTTTCTCATGGAATACTTGGCGCACACACACACAAGGCAAGCTCAGACCACAAAACAGAACTTTCCTATATAATGCAACCCGCAATATACTCAACGGAGGGGTCTATTCCTGACACGGAAGCGTCTATTGTGGAAAACTTGTCTGTCTGGGCTTTGCAATATAAACTGTTCGCTAAACATCAGGTCTTGTAAAGTGTGTCCCTTCAACGCATTATTTAAAGGGATATGCGCGTTTAATGCTAACAGCGCCCACCAATCATCTCCTTGCTGTATATAGTGGACTTTCTTCACATTCGTGCCTGGGAGTGTCCCAGCAAATATCCATCTATCATACAAAACATGATTCGCATTAGATTTTCTCTTGAAAATCGCAGTCTGCAGACAGAACCTGCAGTGTCCTCTCATTTACACAGAATTCCTTTTACACATAAGATCATGCACTTTCACTTTATCAGCAGAGAGTCTCAAAGGTCATTCACATTCTTTCACACAGATTCAGTAAACTTTTAACTCATTAAGCTTGTTATATCTGTCTTCTGCTTTAGTCACTGCAGCCCCTACTTTCTATCTCCTGGTGCTCGCTTAAAATCCTATCTTTGTTTTCTGGTTGATACTTGACTGTATTTGGGGCTAAAATTCTCCTGGCCTATCCTAAAATGCCTAAATGTCTGTGGCTTGCGGACCCATACTGACTGCACTTCGCTAACTCAATGTACAGGCCGCACCTAGACTGTATCTTTCTATCTCTTTTCCTCTGTCTGCCTCTTTCTCTGGTTGCTATTCACTATTCTCTTAATATGTGCTGTTATTTTGTGCCTACCTCCCTACTTCCTTATCACTTTGCTAGCAATTTCTTGACCTATGCCGACTGCACTTCGCTAATTCGATGCATAGGCTGCGTGCTGTTATAAGGGGTTCCTGCTCAGTGTCCGAACTTACGTCCTAAACTGACGTGACGTCAGTTGCTAGGCATCAGATCCATAGGAATCCTGATAAGAAGTTCAATTATTTAGTGGTCTGGCCAACGTGACCCACCCGGTCATTTAACACACTAAATCTCTACGTGCTCAGTATGAGATGGCACTTCTCTGCAGTTATTCCTAGTATCTTCAATAAAACTATATATCAACCAGAGAGCAAAATCCAATTAACTATAGGCAGACTAATGAGACCCAAATTTTCTCATTAGCCCAGTAAGAATCTATTCCTTCAGCTAGACCTGCTAGACCTTGTATACTCAGAGATCTTATTTATCAACCAGAAGACTAGAGCTATCATTAATATGCAGGCTAATGTAATCCCTACTACCTCAAAATTCTTTAGCACCATTAGGGGGCAGTTTGTGCGTATCAGACAGGATAGAAGGTAGATGGACCTATCCTGTCTCAACCGGCGTTGTAACACCGTAATAGTACCTCTAGCATTCCCCAAGAGGACGTACACAGCCTTTTTCTGCATATGCCGCTAGAGACGTGTCCTCACATGAATCCTGGCAAGCCAGTTATCATGGAGGGACGCTCCCAAGGGGCAAAAACACAGTAAAGAATTCTTAGTACCCTCAAGGTTGGGTCATTCATTCATGTTGCAATCATACGTAGCAGCTTTTAGGTTTCTCCCTCCAGTATACGGATACAAGGATATTCTACGGTTCTTAGCGCTGGTATGTAAGACGACGGACTATACTGTACCCCAACAGCCGGCTCAGAACATGTAGCAAGGGGGAGACACAGAATTTTGTAAGAAACAATGGTTCTTACCTTCACCGGTGATTTTGGTCTGTGTGTCCTCTAGGCCTCAGTCTGCGGGTGCCGGATCTCAGGATACTGGGGTCTTCTGTTGTGACCAGGCCACCCCAATGGGACGCCAACTGAAGAGTCTGTGATTTGATCTTTATCTCTCAATGGGAGATAGATATGCTGGAGGGTTGCCAGATTTTGGTTTGAGGCCTACTCGAGTAGTGGTGAAAAAACACACACAGAGACAGGGTATGTATCTGTAGGATGTCACACCCAAAGTCAATTTAATGGGTAGCTTATATATTCATTTGAGTAGGCGGTTACATTACATCATCGTGTTTCATTGGACAATTGATTATTCAACAGTAAGCATAAATGGTTTCAACCAATCATATTCATATTTGTTAACCAATCAGATTGTATTCTGCCGTTAATTATTAGATACATTCGGGAATTTCCAGAAAAAGGTTAATACAGGTTAGTTGTTATACAATACTCTAATATTACCCTCATTAACCTGGCTTACTAAGTATTCATAGCCCCTTTATCTGTAGTTCTAAGACTCTGTACCCATTAGAGGTACATGGAATTACTGATAAATCCTTAAGCTACATGAATCATAAGTGTCATAGAGGTAAGAGCACAGAATAACAAGATTAAGGTGAGAGTTGATTCCTGCAGTCAGCTAATATTATAGGAATATGAAGTATGAGACCCTAAGAGTGTATGAAAGGACCCCATAGGATCATGGTTTCCCTATCAGTGCATAGTCCAAGAAAACTCTGGAGTTCAGTTTCATCTTTTGGGAAAGGAAGGGAGCTGACAGCTATTTTTCTTTCTTCTGCGAGGTGTCTGGCACCCTGAAGGAGACGGTGACCCAAGAATATCACTTGACCAAGGTAGAACTGAAGTCTCGAGCCGAAACTCGACAGTTCAGTGCTGCCAGATGCTTTAAGGAGGCTAACAGTGGCAGAAATGGCAAAAGACACCTGCTCATATTTTTTCAAATAGATTGGGACTGTTTTGGGCCCCTTGTGGCATAACTGTCCATATTAACTGTCGTTCCTGCTAAGTGAATGCAAATAGAAACTGGCAGTCTGGGTGTAACGGAATGCTAAAGAAGGCATTGGTAAGATCAATAACTGTAAACCAAGCAGCATCCTGGGGTATTTGGGACAAAAGAGTATGTGGATTAGGCACCAGGTTTGAGAAACACTTTTACTGGTTCTACTGGCATTTTCCCTATATCATTTGGCCCTTTTGACCAGAGTTTAGATGGTATCTCTGAGAGGTATGGGGTGAGTCATTAATCCTCAGGCAATATTGGGGGTGGATCTGAGCCTATCAGGGCCATCATAACTGTAGGAAGGGCATGCAAAATACAGATTTCCTCACTGTCTTCATCTACATAGGGATTATATAACAAAAAAAACAAACCATCTGACCATCATCTTGGAATTGTATTCTGGAGCGGAACTGTGATAATAAATCTGCCCCTAGTAAATTTACAGGACATGTGGGAGAGATCACAAACTGAATAGTAACCTTGGGGAAGGGTCCCACAGAAATAGGGTTTCTAAAAGTATATTAATTGGGTCTGCCATCTACCCAGATTAAAATTGCAGCCTGTATATCTCTCTGAAAGTGTCCGAGTCTGGCACAGCGCCAGAATTAGCAGGGAGGGGCTGAGGAGCAGGGTTCCCAGTAGCTGAAGTCTGAGGGGGGGCAAGAGTTTGCTGTGTGCTCCAGTGATACTGATAAGAGACTGGCTGTGTACTCACAGCTGCGGTGGGGGCGAAGGGGGATATGGTGTGGGCTAAGATGGGAGGGGGTACTGAAGCAGCTGCAGCTGCTAGCTTGCTTTTTTTTTTCTCTCTCTGAACAGAGCAGGTTAGTCTTCTGAAAACTTTTTTTTCCCCCTCTGGAGCTGGTAAATGGAAGGGGTGGATACTCAACCACTAGCAATAACGGGGACTAAGGCTGGCGGCGGATGATGATAGGTGCAGTCAGCAAAGGTGGGGGCTGCGACTCTCGGACTCCTTGTACAATTATCATCTAGCAGGGAGACGCTTCTTTCAAATCATCACTTTTAACTATTCGACTGCCTGACACATTAGGATCATTCTTAGTTCCTTCTTTAATCAATCACATTGTCAATTCTTTCCTGTACCACAACACTTTCAGTCTTTTTCACAGTGTTAGGCTGGTTTCACATTTGCGTTTTTTAGCGCTGGAAAAAAACGCATACGTGCGCATGCGATTTTTCCCCTATATTTAACATGGGTGCGCATACCTGCGCACTTGTAAGCGCATGTATGCGATTTTCATGCGCTGCGTTTTTTTGGGGTGTGCGATGGTATTTTCCAGACGCTGCATGTTGCATTTTTTGGCCCTTGAAAAAATCGCATGCGCACGTATGCGCACGTTTTGCGCTAAAAATGGCCATTATAGCCTATGGATGCGCATACGTGCGCACTGGCATGCGCAGGTATGCGCTTTTTTAGCGCAGCGTTTTTTGGGTGGTGTCCACTTTTTATCCTAGTTAGAATCTTCTAAAGTCCAAAAAAAAAAGGCTATATAAAGGAGGTGCCTGCCAAAACTCTGCCACTACTACACTAGACAGATTGAAGAGCAGACATTCAACCAAGAACACATTATATCAGCGAAGAATGTGAGTATATTACATTATATGCCTGTCCTTTTAAATTATGTATGTACTAATGATTTTTATTATTTTTACATGCAGTATGTCTTCAGAATCGGAGTATTCCCCATCGCGGCAGGAATTGGCGCAAGCAGACCGTGAGGTGATTATTTTCGTGCATCTGGTAAGTATATCTGCTGCTTCTCCAAATCTCTTACGTTTTTTTCAACTTTCAGACATCGTCATCATCATCTGCGGACGGGAATAGTGAGGGCGAACAGCAGGAGCAGCGAAGCCAAGTCCCGGTGGTGATACGTAATGTAAGTATCAAATGATTTGTAATGTTTTTTTTTTTTTTTTATCTTCTATTTTTACTCTTTTTTTTTTTTCTTTTTTTGTAACTTTTTAGTCAATTTAAATTTGATTATTCTAATGAATGTGTTTTGTCTAGGTTCCACAACGGGATGAAGACGTCTACCTGGATAATGAGCAGCTCATCAGCCTGGTCCAGGAGCGTTCGCCGTTGTGGGACAGCCGTGACCGGCTGTACAAGGACAATGTGGTGACACGGCGGCTATGGAATGAGGTGGCCGCAGCGTTGATGGATGGCTGGGACAGCGCCACAGCATCCGCCAAAAAGGCGTTTAGTGAGTATTTCCCTGCTCTGTATTGTGCCGCAGTGACTGTTGTCCTTGACGGCACTGTTGGGTTTCGTGCTAGGCGTATTCTAGCAGGAAACCCAACAGTGTCATCGTGGTCTACAGTGACTGCTTTGAGTATTGTATTGCTACATTGTGCCGCAGTGACTGTTGTCCTTGACGGCACTGTTGGGTTTCGTGCTAGGCGTATTCTAGTAGGAAACCCAACAGTGTCATCGTGGTCTACAGTGACTGCTTTGAGTATTGTATTGCTACATTGTGCCGCAGTGACTGTTGTCCTTGACGGCACTGTTGGGTTTCGTGCTAGGCGTATTCTAGCAGGAAACCCAACAGTGTCATCGTGGTCTACAGTGACTGCTTTGAGTATTGTATTGCTACATTGTGCCGCAGTGACTGTTGTCCTTGACGGCACTGTTGGGTTTCGTGCTAGGCGTATTCTAGCAGGAAACCCAACAGTGTCATCGTGGTCTACAGTGACTGCTTTGAGTATTGTATTGCTACATTGTGCCGCAGTGACTGTTGTCCTTGACGGCACTGTTGGGTTTCGTGCTAGGCGTATTCTAGCAGGAAACCCAACAGTGTCATCGTGGTCTACAGTGACTGCTTTGAGTATTGTATTGCTACATTGTGCCGCAGTGACTGTTGTCCTTGACGGCACTGTTGGGTTTCGTGCTAGGCGTATTCTAGCAGGAAACCCAACAGTGTCATCGTGGTCTACAGTGACTGCTTTGAGTATTGTATTGCTACATTGTGCCGCAGTGACTGTTGTCCTTGACGGCACTGTTGGGTTTCGTGCTAGGTGTATTCTAGCAGGAAACCCAACAGTGTCATCGGGGTGTACAGTGACTGCTTTGAGTATTGTATTGCTAAATTGTGAAGCAGTGACTGTTGTACTTGACGGCACTGTTTTTTTTTATCAACAGTGGACAAAGTCCGAACACGTTGGCGTTCGATCAAGGACCGCTTCAACAGTGATGTTCGTGCTGAGGGCCAGGTTCGCAGTGGATCTGCGTCAAGGACCAGAACTAGATACCGTCACTATCACGCGTTGCAGTTCCTAAGACCGGTCCTTGCCACAAGATCGTAAGTATTATACATTTTGGGTTTTTATTTTTATTAATCTGTGTTTTTCTAATCCACAGCTGATGCTTCTTGTAAAGGCATGGTAGTAATGATTTTCCTTTCTTCCACAGCACCTGGAGCAGCACCCTGCAACCTGGCCCTGGAGCGGTCCTTCGTCGGACGTCCTCTGACCCGTCCCAGCCATCCGACAGCCAGGAAGCACCTTGCAGGTCCCACACACACACAGCTGGTGACCAGGAAGCTGGGCCATCAGGTGTTCCCCTGTCCCAGGTCTCTGCCACTGGTTATGCGGGCACTACCCGCCAGCGGCAGAGGGCCTTGGACAGGAATGTCTTGCCCGAGTTTATGCATTTGAGCGAGACATTTAATTCCAGCCTCAAGTCACTGTCCGACAGAGTTGAAAGCGGTTTTGCACTGATGGAACGTGGTTTTAACCACTTTGAACACCGCTTCAATTCTGTAGAACAGCGCCTTGACCGTCTGGAGGCCGACCTCAACAGACCAGCACACCATTTTTTTAGTAAGATTGAAAAGGGCATGGCGGAACACCTTAGTCCTGATCAACAGCTGAATGTGCTGCAGGCCTGCAACAATGCTTTCTTGCAGGCTATGCAGCATAATCGGTACGGTCAGCAGGCAGTGGTGTCCTTTCCACCTGTGCCACCATTGACTCGCTTCACCTCACTACCGACTTGTGCTGCATACCACTGCACGGACACCTCTCTTCAAAGGCTGGACACCCACCGTTACACCACCACAAGTCTGAGTGCAGCTGGTCACTTCACCGACACCACCATGGCAAGCGCTGCTCCTGTCTGGAGCACCACCGCCAATCCCATGCATGCGTGGAGCTCAGCCACCACTAGGCAAACATGGAACAGCCCTGCCGCTACAACAACATGTAGTAGCCCTGCCACCACCACTCTGCAAACCTGGGCCATCACTGCCGCCACCAGTCCTCCTGCAAGGACGAGCACTGAACAAGAAGAGCAGCATCAGCCACCTCAGCAGCAGCAGCCAACTCAGCAGACGCCACCTCAGCAGCAGCAGCCACCTCAGCAGCAGCCGCCACCTCAGCAGCAGCAGCAACCACCTCAGCAGCAGCCGCCACCTCAGCAGCAGCAGCAACCACCTCAGCAGCAGCAACCACCTCAGCAGCAGCTGCCACCTCAGCAGCAGCCGCCACCTCAGCAGCAGCCGCCACCTCAGCAGCAGCCGCAACCTCTGCAGCAGCAGCCGCCACCTCAGCAGCAGCAGCCATACCAGCAGACGGGGGACCTACATTCCATATTTGCCCCTACTTCAAGGCGAAATCAATCAAGGCGGGCATTGGGCCAAAGTCGGTCCAGGCACACAAGCCTACGGCGACATGCCATTACAACTAATGTAACTGAACAGATTTCCTCTCCTACAAGTGTTCCAAGTTTAATTCCCTTAACTGGACTACCTTCCCCCACAAGTTTTGTTGCCCCTTCCCCTCAAACACCGTCTTCAACTGCAAGTGTTGCATATTCCCTGCACACCCCCAAATTGAAACCATCTGCCCCCAAACGCCGTAAAAAATAATTTTTAAATTTTTTTTTTGTGATAAAAAATAAATTTACATTTGTGGTTCACCATTAATAAGTTTCATTAATGTTGTTTGCGCCACTCACAAACACTGATGGGTAAATACATGTTAAAAACCAACCCAAGGGCTAGTATAGTCATATGTGAAATAACATGGACTAGTATAGTCATTCAAAGGCCTAGTGTAATAACTCTAGTTTTACAAAATAGAATCTGGTTTCATGAAAAACAAACTGTTGAAACTTGTCTAAAAAATAAGTTTCTTTCTAGTTTCACCAGTTTGTTTTTGGTGAAACAAGATGCTAGTTGTTAAAAATCGAGTTATTACAGTAGGCCTTGGTATGACTATACTAGGCCGTGGTATTTCACATATACTACTAGCCCCAAGGCCTAGTATACTCATATTTGAAATACCACGGCCTAGTATAGTCATTCCAAGGCCTAGTGTAATAACTCTAGTTTTACAAAATAGAATCTGGTTTCATGAAAAACAAACTGTTGAAACTTGTCTAAAAAATAAGTTTCTTTCTAGTTTCACCAGTTTGTTTTTGGTGAAACAAGATGCTAGTTGTTAAAAATCGAGTTATTACAGTAGGCCTTGGTATGACTATACTAGGCCGTGGTATTTCACATATACTACTAGCCCCAAGGCCTAGTATACTCATATTTGAAATACCACGGCCTAGTATAGTCATTCCAAGGCCTAGTGTAATAACTCTAGTTTTACCAAATAGAATCTGGTTTCATGAAAAACAAACTGTTGAAACTTGTCTAAAAAATAAGTTTCTTTCTAGTTTCACCAGTTTGTTTTTGTTGAAACAAGATGCTAGTTGTTAAAAATCGAGTTATAACAGTAGGCCTTGGTATGACTATACTAGGCCGTGGTATTTCACATATTACTATACTACTAGCCCCAAGGCCTAGTATACTCATATTTGAAATACCACGGCCTAGTATAGTCAATTCAAAGGCCTAGTGTAATAACTTTTAATGGAGCAGATTACATTCATCCACTCAATGCTGACTTGTATTCCCCATGGACTTTCATTGGGGTTGGGTTTTGAGTGTTGTGTTTTGAGAAAATCACATACTTTGTTTTAAACTATTTGCACAATTTTATCTTGAAAAAAAATGGTTTCCTGATTCATGGCCTGCAGCTTTGCTCATTCCAATATATTTCACGCAGACTAGCAATGCTGCATTTTAACTCGTATGTGTATTTACCTGCCCAGGTGTGTGAACATAACAAAATTCAGTTATACATGGGAAGTTTTTTAATTAATCGGAGTTTAAAAAATATAGTGCACTCAGTAATGGTATCAAATAAGGATTTTTATTACCATAAACAACAACATTACACCATTTCATCTTGCCAGTGCACCCGTCCTACATCAGAAATAAAGTAGGCCGCAAATTTGTCCCTCATTTGGCCAACTTCAACGGATGACCTGAGAGTGTGCTGAGTGAATTCAGGCAATGGGTTAGGAGCATCATCGTCCAGTTCAAAGGTCGGGTGCTCTTTAGCCATCACAAAGTTATGTAGAACCACACAGGCCTTCACCACCTCATCGACTGTTTCAAGTTTAAGATTAATGGCCGTGCCCAGAATTCGCCATCTGGAAACAAGAATCCCAAAAGCACACTCGACAGTTCTTCTGGCCCTGGTCAGCCTGTAATTAAAAATTTTTTTGGTGTGGTCCAAGTCTCGGCTGGAGTAGGGTTTCAGTAAGTTTCCGCACATTTGAAAAGCCTCATCGCCAACCATTACAAAGGGCAGTGGCGGAGCTTCGGTGTGAGGAAGAGGCCGTGGCATAGGGAAATTAAATTGGTTGCCATACAACCTCCGGCCCATGTCTGAGTTTTTAAAAGCCTGCGAGTCATTACCACGGCCAAATGCTCCAATGTCCACTGCTACAAACATACATCCGGCATCCGCAATTGCAATGAGTACTATTGAAAAGTACTTTTTGTAATTATAGTACTCAGATCCCGTTCTTTGGGGTTTGATGATCCGTATGTGTTTCCCATCAACAGCTCCCAAACAGTTGGGAAAATTGCATACTGTCCAGAATTTGTCAGCAATTTCCATCCACTTTTCAGCGGTGGGCAGGGGCATAAATTCTGGGCAAAGAACATTCCAGAGAGCCCGGCAGGTGTCAGCAACAATTCCAGACAAGGTAGAGATTCCAATACGGTACTGGAAGTGTAGTGAGGATAGGGTTTCTCCAGTCGCCAGGAATCTGTGAACAGACAAAGAAGTAAAATTAATATTTATGTATATTATTTTTAAAAACTATAAAAAAAATATTAGTACATTCACGAAAACTAATTACCCAAGGTTTTGAATACTAAATTTACAAAAAAAAACATCAGACCACACCCCTTTGTTTTTAAAACATACCGTAATGTCACCAGTAGCCGTTCCTCAGGAGGAATCGCACGACGGAGCTGTGTGTCCTGTCTCCGGATGGATTGTTGGACACGAGCAAGCAAATCCATGAAACTTTCGTGGGACATCCGGATATAATCTGTAAATTTCTCCGGGTTTGACTGGAGCTCGCTGTAGAGGGTATGGTATGCCCCACGGCTCTCCCGGAGTTCAACAATCGGATGTATCCACATACGCCGCCGTCTTCGCTGCCTCTCTCTCTTCCTTTGTTCATGGCAAGCAACTGCATACGCCTGAGCCATCGCGATGTCCAAATCCAAGTTGAAGTGAAAACTCTTCCAGCGCAGATCCATGGTCACGAGAAGAATCAAGCAAATGTGAAGAATACTGTAGACAGGGTGTATATATATTAACATACCACACCCACAATGAAGTCCCATTGGTCTTGTGTGTTGTTGAATGGTTGTTTTTTCTTTTTTGTGGGGTTTTTCCAAAATCTGTAAAAAAACGCAAACGCACAAAAAACGCATACAAACGCGCAAAAACGCTGCGTTTTTTTCCTGCATGCGCATTAAAATGCTGGAAAAAAACGCAGCGTTTGTATGCATTTGTATGCGTTTTTTTAATGCGTTTTTTTGCGGGAAAAACGCGCTGCAAAAAAAAGCAAGTGTGAAACTAGCCTTAGACAATTTTCCGTTTTCCACATAGCAATAAAAACAACCAGAATTCACTTGCTGTTCAACTTCCACATAACCTTCATTATACAATTCATGTGCCAAGCCACGGAATTCCTCAGCGCCTTTAAGTAATCCATCATCAGTCAATCTCCCTTTATTTTATTTATTTATTTTAACTCCTTCATCCCATAGCGTAGGCTGCAACCTCCTGCCCTTAGGAAATCCCAGAATCGAAAATATTTTTCCTGCATTCCTGACAAATTTCTTTCCTCGTCTTTGAATCATAAGACTAACAGTATCTGATCCTTCACACAATTCCAAACTTTTCTTTTTCTTCCACAGAAACATAATTCTCTCCTTTAGAGCTAAACATCCTGACAAATTGTGCACAGATCTGGCGGCCATTTCAGTCTCTGTTCCACCGGGTCAATAATCCCCCTCTGGGATTGCCCAAAATTCGTGGTACTCAGTGAAAGGAGGAGGGCGTCTCAGACTATCTTTCCGGACACCTCTGGTTTTATATATATATATATATATATATATATATATATATATAGATAGATAGATAGATAGAGAGAGAGAGAGAGAGAGAGAGAGAGAGAGAAATATAAGAGAATTGGGATCCAGCAAAAAGATGAAAGTTCACCAGAATTATAAAATCTTCTTTATTTATCCATTAAATCATATAAAAAATATATAGATTTTTTTTTGTGGCAGTTATTCCATATCACTGCTGATTTATTACCAAATGTTTATATCATTGGTCTATGTATAAAACATGTTCAATATATGTATTTTTCTAGCAATATTTTTGAACTGAGTTTCAACCATCTACTCAGGTGTTTTTAACTGGTTTGTTTCACTGCTTTTAATTAAGGGTCATTTGAATATGTTCCACAAAGGAGGATATATTGTCAGTGTTGGAGCTCAGTTCAAATAGGACCGTGAAGAAGGCACATAGTGCTGAAACATGTAGTCCCTTGCTGGAATGTTACCAATTGTTTGGAGTTCCTCATATATTTTTGATATGATATAATGGATAAATAAAGAAGAAGATTTTATAATTCTGGTGAACTTTCATCTTTTTGCTGGATCCCAATTCTCTTATATTTCTATTTGTTGGGGCATACTCCCTGCCTGGATCCGTGCAGAATATAAGGTGAACACCAACTATTGCATTAAGAGGAACTCCTTTATGGTGAGCTGGCTATATGTTTTTTACATTGTTTGAATATATATAATATATATATATATATATATATCTCTATCTATACCTGAGTTACGTATCCTACCCATCTTCGATCACATGACCACGCCCAATTACTAATAATGATCGGGAATTTCAGGATATTTTGACTATAAAGAGAGTCACAAGCACTGGTCAATCCGGGGTGTCCATCCCTTATGAGGTACGGTTCGAGCACTGGGCCCCCAACGGGACTACACCTCTATATGATTCCACCCATGAATCACCCCACCAGGGGACAAACCTCAGATCCTCTTTGCAGCAACAAGCACAGGAAAACCACACCAATGGTCAGTCTGAACAGTATAACTGCCAACTTACCGTGGTTGTGGTGGATGATCAGTCCCAATTTTCCAGCACCCGTGTCCGCTCTGAGGGTCCTTTGTCTTGTTGTCCTCCGGGGGCAGAGGCGTCCCTGTTCGGGGGCCCCACGTTGGGCGCCACTGTCAAGGTAGCTATTTAGGGAGGGCTAAATTAACCCTTCACGGTTGAGCCAGTGATTTCCAAATTATTCCACAGTGTTGCTAGCAACTCAAATGACCACACGGAGACTGGGGTCTCTGTACGGGAGGATCAAGGCAGATCACTAAACCCCTTTATTTTAGTCACATCTTTTATAAACTTTTGCTTAATTATGCAAGGTTCTCAAGTACCAATAGCATCATTTCACTTTATAAGCCAATAATATTGCAAGAAAACCGGAAACTACATATATGTCCGTATCCAAATAGAAAGTATAATGGCATATTCTTCAGAGTTTTACACTCCCGCCTCCCTTATCTTTGTACCTGATGAGAACAGTCTGGTTTCATGACAGCCCATGCCAATTATAAAAATTTATCTTACAGCAACAAAAGTTAAGAAACGAAACCTACAGAGAAATGGAGAAGTGAAACTTAAGCTCTGATTTTAGTATTAACCCTTCACACCACCAGAAGACCAGAGAGGTTGGTAACTAAGCAGATTGCAGACCCCTGATCCTATCCACACAACTAGCAGTAGCCATGGAGCATTACTACGATGCCCTAGACCAGGGGTGGGGAATCTTTTTTCTGCCAAAGGCCATTTGGATATTTATACCATCCTTCGGAGGCTGTACAAACTCCACCCACAAAGTACATCCTGACTCTGGCACTGGTTTCATGACTTAATCTTTCATTGCATGCCCTTCAATGTTCAGTAGTGAATACTGTGTGTGCCAACAGAGCAAGAAGAAATTAATGAGCTTGTGGCAATCAAAATACAGCTCCCTGCCTAAGAATGCAGGCCCTGAGAATCTGATTGGGGGCCTGATAAAAGGTCATCGAGCGCTGTAAATGGCCCTGGGGCCAGAGGTTCCCCACCCCTGCCCTAGACGCTTCGTCACAGCCGGAGGACTAACAGCCTAAAGACAGAAATTTGAAATCTAAACTTCCCCGGAGCAGATCCCCAAAGGAATAGACAGCCCCCAAACATATATTGTCGGTGAGACAAGATGAGACACAAACACAGGCAGAGAACAGACTGAGCAAACGGTGGGGCTCAAGCTGTCTAGACAGGACAGGACAGAAAAGGCACTGTCTGCAATCACGCACAAAACCCTGAAAAAGTCCAACACTTCTGATATACAAAAAACCTGAGGTCACACGATCTCACCCCCCCTAGATCCGCACTCTGGTATAAACTGGCAGCAAAGCAAAAAGATACTAACATAACAGGGGACTGAACAAGCTGCAACATATGAAGCAGGGCCCAGCGCTGCCCCCAGCAGGGAGCACGCTGAACCCTAGCAGCAAAACAGCAAGCAAAAAAAGACACAACCGTATTAGATGCAAAGGATTAGCAAAGAATCACTTAGCTGAACCATGCAGATCAGGCAGGGGACAAAAGAACTCCACGTGCACACGGATGAAATCACCAGCAACCTCCAAGAGCAGCCAGCTCAATTATATGCTCCCAGCCAGTAATCCCAGGTTCCCAATTATTGTCATCAGGAGGGGAACTTCCATCCACCTGGCCAGCTCCACTACTCTCAGTAACCACCAGAGGGAGCTTCGGCTCAGAACTTCGAGCAAGGGAATTCACAACAGGGTCCCATACTGGCAACATTTTTGGGCCCCTTTGATACTCCGCCCAGAGTCCACCCCCCAGCTCTGCCTCCACCCCTCAAACCTTCCACTGACCCACCTCCTACTCTTGGAAAAACATCATTTCTGCACCATGTCCTCACTAATCACACATTGAGACTGGAGTCACACTAGTTGCAAGCCTGAGCCGATTGTCACTCTACTGTGCTTCGATGCTCTCGCATGAGAGAATCAAAGTACAGGTGTGAAGGAGACAAAGAATTTAATTTCTCCATCTCCAGTGCCAGCATCCGCAGGACTTGGATGCAGTGTGATGTTACTCACACACTCCTAGTCTTGTACGGGTGTGTGTGATCCAATTCTCGCAGCCATTTGTTGCATGTTGCCATTGTTTTTGCATGCTGAATCGGCATGAGACCATAACTGCAGATGTGCACAAAACACTGGGCCGAGTGCAGTCTGATTTATTCACTCGTGTGAGGGAGCCCTAATTGTTCCCATCGAATACCATATCACAAACATAGCCATCAGCACAAACATTTTTAAACACATCCAACTGTGAAAATTATTCCAAGATCTATTGATTAACCCCTTAGTGACAGAGCCAATTTTGTACTTAATGACCAAGCTAATTTTTAGAATTCTGACCACTGTCACTTTATGGGGTTAAAATTCTGGAACGCTTCAACGTATCCCACTTATTCTAAGATTGTTTTTCGTGACATATTGTGCTTCATGTTAGTGGTAACTAACTTGCGTTTATTTATGAAAAAAAAAAAAAAAAAAAAAAACACAAAGCGGAAAATTGGCAAAAATTTTTCAATTTTTCAATTTTCAAACTTAATTTTTGTGCCCTTAAATCAGAGTCATATCACATAAAATAGTTAACATTATCCACGTCTACTTTACATCAGCACAATTTTGGAAACAATTTTTGGTAAGACGTTGTAAGGATTAAAAGATGACCAGCGATTTCTAATTTTTCCAACAAAATTTATAAAACAATTTTTTATTTTAGGGACCACATCATATTTTCATACTTAAGTTGAGTTTGGGGGGGGTCAATATGACAGAAAATACCCCAAAGTGACACCATTCTAAAAACTGCAGCCCTCAAGGTGCGCAAAACCACATTCAAAAAGTTTATTAACCCTTCAGGTGCTTCGGGGAACTAAAGCAATGTGGAAGGAAAAAATGATGATTTTACCATTTTCAAAAAAGAAACATTCAAA